>NC_051314.1:28237076-28862076 GCF_015220235.1 Choloepus didactylus | reverse complement strand
CTCTCAGATAGGTGTATTGGCCACATACCCAGTGTACCTCATCTGTGGTAGGCCAGTGTGCACAGGGACAACACAGCCCTTGTTCTCCCATAGAGCCAAGACCAACCAACAACACCCTCTCTTATATCTTTAATTTCTCTCTTCCCAGCTGCTTCTCTTAATCCTACAAACATGCTCAAGTCTCTCCATTATACTTTCTATCTTCTTTCTTCTAATCTCTCATCCCCAAATGTGGTAGGTTGAATAATGTACCCCCGCAAAAAAACGTGTTCTTGTTCTTAATCTGCATTCCTGTGGGGCATGTCTCATGTGTAAATAGGACCTTTTGAAGATGTTATTTTTAGGTTATGGTGAACCAGCACGGGCCTTAATCTGTATTACTGGATCCTTTATAAGCAGAAGAAATTTGAAAACAGTCAGGGAAAGGCACAGGAAGTAGCCAGAAGGTGGAAGTCAGTGGAAACTGGAAGATGAGAGAGAGAAAGAGAGAGAGAGAGAGAGAGAGAGACCACCATATGATGGGAGGCAGAGTTGGAACCCCAAGGATTGCTGGCAGACAGCACTAGAACACTCCTGTCTTCAGGGGGAAAACAAGCCTTGCCAATATCTTGATTTTGGACTTCTGGCCTCAAAACTACGAGCCAATAAATTCCTGTTGTTAGGCCAAAGCCAGTTTATGGTATTTGTGATAGCAGCTCTGGCAAACTAAGGCACCAAGTGACCACCGTGTATTAGTAAGCATGGGCTAGGCTTTGCTGTTGAAACAATAAAACAACCTTTGTGTCTTGTAACAATAAGATTTTTTCTCACTCATGCTGGATGCCCATCAGGGTCATCTGGGGCTCTGTTCATCGTAGTTGCTCAGGGACCCAGGCTGATGGAGGCTCCATCTTGACCAAGAGAACTCCTCTCTTCGTCCTCCTCACACAGTTCTCCTGATTTTTCTCCTAATTCTCTGACCCCTCACTCCTTTTTCTGACTTTTCTTTCTTCTCTGTCCTTTCCATGTAGCTATTCCCTAAGGACCATTCCTTGACCCTCTTCTAACACATACTTTCTCTCTCTCAGTAATTTCTTCCAAACTCATGGTTTCCAAGCATCATTTCTGTGTGAATGATTTAGAGATTTTCTTTTCAGCCCTGACTCTTCCCCTGAGCGCCAGCTGCATTATGTATCTATAAATGGACTTACCATTGTCCCTACCAAGTCTACTCTTCCTCCTGTCTCCTCTATTTCTATTGAAACCCTATCTTCTTCCCATATTGAAACTCTCAAATTATTTTAGCAATGTGTCTGAAATCCATCCCTCTGCCTGTTACTGTCCAAGATCGGGGTCTTTTCTCTTCTCCTGGAAAATAATAGCCTTCCAACAGGTCTCTGGCCACACTTGCAGTTTCTCGCTGTGATTCAAGAATGCACACTGTGCAACTCTAACGACCACACTTCATAATGTATTCAGCGCAAATGATGTCCCCTGGAGTTGCACAATGCAGTGGCCCCACAGGCCTCATCCAATTTATCTTACACACTGTACCCAGAGTAATCTGCCTATAGATCACCTTGAAATTTGACACACCACTGCCCCAAAACCTTCCTTGGCTTCCTATTCCAACCTGAAATTAGGCCAAATTTCTTAGCTCCATCTTCCCATTGGTCTTGATGGTTGTGACCCTTCCTCTTCTGAACTTCCACACCTCTCCTACACCAAGTATCACTCTCTATCTTGCATTATAGGGATTTCAGAACATTCTTTTTCCTCTTTCCTACTTATCATAAGCTACATGTGGAGGGATAAGTTACTTCTTACCTGAGTAATTAAATTGATAAAGACTCATTTGCAGAGGGTACATCCCACTGCTTGAGGTATAGCTGGATATATAGCCGGGGGCTCAACTGAGATCCTAGGGACTCTCCCTGCCTCTCTTTCCACCCACGGAAGGTAAAACCACAGCAGACCTGTCTGGCAGGAGCTGGATCCAAGGTGCTGCCAGAGATGCTGCCTGAGACAGCATGAGACAAGGAGAAACACTGGCTTCTTCCCTTTTCTTGTCCTCTAATCCCCCACTGGTATCTTCCATTGGCTGACACCAGAAACCAGCTGACCTGGGAGCCTGGGAAACACAGACTGTAGGATTCTGAGCAGAGCAGAAGGGAAAGGGGTGGGTCTGAAAGCAAACAGGTACATCACTAGCACAAGCAACTTGCTCAACGTCACACATGAGTAAGTGGGTGGAGCCTGTCCTGGAACCCAGAGTTGGAGCTTGGAACACTGCCACCACATGCTGCACGGAAGAGCATTCCAGCTGGATGGATCTTCATGAGCAAAGCACAGGCGGGAATTCTGGGATGTGAATAGAAATAGCAGAGAGTTCCTTTTGGCTGCAGTGTAAGGTGTTTTTGGAGGAACAGTAGGAATAGGAATCCAGGCTGTGGAAGGCCTGAAGACCAGCTCATCACTCATAAGCAAAGGAAGAGCTAAGGTAATTTATCTGTAGATACAAATATATCAGAAACAGAAAGGAGATATTTAAACTTGTCTTCAAATAAAATAAAAAATACAAGGTGAAATAATTCACAAGAATAAAATTACAAATATAATAAAGAGTTATTTTTTTCCCTACTTTGGTACAGTTGTCATCTGCTCCAGTTTGCTAATCCTGACATTATGCAAATAGCAGAATGGATTGACTTTGTTTTTTAATTTTTTAGCTTTATCTATTGAAAAGTTAAAACAAACAAAACACAACATTCAAGCAAAACAAAGCAAAGGATTAAGAAAACCAATAACTTAAAATAACTACTTTGCCTCCAACATGTTCCTACCATACCCCAATAAAATTAACAAACCATGGTTTGACATTTATAAAGCGGGTTTTTATAAGTTACCAACTTTACAGTTCTGAGGCCATAAAAGTGTCCAAACTAAGACATCAACAAGATGATACCTTCACTGAGAATGGTCTATGGCATCTGGAATACCTCTGTCAGCTAGAAAACCATGTGGCTGGCGTCTGCTTTTCCTTTGCTCCCAGGTGCATTTTCAAAACGGCTTTTTTCCAAATATCTCTGGGGTCTTTCTTAGCTTCTTCAGCTCCTGTGCATCTAAGCATTGGGGTCCCTCTCTTACTCTCCTGAACAAACTCTGGGCTAGCATCTCCAAACGGTCTCCAAGCATCTCCAATTGTCAGTGTCAGTGTCAGCTCTTAGCTTCTCTCCAAATGTCTCTCTCAGTCTGCTCTGAGCTCCTTCTGTTTTGTGAGTTCTTTTATAGGATTCCAGTGATTAATATCAAGACGTACACCTGAATGGGCAGAGCCCATATCTCTGCGGAAATAATTTAATCAAATGTTTCGCCCACAGGTGATTTGAGGATATCGTATCTCCATGAAAACACTCAATCAAAAGATTCCAGCCGAATCAACAGTAATATGTCTGCCCCCACAAGAGTGCATTAAAGAATATGGCTTTTGGGGAACATAATATATTCAAACTGGCACACCATCTTTGATAATGTTAACAGAAAATAGGAATGAATGTTCATTCATTCATTCATTCAAGTGTTTGAGAACATACTGCGAACCAGGTATGTGCTTGGGATTTAGGAATAGCCCAACACGAATCATTTTGTTGGGCTCTTCTAATGTTTCCCTTGTCTTTGGAATTTGCAGGAAAGAACCCCATGTGATGATCTTCGATTTGACAAGAGATCATTCTGTCCTGAAAGTATGTAGTAATTGTTCATTTTGTGCTCATTCATAGTTTTAAATCTCAAGGCCATAATCTCTGGCTGACTTCATTAGACTCACTTGCAAATGATATTGATGAAATGTGCACCAAAAAAAACCTGTTGGCTAAGAAGGGAATTGTCCCTTTGTGAGGGCAGTATAGTAGGAAATTTTGCAACTTTCATGGGGCAAGATTGAGTTAGCATTCAGCTCCTTGCTACTTCCATTTCTTTAATCAAGAACTGAGGATACTTGCTACTTAATATTAAGTAGCTCATCACTGCCTTCAACAATATAGATGTGTTAATTAAATGTCTGACAGTAAGCTATACAACTTTAGTCATGTCACAAAGGGGATACTATTAATTATATAGGCTGGGTTCCTGCAGATGGCTAGGTCTACAATAATCTAACACTGACAATTTATTCATCTGTTATTTAATTCAACAAACATTTATTAGACACCTGCTATCTTTAATGAATTCAGTGAAGATTTCTTAAGTGCCAACTGTGTGCCAGTGCTTAGCTTTGGAGTAGTGGTGAACAAAATAGAGAAGGTTGGACCCTTCATGGAGCTTACAGCTAATGGAGGTACTGTCTACACCCAAGGTTTGACTCTTTAGCAGGGATGTCAGTCTTGTAAGCGTAACTGCAAACACAATGTGATGTGTAGGGTGGTGGTTATCTATCCAAGTGACCAGGGAAGGCTTCTCTAAGAAGGTCACGTAGGAGCTGAATCTTGAAAGAGCAGGAGGTTTTAGACATTTAGGGAAACTCATTTTAAGTCAGAGCAGCAGAATGCTGAAGCATGGAGATGTGAGACATCATTCACAGTTTAGAATCTAGAGTACCAAGCAAGTGGGAAGCAGAGACTGTACAGATGGGCAAGGCCAGGGCATGTGGGGCCTTGTGAGCCTGTTAAGGAGCTCAGATTTTATTGTGAGACCTAAAAGGAGGTTGATAGAGTGACATGACTGGGTTTGCCTTTTAGAAAAACCATCTACCAGGAGGGTGACTCCAGGAGGTGTGGGGTGGGGGTGTGGGGAAGGAGTTTAGGAAGCTCCCAGGATTCTGGATGTTTGCAGCAGTCTCTAGTTGACTCCCAGACTCCAAGCTTTTTTGCACTAAACACATTCTTGCAGGCCACAGCCAGACTTATCTTCCTTGAACTGTTCTTTTGCCATGTTCTTCCTTGCCTCCAAATTTTGAGTCAGTGTTTCTTATACCACCAATGTTAACTTTTGAAGTTCCTTCAAGGCTCTTCATTGGGTCTATTCCATGGTCCCAATTTAAAATCCCTCTACTCACCAAGACACTCCTCTTTTCAGTGTTGCACAAACCTCCCATTCTCTTCCATCTTAGTGCCCTTAACCTCGAAGCCTTAGCTAAATCTTCATTTCTATGAAGCCGTTTCTGACCACATCACACCTCACTGACCCACTGCATCCCCATCTTCTATAACTTGGAGCTAATGCATAACACTTCGCAAATGTTTTCTTCACTGCTATATTCTCACCCTAAGAACCCTTAGAATAGTGCTTGGAATGTAGCATGTGCTTGATAAATATTGAACAAAGGAAGGAAGGAAGGATTATTCAATCATCCATAAATATTCAAGAAAGAAACCATTATCAATAAATACAACACTTAATGAATCTGATCATTCATTCAGTCAGCAAACATTTATTGAATGACTGCTATGTAACAAGCATTGTGATAGTTTCCGGGTATTCAAAAAATAATTAGAGGGAAAGCCATGTGGATCACACTCCCCTTTGTCCAGCATATGGATGGATGAGTAGAAAAACGGGGGCAAAAACAAAATAACACAAAACAAAAACTGAAGGAAGAATGGGGGGATTACAATTTGGGTGTTCTGTTTTTACTCTTGTTTTTTTTGTTCTTGCTTTCACTTTTTCTGGTACAAGGAAAATGTTAAAAAAAATTGATCGGGGTGATGAATGAACAACTATATGATGGAAATGTGATCAATGGATTATATACTTCGGATGATTGTATGGTATGTGAATAAATCTTAATAAAAAAAAATAATTAGACCTGGAGTCCATCCTCAAGGAGTTCACAGTGAAAACAAAATAATTACCCTACAAATCAAAAGCTGTGGAATATTTACATTTTAATGACATAAAATCAGTAGGGAATAGGACAGCCAGAGCAGATTTTTGTTAAAAAGAAAATAAGAACTTCACGTGGCTTAGATTGTCACCATTTTTTAAAAGTCTGGTAATATCAAAATGTGAAGATGTGGAGCAATGGCTACTCTCAAACACAGCCGATGATGCAAATTAGTACAATCACTTGGAGAGCAATTGTCCCTTATCTAATAAAGGCCAAGATGTGCTTACATGACAATCCAGCAATTCCAGTCCTACACAGAGAAACCCTCAGACATGTGCACATGGAGACATACGCAAAGTGCTAATTGCAGCACTCTGACATGAACAGCTAGAAACAACCAAATGTCCCATCAATAGCAGAATGGATAAATAAATCATGGTTGTATCTGAACAGTAGGATCTTGTAGAGCTGTAAAAATGTATGAACTTGGGCTACTGGTACCCATATAATGCCATCTCACAAATATTATATTGAATTAAAAGGAGCAATTTTTAGAATGATGATTCCATTTATATAAAATTCAAACAAAAATAATGAAACATTTGTGGATTGATACATACATCATAAAAGTATAAACTGTGCATGGTGATTGTTCTGGTTTGCTAATGCTGCCATTATGCAAAATATCAGAAATGTGTTAGCTTTTATAAAGGGGGTAGATTTGGTTACAAGGTTACAGTCTGAAGGCCATGAAAATGTCCAAATTAAGGCATCAACACAAGTATACCTTCAACTGAAGGAAGGCCAATGGCAACCGGAATATCTCTGTTAGCTGGGAAGACACATGGCTGGCATCTGCTGATCCCAGGTTGTGTTCCAGCTCCACTCTCAGCTCTTGTGCATTTTTCAAAGTGTCTCTCTTGGCTGCAGCACCTCCTCCTGTCTGTGAACACTTTTATAGGACTCCAGTGATTCAATTAAGACCTACCTGAATGGGTGGGGCAACACATCCATGGAAATTATCCAATCAAAGGTTTTGCCCACAGTTGATTGAGTCACATCTCTGTGGAAACACTCAATCAAAGGATTCCAACCTAATCAACACTAATATATCTGCCCCCACAAGAGTACATCAAAGAACATGTCATTTTGGGGAACATAATGCATCCAAACTGCACAGTGATCAACCCATCCCAATTTGCCTAGGACTTTCCCTGTGTTAGCACTGACAGTCTCAAAGCCCAGGAAACATCTCAGATGCAGGCAAACCAGGACAGCTGGTCACTTTACCTGGAAAAGAGACACATCCAGCTTAGGATAGTGTTTACTTCTTGGTGCGGGGTGGGGAGGAAATGGGATTTGGTAATGGTACACTGGGTATAATTCAGCTGAATTTGTAATATTCTATTTCTAAACTGGAATGTGGGAATGTGGACGTTATTCTACATTTGTACATCTTAAGTACTTCATAATTAAAAAAAGAAAACAAAAACCTGTTGTAGATGCTATGGTGTGCCACCCAGATTCACCCCAGCTTTTAGGACTGAAGCACTCACTCCCCCAGCTGCCAGGAGTGCAGGTGGGTTTGTCATCTTACTCTCAGTAAGTTCTCAGCTCCCCCCACCTCTAATTGCCTTTGGTTGGATAGTCCCACCACACCTAGTGGGCAGCCTGCATTCAATGCCTGGTTGACGCAGGGGTAAAAAGGCCTTTCCCCCTTTCCTCAATTCAGGACCATTTGAAGGGCCATCCAGGCCCCAAAGCTCCCTGTGGGATCAGCTGAGATCCTCCTTGCACAGCATCACAGCCAATGGCTCCTGCCCAATCCTGCTTTCTTCCCTTTCCCTACCGGTGTTGATCCGAGAGCCCTTCCCAGTAAACATTATATGTGCAAATATCCATCTCAGAGTCTGTTTCTCAGAGAACTTGACCTGCAACACTGTCCTTTCAGGAAAAAAAAAATTCTGAAACCAAAATTAAATGATAAAAATAACTCCCCTATTCCTTTACCTCTATTCTTTCACCAGCAAAACACCACCTTGCATTCTTGAATTCCTTTTTAGTTTAAAATCTCAAGCCTATATACCACACAGAATACTAGGTGTGCTAAACAGGATTTGGCCATGAAAAAGAGAAAAGAACACTGATTAGTTTTCAATGAATGATAATAAAATGACAATTTTTATTTTCCATGGAGGGATTCTGTGGGTCAGAAAGCATTCTGGCATATGATTTTGCTTTTTACACTAAATAACTAGTCATTTAGGGAGGACACGTGAATCCATCCAGGCAGAGGTGTGTCACTCTGCAAAAAGTAAATTCTAAAACAACAGACCATCGATTTGGGTAATGTGGATAATGAGTGCTCTTAGAATAGTGATAGCTGTCAAAAGCAGTGGATTCATTGCCCAATGGGCTTAAATGACCAATTCCTGAGACACCAGGTTTCAAAGAGAGAAAGAGTTTATTGCTAGGTGTGGAGCAGGAGAGCAGATGGCCTATCAGCGTAAAAATATGTCTTCCCTAACTTTAGTAATTCTGATAGTTTTATAGTATCAAAAGATGGGCAGGTTTTAAGATAATGAGCACAATGGCCCCAGATGATGTAATTAGAGGTGATCTAATTACTGAGCATGTGCAGATTGATTACATGCTTAGTCAGAGAATGTATGTAAGAAAATGGGGGCCTCAGTATGTTTGTTGATGGGTGATCTGGTTTGCTAATGCTGCCATTTTGCAAAACACCAGAAATGGATTGGCTTTTATAAAGGGGGTTTATTTGTTTACAAAGTTACAGTCTTAAGGCTATAGTCCAAGGTAAGGCATCAACAATAGGGTACTTTCACTGAAGGATGGCCATTGGCATCCAGAAAACCTCTGTTAGTTGGGATGGCTTGTGGCTGGCCTCCGCTTGCTCCCAGGTCATGTTTCAAAAGGGTGTTCTACAAAATGTTGTTCTTGGGGCGTTTTGTCCTCTCTCAGCTGCAGCTCCTCTTCAAAATGTCACTCTCAGTGGTTCTCCAGACCTTCTGTCTGTGAACTCCTTTATACAACTCCAGTGATCCAATTAACACCCACCCTGAATGGGCAGGGTCCATACCTCCAAGGAAATTATCCAATCAAAACTTTCACTCACTCACAATTGATTGAGTCACATCTCCATGGAAACAACCAAAGGATTCCAATCTAATCAACACTAATACATCTGCCCCACAAGATTGCATCAAAGAACATGGTGTTTTGGGGGACATAATACATCCAAACCAACACAATAGGCATGATTCTTAGTATTTATAATGAGGTATAGGTGATTTATAGGTTAAAGTCTAAGCTATTGCACATGTCAGGTGGGCCCATTTTGGTTAGATCCAGCTTCAGTTATCAAAATAACTTCAGAATTTTTGTGGGGTAGTTTTGGGCTGACCCACAGCCCTAAATTAATAAACACTAGGGGCTGTCTTGAGTGATTGCAAGACTCCAAAGTTGAAAAACCAGATAAAATGGGTTCAAGTCAAGGTCAGTCACAAGGTTTTTACAATCACAAGGGCCCAAGATAAAGGCTATTATACAATCATTATCAGAGATCAAGGCAGCTGGATTACAGTACAGAGATTGCAGATATTTCCCTCTGTCTACTCTAATGTGCCAGAAAGGAAAAAGGAATATCTATATAATGATTCAGTAATCATAACCAGTCCTTAAATCCTAACTTCCATGTTGCAACAGCGAGGAGAAGAAAATCGGTGTGTTAATAATGCAACATGGTCAGGTTCAGAATATGGACACAGAAGAGTAAACATAAATTAGAAAAAGAAGGGACATCTCAAAGCAATCATATATCCGTAACCTTAAGAGATCATGGGCATCCATTTGATCTTGGGCCATAACCTAAAAGCTTCCAAGAGCAAGAGCCACCTCATTAGAGATGTTTCCTCGAACCTGCTGTTCCTCTACTCTCACTGCCATCTACTCCTCATAGTCTTGTATCTGGATAACTGCTATAACCTCCAAACTGCAGAGCTCCCTCTGCCAGAAAGACTAACACACGCACACACACACACAGCACACTCACACATTTGTAAGTTGCCTAAATTCCTACAGCCGTTTCCTAAACTACCTGATAATGTCTCCTGTCTCCTTAGCCAAGTTTCCTAAGCGCAGGGACTGAATGGTAATGCTTAAATCCTGCTGGTAGGAAAGAAGCCTGGTTCAAATCCAGGGCTCTGGAAGCAGGCTAGCTTAAATTGTGGCTCCACCCCTGACTAGCTCGGTGACCTTGGGCAAGTAACCAAAATTCAATTTCCTCGATGATAAAATGAGGCTAATACTAGTATCTACCTCACAGTTATATATGGTAATTAAGCAAGAAAATGCTTCTAAAGCATTAAGTGCAGTGCTTCAAATATAGTATGGGGTTAATAAATGATTGATGGCTGAATTAAAAAAAAATAATGACTCGAAGAAGGTGTAGGAACAAAATACATAATGTACATATTTCAATACTATGCAAATTATTTTAAACTGACTGTGATGCAGGTTTAAAATAAATCTAGTGAGGAAATAAGGGCGGACTAAACTTCACATTCTTATCAAACCGTCTGTAGAAATATTAAAATTAGAACATTATTATGACAGAGAATTGTCATGTTCATTGAACCGAATTGTGAAAAAAAGAAGTGGACAAGTTCTGTTTATTGTAACAATACTTATGAGAGTAATTAAAATCTGAAGCTCTGTTTCTTTTTTTAGATGTAACTTCAACTTAAAAAGAGTTCTAATTGTTCCTATTTACACACTGACTGCCCATCCTGTTGCAGACAGCTTTGTAATTAGCTTCATTCAAGAACAAAGCGGTGACATCTTTCAGCTGCATTATTGCTGTTTTTTGGCTCACTTACAAATGGAATTTAAATCGGCCACAAGCAGCCAGTTGCAAGAATGATAATTGCACAGTTTGGTACAATTGATTTATACAGACCCCAGGAAGGATGAAGATTCTCAGGCTAAATTTGTCAAATGAACAATCAGTGATATGTGAAATTTTTCTCTCTGTGGGATTTGAATGGCTGTATTTAGAATAAAACTGTAATGTTGACCTATTTCTCATATAGTGTATAAACCAGCTGCTGTCTTGTGGTGTGCCTTAATTATTCTCATAGATCTTGCCCCCCAAATATTCACTGTGATCTGTTTCATTTTCAGTATTCTGTGATTTTTGAAAGAATGAGTTTTGATGAAAAAAAAAATCTTAATTAGTTGAATTACAACTTATAAAAGAGGTATGCAAAAGTTAAAATTGTGCTCCTGGGCTCACAAACCTCAAGTGCCACCAAAATCTTTTATAAACAGCATGAATCATGCCTGAATTACTACCACCTTACAGCCCCACAACCCCCTCCCGCCCCAACACATACAGTCAAACACACAGTCAACTAGAGGACATGGAATGAGTCTACTTGGGTTGTGTGCTGGTTTGTGTATATTATGTCCCTCAGAAAAAGCTATAATCTTGAATGCAATCTTGTGGGGGCAGATTGATTAATCTTTTTGATTAGGGTGTGACCTCTTGATTGAATGTTTCCATGGAGATTTGACCATGCCCATTCAGGGTAGGCTTGATTAGTTTACTGGAGTCCTTTAAAGGGAGCTTGCACAGAGAGAAGAGGGAGGAAAACACCCCAGTTGCTGCAGCTGAGAGAGACTTTTGGAGAGATGCTTGGGAGCTGGCTGCTTTGGAGATGCTAGCCCAGAGTTTGCTTCAGAGAAGCTAAGAGAGACAAGCCCAGAGACATTTTGGAAAAAGTCATTTCAAAACCAGAACCCCAGAGCAGATCTGCCCCAGCCACGTGCCTTCCCAGCTAACACAGGTTTTCTGGACACCATTGGTGGCTCTTCAGTGAAGGTATCTTCTTGTTGATGCCTTAGTTGGATACTTTTATGACTGTGGAACTGTAAATTTGTAGCCAAATAACCCCCTTTATAAAAGCCAATTCATTTCTGGTATTTTGCATAATGGCAGCATTAGCAAGTTGAAACAGGTTGTCACATGTAGACATCATATTTTGTTTATTTAATTCAAACTAGAAGTCTCTATTATGTGAGTTCTATCCATTTATTTTTATTGTGATTACTGATATATCTGGACTCTGCCATCTTACTCTGTTTCTATTTTCACACTTTCTCTTTTGCCTCTTTTTTCTCCTTTCCTGCCTTATGTTCTCTTTTCCCCTTTTTTACCAGTTTGCAAACATTCAATTTCTATTATCTTAATGGTTACATTTAAACTTATAACATACAGATAAAATACAACTCGCAAACAAAACAAGGAACTTAGCTTGTTTAACTTCCTTCTTAACCCCACCCACCACCATCTTTCATATTATTGTTATCTGGAATGTTAGGTTCATCTTGTCTTTAAATAAGAAAAATAATTATTTCTCTTTTCACTATCAATAATTATTTCTATTTTACAGTCAATAATTTCATCTCTCACATACCTCATGGATTTATTTTTCTTCTTCCTATAGTAATTCTGTCAAGGAAGACCTTTGGATAATAAACTGGCTTAGTCTTTGCGTGAATAGAAATGTCTATTTCATTCTCACTTTTTTTTTTAACTGTACTTACCTTTGTGTATAGGCAATACCTTCACATGATACAAAATTCAAATAAGTTAAATGCTATTTTAGTTGGGTATATAATTCTAGATTGAGTATTGCTTTTCCCTGGCATTTAAATGAACCAGTTCCAATTATTCTGGTATCTCTTTTTTTGCTGACAAGAAGTCTTGCATCAATCTGATTGTCATTCATTGTAGTTTACCTCTAATAGCTTTTTAAGATTTTTCTCTTTTTCCTTGATATTCTGTAGTTCTTCAGTATTTCCAAAGTGTCTAAGACTGGTAATTTTTTTTAAAAGTTGTTCTGTTTGGTACTTGATCTACCTTTTTATTCTGAAGACTCACATCAAAGTATTATAATCTCTCTTTTGTATTTTCTATACCTTTATCTCTCTGTGCTGTTTTTTGGGTGAGGTTCTTATTTTCAGTCACTAATTCTTTATATAACCAAATCCAGTCAACTGTCTATACATTTTTAATATCAATGACTACTTTTTTATTCCCCAGGTTTTCTTATTGATATTTTTTCATAATGTTCTGTTCTTTTTTTGGGAGGGGGGGAGGTTGCCTAATGTTTTTTTTGTTTTTTTTTAATTTTATTGAGATTGTTCAGATACTATACAATTATCTAAAGATCCAAAGTGTACAATCAGTTGCCCCTGGTACCCTCATACAGCTGTGCAACCATCACCACACTTAATTTTTGTTCAATTTTTAGAAACGTTTCATTATTCCAGACAAGAAATAAAGTGAAAGATGAAAAAAGAAAAAAAAAAATAAAGAAAAGGAAACTCGAATCCTCCTATATCCCTAACAAACCCCCTTCAATTGTGCACTAGTAGTGTTGGTATAGTACATTTGTTACTGTTTATGAAAGAACGTTGAAATACTAACTGTAGTATATAGTTTGCAGTAGGTATATATTTCTTCCCTATATGCCCCCTCTATTAACTTCTAATTGTATTGTCATTCATTTGTTCTGGTTCATGGAAGAGATTTCTAATATTTGTACAGTGAATTATGGATATTGCCCCCATAGGATTCAGTTTTATACATTCCCATCTTTTGACCTCCAACTTTCCTTCTGGTGACATATATGACTTTAAGCTTCCCCTTTCCACCTCATTCATGCGCCATTTGGCACTGTTAGTTATTCTCACATCTTGCTACCGACAGCTCTGTTCATTTCCAAACATTTAAGTTCATCCTAATTGAACATTCTGCTCACACTAAGCAACCGCTCCCCATTCTTAAGCCTTGTCCTATATCTTGGTACCTTATATTTCATGTCTATGAGTTTACATATTATAATTAGTTCCTATCAGTGAGACCCTGCAGTATTTGTCCTTATGTGTCTGGCTTATTTCACTCAGTATATTGCCCTCGAGGTTTTGTCAGCAACCCATTTTTTTTTTTTTTTTTTAAGATGGTTTTGTTCACAAACCATACATTTCATCCTAAGTAAACAATTGATGGTTCTCTGTATGATCACACATTTACGTGTTCACCACCTTCACCACTATCTATATAAGGGCATCTACATTTCTTCCACAAGGCAGGAGGGAGAGTCAAAGAAGGTAGAGAGAGAAAAGAAAGAGGAAAAGAAAAATGACAGCTAGGAAGCAGCAAAAGGAAAAATAACCTTAAATCATAGTAAAGAGTCAGACAACACCACCAACGTCAAGTGTCTAACATGCCTCCCCATCCCCCCCTCTTATCTGCATTTACCTTGGTATATCGCCTCTGTTACATTAAAGGAAGTGTAATACAATGATTCTGTTACTTACAGTTTCTAATTTACATTGATTGCATCCCTCCCCCAATGCCTCCCCATTTTTAACACCTTGCAAGGTTGACATTTGCTTGTTCTCCCTCGTAAAAGAACATATTTGTACATTTTATCGCAATTGTTGAACACTATAGATTTCACCAATTTACGCAGTCCCAGTCTTTATCTTTCCTCCTTTCTTCTGGTGTCTCACATGCTCCCAACCTTCCGCTCTCAACTGTATTCATAGTTATCTTTGTTCAGTGTACTCACATTGCTGTGCTACCATCTCCCAAAATTGTGTTCCAAACCATGCACTCCTATCTTCTCCTATCACTCTGCAGTGCTCCCTTTAGTATTTCCTGTAGGGCAGGTGTCTTGTTCACAAAGTCTCTCATTGTCTGTTTGTCAGAAAATATTTTGAACTCTCCCTCATATTTGAAGGACAGCTTTGCTGGATATAGGATTCTTGGTTGGTGATTTTTCTCTTTCAGTATCTTAAATATATCACACCACTTCCTTCTTGCCTCCATGGTTTCTGCTGAGAGATCTGCACATAGTCTTTTTAAGCTTCCTTTGTATGTGATGGATTGCTTTTCTCTTGCTGCTTTCAGGATTCTCTCTTTGTCTTTGACATAGGCCTATTAAGTGTCTTGGCATAGGCCTATTCAGATCTATTCTGTTTGGAGTCCACTGTGCTTTTTGGATCTGTAATTTTATGTCTTTCATAAGAGATGGGAAATTTTCATTGATTATTTCCTCTATTATTGCTTCTGCCCCTTTTCCCTTCTCTTCTCCTTCTGGGACACCAATGATACATACATTCTTGTACTTTGTTTCATCCTTAAGTTCCCGGAGACATAGCTCATATTTTTTCATTCTTTTCTCCATTTGCTCCTTTGCGTGTAGTCTTTCAGGTGTTTTGTTCTCCAGTTCCTGAGTGTTTTCTTCTGCCTCTTGAGATCTGCTGTTGTGTGCTTCCATTGTGTCTTTCATCTCTTGTGTTGTGCCTTTCATTTCCATAGATTCTGCTGGTTGTTTTTTTGAACTTTCTATTTTTGCCTTATGTATGCCCAGTGTTTTTTTAAGCCTCTATCTCTTTTGCCAAATCTTCTCTAAACTTTTTGAATTGATTTAGCATTAGTTGTTTAAATTCCTGTACTCAGTTGAAGTGTATGTTTGTTCCTTTGACTGGGCCATAACTTTGTTTTTCTTAGTGTAGGTTGTAGTTTTATGTTGTGTAGGCATCTGACCCCCTAGGCCACCCCAATCAGGTTTTCCCAGATGAGAACAGGCTCAGGTCACAGAGGGAGGAAATATTCAGGATCTGGTTTCCCTGATGGTTTTTCTTAGAGGATTTAAACACCTGTGCTTTTCTGCCCAGCAGGTGCACCTGTCAGCCTGTCACCGGCTGGTGTAAGAGGGTGTGGCCTGTGGCTCTCCTCCCCCAGGCTTTGGGATCTGGTTCCGGTAAGGCAGGTAGTAGAGCTGGGACCCTCCTTTTCCTCTTGGGAAGCTATGCCCCCTCCAGAGAGGTCATTGCATATCAATAAGTTCTTTGTTTCTCTGACTTTGCTGATCAAAGTGCTGTGATTTTAAAATGGCTGAGGCTTTCTTTACTGCAAGCACTGCGGGCTGAAAATGGCTGAGGCTTTCTCCACAGAGAGAGAAAGGGATGGAAAAGCTCCCAGATTCACAAGTCAGCCAGAGATAGCACCTGATCCTCTGGGCTCCCCATCCTGAGACAGATATGTCCCCTGACTCTTCCAAGGTCAGTTGTCACAAAAGCCTTTGTCTGCTTGTTGGGAATTCACTGTCTGTATTGAGCAGTTAACATTAAAACCCCAGTTGGAGCTGGGCTGAGGTATACTAGCTTGTTTGGAGAGTTCTGCTGTCTAGCACCATATGGCTTCCGTGAGGGAGGGGCTCTCGGCTCTCAGCACAGGTCTGCAGTTTTTACTTACAGATTTTATGCTGCGATCTTGGGCATTCCTCCCAATTCAGGTTGGTAGATGATGAGTGGACAGTCATGTTTGTTTCCCCACAGTTATTCCAGGTTATGCACTACTTTTTTGGTCATTTATGAATTGTTCCAGAGGGACTAACAGTCTTCCACTCCTCTCTATGCCGCCATCTTAGCTCCTCTCCATAATGTTCTGTTCTTGATTCATAACTTCCATTCTTGGATGTTCTCTCCTTTATCTCTATAAATATTTTGAACATAATTAAAAGTCCTCTTCGGATTGCTATATTTCTAGTTCTTTGGGTGTAAATTTTCCTATTTGTTGGATTTGTTGGATGTCTTTCATGGTTTTGGATCACCTCAGGAGTTTGTAATTTTATTTAAGATTTCATCTTGCATGTTTTCTTTTCCTTCCCATGCTCTGCTTTTGGGCAATGTTGTTGTTGAATTTTCAGGTTCAAAGCTGTGGAACAAGTCTTACAGTAATGAACTAACACCCAAGTTGTTGTTGGCTTGGCTGGTTCTAGGTAACCTGAGAATGTCTATATTTCCTTCATCATCCAGAGGCACATCAATAATTTTCAAGCAGCAATCCTGGGCAGGTGGTTGGAACTGTTTAGCTTCTGGACATAGGTAAGGAGTATAGTCCAATCCTTTGGATTCTGCTGGAAGCCTAGCTCCAGGGTCCCATACCACATGAGTTTATGGTTCCCATGTTTCTAAGGACTTGACATCCTTGCTCTCACTGTCTGCCACCACCCCAGGCTTGAAGATTTGTGGCCTCAACCCTCACTCATTACTATGGATCAGCCTCTTTTCCCATTCCACAGAAACTTTTATTTTTTTAATCATGGTTATAGATTTTTAGATTTAAAAATATATAAGCTATCATTTTGATGTATCTCAGCTCAAAAGAAAAGGTTTCATGGGCTCTTACTCCTCCATTGTGACTGGAAATCAATTTATTTGATTTTAAAAAACAAAGTCTGAGAGAAAAGATAAAGCAGAAAAATATATCAAATGTGATTGGGTAGAGTCAAATAAGACACAAAGTAAAAAAATCACAGATGTATTATAGCTCTAGGACATTTCTCTGTGGACTGAGGTTCTATCTCTCTTAGGGTTATCCATATTTAAATGCAATATTTTTCCAAAGATAAATAATAGATTATGGAGTAATCCATTTATTTTTTAATAACATTTATTAATGTCTCTGCCTGAGCTGTGCTAAGTGTAGTTATACAAAGACCAATAAATCTTAGTTTTTTTTCATTTGTAAAATGGGGATAATAGTATATACCATGGAAGGTAATTTTAAAGAGACAAAGTGTATAAAGTGCCTAACATAATGTCCAAATGTTAGAATCACTTTCGTAATTATCTCTGTCACGAAGGAGATCATGTCCCTGGGGAAGACACACAGGTAAACAAATATGTAAATATACAAACACTGCCTGGACCTTGGTGTTCAATCTGCCTGTTAGGGAGTGAATCATGTTCAAGTCTTAAACCCCATCCTATGAATGAACTCATTCGTAAGTAGGATCTTTGAAGGTACTGTTAGTTACGGTGAGGTCAAACTGAATCAGGGTGGGCCTTAATCCACAGACTGGAGTCCTTATAAGCAGAGGAAATGTGGAGACAAGAGGAGACAGATGTGGAGAGAGCTGTCATGTGGAGGAGGCAGAGGTCAATTTATGGATTGCCAGCAGGCCACCATCAGAATACATAGACTTCTGAAAAGACTTCTAAATTCCCAAACTGGGAGACAAAAAACTCTTGTTGTTTAAGTCAACTAGTCTGTGGTACGTTGTTTTAGCAGCCTCAGCAAACTCAGACACTGTGCATTGCAGTCGGCAGGCCTGTTTAGTTAATACCCTAAACTCTGCTCCCCCACCTAGCCCCTATTACAGATAGTGTCAGTAGTTTGACTTCTGTCTTTATTTAATTTCTCAACTTGCTCAGACAAAGAAAAAGGGGGTCCCCTTGGAGACTTCCTACCTATCTGCAACAGTCAAGGGAGTTTGGAAAAAAGAATAAAGTGTGTGGTCAAACTATCACTGCCAAATCCTACAATAACCACAGGAATGCTGCGTAACTCAGAAAATATATTAGACATTAATGGAAGTTAGCTCAGAGAAACCACTTGCAGTATGGGTAGCAATTAATAGAATTAAATGCTGAAAATGAAACCCATTTTGTTAGGAGGGAAATCAATGGACTACACAACAAAGTTAACTTTATTCACTGCTTAAGTTTCTAGGAGCAAAATGAAATCAATATATACCAAGCAGGCAGTAGTTCTAAGAAATAGCATCAGAAATGAAAACTAAGGTGAACATGATGTTTTGGGGAACAGCCCCTTTGGATAAAAGGCGCATATGTAAGTTTTTTCCTTAAAAAGCAATTATGATTCACCGCTTTAAGGCAGCCTGCCCATATTAACTTTACCCAAACCAATTTTTTTTAGGGCTTACTATATGCCAGGCACATATTTATGCATAAAAAATACACAAATACATGGGTAAAAAGGAAAGTAGTCCCTTACTGAAGAAAGAAGAGTTAGCAAAATTCTCAATTGGGATAAGGATGAATTTACCAATTAGAAAGAAGACCCCACATTGGATCAGGGCAGGCAAGCAGATTCTGGTTCCTTTGCTGGTTTAAATGTAGAATAAAGAAGGCATCATGGTCATAATGGATACCACCTTATGAATCCCTCGGGGAAAAGAGCAGCTCCCTCTTTCCCTGGATCTACCCAAGTCTCTTCTCTTCTAGAGCTGTCAGGTGTGTGTGTGGTCTTTGGGCCATTTCTTGCTCACTATGCCTGAGCTTCTCACAGGGTGCTCACTTTGGGATGCATATTTACAAAGAATCTCCACTGAGTTTCTGTTGCTTTTTTATTTATTAATGAATTAACATGAAACTGGCAATTTGTCATTCTTGCAACTTGTGTTGAAGATGGCATGATGTGCATACAGTACATGTTTAATAAAGATGTTATATTGTAGGGAATAGCAGTTCTAGGCACAGCAATATATTTCCAGATATTCAGACAGTTTGCACACCAACCTTAAACTATGAGTGCTTGTGGCTACAAGCAAAAGAAGCATCCTTCAGTGTAACTAATCTAAAAAAAATTGTTGGAAATACCAGCTGCTTTTCAAAGGTGTGTTCCTGGTTTCCAAAGCCGCCAGGAGGGAAAGAACGTGCTTTTCACAGTACTTTTCCCCATTCCCCAATATTGATTTTTTTTTTTTTTTAAGTTTTACTAAACTCAGTAAATGAAAATTGTTAGTTCATTGTTCTTTTCATTCCTATTTTTTTGACCACTACTGGAGGCTGAGCAATTTTTTCTATAAATGTCCTTTGTCCGTTTTTATCCTTAGTGGTCTCAGTGGTCTTCTTGTTAATTTTCATTTAATTTTATTGCATAAAAATTTAAAAATTAACTCTTGCCTTTCTCCTTGCTGCATACATATTTTCCACCTATTTGCCTTTTATTTAGTTATACTTTCATATGCTGAAGTTTTGAATCGCAAACAGTGAAATCTCTCACTTTTTGTAATTTCTTCAGTAAGTCCCAAGTTTAGAAAGCAATACTGTCCTCAGAGGTTTGATGAATATTTATTTTATTTTCGTCTACTTTTTATGGTCTGATTTTTATAAGGATTTAATCCACTTGAAATTTAGAGGGATGTATGTGTGAGATAAAGATCTAAATCTTTATTGTCTGTCAAATTGCTAGCTGAGTATCCTAACATTATTAATTGAATTATTCTTTGCTTCCACTTTATTTGATGATGACTTTTTGAAAAGTTATATTTCAAATTCTTATATATAATATAGTATATATATTTTATGTTTATTCTAGTCCAGTGGGTTTGTCTGTTCTTGAACGATTACCACAGTATTTTAAATACTGCTTTTAAATCTTATAATACGTAGGGCTCTTCCCTATCATTTTTCTACTTAACCAACATGGTCACTTCTGCTTTTTTTTTAAATTATTTTATATGGGATAGTATATGGGAACTAGGGAACTATGCAAACTAGGGTCTATAGTTAACAGTTACATTGTAATATCTTCCATTAATTGTAACAAAGGCAATATACCAAAGCTAAACGTCAACAGAGGGGGATATAAGGGAGGGGTATGGGATTCTTGTTGTTGTTTCTCCTTTTTCATTAATATTTTTTATTTTTATTTTCATCTTCTTTCTTTACAGAAGAAATGGAAATGCTCTCACATAGATGGTGGTGGTGAAAACATAACTATGTGATTATGCCAGGAGCTATTGATTGTTCACTTAGGATGGACTGGATGGTGCATGAATAAAACTGCTTTAAAAATAAACAGAAAGATACAAGTGCTAGAGAAGATGTGGAGAGAGAGATATACCTATTCACTGTAGGTGGGGAAGTAGAAGAGTGCAGCCCTCCTGCAGGGCAGTGAGGTGGTTCCACAGAGGCTAAGTATAGGCTTGCCATATGATCCTGCAACTCCATTATTTGGTATATACTTGGAAGAACTGAAAGGAAGGACACGATTAGGCATTTGCACATGATATTTATGGTGGCAGTATTCACGATGTGCAATGGATGGAGATGGCCTAAGGATACATCGATGGGTGAACTGTGGTGTACATATACAATGGAATATTGAATGGCTGCAAGAAGGAAAGAAGTTGTGAAGCATGCAACTAGGTGAATAAACCTTGAGGACATTATGAGTGTAATAAACCAGAAACGAAAGGACAAATATTATAAGGCTTACCTAATATAAACTAATTATAATGAACAAATGCTGAGAATCGTATTCGAGAGCATAGGTTTTCAGAGGATAGAACGTGGGCAGAGATTGGGCAACAGCTGATGCAGGAGTACAGAGTGTTCAATAAGGCTTTTTGTAAAGGGTCCTAGTTTGTAAGCTCTTATAGAAGTCACATCTATTCCTGAGTTTTAACTGTTATTTAAAGGATGTTTATTTGGGACAAAATTTATATTCTCTGTAGCACACTTTCTAATTTAACCTGTATGGTCATATTATTTAAACAACATAATTACATGGAACCTAGAATAGGAAATGAGATCTTGTTACTCTATACAGGTTAACTGTAATACCCCGATACACCCCAGAGTATTTTGGGCAGAAAATAAAAAAGTATTTGCAAAGTCCCTTGAAGGACTAGGGGAAAATGAAAATATTAAACTTCTTCACCTGCGGAACTCCTGATATTCCTACAAACATTAGGGAATCCCAGTTTAATAAGTCAAGCCCTCGATCTTGGGGCTTGCCCTTATGAAACTTATTCCTGCAAAGGAGAAGCTGCTTATAATTATGCCTAAGAGTCACCACCAGAGAACCTCTTTTGTTGATCAGATATGGCCTCTCTCTCCCAGCCAATTCTGCAAATAAACTCACTACCATCTCCACTATGTGGGACATGACCCCCAGGGGTGTAAGTCTCCCTGGCAATGTGGGACATGACTTCCAGGGATGAGCCTGACCCTGGCATTGCGGGATTGAGAATGCCTTCTTGACCAAAAGGGGGAAAAGAAATGAAACAAAAAAAAATTTTAATGGTTAAGAGATTTCAACTAGAGTCAAGGGGTCATTCTGGAGGTTATTCTCATGCACTATATAGACATTACTTTTTAGTTTTAGTGTATTAGAATAGCTGGAAGGAAATATCTGACTCTGTTGAACTGTAATCCAGAAGACTTGAATCTTGGCAATGATTGTATAATGCTCCTTCCCGACCTTCCATCCGACATTCCTTATCTCCTTGAAGCTCCTTGATAGCTTTTATTGTGTGACCATGTGATTGTGAAATTCTCGTGAAAAGGGTATGGGATGTTTTGGGTGTTCTCTTTCCTTTTTATTTTTTTTTAATTTATTTTGGAGTAATGAAAATGTTCTAAAATTTATTGTGGTGATGAATGCACAACTATATGATGATACCATGAGCCATTGTATACTTTGGATGGACTATATGGTGTGTGACTATATCTCAATAAAATTGCATTTAAAAATATATAAGCCATAAATAAAATGATGTTAATAGAAAAAAAAGCTTTTTTATATTTACCTTTATTTATTGCTTCATATGAACTTTAAAATTCTTTATCCCCCCAAAAAAACAATCCTGTTGGAATTTTGTTTGGGTGGTGTTTTAGTTTGCTGAAGCTGCGAGAATGCAATATACCAGAAATGGATTGGCTTTTACAATGGGGATTTATAAGCTTACAAATTTACAGTTCTAAGGCCATGAAAAACATCCATATTAAGGCATCAGCAGGATGATACCTTCTCTGAAGAAAGGCCACTGGAATCTGGGGTTCCTCTGTCACATGGGAAGGCAACGGCAGGTGTCTGCTGATCTTTCTCTCCTGTGTTTCATTGCTTTCAGGTTCTGGCTCTTTCAGTTTCTGTGGGTCCTAGCTTGCTTCTCCTGGGGCTTTTCTGTCCAAGCTCTCTGGGTATTTCTCTCTGTTGGCTTTCTTCTGTATTTTAGTCTCTTCATAGGGGACTCCAGTGAAAGGATTAAGACCCACCTTGAATGGGCTGGGACACATCTCAGTTGAAATAACCTAACCAAAAGGTCCCACCCCCAATAGGTCTGCACCCACAGGAATGGATTAAAAGAACATGGCCTTTTCTGGGGTACATAACAGCTTCAAACCAGCACAGGTGTCATTAAATCTATAAATGGATTTGTGAAGAATTGACATCTTAACGATATTTAGTTTTGCAATATGGTATGCTTCTCTATTTAATCAAGTATTCTTTTAACTCTCAGTAAAATTTTGGATTTCCTTTATATGGGTCACACACATTAAAATTTTTCCAATGTGCCTTATCTTTTTCTTGCTACTGCAACTGGAATCTTTCTCATTATATTTTCTAATTGCTTCTCAGTGGTATGTAAGAATGCTACTGATTTTTTTAAAATGTGTTTAGCTCCTATCCGACCTCTTTACCATGGACCTATATTTTGTACAGGATTATTAGGAGTATTGTTTACAAAATCCATAGTCACCATGTCACTCAGTGCCCCTCTATGAAAGATGAACACAGGTTTCTTTTATGAAGTGAGGACATATATCTCCGTCCTCAGCATCCCTAGTCCTTGAAATATTGCTTTCCCTCCCACACCACGGCTGGCACTGCAATTCCGGCCAGGGCCAACAGCTGTTACCCAGGAACGCTTTTTCCCGACCTTCCACCCGACATCCCTTGTCTCCTTGATGCTCCAGTTCCTGCTTTTGGCCCCTTGGTTTGATCAGCCTATTCAGACTGTTCTTGTGGCTTAGAGAGTCTGGCTTCTCACTCATCTTCTCACCAAGACTTTGGTCTCTGTAGACACTACTACTGAGAGACTCCTTGCCTCATTTGTCCTGCTCCCTTGGAGTCCTTCAGCCAGACTGAACCCTGGCTTTCCTGCTGAGGTGAGCATCCAGAAGCAACAGCTCATCGTGTTTCCCTCCCCACTTCCACAAGAAAATCAAAGCTAAAATTGTGACATTTTAGTTTACCCCATGTACATTCTCTTCTCTTCTTAATGATTTTTCAATCTTGAAAATATTTTTCTTTGTCTTGTTTTATATGTGATGTGATAACATAAACAACCTCAAATCTTTTTTTAAATAGGCAAGATATAAATCATTAGCAAATAGTATTATTTAATAAATCATACCATATATACTTTCTGAACTAACAGTCAGCATTCAAGAAGAAAAAGGATGAAGTAGTGGAGAAAGGGCACATAAAAGTAATACTGCCTGAACAATTTTCCATTCAGAAGACAACCTAGAATAACTTTTGGGTGTGTATGTGTGTGTATACAGATGTGTATTTGTATATGTATTTATATATATGTATGTATACAAATGTGTACAGATTTATATCCAAAACATTCATGCATGCACAGATGATAGTCAAATATTTAACAACACTATGGTTACCTAAATTCGTATATAAATATATACAGAACATTTTCAAAATATATTCTTTATTCTCTAATAAAACTGTTTTACTTTATATAAGTTGTGCAAATAACGTATCAAGTAATTCTAATAATTTCCTAATTGTCAATTTAGAAATTGTTAGTGTGATCTTCTGTCTGGCCTAGATCACTTGCTAGGTGATGTCCCCCTGAGTCATGATTTGACACAGGACACTGCAGCAAATTCTTCCAATCACTTCCCCATTCAATTGATGGTCATTAGGTCCCCAGAGCTAGGGACTTTGTTGCAGGCTAAGTCGGCTGCCCAAGGTCATGGCCAGACAGTCTCTGGATGGGAACCAGATCACCTTCACCTCGACGCCTGTCCACTACAGGCGACCTTGCTTAGGAATAAGAAAAAGTGAGGGTGGGTTTCTATGTTTCCAGAGTATTTCTGGCCTAACTCCTGTGACACTAATAAACTAGCGATTCCTGGAATCATTATCCAGAACAATCCCATCCTCAGTTAAACTGAAGCAGAAAACTGCCACCAGGTGGCGCCAGCTGCAGCACAGATTTGGATCTTGGATCTTGGTGGCAGTGGCTGTAAGTCTCGTCCCAGTCATTTAAATAACCTACAATAACGACCTGCATTTACATGATTGAAGTTTTTGGACTTTACTCTCCGTGTTACGGATGGGGGAGTTAAATTTTATACTGCTATGAGGCTTGTGCTGGTTTGGATATATTATGTTCCCCAAGAAAAAGCCATGATCTTTTAACCCAGTCTTGTGGGATGTTTGGATTAGGTTATTTCCATGGAGATGTGACTCACCTGACTGTAGGTGATAATTTTGATTAGATTATTTCCATGGAGGTGTGGCCCTGCACATTCAGCATGGGTCTTGATTAGTTTACTGGAGTCCTTTAAAAAGAGCCACACAGGCCCAGACGATTGCTGACACTGATGCTTAGACATGCTTGGAGATGCAGACAGAAGGATGTGTAGCTAAGAGATGAAGCCCAGAGTTTTTCCTGGGATTTGCTAAGACGGGACCCCCAGGCGCTTCGGGAGAAATGTACTGGGAGAAAGAACTAAGAATGCACAGATACTGAGAGAGGAGCTGGAACACAACCCGGGATCAGCAGACGCCAGCCACATGACTTCCCAACTAACAGAGGTTTTCCGGATGCCAACGACCTTTCTTCAGTGAAGGTGTACCCATTTTGATGTCTTAATTTGGACATTTTCCTGGCCTTCAGACTATAAATTTGTAACCAAATAAACCCCCTTTTTAAAAGCCTATTCATTTCTGGTATTTTGCATAACAGCAGCATTAGCAAACCAGATCAAGGCTTTACCATAATTTTTCCCTCCCTCACTGTGCCGGTTTGAATGTATTGTGTCCCCCAAATGCCATTATCTTTGTAGTCTTGTTGGAGCAGACGTTTGGTGCTGGTTAGATTTGCTTGGAATGTGCCCCACCCAGCTGTGGGTAGTGATTCTGATGGGATGTTCCCATGGAGGCGTGGCCCCGCCCATTCATGGGAATGTGCTGACTCAAAGAGACTGAACGGAGTGCAGCTGTGAGTGATGTTTTGAAGAGGAGCAAGCTTGCTAGAGAGGAACGTCCTGGGAGAAAGCCATTTTGAAACCAGAACTTTGGAGCAGACGCCAGCCACATGCCTTCCCAGCTAACAGAGGTTTTCCGGACACCATTTGCCATCCTCCAGTGAAGGTTCCTGATTGCTGATGTGTTACCTTGGACACTTTATGGCCTTAAGACTGTAACTGTATAGCCAAATAAACCCCCTTTTTATAAAAGCCAATCGATCTCTGGTGTTTTGCATTCTGCAGCATTAGCAAACTAGGACACTCACCAATTTTTATTTGAAAAATTTTGAAACCTAGAGAGAATAACAAAAATAGTACAGCACACAATGAACACCCATATACTTTCACCTAGATTCAACAATTTGTAACATCTTGCCACATTTGCTTCCTCTTTCTCTTTCCATATATAATTGTGTACATGTTTTTTCCTGAACCATTTGAGAATTAGTTGCATCATCATGAGTACTCTTCCCTAAAATAATACTTCACCCTGTGTCTCCTAAGAACAAGACCAGTCATCTACATAACCACAATCACAATTAGGAAACATAGCATTTGTACAATATCATTATCCAGTACATAGATAGCAGATACTCAAATTCCTTAAATTGTTCAGATACTTCCATTTATAAATTTTTTTAAAAAAATCCAAGACCTAATCAAGGACCATACATTGTATTTAGTTATCATGACTCTTGTGTCTCCTTGAATCTGGAATGGTTCCTTAGCCCTTTTTTTAAATTAATTAACTAATTAATTTTTGGTCTTCTATGACAGTGACATTTTTGAAGCACCTAGTCCAGAATTTTGCAATTATTGGCTTCTTTTTTCATGATTAAATTTGGATTAAACACTTTTGCCAAGAATACCACAAAGGTGATGTCGTCCCCTTAAAAACATTTTAACAGAGTCTAGCAATTCTATTTTAACAACATACTGTTTAGTCTAGAAAGAAAAATAATAATCACTGGCTCAAATTAATTTTAAAGCACATACAGATCTTACTGGTACGTCTTCATTTGTCATCCCCATCCTCTTTTCAGCAATGAGATCCCAGATAATGGAGAGAATATGAAACAAGGAAATTAATACCATGAAAACTGTTGACCCAAGTTCATATGGGATCACATCTAATTTAAGTCCAAACTAGTTCTATTAAATTCTGTTTCTGATAAAATCTGGGCTATTTGTCCAGCAACCTGCCTTTGAGAGAGCTGCTGCTTTCCTTGCCATGTGCTCTTGGTGAGCTATCAATCATGGGACTCAACCTCCCCAAGGCAGTGATTGATTCGAGGATAGGCAAAATGTGACCTAAACAGAGCCAGAGTCTTCCTGGAGATATCACACAGATTCTGGAAAAGAAAGGGCTCCCTCTTCCTCTGGAGTCATCAGAGAAATGATAATGCCCAAGGAACTCTCCAAAGGGAGAAGAATAATGTTCACACATACAAAATGAAGCAGTGACAAGCTGAGATAAGAAGATCAATGAGGAGAGGCAGAGTTAGTCCATATGGACCTAGCCATGCCCAAAGTTAGTTAGATGATTCATAATTTCTTTATCCTTCCTTTTAAACTCGTTTTAATTGGGATTTATTCTCTTGCAATGGAGTCTTGACTAATGCACTCATGATTTAAGGACTAGGTCAGAATTTCTTAGGAATATTTTTCTTTGCCATTGGGGGAGCCTAGGCAAGTTACTAAGGAGTGTTAGATTCCTGGGGAACTTCAGGGTATGTGCAGATTAAAGTGACAAGTAAGTAAGTACTTTGCAGTGCCTGGTACACCTCAGGGATTCCATGGATGCTAGAAACATGTACAAAAGTCTAGGGCATCAGCCAGAGTTCTGCTGTTTGCTCTGTGCCCTTGAATTTTCCCTCACTCTGCCCAGACAAAATCAGACTTTGCTGAGAACAATGCTTGGTCAGGTAATATCCATTGCTCTCTGTCAAAATCTTGGTTATATTGTCTCCATTTGTTCTATAAAGCACAGCAACAGGAACAAAGCATTAAACATGTCTTGAAGGTATTCAGCGTTTGTCAGGTTATTATTATTATATTTTTCCAGGTGAGAGAGAAGTCCTGGGTGAGGCTAAGCAGAACTTAACTGCAGTTATAGTTTTGGCAGCACGCATTCCCATCCTGAGGTGAAGTTGAAGCTCGGGGGGGCAGGGAGAAAGAAACATTGGGGCTGCTGTGTTGATTTTTTTGCCACCTACTTGTATTTGTTTTGGCCTCATTTGCACTTTTTCTGCAACTGTTCCCAGAAAGAAGTTTGTTCTCTCTGAGCCCACAGTATCTCCCCATTCGTTGCTGTCAAAGGGGCCAGTGGCAAATAGTCTTTCAGAAAAGCAAATCACTGAGAAGAAATCATGAGGTTTATGTAAGCACCTTCAGAACTAGAGTATCACAGAAATTCCAACACTGCAAAGACTTTCACAATTGCTGCATCATTCTTGGCTCCAGTTATAAGTACCTTAGCAGCTATTAAGGAGCTAGTCCAGGGTGGAGCAAACAGATATTCCAAATGACTTCTGGCCCAGGAGATCAATGGAGGGGACAAAGAGTTGTTGGCTGGAGCAGGCTATCCTACGGCATGAATTTTTGGCTGGCCTGGGCCTTCATCCAGTTCCTTGATGTGATTGTTGATAGACATCAGGGCTATTTGTGACCTCTGACCCCCAGAAAATCTGCCTCTTCTCCTCTTGAGGCAGAATCTGCTGGGCTTGCCTTGTGGAGGTCAACCAGCCCAGTTTCCCAACAACTCTCTTTGTGTTTTGGTGTTGAGTGATGGTAAACCCAATGCTGGAAGCAAGTGGTTTAATGGTACGTTGGTTCCAAGGGGCTTGGCTGAAAAGTAATCTCTTTGCTAGTTGGATTCACTGACCTACGGTAGGGTGGGATGGACCCTGCAGGAACCTGTGCTAAAGGGACCTTTAGGGCCTCTTAGGAAAGAATTTGGCCTAAGGACATGCAAATTCTGTCCAAGAACAATGCATCAGATGTGCCCATCAGAATCCTAGAGAAGAAGCTACAAGTGAAAACTTAACAACTCTTCTCACCACATCTTTGTGAGTGTCTGGAGTACAAGTCAGCACTCCTTGGGTCATGCTTTGGGAAGGGCCCCAAGGGTACAGAAAGAGCGAGTCTGCATTCTAGAAGAGCAGCTATGGGGCATCACAGCGGGACTTCGGGGGTCAATGCAGGAGGCTTTAGGGACAGTGGCAGCCGCTGTGCCCACTGGAGGGCCCTGGGTGGGTCTCTTGCTGCCCTATGCCTCCAAGAGCAAGGGCAGACTGGGTGGGATAGGGGACATGGGTCCCTGGTGGCCACTGAAGGGAGTATCCTACTGGCCACGTTTTGTGTCATTGAGACCTCAACTAAGACCTCAGTTATGGGAGCTGAGATGGTGGCTGTCAGGAGGTAACACAGAATCTTGTGTTGGTGAGCACACAAGCTATCCCCGCACCAGGCTTTCCAGAAATAACTGGAAACATTGATAGGGGATGCAAGGCCTTGTAAAAGTTAGGGGGTTGGGAAAGATCTAGAGAAGTATGATTTGTTACTGTAAATGTAACATTATTACCCTTTTACCCTTTTACTCCCAGAAAGTGTGGGCTGGGATGGAGGGGAGAGAGGAAGACTTGGCTTCCACTTGTAATTTCAGGTCCTCTTGTTATTCTGGTGACACACAGCTTGTGCCACAGAAGAGGAGAAATGAGAAATGATGTATTGTTGTTTCATTTAATAGGCTGTGAATCGGAATTTGGAGGAAGCCTGGTTTGGTGTCCTGGTGCCATGGGCCAACATCCAGGAATCTCAAAGGGATTTCTGAAGGTCAATTCACAGCTTTCCTTTAATTCCCCCTGAAGACCAAGAGGATAGAGTTCCTGGCTGAAATGCCTAGGGAATTGTGAGCAAAGATTGTAGGGAGAAGGTTTGAGCTGAAGTTTAACAAGAAGAATGGGCACATCTAAACTGACATTAGATTTCAGGGCATTCTTCTATTCTCTAGTATTAATAGCAGGACAATTACAAAATTAACAATGGAGTAAGGGCAGTAAATAGAAGGGAGTAATACATAGATAACTCTGGTATAGGCTCTTTGGAAATTAATAGAAATATTGACTACATTGGATTGTCCATGCAACATTTATTATACTCTAGTGAGACTAATTTGAACACAGAATTGTAAACCTATATAATTGCTGAAGCCTCAAAATCTAGTTTTCCGATTTGGTGCTCCAGGGATTTAGTGTGGCACAGCACAAAGGACATTTACGTTGTAATCATAACTTGCTCTGCTCTGCTTTTTACTAGCTTGTGTGACCTTAAGTAGATGACGTCTTACTTCTGAGCCTGAGTTCTTCCTTTATCTGTAAAATGTGAAAATAATATCTTATGGAGTTCCTGTTACTGTGTGCAAGAAATATCTTTAAGTTTCAGTATGGGTTATTCATACAGTATAATATTGATTGTTATCTGATTTGTAGTTTGTATAAGCAAAAATATCTGTAGTAAACACACTGAAGATTAAGCTGATCACTGAAATTATAATGACAGGTGTTCACTTTTAGCGCCTGGGGTTAGGTCAGCACTGTTTACTGTCACTCTTTCATTAGTTACAACTTTTGGGGATGCTGAATATAAAGCTCAGCCACTCAAAACTGGAGTTACAGCAATTACAATTTTAAATCATTTGAACCTTGGTCTATCTAGTGAGATGAGATAGCTTAATACCTTGGAGAAATAAACCCCAAATACCTGTATTAAACATAAAGCCATAAAGTATTGTAATTATGGTACATCAAGCATTCAAAAACTATGTAATAAAACACAAAACCAGAAGAGGAAATAAAGGTTAAGGTTTAGTTGTCCTGTTTAATTCAAGTGAGTTTTCCCCCTTGTTTATTCTGTAAGTCATTTTCTGTAACTCTATTTTGTGTTTGGGCCCCAAAAAACCCAGATCTACTCCAAGGTAGGGTATGCAGAGCATTGCAAGGGCACAGAGAAAGAAGATTATGTCAGGTTAGGAAGGCTTCCAGGAGGAGATGAAACTTAAAATGAGACTTAAAGGACAAGAAGGAGGTTAACTCCACAAATAAAGGAAGAGCAGTTTAGTATTCCAAGCAAGGGAAATGAATGAATTTATGAAAGAATGAATATCCTTTGCCTAGAAAGAACTCTATCTCCTAAATCTAGAGTTTAATGCCAGTTAATGGTAAATACTGACACTTCTCCTACCAGTATCACAGTGGCTAACAGAATGAGTTATATGACTGGCCAGATCCAGGTTTGAATCCTGGCTCTGCTGGTTACTCATTACCCATGTGATCTAGAACTAGTTATTTCCCTTACCTTTTTAGGCCTCAGGTATCTCAGTTATAAAATGAAGACATTAATATCCACCTCACAGGGTTATTGTATGAATTAAATGAAATTTTGTGAAGCTCTTCGTACAGTCCTTGGCTTGTAGTAAGTACTCAGTGAATGACAGTTTTAACCATCATCACCACCATCATCATCACCAGGTGATTTCCACCCAAGAGAAGGCAGTGACTCATTGTAACAGCTACTTGAACAACATTTCGCAAACACCAGGGTGAGCTGGGTAACCTCAAAAGCAGAGATCCCCAGAAGAAATGCACAGGGATGCCATTTAGAAGCCCTTTATTCCTGCAAAGATGGAACTTTGCCTGAGAGGCCTAGGGAGTGGTTTGAAGTGCTAGCGGCTGAACTGGGCAGTGAGCCATGACATGGAGCATGGCATTATCAACTCCGTGTTCTACTCGGGCATTAACAAGGAGAAGAATGGTTCCTTTGGAAGGATGTGCGAAGAGAAGTTATCCTTTGTAGGAACCGACAGTGGACTGTAATTTTACCAGTGCACAGAGTGTTTGGTGTGCCCTAAGTCCTGTGTTCCGGTTTGCTAATGCTGCTGTTACACAAAATACCAGAAATGTATTGGCTTTTATAAAGAGGGTTTATTTGGTTACAAAGTTACAGTCTTAAGGCCATAAAGTGTCCAAGGTTAGGCATCAACAATAGGGCACCTTCACTGGAGAAAGGTCCATGGCATCTGGAACACCTCTGTTGTCTGGGAAGGCACGTGGCTGGTGTATCCTTCCTTGGCTCCCAGGTTGTGTTTCAAAATGGCTTTCTCCCAGGATGTTTCTCTCTAGGTGTCTGGGGGTATTCTCTTAGTTTCTCTGGAGCAAACTCTGTTGTAGCAAAAGTCTACTTTCAAAGGCCGTCTTCAAAATGTGTCCTTCAGCTGCAGCTCCAAGTTCCTTCTGTTTGTCACCTATTTTATATGGCTTCAGTGATTTAAATCAGACCCACCCTGAATGGGTGGGGTAACACCTCCATGGAAATCATCCAGTCAGAAGTCTTACCCACCATTGATTGAGTCACATCTCCATGGAAACACTCAATCAAAGGATTCCAACATAATTAACACTAATATGTCTGCCCCCACAAGATTGCATCAAAGAACATGGTGTTATGGGGGACATATACAACCAAATCAGCACATCCTATCTTCGGAACTTACTGTCTCTATGACCTTGGATAAGTTATTTCTTCTCTCTTGGCCTTTATGTGTCTTCATCTTTAAGATGGAGGCCCTTTAGCTAACTCCTAGGATTGTCACGGGCGTTAGACAAATGACTGAAAGCAAAGCACATGGAGCTGCTATGGTTAGTGTTGCCAATGTTATTGTGGTTATCCAAAAGCATCTAATTCTTAGACAACTTGTTTTTCTCAGAGAACAGGATGCCACCTGCCTATAATAAATATTTCAGGGAAGATGAAACTTTAAAAATAGATACTTAAATTTCCAAGTAAGTTAGTTCCTTTAAAACCATTACATTGATTGGCTTAAGTAGCCAAAATAGCACTCTCTCATACTTATTTACAGACCCTGGACTCAGTTCAAGCACACAACAGCACATTATAGACATGCCTTCTGACTTACAAATGAATATGATGGTAAAAGATCAATTAAGTAACCTTACTGGTGGGCGACAGGGGAAATATTTCAGCTAAAACATTGATCTTGGTTCTGAAATGTAAGACCGCCGAGACAAATAAATCCATGTGTTCACAGAAAGTGGCACTATTTCTTGTCAGGTATTCCAGCACTGGTAGGATGGAAGGCAAACAGAACCCAAGGATGGGGAAAGAAGGGTAACAAGTATTTATTAATCACCTATTCTGGCCAGACACCCTTTCTGGCTATTTCACACAGGTAGCTCACAGAATGTCTTTTAATCTCTGAGAAGTGAAACCCTTTGCCCCCCAGACAAGGTCAGTGGCAAGCATCACTGCAAACCACCATCTGACTCAAAGACCATTGTTCTTTGTCTGTCACCACCAGCCTGACGGTTCATTTAGTCAGTCAACAAACACTCACCGAACCTCTTCTTTGTACCAGGAACCTGGGATGCAATGACACCTCAGATAACTTCTCTGCCTCCAAGGAACCCACAATTTAGAGAGGGAGACAGAGAAGTGAACCTAAAAAAGGATGAAATCAAACACTCACCTTAGCCTCTCTGATGTCATCTTCAACTGCCTGCAGGCTCTCATTCGCTCACTCTACTCCAGCTACACCTGCTTCTGTTCTGTGCTTCAAACACCCTAAGCTTTTCCTGCCTTGGGGCCTTCGTACTTCCTTTTCCTTCTGCCTGTAATACTTTTTTCCAGGTGTTTCTGTATTTGACTCCCTCATTCCTTCAGGACTCAACTCCAATGTCACCTCACCAGAGAGCATTCTCTCTCATACCCAAAGGAATTGACAAACTCACCTCCACAGGACTTAGCCCTCTTTGTTTCCTCCCTAGTGCTGGACACCTCCTGAGTCACATACTGTGTATTATTCATCATTTGTCTCCCCCCACTCCCCACGAAGGGCAAACTCCATTAGGTAGGGACTTTGCTGGCAATGTACTCTGAATGCAATAAACATTTGTGGAATGAATAAATATTGAAGGAAGCATCTACACAAGACATGGTGAGGATCTGAACTAAGGAGGGAGCAGAGATAGAGAGGAGATGAAGGAGGTATGAGCTGCAGGGCTTTCTGGAAAGAAAAAAACCTGTCAGAGACCAGGACCATTAAAAATAAATTAACATAAAATTAATGTATTTAAAATAAATAAAAGTGCTTTCATTTCATTTATTTCTAAAATAGAGCAAACACCTTTCTGAACCAATTTCCTTCCCCTCTTAGAAAAGGCAGAAACTTGTATGGTTGTTATAATGAAAGAATTGATTACCCCCCTCATTGGTACAGATAGTAAGGCAGAAGCATAATTTCAGAAAAAATAGTCCTTTCTCTTTTCTCCCCCTTCCTCCCACTGTATTTATTAACCTTTGAAGGGGTGGGGTGGGGGCAGTTGGAGGGTTTTGATGCTCAAACCTTCTTCCCAACCCCCAAGAAGCAAATCTCTAAAAGTCCTTTTCTGGAAGGTTTGCTGCCAGAACGTGCTGAAGGACACTGTCTCTTTCACAAGGTCTGTTTTGTATTTTTAACTCATAAAAGATTTTTTTTCCCTATTTACCACCTTCCACTTTCCCCACACATTCCTCTTGGGCTTTCCATGTGCTTCCCTTTTTGACTCTTTCACAATTCTTGCACATTTATTGAACTCTTTATGTACATCCTGTGCTATACAGTGCATACACAGCATGTCATTTGATCTCTGTAACTATTCTGTGAGGTGTTATTTTTATTCCCATTTCACAGATGGGCAAACTGATGCCTACAGAGCTAAGAAGTGTGGTGGGTGCTGTCAGTACCCCTCCCACATCCCTCAGTCAGCACTGGCTGCCTCCAGCTGCCATGCCATGCATCCCTTTGCCGGAGCAGGCCGAAAGTGCTGGGGAACTAAAACCCACTGCCAAAGCTCCCTCTATACCCCAGCAACCTTTGACCAAAGCCTGATGGTTGTTCGTATGTAGACACCCCAGCTCCCGTGCTCCTCAGGTGGGAAAATGCTGAGGTGAATTTTCTGTATTGGTCCCCAAAGATTCCTGATATGACTATGATCCAGTTTCCCACAGGTAACTGTCTTGATAATGAACCTCCTTGGCTACCTTTGCTTCCTGGTTTCATGTCCTACTGGTGTTTCCTAAAGCAATACTAGGACTTAAATCATTGTCTCAGGGTGTGCTTCTAGGGGAACCAAATCAAAATATGTCCTCGCCTAAGACTGCATAGCTACCAGGTGGCAGAGCTGAGATACAGACTCAAGTTTCTGATTCCAGATTCTCTGTGCTTAATCTCAATGCTCGAATCCCTTCTTTCTTTTGATTAATTTATTTTTTTCTTTATTCTCTCCTTTGTACCAGTGATAAATCATAGCAAACAGGGGTTGCTTTGTTTAAAAATAAATTAAAACAAAACTATCCTATTCATAGCCCAATTGGACAATGCTAGCAATTCCTTCAGAATGAAATTTTTGTTTAGAATGACCAGTGTATGGTCAGTATAAAAGGGCATATTCTCACATGTCCACAACCTGGCATTAACTGGGGACACTGTGTGAGATGAGTCACAACAGGAAGAAGGGCCAACATGGATTGAGGATCAGTTAGGGGTTCTTAAGTTAAAAATGAATTTACCAGAAGGTCTTGGTTGGATCATGGAATTGAGAGAAAAGCTGGACAGCCAGGTCCCAGAAAGGGCAGAAGACAGGGCAGCTCAGAGGAACCAGGGACCAAGAAGCAATGGACAATCTTCTTAGAGTTCCACAGTCAGGGTGAATCAGCATCAGTCGTTCTAATACCAGAGTCTGAGCCACTCTGGTGGGCCAACCTGAGACGGGGAGGGAGGAGGGCTTTGATTGACCCAAGCAATGGGGGAGGAGTAGCTTCCTAGAGAAAAATCTTGGTGCTGCTTCTAGAAGAGTGGGTGGGATCCTGAGCACACAAAACAACAAATGTCCACTACCACCGAGAAAGAGAAAGCATCTAATTTAAAAAAAAAAAAAAGGCAAGCGAAAGGGCAGATGGCAGCACACAGAGAAGACAAGTAAGCACAACTATTGCTAAGAAAAAGAACTGTGGAGTTTCCCAGCTGCCTCCAAGGGCCCACACAATCTGGCCTGTTAGCTTTTGACTTCATCCCCTACTGTCCTCCTGTTTGTGCATTCTGCCCTAAGACTCCCTGGTTTTCTTGTTCCTTTATCATTCCAGGTACATACCTGCCCCAGTACCTTTGTACTCACTGTTCCCCTTTCTGCAACATTCTTCCTTCAGTTATCAGCATGGCTCATGTCTGCTCCTTCATCTCCTTCAGGTCTTTGATCAGGTCTCAGCTTCTTAGAGATACTTTCCTTGATCATCCTACTTAAAAGTCAACCTCCCACTCCACTCCCAACTTTCTGTCCTTCTCCAACTTATTTGCCTAATATTTTGAATGTTATCACCGTCAAATAAGTTCTAGTTTTATAACACTGTGGTAAATGTGTTTCTGAGTGGGATGGTTCACATGATTATCTGTTATTTCAGATATTCCTGGGAGTGCTGGGAAAGTGGGGGGACTAGACCTATAGCAGAGGCGTGAAATTAACTGAGAAACTCATCAAAGGCTGAATTGAACTTGGTGTTGCTCAGATGAATAAGAAAGCTCACCAATCTTGAAGACCGACTCCCAATGTGGTTCTTATGGGTCCCTTTTCTCTTAGAGTTTCTAAATACAAAGAGTTGATTTAAATTTCTTAATTTGCAGCAGTACCAAGCTTTTTTGTCTGCTGATCTGGGTACACAACAGCAAAATAATGTTTTAGAGTTAAAAACATCTCAAAATCTTGCTTCAAGTTTCCTGAGAATTAAATAACAACACATTAGCCAAAGTTTGAGGAAGGATGAAAGATATGTAAATATCATAAAAAACTGACATAATGATTACTAAGACACAATAGCTAACATGTATTGAGCACTTAAAATGTACCAGGCACTGAGCAACATGGATATGGTCAACAGAGATGATCCAATTTATTTCAAAATACATTTAAATTTTGGATATACTAAACTTTAAGACCTTTTGTCAGGCAACAGATATACAAAGATAAATAAGAAGCAATTTCTGTCCTCAATTTTCTTTTGTGTTAGATTAATTTCTTTTATGTATATGAAATAACATGAAAAATCTCCATTAACTCTGAAGACACATATATCTGAATTATCCTCAGCTGGGCACACAAAGTCCTTCATGGTGACTTTATGCTTGTGTACCTTCTCTGCCTCATTGTCTGTTACCTCCACAAATCATATCCTAACCCTACACATTTCTCTAAAAAAACCACATTGCACATCCAAAGTCTTTACACACGGTTTTCCCTTTGTTTTGAATTCTCTGTCCTATCTGCTGAATTTCTTATGCCCTTTAGAACTTATCCCAAATATTCATTCCCCTATGAGGTTATTCTTGGAACCCCATCCCCCTATCTCATCCCTTAGGATCAATGAGCTGATCTATAACTGTGTACGGCTTTTTTTTTTTGTTAATTTCCATCTCCCTTCTTTTGGTAATAGCATCCCAAAGTTCATTGAAGAAATTGCTCCTTCCATTGTTTATCCATAAGGTTTTAGTGGGACTGATTCCACCTCCAGCTCCACAGGGTGGGTACTTGATCTTAAAGTTGCTAGGGAAATAACAAATACTTACTAAGCGGCCTTGGCCCACACCTCACCTACTCCCACTTCCTTTTCTGTGGAAGTCATGAATGAACACACACTGAGTGGCCATCCTTCAGCCTTCCGCCTTCTCCATCTTGTTTTCTATTGTATACCACTCCACAACCTGGGGGAGATGTTAAGTCTAATGAAAATACACCCAGAACTTAAACCTGGCAAATGGGAACAAGCAGCCCCAAATGTTTGTCTTCTCAATGGCAGCCCCACCCCCCATTCCCTTCCAAGTGGATACAAACCACAGTCAGACAGTGTAGATTTGTCTCTCCAATGCAAAATGGGGTGTGCTGCCATCTACCAACCCTGACCTGGAGCAGTTTCGGCCACCACGGGGACTGGGACTGATGGGACTTCTGCTGTTTTGGACTCTTCGTGCTGAATAAGCAACAAGGAATTATTTGCCCCTTCTGGACTTTTTATATTGTGCAAGTAACAAAGGATGGAAAGTTTCTGTTGTGTTCTGAACCTGTGCTCCCATGATGTACCATTGTAGCAACCTACTCTATAAAAGTCCGATTCAGGGTCCCATTGATTGACTCAGGGATGGGCACGTGACTCACCCAGACCAAGAACCAGCTTCAGGAGTTTGCTAGAGCTACTGAAAAAAGAGGCTATATAAATAGAAAGTGTTATAAATTCCCTATTTCAGTTGAGATGGCTAAGCTAGCAGACAGGACTTATGGTTATCTTTTCCCCCATGTGAGAAGAGTCTGCCTGAGAATAAATACAACATAGAGGAAAGCAAAAGAGCATGTCTTGGTCCTCACTATATCTTTATCTGTTTGTTTCTGTTTTTCTTTTTTAAACTTTCTGTTGTGATAACACTTAACAGCTTACAATTTCCCATTTTAACCACTTTCAAGTATATAATTAAGTGGCATTAATTACATTAACAATGTTGTGCTACCATCACCACTGTGCATTACTGAAACTTTTTCATCACCCTAAACAGAAACTCTGTACCCATTAAGCAATAACCCCCCATTTCCTACCCCTTGGACTCTGGTAACCTGTAATCTATTTTCTGTCTGTATGAATTTGCTTACTCTAAGTATTTCATACAAGTGAATTCATACAATATTTGTCCTTTTGCTTCTGTCTTATTCAATCAACACGATGTTTTCAAGGTCATCTATGTTGTCGCGTGTATGAGAACATCATTCCTTTTATTGGATGAATAATGTTCCATCATACATATATACCACATTTTGTTTTTCCAATTATCTGCTGGTGGATACTTGAGTTGTTTTCACCTTTCAACTATGATGACTAATGCTGTTATAAATTCAGTATATCTTTAACACCTAGCATAGTGGTTGTTAAATGAATCAAGGAATGAATTGCTCCTTGGTCTATGTACTGGCATGGTGGAATGCTATAGAACCTAAAATGAACACAGGCTAATCCTGGGAACCTTCTGGGTCACATTTAATACATTTATGTCATATTGGTAATGACTTGTATAGGAACAATCCTCATAACCTCCTTGGAGAAAGTAATCAAATGACCACACCTATCATTTTGACAACATTCTGTTGATCAGAGATAAAAAAAAAAAAAAACACCTGACTTTAGAAAATTATAGTGTAACAGGATATGGGCCAGAATAAGTATAACAATAACAAAAATGTATATAGTACTTATTATGTGCCAGGTACTGTGTTAAGTATTTTACATGTATTAGTTCATTTAATCCTCCCACCAACTTTCTAAGATAGACACTGTTATTATCCCTGTGTACATCTGGGAGAGGCATAGATTGGTTTACAACCTGCCCAAGTTCACACAGACAGCACATGGCAGATGCTCCTGCCATAAAGGATCCAGCCAAGGCTGGTGGAGGGCAAGTCAGGAAAGGTTTCTAGAAAATGCCTTAGCTGAATTGGTGAGGAGAAGAATATTAGCTAGCTATCAAGGGAAATACCTCATTTTATGGAGAAAGAAGCAAAGTCCAGATTATGTTTCAGTTAAAAATTCAGGGTCAGTTTTTTGCAAAATAAGGAATTACAAGAAGTTTGCAATTGGCATCTACTCACTACCCATTTCTGTGTCCACCCCTGTGGTCCTTGTCCTCCTAGGTCCCCTCATGCCTCTCTGACTCCCCAGTGCCCTTTAAGTATGTGCGTGTTGGACAATGTCTACCCAAAACCCGTGATTCTAGTTTCCCACTTGGATTGAAATGTCTCAATTTCTTTGGTGCTTCCCATGGGAACTTGTACAAACAGAGAGCAATGAATGCTAATACATTAATCACTTCTTCCTTTTAGTGTATTGCCTCTTCTAGAGGGTGTTTAGATTTTAAACAGAAGACTCCAGAAAATAATAAAAACCTTTAGGCAAAGGGATATTTTGGCTTCTAATTTTCCATACGATTTTAGGCATAGAAGTGCAGAGTAATTTGGATGCTTTTGATAAGAAAATAATGATGGCTAATAATCATAAAACACTTTCTATGAGCAAGGCTCTGTGTCTAATGCTTATATGCTATGGCAGAGACTAATCATTTTCCCCCAGTATCTGTTCTTCATTTTTTTCCATATTAAAAGAAATCCTCATTTTTAGCTGGACATATGGCTTGCCGGAATAAAAAATTTCCCAGTCTTTCTTGAGTTAGAATGGCCATATGGTTAAGTTCTGGCCAATGAGATGTAAGCACAAGTATCATGGGTAATTATGGGAAGTGTCCTTAAAGGAAGGAGTCATGCCCGTCTTTGTTTCCTTCATGATGGCTGTACTGTATACATGATAGACGATGCTCAAGCAAATATTTTGGACCATGAGGTTTAACGCCAAGTGGTGGGAAGGCAGAGTCACCTATGCTGAGCTTCTCCTAAATTCGGCAACCATGTAAGTCATTCCTCCCTTGCTTGGGATCAGAGAAATGCCAGGAGCATTACTCTAATGGAAGTTCTCTAACTGGAAATATGAGGAGTGGGAAATCACCTGGTGTGCCAGTTTGGATGTATTATGCCCCCCCAAATGCCATGTTCTTTGATGCAATCTTGTGTGGGCAGATGTATTAGAGTTGATTAGGTTGGAACCTTCTGATTGTTTCCATGGAGATGTGACCCACCCAACTGTGAGTGACACCTTTGATTAGGGTTGACTTTTTGATTGAATGTTTCTATGGAAATATGGCCCCACCCATTCAGGGTGGGTCTTGATTAGTTCACTGGAGTCCTATAAAAAGAGCTCACAAATAGAGAGCTCAGAGCTGCAGCTGAGGGACACATTTTGAAGACAGCCATTGGAAGTTGACACTGACATTCTGGAGAATTCCATTTTGAAACATCACCTGGTAGCAAGCAGATGCCAGCCACGTGCCTTCTGAGCTAACAGGTTTCCCCGATGCCAATGGCCATCCTTCAGTAAAGGTACCTGATTGTTGATGCTTTACTTTGGACACTTTATGGCCTTCAGACTGTAACTTTGTAACCAAATAAACCCCCTTTATAAAAGTCAATCCATTTCTGGTATTTTGCTTAACAGCAGCATTAGCAAACTAGAACACCTGGTAATAGTATTAAAATAAAACCAAAAACCTCTATTTTTCTTAGGGAAATTAAAGTTAAGTAATATAGTAAGTGGAAACCTAGGACTCTAGTTCAAATCAGTCTGACTCTAAAACCCATGTGCTTAATCACTATTATATGTTGCATTAAATTATTTTTATTAATAGTAGTGTAGTACTATGCTGGTAAATATTTAGTATCCAACTGGGGGGTGGGAGGAAGAACACTGATTTTTAGTGTTTGTCAATTGTTGGAAATATCTCCACAGGGCTAATTTCAAGCTGCCAACATTTCAACAACTGGCTTGCAAAAACCTCTGAAACTTTTAGTAATTTGTTCTTGCAAGCCTATATGAGCCAGCTCCAGTACACCTCCGGAATATGCTTAGCTGGGCCTAAGAGAAGAGCCTGAGGCAAACTGAGGGATGCCTCCAGCTGCCCTTTCTGGCACACAGGTTTTATGACCTGACTCCTCCCAGAGCAAGCAGAACACTTAGTGAGCCCACGCAATGTTGTGCATGTCTTGACCCATGACTTCTGAGGGACATTAATGGAGCTACGTAGGAAGCACCATGACTTCCTTGTTTCATTTTAATGAGCAATGCATTTTCAGGAACACCACATATAGGAGGTTCAAGATGCTCTTTCTGTTGACACAATACTGGGAATGCTGTTGCTGGAGCAGAGGGAATGTAGTTCCACAGAGAGAATGCAGGGCCAGAGCACTTGGCTTTCAGAGAGGGAAAGCTCCATTATGGGAATCACAGCTAGCATCTTGCAGGGCATGTTGGAGGAATGCAGTGCATCCTGCAGGAATCAATGGATAAAGACTCAGCGTTCAATGAGGGCTGTAATTTGAGCAAGTGCTGGTGGGAAGACTAAGGCTCCCTAATCAAGTGTCTGTGGTGGCAAGGGCAATGAGGAGGCACACAGAGGATCCAGACAAAACCTGCCCTGAGAATGTTCTCTTACTTACCACATCCATAGGAAGAAGGGCTGGAAACTTATCAAAACCCACTGTACGTCCTTTGTAGTGTGTGGACTGTGCATTTGTACCACAACTATAAATAGTTCTCCCAACAGAGTGCTGTTCAGTCATTCTCCATAAAGTCATTTTGTTAACTACACAAATTCCTGAGCTCAAGAAGCTCTTCTGTTTTGTTGAATACAGATTCCTGACCCAGAGGACCTTGTGAGAGGGTAAGAGTCAAGGCTCTCCAAGTGAGCAAAACAAAGCAATTAACCCCCTGCCAGAAGTCGATCTCAACTGAAGGCTGATTCTGTTGGACTGGGTTATGCAAGCAGGGCATTTTGACCTAGCTCTGTTCTTCACATATTTCCCCTCCTTAAGAGAACCTGTTCCAAGGCTCTAATGTTTTTGGTCTAGCCTTCTTGTTTTGAATCCATTTTATTACTCTCAAAGTTGTACTGCAAAATCCATTTCCCTGTATGCAGATTCTCTCTTTTTCTAGTGGTAGCCCAGTTCTTCTCCAATGACAGAATTGTAGATGATTATTCATGAGGCTGTAATGCTCATCCATGAATGAGCTTCATGGATGCTTGTCCATGAATGGAGAGGGTCTATGAATTCCTAATTTGGGTGGATCATGTCACTGAATCCATTTTTCTGGGTAGTGCACCTATCAGATTATAAAGGGCCCTGTGACCTTCCTCAAAATATTAAGATCCACTGAAATTTCCCCTACCTTTTGGAAATTTTGAGCATTTTGACCTCAAAGTACATCCTCTTTTTGTTTCTTTCCCACCTCATTGGCATTTTTCTTAAACATGGAAATGTGGAGTTGCCATCTTTTCTTCTATATTCTCTTTATATGATCTTCCTATCACTTATTATTTTTTAGCCTTAGGACTTTTTGGAGAAAACTCTTTAGAAAATAAACAGATAAATGGATGGTGTTGAAACTTAATATTTCTTATCTGGGTCATAGGGCATTTTGTGTAAAAATACCTAAGTGATATAGACACTAAGATGAATTTTGATTAGTAAAATATCTAAAACCAGTGTATTTAAAACCAGTGAACCCCAAATTAATATGTGAATGGGAAGGAGTAATTTTCATCAGAGAAAGGTTATGTAGGATATGCTTAGAAACAAAACAGAGAAAAGCAATGAAGCAAGAAAGCTCCTAATCCCTTGCTACTCAAAGTTTCTCCCACATCTGGGGGCTTAGCTCCATCCCAGACCTCCAGAACCAGGAACCATAATCTGCATTTTAACAAGAGGATTCCACGGTGATTTGTATGCAATTAAAGTTTGAGAAGAACTACTTTAATCTATTCCCCCAAGCAAATGCAAGGCTATGTCTAAAATATTACACTCTAAGAATCAGAGCAAACATCTATGAGTGGTGATGATATGCCTCTTGCTATGGATTTTTTCTTTAATCCACATGACAAGTAGGTAGGTATTTTGAGGTAGGTACTATTATTAATCTCATTTTACAGTTGAGGAAACTGAAGCTTAGAGACTTTAAGTAACTTGCATAGTTCTCCAAAGCTCAAGCACTTAACTGCTGCCTTAGATGAGAATTGTATCTACATCCAAAGAGGATCTCTTTTCTTTTTCTTACCATAAACTATGAAGATATAGGACACACATGTCAATCTGGAACACAAAGGGGAACTTTGTAACTATCAGGTAGGATTTTTTTTTCCATGACAGCTTTTTATTTAACAATAATTCAAACTACAGAAAAGCTGAAAGAATACAACAACAAACACCAACATATCCTTTACCTAAATTCACCTGTCAGCAATGTTCCACATTTGTCCTTTCTTTTTTCTTTATTTGGATAGACAGGTTAGATAGAAAGACAGACAGACAGATAGATCAACAGATAGATATAGATAGATATTTTCTGAACCATATCAAAATAAACTGCAGACATTGTAACATTTCACTCCTAAATTCTTCAGCTTGTTTCCTAACAATAAGGATGTTCTCCTACATTTACAATATTATTTTTATGCCTAAGAAAAGCAACAATTACCTAATATATTCCAATATATAGTCACTATTTAAATTTCCCCAACTGGCCCTCAAAAGCCTTTCATAGCTCTTTTCATATCCTTTTTTTTTTTTTTTTAATCCATGATCCAATCAAGGTTTATGTATCATATTCCCTGTCTCCTTAGTTTCTTTAAATTCAGAGCAGAACCCCTGCTTTTTCCCCTCTGACACTGATACTACAGAAGAGACTGGGTCAGTTGTCTTATAGGCTATCTCAATTCTGGAAAAGTCTTGTTTCCTCATGAGTATATTCCTGTTAAACATTTTGGCTGGAATGTGACATAGGTGATGTTGCATATTTCTATTGCATCACGTCAAGAGGTGCATAATGACAATTTGTTGCACTATTGGTGAAGCGGAGTTTGATCCGCTTTGGTGGTAAAGGCTATTGTCTCTGTAATTAGTAGTCTGTGGTGTGATACACTGAGACTTTGTGAAGGTCCTATTTCTCAATAATCTTTCACCAATGATTTTAACGTCTGTGGATACTTGCTTTAATCAATTAATGTATTGAATGTGGCAAAATAGTGATTTTTATTTATTATTTCTTTTAATTTTTTCCCTTTATTTGCTGGCATTCTTTTGTAAATCTTTCTATCTTTGCCTCAACCCTTCCCTTCAAGGTCTCTTTTATTTCTTCTCCCTCCCTCCCTTCTTCCTTCCCTCTCTCTCTCCATTTTGAGTATTGCTATGGATTCATCAATTTTTTTTTGTTTTTTTAGTTCAATGCTCCTTTGTCTTTTTGAAATAACCCCATTAATCTTTGAGCACTTCTTTGCTATCTGACACAAGATGTCTCAATATCACCATTTACTTATCCTGCCCCAGTCCTGGAGTCAGCCATATCTCAAACCTTGGTTACTCCAAGTGGGAAATGGTATTTAGAAACAAAGAACTGAGCACAAAGTGCTCATTACTACTGGAGAATCACTGCTTCTGGGCCCTTTTGTAAACAGAGCTAGAAAAAATTTTAAATCATGAATTCATAATGGTTTCTAAATTAAAGTGCAAAATAAGAGATTTTTCCCTCAGTTTCTGCAATTCCATTTTTCGTTTCCTTATCCCACAGTGAAAACCATGGTTCTCAGCATCAACAGATTATATTTACTTGTTTGTACTATCTTACAATAAACACAAAACAGTGTCAGAAATACAACTGCCCACAGCACTGCTAACAATAAGCCTATTAAATTCAAGAAGTCTTTGCAATTCTTTTGGTCTTAGGATATATTCTGCTAAGAATGTACAGTCTTAGCATTATATTTAGAAGTTATTCAAATTAATTCATTTTTCTGTGTGGCTATGTTCTCTATCTAGTACATAGTAGGATTCATTTGTTTCTATATTCAATGCTAACATTTTCTTTTGTTTTTCTTTTTGATTTAATTTTATATTTTGAATGTATAAATATTTACGTGGCTTAAAAGTAAAAACTGTTAAAACTAGGAAATAAGTTCTACTTAAAGAAGTCTTGCTCATACCCTTATCCCTCCACCCCATCCACTCGCCTACTATAGGTAGCTATATTCATTACTTTTCATTTATCTTTTCTGATTTTCTTTTTGTAAAAATAAGGAGATATACAGACATATCTTTTAGAAACTGTGGGTTCAGCTCCAGATCACTGCAATAAAGTGAATATCACAATAAAGAGAGTCACATGAATTTTTTGGTTTTCCACTGCATATAAGTTATGTTTATACTATACTGTAGTCTATTAGGTGTGCAATAGCATTATGTCTAAAAAAGCAATGAACATACCTTAATTAAATAATACTTATTGCTAAAAAAATGCTAACCATAATTCAAGACTTTAGCAAGTCATTATCTTTTTGCTGGTGGAGGGTCTTGCTTCAACGTTGATGACTGATGACTGATCAGGGTGGAGACTGCTTAAAGTTTGGGTGGCTGTGGCAATTTCTTAAAGTAAGGCAACAGTGAAGTTTGCCATATCAATTGACTCTTCTTTCATGAAAGATTTCTCTTTAGCATGTGATGCTGTTTGACAGCATTTCACCCACAGTAGAACCTTTTTCAAAATTGGAGTTAATTCTCTTGAACCATGCTGCTGCTTTATCAACTAAGTTTATAAAATATTCTAAATTATTTGTTGTTATTTCAACAATGTTCACAGCATCTTTACCGGGAGTAGATTTCATTGCTCACCATAAGAAGCAGCTCCTCATCAGCTCAAGTTTTATCATGAGATTGTGGCATTTCAGTTACATCTTTAGGCTCCACTTTTAATTCTGGTTCTCTTGCTGTTTCTACCACATCTGCAGTTACTTCCTCTGTGGAAGTCTTGAACTCCTTAAAGTCACCCATAAGAGTTGAAATTGATGTCTTCCAAACTCCTGTTAATGTTGATATTTTGACCTCCTCCATGAATCACAAATGTTCTTAATGGCATCTAGGATGGTGTTCTAGTTTGCTAATGCTGCTGGAATGCAAAACACCAGAAAACAGATAGACTTTTATAAAGGGGGCTTATTTGGTTACACAGTTACAGTCTTAAGGCCATAAAGTGTCCAAGGTAATGCATTGACAATTGGGTACCTTCACTGGAGAATGGCCAATGGCATCTGGAAAACCTCTGTTTAGCTGGGAAGGCACATGGCTGGCATCTGCTCCAGAGTTCTGGTTTCGAAATGATTTCTCCCACAGTGTTCCTCTTTAGGCTGCAGTTCCTCAAAAATATCACTCTTAGTTGCTCTTGGGGTGTTTGTCCTCTCTTAGTTTCTCTGGAGCAAAAGTCTGCTTTCAAAGGCTGTCTCCAAAATGTCTCTATAAACTGTAGTTCCTCTCTCAGCTTCTGTGCATTCTTCAAAGTGTCCCTCTTGGCTGTAGCTCCTCTTCAAAATGTCACTCTCAGCTGCATTGAGTCCTTCTGTCTGTCAGCTCATTTATATCGCTCCAGTGATTTAATTCAGACCCACCCAGAATGGGTGGGGTAACACCTCCATGGAAATTATCCAATCAGAGTCATCACCCACAATTGGGTGGGGTGCATCTCCATGGAAACACTCAAAGAATTACAATCTAATCAACATGGATACGTGTTCCCACACAAGACAACATCAAAGATAATGGCGTTTTGGGGGACATAATACATTCAAACTGGCACAGATGGTGAATCCTTTCCAGAAGATTTTCAACTGGCTTTTCCAGGATCCATCAAAGGAATCATTATCCATATCCTTATGAAATGTATTCCTTAAATAATAAAACTTGAAAGTTGAAATTACTCCTTGATCCATGGGCTGCATGTCTATTGTGTTAGAGGCATGAAAACAACATTAATCTCATTGTACAAGTCATCAGAGCCCTTGGATGACCATGTGCACTGTCAATGAGCAGTAATATTTTGAAAGGAATCCTTTTTTTTTTCTTAGCAATAGGTTTCAACACTGGGCTTAAGATATTCAGTAAACCATGTTGTAAACAGGTGTACTGTCATCCAGGCTTTGTTGTTCCGTCTATAGATCACAGGCAGAGTAGACTTAGCATAATTCTTAAGGGCCCTAGGATTTTCAGAATGGTATAGGAGAGTCAGCCTGGCCTTTTAAGCCAGGCATTGATTTCTCCTCTCTAGCTATGAAAGTCCTAGATGGTATCTTCTTCCAATATAAGATTGTTTCACTTACAATGAAAATCTGTTGTTTAGTGTAGCCACCTTCATCAATTATCTTAGCTAGATCTTCTGGATAACTTGCTGCAGCTTCTACATCAGCACTTGCTACTTCACCTTGCATTTTATGTTACACAGTTGGCTTCTTCCCTTAAACCTCATGAACCAACCTCTGTTAGCTTAAAACTTTCTTCTGCAGCTTCCTCACCTCTCAGCCTTCACAGAATTGAGGAGAGTTGGGGCCTTGCTCTGGATTAGCTTTGGTTTAAGGGAGTGTTGTGGCTGGTTTGCTCTTCTATTCAGACCACTGAAACTTTCTCCATATCAGCAATAAGGCTGTTTCATTTTCTTAACATTCACGTGTTCATTGGAGTAGCACTCTTAATTTCTTTCAAGAGCTTTTCCTTTGCATACATAACTCGTCTAACTGTTTGGCATGAGAGGCCTAGCTTTCAGCCAATCTCAGCTTTCAACATGCCTTCCTCTCTAAGCATAATTATTTCTAACTTTTGATTTAAAGTGAGACATGTGTGATTAGTTCTTTTCATTTAAACACTTAGCAGCCTTTGGAAAGTTATTGATTGACCTAACTTCAACATTATTGTGTCTCAGGCAACAGGGAGGCTCAAGGAGAGATGGAGAGACAGGGGAATGGCCATCAGTGGAGCAGTCAGAACACACAAATTTATTGATTCAGTTCACTGTCTTATATGGGTGCAGTTTGTGGTGCTCCAAAACAATTACAATAGTAATGTCAAAGACCACTGATCACAGATCACCGTAACAGATATAATAATAATGAAAAAGTTTGAAATATTGCAAGAATACCAAAATGTGACACAGAGGTATGAACTGAGCATGTGCTGTTGGATAAATGGTGCTGACAGACTTACTCGACAAAGGGTGGCCACAGACCTACAAATGTAAAAGACACAGTATCTGTGAAGCACAATAAAATGAGGTATGCCTGTATATGGATAGTTCTCCTTTTCTTTTACACAAAAGTAGCATACTATGGACACTTTTTTGCCCTTTGCTTTTTAATCACTTGACACTATATCCAGCATTTCAACTCATAGAGATCTTCCTTATTCTTTTTTATGGCTGCATAGTACTCCGATGCACGAATGCACCATAGTTTATTCATAGTTCCCTATGGATGGGCATCTGGGTTATTCCTAATATTTGCTTATTACAAATAATGCTGCAATGAATTAAAAACTTGTACATATTTTTTATATTTGTGGAAGTGTAATTTCAGAGTAAATTTCTAGTAGTGGGATTGCTAGTTCAAAGAGTTAATGCAAACATAATTTTGCTAGAAAATGCCAAATTCTTCTACATTTGTGTTTTACCAGTTTGCTCTCCCACCTGCAATGTATGGAAGTGCCACTTTCCCATAGCCTTGCCATAGAGGCTATTGTCAAGCTCTTGATTTGGGGCCAGGTTGATAGTTGAGAAATGATATCTCAGTGTAGTTTTAATTTGTATTTCTCTTATTGTGAGTGAAATTCAGCATCATTCATATATTTAAAGGCCATTTGTGTATCTTTTTCTGTGAACTACCTGTTCATAACTTTTACTATCAGATAGGTTGTTAATGAATATTCTAAAGATCATCAAATTGTGTTTATAACTTTGGAATATACAAAAGACTTTCACAAGCCATCTTATTTGATGCTAAAAGATGTTGAAAATCCCAGAAAGGATAAGGACATCATTGTTGAGATGGAAGTTTCAAAGATAGCTTTATTAGTGTGGAAAATATGGGAGTACCTGCAATTGTATGCTTGAGGTTTCTTGTCTGATGTTGTTAAGAGATTTTGAGCAGGATACTTCATGTGGAAGACTACAGCAGTGGCTGAGAGCAGCTGGTAACATCTTTATAATCATTTAATAAACATTTTAAGATGTCCAATGTTGTCATAGAAAGCTTGAATTGTTTTCTGTTTGCAATGTGCCTGAAAGTGTGCTGGGGTTGTGGGGGTTGTGGCAGAGTGGCAGCCACACCTAAGAAACATTACAATCTGATGGATCTGTTCACTTGGCTAGTTTTGCTGTTTCTTTATGAATTTTTATATTTGCTTTTTTTTAATTCAGAAAATAATTTGAACTCTTCCCCATTTCCATGATGTTTATTAAGTCCAGCAATTTTCCTTAAGAGCTTCCCTGCTAAGACTCTTCCATTAGCAAACCAAAACACTAAATGCAAGAAGGGTTGAATTATTGGAATTATTCTTTGGAAAATGCAGAATGCAACACTGTGACCCAGAGAAAGATTTTTCCATTCTCCTCAGAGGGAATAAAGCTCTCCACAAGGAATCAAGCTGACCCTCTGTCAGCATGATCTTCTTAAATAAAGAGAGAAAGTGAAATGTACTCTGTCCACAAATCATGTTGGCCAAACAAACTAGGGTTAAAAAGCTCCACCAGCGTTCCTATTGATTTGAAAATCACCTTCTTGAAGAAGCAAGGTGAGAGAATGCACACATTTCTAGTCCAGAAACCACTTTTACTCATAGGCAGGAAGAAAGAAAGAATACAGCATCTGCACTAAGCTTAGAAGTATCTTCAGAATGATGCCAAAAATGCCCACTGGATTGGAAATGGAGGGGGATGGATGACTCAGGATTTCTCATGATGGATGTAAAACAGATACCCTCTGGGGCATTCCCTTAACTAAGTCAGAGGTCAGAAATGACTAAACATCATTACCATTTGAAAGGTAAGCACTGGTCATAGACAATGAAGTACTTGAAACCTCAGTATTTCTATAGAAAAGGTTTGAAAAGTTTTGAAAACAAGGATAACAATTAGGTCCTACAATAAATAAAAGAGAAAAGAAATGGAGTGTGGGCGGACTATAGGAGACTGAGTCGGGTGCAGGTGAATTCACAAATTTTATCTCAACTTGATTGTGGTATAAAACACAGGTTTTAAGTGTTCAGTTTGAAGAGTTTTGACAAGTATATATACCCATGTAAAGACTACCACTATGAAGATATAGGGCACAAGTTTCATCAACTTCTAAAGTTCCCTTGTTACACCCTCCCAGTCCTGGACCCAGACAACCACTAATCTGCAATTTGTCACTGGAGATTAAATTTATCTTTCCTTAAGTTTCATTTTACACAGAAACATGCATTATTTACATTTTACTGTCATGCTTCTTTCTCTCAGCATGTTTTGAGATTCATCCATGTTGTTGCTTGTAATAGCAGTTAGTTTCATTTTATTTGCCATTATATAGGTATACCACAATTTATCTACTCACATACTGATAGACATATGAGTTGTTTACAGTTTGGGACTTTTCTAAATAAAGTTACTATGAACATTAGTGTACAAGTCTTTGCGTGGACATATGTTTTCACTTCTCTTGTATAGATGCTTATGCTTTCTGCATCATATGGTTAGTGCATGTTTAGCTTTGTAAGAAACTGTCAAACTGTTTTCTGAAGTGGTTGTACCATTTTACATTCCCATCAGCAACATATGAGAGTTCTACTAAGTGTCAAACTGTTTTCTGAAGTGGTTGTACCATTTTACATTCCCATCAGCAACATATGAGAGTTCTACTAAGTACACATCCTTCCCAATATGTGGTATTGTTAGTCTTTTAAACTTTAGACATTCTAGCTGGTGTTTTAATTTGCATTTTCTTGATAATTAATGTTGTTTAACCTCTTTTTATGTGCTTAATGTCCATTTACATATGTCTTTTTGTGATGTGTCTATTCATACTTTTTTGTCCATTTTAAAATTTAGTTGTTTGTCTTTTTACTGTTGTGGGAGTTCATTATATTATGTACCTTGGTTACAAGTCCTTTGTCAGATACGTGTATTGCAAATATTTTCTCCCAGTCTGTGTCTTGTATTTTCACTTGCTTGACAATGTCTTTCTAAAAGTAATAGTTTTTGATTTTAATAAAGTCAAGTTTATCATTTTTCTCTTTTTATAATTCATATTTATTGCATTACATCTAAGAAATCTTTGCCTATTCCAATTTCACAAAGATTTTCTCTTATGTTTTCTTCTAGGAGTTTTATAGTTTTAATCTACTTCTCCTTTTGTTTAAAGTATTTGGAAGCTCTGTTATCAAGTGCATGCACACTGAGTATTATTACTTAGTCTTGATGAATTGACTCCTTCTTAGCATAAAAGTATCCCCCATTATCTCTTCTGATATTTCTTGTTCTGAAGTCTACTTTGACTGGTATTTGTATAATTACTCCAGCTTTCCTTTGATTAGTGTTTGCATGATATTATAATTTCACATCCTTTTACTTTTAATCTATCTTTGTTTTTATATTTAAAATGGCTTCTACTGACAGTACATAGATGGGTCTTGCTTTATTAGCCAGTCTGACAATCTCTGCCTTTTAGAGTGTTTAGATAATTCATATATCATTTATCTATTGATATGTTGTGTTTAAATTGACCATCATGTTATATGTTTTCTATTTCCCATGTGTTATTTGTTGTTTTACTCCCTGCTTTCCTTTGGATTAATTGGGTATTTTTTTAGGATTCCATTTTGTCTCCACTTTTGACTTATTAACTATACCAACTTATCTTTGCTTTGGGGTGATTGTTCTAGGATTTATGCTATGAATCTTTAATTTATCACAGTATATATTCAAGTGATATTATATACTTTATCTTTAAGAACCTTAAAACAACATATTTCCACCCCCTTTCATTCTTTGTGTTATTGTCATAAATTTTACTTCTGAATAGATTAGAATCTCCATAATAAATTTTATTGTTTTTGCCTTAAAAGGTCAAACATCTAAATAAATTTAAAAATGAAGTGAAATATTTTATATTTATCCACATATGTACAATATTTAGCACTCTTGATTCCTTTGTGGAGGTCCAAGTTTCCATCTGGTATCATTTTCCTTCCTCTTGAATTACTTCCTTTCATAATTTTTTAGTGTAGGTCTAGAGGTGATCAATTCTCTATCACCCCTCACCCCTCCTTTCTGTTTGTCTGAAAAGGTCTTTATTTCAACTTTATGTTTTGCAAAATATTTTTTTCTGTGTGAAAGTTCCTTTATTTCAGCATTTAAAAAATGTCTTTTTGTTGTCTTCTACCTTGCATTATTTAGGGCAAGAAGTCTGACATTATTCCTATCTTATCCCATTGTATATAATGTCTTGTTTTCTATAAATCTTTTTAAGATTTTTTTAGTTGTCAATATAGGTTATCAGGAATCTATGACGTGTGTCAGTGTAGTTTCTTTGTTTCCATTCTGCTTGTTCATTGAGCTATTTGAATTCATATGTTTATTATTTTCATCAAATTTGAAAATTTTGCCCAGTATATTTTCAGTTTTTTTCTATCTCCCCTTCCCTCAATTTTGGGGCTTCAATAATACCTACGTTATACTACTTGATATTATCTCACAAGTCACTAAAACTTTGTTCATTTTATTTTCAGTGTTTTTTCTTTCTGTGCTTCATTTTGGATAATTTTTTTGGTGTGTCTGCAAGTTCACCAATCATTTCTTCTTCAGTATCTAGTCTGCTGTTAATCCTATCCATGGATTTTTCATTTCAAATATTGTATATTCATGTCTAGATGCTCCATTTGGTTCTTTAAAATTGTCTTCTGTTTTTCTCATTATGTTTATGTTTTCCTCTAAATACTTGAACACAGTTATAACTGTTTTAAGTCTTTCTCTCCTAATTATGCAATATCTGTCATTTCTGGTCTATTTTTATTGACTGATATTTTTTGGTTATGCCTCATATCATATCTAATAATTTTTGACTAGATGCTGGATACTATTATTTGATGTTAAGTGTCTGGGCTTTGTTATGCTAGACAGTCACATCACTGGCAGTTACACTGATCCTCTCAAGGCTTGTTTCTAATATTTGCTAAGATGGGCCTAAAGTATCCTTGCTTTAAGTATAGTTTGGTCCCACTACTAAGGTGTGACTTTCTAAGGTCTCTATTGAATGCTCAAGTGATCAATGAAGACACTGCCCTTGTCTGATGGGCTCTTTTCCAGTATCTCTTCCTCCTTTCTAGTTTCTGCCTCACAATTTCTAACTGCCTCAGTCTCCCTGAATCTAAACTCTGACTCCTCAATTCAGAGAGATCTCCATGCTCTGCTCGGGATTCCTCTCTTGTTCCACTATCCAGAATGTGTCTCTAGGCAAAAAATTGGAGTGATTATTGGGTTCACCTCTTTTGTTTCCCTTCTCACAGGGATCATACTTCTTGCCACTTTTTATCCAATATATGTATTCTGGTCTGCTAAAGCTGCTAAAATGCAACATACCAGAAATGGCTTTTATAAAGGGGGTTTATTAGGTTACAAATTTATAGTTGTAAGGCCATAAAAGTGTCCAAACTAAGGCATCAATAACAGGATACCTTCATTGAAGAAAGGCTGATGGCGTCTAGAACACCTCCGTCAGATGGGAAGGTACATGGCTGGCGTCTGCTCCTGGGTTGTGTTGCTTTCAGCTTCTGATTCCAGTAATGTTCTCTTTAAGCATCTGTGGGCTCTCATTTAGCTTCTCTGAGGCAAACTCTGGGCTTCATCTCATAGCTTAGCATCTCCAAGATCTGGGTCTGTGCCTCCTCTGAGCTCTCTCTCTCTTCCTGAGCTCTCTTAAGGACTCCAGCAAACTAATTAAGACATTCTGAATTGGCGGGGTCACATGTCTATGGAAACAATCTAATCAAAAGATCCCACCCACAATTGGGTGGGTCACATTTCCATGGAAACAACCTAATCAAAAGGTCTCACCCACAATAGGTCTGCCACCAGAAGATTGGATTAAAAGAACATGGCCTTTTAGGGGTACATAACAGATCCAAACCAGCACAATATGAAAACAGCTTTTCATATATTTGTCCCATTTTCTAGTTGTTTGGGGGGAGGGTAATCAATTTCTGTTCCTCCATCATGACTAGGAGCAGAAGTCTTTTAATTTGTGTCTAACATATTCAATAAATTTTTACCAAATACCTATTATGTGTATGACATTATGCCAGGGCCTGGGGAGTCAGAGCTAAATGATATTTAAGGGAACTCATAGCATATTAGAGGAGAGAGAGATGAGAATATTAGTTATTATAACACCATGTCAGAAAAGCATAATCCAGCAGTGCACAGGTTGCTATGGGTGGACAGAAAAAGACAATTTGCCCAAACTAGAGAAGGAAACACTTTTTCCAAAAGGAGGTGGCCCTTGAAGTGAAACTTGGAAGAAGAGTCATTGTCAAAAGTGCTGAAACAGTTATATCTGCTAATCAGCTGGATAGACTACAGCCTTGATGGACCTGCTCTTTCCTTTTTATATAGCTAGAAATATTTCGAAGTGAAGGAACCCACTTGTTCCTTATCCCAAGGAAGTTGTTTTTCTAGTGGTATTGCCAGAAAGCAAGCCCTTTCCTTCCAAAATGGTGAGGATTCCTGAAATGGATGGATGGATGGATGGATAACCATCTATTTGTGAAAACAACAGATGAAGGAGAAGTAAGAAAATCATTCAGGGAAAGAATGTGCACTGATCAGGAAGGAATGAAAAGAGAAATCAAGAGATAGTGTTAAGTGTGGTTAGCAGATATATTGAAAAAGGAGAAATAAAAGCTGACAGAAGAAACTATTTTCAACACACATAACCACAGGGACTATGAAACAGTCCGAGAACTGACAACAAGTTCAACAGGTAGCTTCACTGTACAGCTGATCAGAAGGTGGTGAGCAAGGTCCCAAGGTAGGAGAGAGAAACACCTCTGTTGGTTCTCTTCCCTCCACATTCCATTCTCCTGCATTCTGCTGTCTCCTCATCAAATGTAAAAGAAGTGATCTTCATTATACCCAGTACACTTTTTAAAAAAAGACAGTAGAGAGGAGTCGTCAAGTCAAGGAGAAGGAAAAAAATCTCATTATCCTACAGCACCCCAGAGGCAGCCAGGCTCAGGCTCACTTCCCTTGCCTTTCAGGAAGTGCAGTAAAGGCCAGAGATGTGCTCTCAGGAGCAGCCAGGACTCTCCAAGAATATACGCGTTCCTCCCTGACCTTGGTCATGCAGCATTGATTTGTTCCTCTCCACTTTAGTAAATATTTTAAGGCATCGAATTGGATTTAAATATCAGAGGCTTATTTTTACCCTGAATAAAACTCAACTGAATTAATATTGAAAGCACCAAATGATTCAACTCTAAACACTTGTTGAACAAGTCTACATAAAACAATTTGAAATTTTTGTAATAAATTAGTCTCTCCTGAGCACAGAGGCCATCTAATTTATAATATTTGAACATTGATAATAGTCTTAAACATTAGGGAGTTTTGCAAACATGGAAGGTAATTTAGGAATAATTACTATTCAATGAATGGGTTACTTTTCAATGAATGTAGAGAATAAATTGGGGGAAGAGTATAAGGACATAAAAAGATGCCCTTTGCATTTTTAGTTATATATACCTAGCAGAAAAGTATTGAACTGTAAATAATCACCACCATTGCTTGAGAGATTACTGTGTACCTGGGGCTGTGCTGAGTATTTTTACACATTTTATCTGTTTGGAAGATCAGAACAGTAGTATGAGTTAGATGCTATATTATCACTCTAATTTTAGGAGAGCAATGAGGCTAAGAGAGATTAAATAACTTGCCCAAGCTCACTCATTTTATAGGTAAATTTAACTACAAAGCCAAAGTGGGTCAAGTCAGCTGACATGGGGAGTTGGTTCAAGTAAATTCTCATCCTATGTGGCTTAACCTAATTGGGCCTCATTTTCCTCATCTGTAAAATGAGGGTATTGGAGCAGACCCATGATTCCCAATCTGTGGCAGCTACAGAGATACACAGCTCCATCTCCTTCAGGAGAACCTGCTGTGGGGGCTTGTTTGACTGATGGCTCCCAGCTGCTGCTCCCATCCCCACCCCTCATCCCATGAACATGAAACCACATCTACACTGGCCCACTCCCAGCCAATGACTGAGCATGACAGTACTGGTGGTGCTGGCCCAATGGGGGATTCCTCTCATGGGTAGGTTTGGCTTGGGGTACTCCCCATTGGCTTCTCAAAAACTGCTCCAATCTGAGGCTCCTTCTATTCAATCCTTCCTTCCCTCTCTCCTTCCCAGGCGTCAGACCCGCATTGTGATCTAAAGGTTCTCTCAACCTACTCCTGCTCCCACCCCATTTATACTTCACAGAAATTCCCCTCAATAAATAGTTTGCCTGTCTTGTCCTTCTTGGTGTCTACTATTCAGAGGACCGGAACTGTTACAACTTGGAGGCAGGGAAAATATTTCAACAGCTCCAGAAATTCCCGTGTTCATCAAGCAATGTCTTTAGACTGGATGAATCTTAGTCCTCACATTTATATAGACTATCACTTTTCAAATACATGTGGATGAGAAACAAAATCCAGAGTCATTTAAGAGAGTTATTGAATTCATAGCTGCTTTTGCCATCATGTATGTTTTCAACCAGTTGATTTTAAAAGAATGCTTGAAAATATTGGGAGCTACTTGGCTAGATGCTTACTCAGGGAGGACTCTCCTGGGTCTGACATCCTGATCAACAGCAAATAGTTACAAGACAATGCTGAGGGCACATGGCCTTTAGCATCAGACCGACCTGGGTTTCAGTCCTTACTCTGTTTCTTACTAGCTGAATAAGCTCAGGAAAGTAGAACACTCAGAGTCTTTGTTTTCTCATTAAAATGGAGACCCTAACAGGGCCTTCCTTATGGGATGGTTATGAAGATTAAATGAGAAATGAATGCAAACTATTTTGCCTGGTGCAGAGTCAGTGCTCAATAAAGGTTCATTGGAATTATTATCATTATTAGTCCTTGGTTTTATCTTTATATTCATCTTACTTCTAACCAAAAGATTGTTATAGTGTATTTCATGGTACTTGTCTCTTACTTTATCAGAAAGGGAAATAGGACTTGTTATCTTCCTAAATTACATGGTTCCTCCTTCCGTAGAAATTGCATCCTGTGTTTAATACATTCCTATTCCTTTGAGAGTAGACCTTTGTATCCAACTGAGCTGTCGCTTAATCTTCTGGAATAATCTTTCCCTTAGAGTTTTTCCCCCTTTGTAATTTGCTTTCACAGACAATTTGTCCTTAATACTCAGATGAGTCCATACTAGATATTAGAAAATCCTCTAACATTCAGAAAACCCTATCTCAAATAGAAGGCTATTTCAGGCAGATGTGGGAATTTGTGTTTTGTTGGAGTAATATAAATAATTGCTTATTTGAGTGATTTTACTGCTGACAGCTAAGGTCTTTTGGGATGGCTCATTAGTGGGGCAGGTGCCAGGACTTCTGTTCTAATTACTGTGTTAGGAATCCCTGCTCTTGATTTCTACTAGGGATTAGAGAAACACTTTATTATTTGCCTGATAGCACAAAAAGACTAGACCAAGAAATGTTATTAGCTGAAGGTAACAGAATGACATGACTTCAGTGACTTCAACAAGCAGGAACTTATTTTACTCATATAAAATGAAATCAGGGAGCAGATGGTTGCTGGCACTGGGGTATCAGCTCAACAATGTCTATGCCTACATTCCTGATATTCTTTCAGCCTTTCCTTTATTGTCCCAAAATTCCTACTGGAATTCCAATCTTTATGCCCATATTCAAGGCAAAAAGAAGGAGGAAGGAGGTGGGAAAAGCAGTTTCAGCAGTGCCCAGCCAACTGTCAGTAGAAGTAGGCTTATGCTCATGTCTCATTGGCTAGAACTGTGCCATGTGGCCCCCACCTAGCTGCAAAGGAAGCTGGGAAATTAAGTGTTTAGCAAGGCACCTTGTTATATGGGACACAATCAGGATCCTACTCATAAGGAAATGGGAAGAAAATATATTGCAAATTCTCCTCTTGGGGAAGTATCTAGGAATGCTATTGGTGTTTATGACTTAGATCACTTTCATTTTCTTCATGGGGAATGGGAGGAATAATGAATGTTGTGGACTATATGGGAGGTCAAAACATATCACAACAAACTTCACAATATTTTCTCCATTTAAGCTCCCACTATACTCAGAAATATTTGTGGTAAAACTTATAAATCATATCTTTAATCATTCTGCTCTTGGGGAAACATCTAGGAATGCTATTGGTGTAGCAGGGTAATGCAAGTTAGCATGTGACTACAGAATTACAGAATCCAACAGAGTTATTTTTAAGTATGAAGTAATTTTTGGTATAATGTCATGGCAATACAAGTTAGCTTGTGAATTATAGAATTACAGAGTCCAACAGAGTTTTGTATGAAATTGCTTTAATTTCTCTGAAAGAATGGCTTATATTTAGGGAAAGCACATACAAAAATCTGTTTGAGAGGCAGTTGTAATTCATTGGAACTAGTTGTCCCAAAACATCCAATTTAATTTTAAGTTTTAGAAAAGATTCAAACAACATCAGGAGCTTAACTAGAATATAAACAGATCTTATAGTCCTGAGGTGTGCAATATAAAATAGGTCATGCCTTGGGAGTCTCTTAGGAAGATGTCTGGAATGTGAACTTTTGGACCCTGATTCTGCAAATATTATCCATCTTCAGAACTGTGAAAGACTGTGAAAGCTGGGAAACTGTCTGCCTAAGCTTTTTTCCTTATCTGTATGGTCTTTAACTACCTTTATTCGAAATTACAATTGAAACATGTTTAGCTTTTGTTTCATTTATATAAGTACTGCTTGAGAGTTAGTTACATGATTGTCATAGGTAAAATGAATATAACTTTTCAACTAGTACCATATATTTGCATTACTTATATAATTCTTCCCTTCCCTGATATCTTCCCTCTAGTACATTTAAATTGTTTAATGCTCATACTTTCTTTTTAAAAAATTAGTTTTATTTTTCAGATTATGTTCTTTATGGAAAATTTGAAAACTACAGAAAAATAAAAAAGAAAAGTTCATATTATTCAAGTCACATTTATATGCTTTTTTTCACTTCTGGTAAGCACTTAATGCAGCATCCAAGCATCCAGCATTCAGCATACATATGATGGCATGTGCCTGGAATATACTAGCACCTCCCTACATCTGCACAAATAAAATCACATTCCAGGCACAATTAATTTGTTTGGTGAAAGCAGTCAATTTACAGGCTAATTCAAAAATGGAAGTGAGGTCAGGAAAGGAAGAGAAGAAAAAAGCTAGAAGAGGCAGCTAGAAGCATTTTATCATTTGTCATACCATAAGTATACCTGGTACCTCATTAATTTAAAAAAATACAAAAATTCATATCATAACCAGAGAAGTTACATGGCATAACTGAGGACACAGAAATAGTCACAGATTCAGAACTAGAACTTGGCTTTCTTGTCCTCACACTGATGATTTCTCCCACTAAAAATGAATCTTCAGATTATACAAGTCAACTGCAATCACAAACAGCTAAAAAGCCCCCCTTTTGATAGCTTCAGATTTACATTTTGTGTATATGTGCCAGAGAATGGTTTGGGGAGATAGAGCTATTTAGAATAATATTTAGAGTATTATTCTTATTTCTTGATTTTTCTTTACTTTTCTTTCTTTCTTTCTTCCTTTCTTCCTTTCTTTCTTTCTTTCTTCCTTTCTTTCTTTCTTTTTTGAGTGTCAAGGCAAGAATAGCAGAGACTTCCTAGAGCATGACAATTGGAATCAGCCAGAACTGGGTTTGAGTCCTGGGTTTTCCTGTCAGTGAACATGGAACTCTAAGGAACTTGTTTAAACTCTCTATGCCTCAATTTCTTCATCTCTAAAATTGAAATAAGTATATCTGTCTCATAGTATTATTTAGGTTAGGCTTGGTCATTGCAGTAACAAATAACTCCCCAAATTTCATCAGTCTACATAATATGAGTTTATTTCTCACTCAAGCGAAGTCTGCAGTGGGATTGGCTGACTCCCCAGGGCTCAGCATTCCATGTTGCTTCAATTTTATGGCAACTGCATATCAACATATTCTTCTATGATCCCCATGGCATTTCAATACTGCGGCCTGGAAGTGACATGTATCACTTCTCTCACATTTATTTGACTACTAAATAGCCTCATGGAAATACCTAACAAGCATGGCAGAGAGCAGTCAAGCTTTGTCCAGACCAGAAAAACCTCCCAGAAGGATCTTTAGCTAAATAAATGATTGCTGCCTAAGTCAGTAAGTTTTGGGTTGGTTTGTTATGCAGCAAATGCTAACTGATACACTTTCCAACAAATGCTACCTGAAACAACCATGCTATGTTAGTTCTCCTTTTTATACCTTCTCTAGTCCTCTTTAAAACCTATGTCTTGTGATAGTTTAATAATCATGTAAATAGGCACCCAGGGAGATTTGAGAGGCAATGTCTTTGCCCACAAGAATTGATTCTAGGTCTGAATTGGAAGGGATTAGGGAAGAACTGCCAAGAAGCAGATTGGGTGCCACTGTAGGCTAGCACTTCTTTGTGGAATGCCTATCTACATGTTGGATTAAACTGCTACCAGCACAATTGCACATGGTATTTACATTTCTTTAAAGGAAGAAAACTTTTCGCTTATTACTTATAAATAAACTAACGCAAGTATATTAAGTCCATTTCACTTCCTTGATATGAGGAAGCTAAATAAAGTTTTAATGATATTTTAAGCTTTTGGTCAAATTCTGGCTTTCACTGTGTTTTAGTTAGGATGCTTTTAGTTGCAATTAATAGAACACCTCATTCAAATTCAAACTGGCTTAAAGTGTAAAGAAACTTACTAGCTCAGGTAAAAATAAGTCCAAATACAGGTTTATGATTGGTTCAAACTTGGGTCATGACTCTGTCTTTCTGAGTTGCCTTTTTGTATCCTCTCCTCAGTGGGTTAACCTCATTTTTAGGCTTTCCCTTATGGTGGCAAAATAGTCAGAGCAATTTCACATCCAAACACCCCAAAGTCCAAAGAAAGAATATCTCTTTCAGCGCTTCTATTTTAAAAAAGAAAATCCTTTTCTAAACTGTTCCAAGAAATCATCCCTTATACCTCATTGGTTCAAACTGGGTCATACGCTCAGTCTTGATTGCTACAGCTTATATTAAGTCTTAAAAATTAAATAGTGAGTCCCACAAAGTTATTCTTTTAAAAAAATATTGTTTGGGCTATTCTAGGTTCATATAAATTTTAGAATCAGTTTATCAATTTCTTAAAAAAAAAGCCTGCTAGGAATTAAAAAAAAAATGGTAATCAACTTTATTAAGGTATAATTTGCATACAGTCAGATGCATGCATTTTAACTTCGATGGTTTTTGGCCAATTAATACTGTGGTGTAACTACAACCATACTTAATATATAGGACATTTCCGTCTTGCCATAAAATTCCCTCATGCCCCTTTGCAATCAATCCTGTCCCACCTTCCATCCTGGCAAACCACTAATGTAATTTCTGTCACTATGGTTTTTCCTTTTCTAAAAATTCATATAAAACTTTCACTTAGCATTAGGTATTGATAATCACCCATGTTATTTTGTGTATCATTTGTTTGTTCCTTTTTATTGTAAGTAGTATTGCCTTGTATGGATATACCGTTCACCAGTTGGTGGGCTTTTGGGTTGTTTCTAGTTTTTAGCTATTATGAATAATCTGCTATAAACATTTGCACATGAATCTTTGTGGGGACATAATATTTCATTTCTCTTAGTGTATCAGTCAGGGTTCTCCAGAGAAACAGACCAAAAGAATATATGTATATGTGTCCTGGAATTGGCTCATATGACCTTGAGGACTGGCAAGTCTGAACTCTGTAGGGCAGGCCACAAGATGGAAACTTCAGAAAAGGGGATGTTGTTCAAATTCCCCAGGGAAAGCTGGAAGGCTGGAAATTCCAGCAAAAGTCTTTACTGAAGTCGAGGCAGAAAGCTTATGACTTCTGGAACCCCCAGTTCTTGCTGTTAAGACCCCAACTGACTGGATAAGACTCACCTGCATTATGGAAGGTAATGTCCTTTACTTAAGGTCAACTTATTGTATATGCTAATCCCATCTACAAAATGTTTCCATGGTAACAACTAGGCCAGTGCTTATCAAGCAGCTGGGCACCATAACCTAGCCAAGTTGACACAAAACATTAACCATCACATCTGGGTAGATAATTAGGAGTAAAATTTCTGGGTCATATGGTAAGTATATACTTCATTTTATAGTTAACTGCCACACTCTTTTCCAAAGTGGCTATACCATTTCAAATTCCTGCCAGCAACATGTAACAATTCCAGTTGCTCCACATCCTTGCCAACATTTGATATTGTCTGTCTTTTTTTTTTGGTTTTAACTACTCTAGTGGATGCATAGTGGTATCTCTCTATGGGTTTTAATTCGCTGCTCTCTGGTGACCAATTGATGTTGTACATCATTTTATGTATTTATTGACCATTTGGATCTTCTTTTGTTCAATGTCTGTTCAAATATTTTTCCCATTTTCTTGGGGGAAGGGGGATTGTTTGTGTTATTATTGGGTTGTAATAATCATTTATATATTTTAGATATAAGTTGTCTGTCAGATGTAAGTATTGAGAATATTTTCTTCCAGTCTGTGGCTTTTCTTTTTGCTTTCTTAGTGGTGTCTTTGGAATAGCAAAAGTTTACCATTTGGTGAAGCCTAGCTATCAATTTTTAAGTGTTTCATGATTTTTACATTTCATCTTGGAAATATTTGCCTATCCCAAGATTATAAAAATTTTCTCTTATATTTTCTACCAAAAATTTTATGGTTTTAGTTCTTACATTTAAGACTATGGTACATTTCAAATTAAATTTTGTTTATGGTTAGAGATATAGGTCTAGTCCGTAGTCCAACTGGGGAGAACTGTCATAACAATACTGAGTCTTCCAATTCACAAACATGGTATAGCCTTCCATTTATTTAAGTCTTCTCTAGTTTCTCTCAGCAATGTTTTGTAGTTTCCAGAATACAGATTTTTGCACAAATTTAATTAAACTTACATTTAATTATTTTTGTGATGTTATAAATGGAATTTTACAAAACTGTTGCTGGTATAAAGACATAGAATTGATTTTTTTAATAATGTCATTATATTCTGCAACCTTGCTAAATTCACTTATTAGTTCTAAAGCTCTTTAAAGATTCTTTAGGACTTTTCTGTGTATGATCATGTCATCTGTGAATAAAAAGTCTTTCATTTTCCTTTCCAATTTCTATGTCTTTTATCTTTATTTTGTCTCATTGCGCTGGCTAGACCTCAAGTACAAAGTTAAATAGAATTTATAAGAGAAACGGATCCTTGATTTGTTCCTGATTGTAGAAAAAAAGCATTCAATCTCTCACTATTTTAGGTGTAAGTTTATCATAGATGCCCTTTATCCGACTGATGACATTCACTTCTATTCCTAGTTTCCTGTGATTTAAAAAAATCATGAATGCTGTCAGATTGCTTTAAAGTTTTCTATTTCTTTTTATCTTTATTATTTCCTCCTTTCTAGTTGCTTTGCATTTAATTTTATCTTCTTTTGTAGTTTCATTAGGTGGCAACTTAGATCATTGATTTGAGACCTTTCTTATTTCCTAAGATAAGCCATTAAAGCTATAAATTTCCCTCTGAGTGCTGATTTATCTGTACCCTACACATTTTGATATGACGTTTATTTCATTTTTATTAAGTTCACAATATTTTATTATTTTCCTTTGTATTTGTTCTTGGATCCATGGGTTATTTAGAAGCATATGTTTAAATCTCAAATATTTGAGGGAATTTCCACATATCAGTCTGCTGTTGATTTCTAATTTAATTACATTGTGGTTAGAGCACACAGTAGATTTCAATCCTTTTACATTTGTTGAGACATGTTTATGGAATAGTATATGGTCTATTTTAGTCAGTGTTCCATGTGCAACTGAAAAGAACATTTATTCTACTATTGTTGGGTGAAGTGTTCTATAAATGTTATTTCGGTCAAATTGATTTATAGTGTTTTTCAAATCTTCTGTGTCTTTACTGATTTTTTTTGTCTACTTATTATATCAATTACTGAGAGAAGGAGTGTTAAAATATCCAACTATAATTGTGTATTTGTCAATATATATCTTTAGTTCTGTCAATTTTTGCTTCATATACTTTGAAGCTCTTGTCATTAGGTGCATAAATACTTTGATTGTTATGTTCTCTTTGTAAATTGTCCTTTTTAACAGGAAATTTCCATCTTTACTTTTGGTGATCCTCCTTTTTTAAAACCTCCTTTATCTGATGTTAATATACTCCCTTTAGCTTTCTTATTAGTAGATTTTGCATTTTATATCTTTTCCCATCATTTTTTTTAACCTATGTTTTCGTATTTAAAGCATATTTCTTATAAATAATATGTAGTTGGATCTTTTATTAAATCTAAAAATCTGTTCCCTTTAATTGGAATGGATAATCCATTTACATATCTAGTTTGTCTATTTTCTGCTATTGGTTTTTTTATTTGTCCTGTTTTTGTTTCTTTTTTTTTTTTCCTTTTTCCCCTGCCATCTTTTGGATTAATTGAATATTTTTTGTATTCCATTTTATATCCCCTACTGATTTATCAGCTACAACTTTTTGTTGTACTTTTTCATGAGTTCTTAAGGATTATAGCATGCTTCCTTAAATCATCACATTCCAATATGAATTAATAGTGTACCACTACACATATAATATAAGAATGTTACAACAGTATACTTTCTATCTAATCCTTTCTGTCCCTTGTCTATTTTATCATATATTTTACCACTATAAAGTTTATAAAACATACAATATATATAGTTATTATTTTTAATTGAAATAGTTATCTTTTAAAGAAATGAAGGATGCATATTCTCATTGTTAAACATATTAGCTTATGGCTAACAAAAACCCATGAGCTGAACGGCTTAAATCTAGTTATTTGAATTAATCAATTGGGTGTACTTTCCCTGAAGTACATTCATTTTGCAGGGAAGAAAGAGGAACATGAAGAAAATGTTTTGTTCTGTCTAGAAGGGGAAAGGAAGTAATTAATATGATCTAGGCAACCAGCAATAGTTCAAATTATTTCCTTACTGACTGTGTAATACCATGGCCGTGCATTTTTATGTGGATTGCTAGCTAATTAATTTTACAGAGTAGCAGGTAGAATTTTTCACTGCTTTTCATAGCACTCCTGGGAATCTAAGAAATAGAGGACAAGTAACTTACCATAAAGTTATATTAAGACATTTAATTAACAGAAAGTATTGAAATGGCATTCTTTCTGTCTCTCTCTTTTTTTGGCTGAAAATCAGAAAATGTTACATTCCAAAATGGGATGTTAGATCCTTCATCTCGAACTTCCAAAGAAGGGGGTCAAATGCCTTGGTTTTGCAATCCCTCACCCAACACCCACCTCAAGAGTATAAAGTATTGAAAATGAGAAGGGTTTACCACCAGAATTTGGGGGGCTGAAAGTAGAATCCCAAGAGGACAGCCAGAGGAGACATATCACTTACGTAATGAGAATTTCAGATGGATTTTCCTAGAGGGGAAATCTTTCAGGAACCTACTAAAGTGCCCCACAAGATAGAGTCAGGGCTGAACACCTAAAAAGTCCAAAGAGCTAACATTGAATTGCAGCAAGTCAGGCCTTTCATGTCAAGTTAGACCTTTCAAGATCCTTGCCTCGTCTTCCTCCCTCTACTGTGGTCCTGGGGAATCACAAACTGTGGCTAGCCACCTAGGAAGGAAGAGAAAAAAAAAAGGCAGGACAACAGGAAGAAACCTGTTTTAATTACTCTTCTGGGACAATATTGCCATTTTTTATTATGTGAGAACTACCAGAAAAAAATCATGAAACTTTCCCTAAGATGTCATCTGAGGAATGAGGAAGAACTAACTCTCATAGGAGATATGAATGGGCAATGGGAAAAAGAATAAACTTGCTGTGCTGGTTTGGATGTGTTATATCCCCAAAACGCCATTATCTTTGATGCAGTCTTGTGTGGGCAGGAAACATATTGGTGTTGATTGGGTTGCAGACTTTTGATTGGATGTTTCCATGGAGATGTGATCACTCAACTGTGGGCGAGATCTTTCATTGGATAATTTCCGTGGAGGTGTGGCCCTGCCAATTCGGCATGGGCCTTGATTAGTTTACTGGAGCACTGTATAAGTTCAGATAGAAGAAGTGAGCTTGCCACAGCCAAGAGGGACACTTCGAAGAACACACAGAAGCTGAAAGAGGAGCTACAGTTGAGAGACAGTTTGAAGACGGATGTTGAAAGCATACTTTGCTTCGGAGAAGCTAAGAGAGGACAAACGCCCCAAGAGCAACTGAGAGTAACATTTTGAAGAGGAGCTGTGGCCTAGAGAAGAACCTCCTGGGAGAAAGCCATTTTGAAACCAGAACTTGGAACAGACACCAGCCACGTGCCTTCTCCGCTAACAGAGGTTTTCCGGACACCATTGGCCATCCTCCAGCGAAGGTACCCAATTGTTGATGCATTGCCTTGGACATTTTATGGCCTTAAGACTGTAACGTGAAACCAAATAACCCCCCTTTATAAAAGCCAATCCATTTCTGGTGTTTTGCATCCTGGCAGCATAAGCAAACTAGAACACTTGCTTCTTGCTCTCTCAACACAATAGGTATATTTACATCCTACATCCTTACAGACCCTTTAAGTCTGCAGTAGAGACTAGGAATCCCTTAGCCACTTCAGCCTCTATAGAATGTGCTTGGTGGGCAGAATCTTAAGACGTACCTTCAATATTTCCAATATTTCCACTTGCCCAATCCTCAGGACTGTGAATATGATGAGATATCATGCTCATGATTATGCTACCTTTACATGGCAAAGGGGATTTTGCAAAAGTAATTAAGGTTACTAATCAGATAACTTAGTTAATCAAAAATGAGATTCTGGGTGGCTAATCTAATCAAATGAGTCTTTTAAAAGCAGAGTATTTTCTCTGGATGGTAGCAGAAGGGGAAGTCAGAGAGTCTCAAAGTGTAAGAAGGACTCAGTGTGTCATTGCCAGCTTTGAACATGGAGGGACCACATGAAAAGGAATGCAGGTAGCCTCTAGCAACAGAGTGTTCCCTCCAGCAATAGATAGAAAGGAAGTAGGGATTTCAGTCCTTCAAAAATGCAGGGAACTAGATTCTGCCAACAACTTGAATGAACTTGGAGGCAGATTCTTCCCCCAAGCCTCCAGATAAGGGCAGAGAAACCACATGAGCCTGTGCAGTCTTCTGACTTACAGAATTATGAGATAATAAATGGGAGCTGCTTTAAGCCACTTAATTTGTGGTAATTTGCTACAAAGTAATAGAAAACAAATACAATATGATAAATCCATTTCACTGATGACCCCTATCTTTACCCCTCCCTGCATCTAAGCCCTTTGCTATGTAATTTTCTAGTGTCCTCCCCTCCCCAGTTAGGGTGACTGACCTCTGCCTCTTGACTCTGTGCTTTGATCAACAGAATCAGATGGAAAGTACTTTTGTTCTTATGCTTCTTGTGCTCTTATGCCTCTGCCAACGCCATAAAAATATGCCAGGATAGCCTGTTGGAGAATAAGGACACATGAAATAAAACCAAAGAGGTTCTAGTCACCCCATTTGAAGCCAGCCCAGATCAGCTGACAACTAAATGACCTCAGAAAGGAAAGTAAACACAGTCAAGATTAGCAAAGCCATCACTTTGGCTCAGATGATGCCAGATGTGTGAGCAATAAACACTTATTGTGTATGTTACTGAGATTTGTGTGGATGTCTGTACACGGCAGAAGCTAACTGATAAATATGTCAAGTAGATTTGTGCCAAGACAATAGCAAAAGGAAACCGTAAAGCAAGACAACAGATGTCCAATCTAGGAGGGCACACAAGTTCTTGAAGAATTCATATCTTCCGCATCTTATTCAGAATTTAGCATGAGAAATAGTTATTACATATATATTAGTAAGTGCTCTGACACAAGAATTGACAAAGTCCCTTCTCTGTATCCCACAACAAAGTCATTTCAAAGGCTTTAAAGGGAACTTTTCAGAGTCCTTTCCACTCAGCCAGCAGAAAGCCAGTGGAAGATGGCACAGGAAATATTAGCTATTATTTTTTCCCAAAGTCCATGTCCCCTCTTTTTTTAAACTTTTTAATTTCAAATGTACAGGTCAGGGGCAAAAATAATACAAACCCTATACTGATAACTCCAACATCCTCCCAAACCTCAGACACCCAGATCCTTGAATTTTTACATTTTGCCAATTTTGCTATGTCATTCTATATCTATCCATATCTATCTATCTATCTATCTATCTATCTATCTATCTATCTATCTATCTTCTGAACGTTTGAGAGCAGTTTGCACACATCATACTCAAACACATAATACTTCCATGTATATTTCCTACAAATAAGGAGAATCACTTATGTAACTACCTTAAGTGCAGTTATCAAGTTCAAGAAACTGAACACTGATATAAAGCTTACATTCTATAATCTAACTTTTTCTTATATCCCAATAATGTTCCTTTGAATCTTTTCTCCTCCATTCTTAGATCTCATCCAATATCATGTATTGCATTTAATTGTCATCTCTTTGGTTTCTGTCTATCTTTCTTTCTTTAAAAAATAAATTGTAGAAATATATATACAACATAAATCTTCCCATCCCAACCCTTCCCAAGCATAATTTCAGTAGTATTAATCATGTTCACAATGTTGCAGTACACTCATCACCATCCATTTCTAAAACTTTCTCTTCACCCCAAACAAAAACCCTACACTCATTTTCTATTACCTCCTCATTGCCTCTTCCCCCCACTCCTGGTAACTGGTACCCTACTTTCTATCTCTACAAGTTTGCATATTCTGATATTTTCTTTGTGGTTACCATGATGCTTAAATTTAACATCTTAAATTTAAAACAATCTTGTTGGCTTTCATACCAACTTAACTTTAATAGCATACATAAAGCATATTCCTGTAATTTTCCATCCCTCCACCTTTCATGTAGTTCTTGTCACAAATTAAATATTTATATATTCTGAGTCACAAACCATTGATTTATCATCACATTTTATGCATTTGCCTTTCAGATCCTGTAGGAAGTAAAAAGTGGGATTCCAAATAAAAAATGCTATAGTACCAGTATTTTTAGTCACCCATGTCATTATCTTTACTGGAACTCTATATTTCTTCATGTGGCTTCAGTCAGTGTCTAGTGCCCTTTCCTTTCAGCCTGCAACATTCCCTTTAGAAATTCCTGTGGGGTGGTCTAGTGGTGATGAAGTCCCATAGCTTGTTTATGTGGGAATGTCTTAAACCCTTCCTCATTTTTGAAAGACAGTTCTGCTGGATATAGAATCCTTGGTTGGTGATTTTTTTTGCTTTCAGAACTTCAAATGTTTTCCCACTGCCTCTTTGCCTCCATACTTTTTGATGAAAAATTGGAAATTAATCTTAATGAGGTTCCCTTGTGACGTGTTGCTTCTCTCTTGAGTCTTTCAGAATTCTCTTTTTATCTTTGGCATTTGACAGTTTGATTAAAACATAGTACAATGTGAGTCTATTTGGGTTTATCCTGTTTGGAGTTCATTTAGCATCTTAGGTGTGTACATTCATGTCTCTTGTTAAATTTGAGAAATTTTTAGCCATTATTTCTTTGAATATCCTCTGTCCCTTTCTCTTCCTTCTTTGTCTGGAACTCCCACAATGTGTATATTGCTACGCTTGATGGTGTCCCATTGGTTCCTCAGTCTCAGTTCACTTTTCTTCATTCTTTCCACTTTCTTCTCAGACTGGATGATTTCAGTTGTCTTATCTTCAAGTTCACTTATTCCTACTTCTGTCGGCTCTAATCTGCTAACCCCTTAAGGAGATTAAAAATTTCTGTTACTGAGGTCTTTAGCTCTGTTTGGTTCCTTTGTATAATTCCCATTTCTCTATTGATACTCTCTTTATGTTCATCTATTATTTTCCTGATTTCCTGTGGGTCTTTTTCCATATTTTCTTCAGATCTTTTCCATATTTTCCTTTAGTTCTTTGAGCATATTTAGGACTGCTTTTTTTTTTTTTTTTAAGTGTTTCTCTGGAATGTCCCAGATATGAGTTTCCTCATTGATGGTTTCTAATGTTTTAATATTTTCCTTTGCCTGGGCTACTAATTCTTCTTTCTTTGTATGTTTTGTAATCTTTTGTTGAAACCTGGACACTTTGATATTTTAATGTATTATCACAGGAAATTAGACTCTGGGGCATCTTTTCCTTAAGCTTGTTTCCAGCTAGTATTATGACAGAGGTTTCCTTGAATGTCAGGAGCTAAACAAACAATAAAAAAAAAAAGAAGGAAAAAATGAAATAGCTCTCCCAGTCTTTGCAGACTGAGCTGTGTGGTGCTCTCCTTCAGAGTTTACCCATACAATGAGTTTAGAGAATAACTCAGGCCAAAGCATAGGGGCCTCCCTGATCCTTCCTGTGCATGCATCTTGTCTTAGGCATGCACATTTGGTCCTAGGAATTCCTCCATTTACTTGGCTATGAATGTCTCCTTTCCCCAGAAAACAGTTTCCTCACAGTCCTGGCAAATGCACTGTACGTCCTATAGCCAGCAATCCCTTGCCCCAGGCAGCCACTTGACTGCTATCCCACAGTGTTCTGCAGGAGAGCTTGGTGAGCTGCCTTCTACACATAGGACAAGTTCTGGGACAGTGAGTCCCTCAGGCCACCACCAGATGGTTTGAGCCAGACATACATGCTCCCAGTATGTACAAGAGGGCTACTCTGCTCCTTCTGAACTGGGACCAGGGATGTACACTGGGAATTTGGACCAGCTAGGTGCCGAGCTGGTGAGGGGCCAGTCAGGGCACCATGTGATCCTACTGCTTATTTTTTTCTGCATTTAAAGTAAACTTTTTATTGAAGTATAACATACATACAGAAATGTGTAAAAATCATAAGGGCACAGATGGGTGAATTTTTGCCTCCAGGTACATACCCATAAATCTAGTCCCCAGATCAAAAAATAGAATATTACAATCATCCCCAAAGCATCTCATTGACCATAACCAGTCTCTTTCCACCCAAGATAACCACTATCCTAACTTCCAATAACATAGACTAATAACACCTGGTTTTAAACTTTTCCACATAAGCATTTTTAATGCAATTTTATTGAGATATATTTGCATACCATACAGTCATCCAAAGTGTACAATCAATTGTTCACACTATTGTCACAAAGCTATGCATTCATCACCACAATTTTTGAACATTTTCATTACTCCAAAAAATAAGAATAAAAGTAAAAATAAAAGTAAAAAGAACGCTCAAAACATCCCATATTCGTTTTCCCTCCTATTATTCACCCATTTTTTTGTCCCCCTTTTTTCTACTCATTTGTCCATACACTGGATAAAGAGAGTATGAGCCACAAGGTTTTCACAATCACACAGTCACACCATATAAGCGTTATAGTTATACAATCATCTTCAAGAAGGATACTGGATTGCAGTTCAACAGTTTCAGATATTTTCTTCTAGCTCTTCTAATAAACTAAAAACTAAAAAGGGATATCTGTATAATGCATAAGAGTTACCTCTAGAATGACCTCTCAACGCCATTTGAAATGTCTCAGCCACAGAAACTATATTTTGTTTAATTTCTCTTCACCCTTTGGGTCAGGAAGGAGCTGAATCTCATGATGCCAGGTCCAGGCTCATCCCCAGGAGTCATGTTACAAGTTGCCAAGGAGATATACACCCCTGGGAGTCATGTTCCACGTAGAGGGGAGGGCAGTGGGTTTACCTGCCTTCATGTTGTCATTCAGTTCCCTGAGACACTGCTCAAATTTTGCCATTCTTTTCCCTATCTGTTCTTTTGTGTGTAGGATTTCAGATGTCCTGTCCTCCAGTTCATGAATCTTTTCTTCTGCCTCTTCAAATATGCTGTTGTATGCCTCCATTGTGTTTTTCATATCTTCTATTTTGACTTTCATTCCTGTAAGTTCTGCCAATTGTTTTTTTTCAAACTTTTGAAATCTTCCTTATATTTGCCCAATGTCTTCTTTACATCCATCATCTCTTTTGCCATATCTTCCCTCAACTCATTGACTTGATTTTTGCATTGATTTAGGAGATTTGTTTGATAATTAATTAGTTATTTCAATTCTCATATCTCAGTTGAAGTGTAAGTTTGTTCCTTTGACTGGGCCATATCTTCATTTTTCCTAGTGTGATTTATATTTTTTTGTTGTCTGGGCATCTGGTGTCCTTGATTACCCTGATCAGATTTTCCCAGATGAGACAGGCCCAGATCTTAGGAGGAGGCTGTATTCAGAATAGGTTTCCCTGAGGGTGAGACCCAGAAGGTTGTCAGACTTTCCTGTGAGGCCTCTAGACTCTGTGCTTTTCCTAACCTGCCCAGAAGGTGGCCCTTGTCAGCCCACAGTTGCCCACTAGTGTAAAGAGGTGCCATGTATTTAATTCTCAATGGACCCTTTCCCAGCCAGGGACTGAAGGTGTCAGAAGCCAAGCTTAAGCTGCTTCTGTTCCCTCCCCACCAGGCCTTAGGGTCTGAGTTCTCTGAGGGAGGGCTGCCACTTGAGCTGGGCCCTGCCCCCCATTTTCTTAGAGAAGATAAGCCGTTTAGGGAATTGTCTCCTACACTTGAGTTTTTCCTTTGACTCTCTGACTATCTTAACACCACTCTTGACTGGGTCAGTGCTGACAATTGAAAATGCCTGAGCCTTTCTCAAATGAGCTACTTAGAATGAGAGAAAAAAAAAAGGAAAAATCAAGAAGTCCCCTTTTCAGAGCCAGTCCCCAGCCCTCCAGTTCACCAGGCAAGAACCGTAGTTGGTACTCAGTTCTGTGTGCCCTTTTTCTTGGGACACAGCCCTTTTCCAGTATTCTGAGCTCAGGGGACTCCAAAAGCCTCTGTTTTTATTTATTTACGTATTTTTTTTCCATCAGCCCACCTCCTCTCTGCCAAGATAAACCTCCGGTTTCCTTTCCCTCTTGCTCAGGGTTTATCTGTGTTCGTAGCATGTATTCAGTAATCCAAATTTGTTAATTAGAACCACAATTGGAGCTTGGTTGAGCTACAGTCCCTTGCTCCCAGCAGGGACTGCTTCTTTTTCCCACAGAGAAGTTTTGAAACTCAGCCTGCCATGCCGGTGGGGGAGGGAGCCAGCTCCACAGTTTAGGGAGCTTTACTTAGAGCTGTATGCTGCGATCTCAGCTGTTCCATCCATTCCTGGCTGGTGTACATGTTGTCTGGTCCCAGATGTTCCCCCATCAGTTGTTCCAGACTATTTTCTAGTTGTTCCTGGCTATTTACTAGTTGCTCTAGAGGACTAACTAAATTCCTAAATTCCACACCTCCTTATGCCGCCATCTTGCCCTGCCTCCCCCTACTGCTTTTAAGTAGCCTTTTTCTTAATTTGGCCCTTACCCTGTTACTGCAGTCCTTTAACTTTTTCCTGAAACTTTGAGAAAGATGTGTCTGCCACTTCTTGCTGGTTGTTCAAAGCTTCTGTGGTGAGATGTAGACCTTTCATGAATTTAAAACATTTTTCTTCCTTTAAATGTTTTAGAACACAATTTTGTAGCACTGATCTGATAAATTGCTTTTTGTAGAGATTTGTTTTAAAACTCTATTATTTTTCCTGCTTTATGCTATTCCTTTTGTATTTTTGCCCATTCTTGCTGCCAAACCCCATCAACTACTAAGTCTCTGACCCAATTAAAGAGATAAGAATGACAAGAGAGAAGAAATGGGTATGTGGGCTGGATTAAAAATTTGATGACTATATGATTAGCAGAGATGTTGCAAAGTGGAGTAATAGACAAGACTACAATTATGCAAATGGAAAAAAATGAAGTTGAAATAAATACAAAGGTTATCATTGCTAGAGCAGCTATCTTGTTTTATTTTATTAATTTTTAAGACACATGCTTCATTTGTGGGTTGTTTCACCAAATGGAGAAACCTCGGTCAGTGCAAGCCAATGTTTCCCTAATTGTTTTGGAGAACTGGGGAGCTTTTTCACTTAATACATTGTTTTTCATTTGGATATTGCTGCCATTGCTTTCCCATCTTCTCTGGGTTTTGTTTACTTTCTATTTTTTAGCCTGATTTTCTGCAGTCGAGGCAAATATTTTCCTCCCTAATGACCATATTCTTCTCACATGAAATTTATTCTCAGTAGGCAGCTAACAAAATCTGTTCAGCATTTCTTTTGATTATTAGTTGATTTATTTTAGATGATTTAGTTGATGCTATTTAAAAATCCCTTGGAGTTTACCACACCTTCCCTTTCCATCCTCTGCCCCCTTACTACATGTTCTATTAAACAGATATTTTTTACTTAAAATATCCTTTTTCAAGGTGTTCATAAAGAGAGGCTTTACATGTCTCTCCAAAATATCAGTTTATAATACGCATTCTGAGAACCCTATTATGTTTGTTTTCACTTCTCTCTGCAGGGAATTAGAAACTAAAGCAATGCTTGGGATGAGAAGGTCTGGTTTGCTCTATGGAGCGATTAAAGAGTTAGGCAGTTTGGATGTCTGGGGTAGGAAGTTGTGCAGCAGAACTGCTATGCTGCCAGGACACACTGGTACCCATTTTTCAGAACTGAAATACTTCCAACAAGCCTGAGGAACTCTCTCCCCTTTGCCTGGTCCCTCATTTCCCTGGATTTCTCCACAACCCAGCAGCTAAAGTGTTAAGCCTGGCTCATATGGGGGCCCTGTTTGATTGCCAGTGCCTGGTGCATTTTTGGCTGTTAAATATTTTGAATATCATCTTTTGGTGGAGGGAGTAGAAAGGAATTACTTGGTTGACATTCCTGAGTCTCCTTAAAAGAATCCTGGAAAACTAGACAGAATAATAATATTGGTTAACATCAGTTGAGAACTGTTCTGAAGGTTTACACATATTAACTCATCCAATATTCTGAATAATCCTGTACAGCAAGTATTATTGTCCCCATTTTACAGATGAGGAACCAAGGCCCAGTTTAAGTTATTTGCCCAAAGACATAACTAGCAAGTGGTGGAGTTGGAACCCAGACTGACTCTAGAACCAGTGCTCTTTCCTAAGTTTCCTTGTACCTTTGGCCTTCATGAGTCTCTAAGTAATACACATTTATTGGGCTCCTACCCTGTGGAGCACTAGGCAAAGCACTGCAGGTGAAATAAAGAGAAATAATATCTAAATCCTGTTCTTGTGCAGTTTATCATCCAGTGAACTGAGTCAAGCCTACCTTCTCTCTCTTCCTCTTCTGTTCTGGACAAGACAAGCCCCAGCACAGTCCCCTCCATGTCAGGGAAACCAATTAATGAGCAAACTCCAGAAGAAATATTTGCTATACAGGACTTTTCTTGAATAATGTCCAGTAAGGCAGTATTCTCACAGGTTGCTTTCTAGGACATGGAAAATAACCTTTAATATAGAAAGTTTTGTTTTTCACACAGAGATGGAAGCCTGCAATAATGTTTTTTATCAATAAAAATTCAGAATAAGGTGGATCAACTTGCACTTGATCCAAATGGATATGTGTTCTAGTTTGCTAATGCTGCAGAATGCAAAACACCAGAGATGGATAGGCTTTTATAAAACGGGGGTTTATTTCACTGCACAGTTACAGTCTTAAGGCCACAAAGTGTCCAAGGTAACACCTCAGCAATCGGGTACCTTCACTGGAGGCTGGCCAATGGCGTCCGGAAAACCTCTGCCAGCTAGGAAGGCAGCTGGCATCTGCTCCAAAGCTCTGGCCTCAAAATGGCTTTCTCCCAGGATGTTCCTCTCTAGCAAGCTTGCCCCTCTTCAAAACATCACTCACAGCTGCACTCCGTTCCCTCTCTTTGAGTCAGCTCATTTATATAGCTCCACTGATCAAGGCCCACCCTGAATGGGTGGGGCCACGCCTCCATGGGAACATCTCAACAGAATCACAGCTGGGTGGGGCACATTCCAAGCAAATCTCTGCCCCACAAGACCACAAAGATAATGGCATTTGGGGGACACAATACATTCAAACCGGCACAATATGAATATAAAACGTTTCCACCTGTATAGCCATGGCAAAACCCAGAATTTGAGAGTGAGATACAAGTCTATTTGAAGAAAAGAATCACATGTCATTCCTATAACATAAAATAAAGCACATTTAAGGTAAATGTGATTGGATCCTATGGTAAATTTTCTCTCTATTGGAGCATGGGATTTGATAATAAGTTAATGTCCCTCAAAAATGTCCTCTATTTTATCCTAAATTCAATTAAATTGTCATGAGGATAATTAGTGTGACATGTTAGAAAAGGCATTCGTATAAGGACAGAATGCATGAAGCGGTTCCAAGCCCATATTACAGGCAAAAGTTTTTTCTGTTAGAAACTGAAGAGGGATTTTCATGACACTTGAGAAATGAATAGCAGGAAGCCAGAAATAACATAATCCATTCTATTCCTTAGATAAGAGCTCACTGTCCATGTTTCCTTCTTTTCAAGTTTGTTTCAACTGGCTGACACTGATGTATTTAGGAAAATCTCATTTAGCCTGTTGTTTACCATTATACCTTACTGCCTTTCAGTTCAACTTAGTTTTTTTTTTTTAAGAAAAAATATCTTTAAAATGATATTTTAAATAGAAATAAAACCCAGAGGCAAACAATCAGATTGTTTATATACATTCAGCAACATTAGAAAGCAGGATATCATAGGCTGTGGAGTCAGGTTTCAAATCCTGGATTCATCCCTTACTAGCAATTAATTAGCCACTCCATGCCTCAGTTTCTCTATACACCAAAGGTGATAACAATAGTATCTGCTTTGTTAGTCTCTCTCTTTATCACTTAAAATAGTTCATCATACACAATAAACTTTAGCTACTTTTGTTGTTACAAATATGCCAACTTTTTTTAGGAATGCATTATAACATTCATTTAAAGTCCCCAAATATGAACTTGATGTGTTTCTTTGACATCTTAAGTTTTGTCCCAGATAACTAGTTTAGTTAAGGATTTTACCTTTTCACTTGAAAACCCTAATTGAATTGTGAGAGGCTAACTGCTTTATTTAATTTTGGAATTTTGAAAAACAAAGGTGGCATTTTATTTTATCTTTATTTTCCTTCAGGTTGTAGCAAATTATAGTACAGATCCAAGGAGACCACGATTATTGGAGTAAAAGGATCTAATATGAAATTAGTTCTTTACAGGGTATATTTTTGGATGTGAAATAATTGTTACATCATGTATTTAAAAAATCTATATTGGGGCTGGCTCACCACTAAAAAACTGATGAAAATTATAGAGCTTCTCCTTTAGAAAAATATATGTACACATCCAGAGTTGAATGTAATTTTTCAGGGGATTCATGAACCCCATGAAGCCCAGGACCTTTTCCCAATTTCCTAGTCCAGAGAGAGTGTTCTAGTTTGCTAATGCTGCGGAATGCAAACCACCAGAAATGGATAGGCTTTTATAAAACAGGGGTTTATTTTGCTACACAGTTACAGTCTTAAGGCCACAAAACATCCAAGGTAACACTTCAACAATCGGGTACCTTCACCGGAGGATGGCCAATGGCGTCCGGAAAACCTCTGCTAGCTAGCAAGGCAGCTGGCGTCTGCTCCAAAGCTCCAGCCTCAAAACGGCTTTCTCCCAGGACATTCCTCTCCAGCGAGCTTGCTCCTCCTCAAAACGCCACTCACAGCTGCACTCACTTCACTCTCTTTGAGTCAGCTCATTTATATAGCTCCATTGATCAAGGCCCACCCTGAATGGGCAGGGCCACGCCTCCATGGGAACATCTCATCAAAATTATCACCCACAGCTGGGTGGAGCACATTCCAAGCAAATCTAACCAGCACCAAAATTTCTGCCCCACACAAGACCACAAAGATAATGGCATTTGGGGAACACAATACACTCAAACCGGCACACAGAGTTTTACAGATTCCAGGTTAAGAACCCCTTTTAAGGCAAAGCTTAATGTGCCGTAACAGAACAGACATTGCACTTCTGACACAGTTCTCTGGCTCCTGTGAAATATGTTGTAAAGTGGTCTCCATTCAATTGTCTCCCCTGAGTGAGGAAGTTGGTTGAGATGCACAGGTTAAAAGGTCACCCACATTTCAGGCCACCTAAGCAATGCCCTTGTCCCAATCCACTGCCTATAATCATACATTTTTACTCTCACCCATTTACATTCAACAAATGCTTATTGAGTACCGAATATGCACTAAGTACTGTGCTAGCTGTTGTTGGGATACACAGAGATATAAGACTCAGTCTTTGCTCTCCATTAGGGAGATGGATGGGTAAATAGATAAATGATAATATGATATGATAAATGCTATAATAAAGATATTAGACATTATTGGAACACAGAAGAGGTAGTGTTGGGATTGAATCATGTTCTCCACCAAAGGCGTATTCAGGTTTCAACCCCTAGTCATGTGCATGTGAACCTACTTGTAAATAGGACCTTTGAAGGTGTTATTAGTTAACACCCAAATTGAATGAGGGTGGCTGAAGTTCTTGTAAGCAAAGGAAATTGGACATGGAAGGAGAAGCCATGGACAATGCAAGAAGCTCGAAGTTAACAGAACCTGGAAGATGACTGAAAGGAGAGGATACTGCCGTGTGATGGAAAAGCCAAGAAACCCCAAGGATTGCTGGTAGTCAATCCCAGAGTGCTACCATCTTTGAGGACAAAGCATTGCCTTGCTGATGCCTTGATTTTGGACTTCTTATAGCCTCAAACTTTGAGACAATAAATTCCCATTGTTTAAGTCAACTCATTGTAGGGTTTTCTTTAAGCAGCTGGGAAACTCAGACAGGGACATAAAAACTTTGATAAGTCAATCAGCAGCAATATTTTTAAAGACTTAATTTGTTAAATATTTAAACAGAACAAATTCTAAGTCAGGTTGATGGTGGGCCACTGGAAACCAAATTATTTTCATATGCAAATAATATGAATGAATGAATATTTGTAGAACAATTACAAAACTACAAAGTTAAAAGAGATTACTAGAAGTTTAATCACAAAGAATCAGCCTTCTCCAGTATCAAATACAATAATCATGTTCAGGGCAATTAATGGTAAGTCCAACAATTCAAGTCCAGAGAATGCTGAAAAGGAAAGGAAAATTAGTTTCCCTCAGTATATCATGTGAAAAAAAGCAGTTTCCTGGATTTAGTTCCCATTTAACTCCTGAAAGCATGACAAATGAATAAGACATATGAACATTTGAATGACAAGCTTGGATTTAAGAAATTTTACTGGCAACTTAACAGAAATCCTGGACCTCATCTTTCAAATGTCATTTACTTGGTGAAGTCGATTCTGAATCAAGCAGACAGAACCACTTGCTTTCCCTGGGGGTTTCTAGAACACCCTGTACTTTTCCACAGGTATCCTAATTCTTTGTCGGCTTGCTTCCACTTCAAGAATGTGAGCTTGGAGGAGAACTCCTCCCATATAGACAGGAGGCAGGGAGGTAGCTTAATCATCTCAGTATCTCCTGACAGCACAAGGCTTGGGAACAACAGGGAAGCTCTTAAGGAACCCGACAGTGAAGGAAAGAGGTGTATTTGTCCATTAATTCTTCAAAGAGAGGCCCAGTGTTCTTAACCCTAATTCTATTGAGGGTACTATTTGAAGGACTTGGAGTGGTATTATGTGGGCAGAAGTGTAGGAGGCCTTAAGAGAGGCTGATTAATTAGACACTACCTTTTAGTTCCTGCCAAAAAGAATTCAAGTGCAATTTGTAACTCATCATGATTGTCCTTCCCCACGACCCTACCTGAGCTGAAACCTGGAGGTAAAGGGAGGAGACAGAGCTGGACGTCAGAAGACAACTTGGAAATGGCCTTGGGTCGGAGTCCGGGGCACAGAGGGGGCGCAGCGGGAGCAGCCCCAAGCCCGGGGCGGAGGGCGGGCACAGACGGGGCACCGGAGCTGCGGGTCGGGAGGCTGCTAGGTCGTAGGGGGCGCCTTCGGGTGAGACAGGCCTGACGCGCATTTTACCCCTGAGCGAGATGGGCCTCCTCCCTCCCCACCCTGCCGAAGGCAGGTTTGCAAATGGCTCTAGACTCCCTCGGAGTATGAGGCCGAAGAAATCTGGGGGTGAAGGGCAGGTGGGGGTCCGCAAAGGGCAAGCTCTGGCGAGGAGCAGCATCCAAGACAGTCTCAGGGATAACTGGCTGTCCGTATCCCAGCTCATCCCCACAGCCGTCCTGTTGAGGTGGGCACAGCAGTAAAAATGGATATCGCCACTATACGGGTGGGGTCGGGGGGATGAAAGCTCAGAGAGAGTGCCTTGACTAAGGGTCACCCGGCTGGTAGTTGGCAGACCCAGCGCATAAGGTGCCAGATCCTGAGCTCTCACTACTCCGGGTGCGTCTTGCCCTCCTCCCAGTCTGGCTCCACCCGCGGCTGCACCCGCGGGGAAGTCTGAGCTTGGAGCCCGAAAGGAAGAAGTGTGAGCACGGACATTTAATTCAAGAGTCTCGCCCACCGATCACCGGCTGCCGCCTTGATGCCCTCCCAGAACGGCCGAACAACAGGGAGGGACAAGGGCATTGGAAGCTAAAAAGCTGACGGCTAGGTTAGGCTCGGCAGGGGCCTTCGAGAGCTTCGGGTGTCTTTCTGCCGTTTCCCGACCCCGCTCACATTTCCCAGCCAACAGTTTCCTATCAGTGGAGTAGGGTGCGTGGTTTCCCAGTGAGGGGAACCTGAGACCGGCGAGGACATTCAATCATTCAGCGAACACTGAGTTCGCGCCCTGAGGCAGGCGCTGGCAGTTACTGGGGTTCACCGAAAAGGAATAGGACATTGGTCACAGCCTTGTGGGTAGACAGAAGCGCGAATCAAGGCAATAGGGTGACGTGCTGGGACAGGTCTGAACTGTTGGGATCAGAAGAGGTACTTAGTACTTAGCGGTCAACGACTTCATTAATAAAAGACCGCAGGATAGGGTTGCCAGTGGCCCCTGGGCTTTGGTCTCCGGTGTCTGGAGGCAAATCCTTCTTGAGACTCTCCCCTGGACTTGGAATCGCACCCGAGGGTCACAGGCAGCCGGGCCAACCCTCGGCGGCCAGACCCAAGCCCCGCGTCCCCAGACGTGCCCTCCAAGTGTAACTTCTCCAGTTAGGGAACTGGAGGCTCATGATCCTGGAGGCTGTGACGCGCCCGGGACACCCCAATGCTTCGTTTGCCCGCGTGACCCCTGCTATCCGTACACCCGTGACCCCTGCAAGGTGGGGGAGCACCTTGCCTGGCGTGGACTCAGTAGGGGTCCGGCCAGACGTCTGCTTGGCTGGGCCGATTCTGCCGCGCGCCTTTGCCCGTCCCACCGCCAGGTTCGCCCCTCCTCTCCCGGGCCGCGCGCTCCGCCTGCAGGTTCAGTCCCCGCGGGGACCCGGATCACAGCGGCCAGACTGCGCTCTCGCTTCCCCCGTCCTTGCAGCCGAGACCTGGTCGGGGGCACCTGCGCACCGCCCCTTCTCCCGCCCGATCGCGACGGGCTGACCTGGGCATGCTCAGGAGCCGAGCGGCCCGGCGCCGCGGGAGCCTAGCGCATGCACTCGTGGCGCGGGACGCCGGCCGTCCAGGGGCGCGGCGCGCAGGCTGCCGCTGTCGCCGACGCCCTGGCCAGCCTGGGCAGGACGCGGACCAGGATGGGCTCCCTTACTGCATACGGTAACGGCAGACCGTCGTGGGTGCTGGGGCGGGCGGAGCCTTGGGAGTCGTCTGAGTACCCCCGGAAATTTAGGGGTTCGGCTCTCAGGGAGGGTCGGGGAAGGAGGGAGCCCGCTGCAGCTCGCGCTGGTCTTCCGGCGATGGGGATCGATGCTCCGCGCGGTTGGAGCTTGGAAAGAGGGTGTTTGTAAAAATAGTCGGTGGAGTAAAAACGCCTAAAATTTGGAAGATGCCTGGAAGCCGGGTCTTCGGAACTCGAGAAAAATTCCACTCGCTTCAGACCGCCCAGGGAAAGGCTTACGGGTGTTGATTCCTCTTCTAGCAGTGCGAGATTCGGAGTTAGATCAGTCAGCGCTTGTCTTGTCCCTGACTGACCTTGGGCAAGTTATTTAAACTTTTCTGTTTCTGCATTTCTCCATCTGTAAATTTGAGATGGGAACATCTCTGACAGATGCTATTGAGTCAAAATAATATGCACCAAAAATATGTTTTAATGCAAAAAAAAAATCGGCTTGGATATTGAAGGTCCATGGAAATAGAAGACATTAATCGGCACCCCCACCCTTCTTTGGTTAAAGATATACGTGTGTGTGTGTGTGTATGTATGTATCTGTGGCATTGCACAATTCTGAAGGAAAACAAACTTCAAGTTTGAAGGTTTCAGACTCAGCCAGACATCCCAGCGTGCTGGGGAGGCCAGCGAGGCTTCTTTATAAGTATTCCTGCTTGTTTGGAGAAAGCAATTCTCTTCAGTCCTTTATCAGACATTCTGTTGAGACTTTATAGGAGGCAGAAACTCAAGTAGAACTCCCTACTTTCCCCTTACTTGCAGTCAGTTGCTATGATAACATCTAGATTTCACATTTTAAATGAGAAGGTTGTGAGCTGTTTGTTCTGCACTGACATCTCAAAGCTTGGGGATCTTCGGGTGGAGGGATTGCTGCTTTTTGTTGGGTAGACTCCATATATCAGGCCAGTGATGTCCCCTGCTCATTTTCCCAAGGTTAAAAGAGACTGTCTTTCTGGGAATTTAAACTATTTAAAATGATCACTCAGGTGGTTCTGAGGGTTTGTGGTTGATGTGCCGGGGAACTGCTAACAAATTGTGAGCAGATAACAGATTGCTTACGTGGCCTTTTATCTTATGAGGAGCATTTTTGCTGGGGTGTGGGGTTGTTCTTGGTTTACCATCTGAGCATAAGTCAACTTTCTCATGGTGTTTTAGGAATATCCATTGGCAAAAACCTATTTTTACACCTTTCCCTATCAGAGGGATACTGTCAGTAATAGGTTTACATAATAATCAGTTCTATAATTCTCTAGAAGCTTAATTGGGCACCCAGGTGGAGAAAATGAAGCCAGAATAAGTGAAATCATGTTGAAAAGCTGGTATATTTCAGTAATTAAAGAAAAAAAGGTGGCAGATCATTTTTTAAACAAAGAATTACAGTTTTTTTCCCCCTCAGAAACTTGAAAGGAACTGAAAGAAATTTAAATAAGTATACTGTTATAATTTGTGCTATTTTAAAATATGTTCTTGAACCCCCTTCCTTCATCCCTAAAATAATAAATATACTTGGCAGCAAAATCCACATTAAATTTTAGACTTTTAGCAAAGTAATCTAAGACATGGCAAGTTAACTTAGTCCATTGCAGTTTTCAACCTAGTGAACAAGTAAAGAAAAAGCAAATTTAAGCAAGCTCAATTTATTTCTTACTCGCTGGATACTGTCTAGATCATTATCTGATGAGAGCTTGGCCTGCCTCTGGAACCTTCCACAAATAATCTGACAATTGAACTGCTTTAAAAAATGTTCCCTTTCAGTTTTACTAGATTTGGGCTTAGATATCATGATGCAGGATGATCTAAGTTTCTTGCCTGGAATTTATGGGGTTCAATTTTTCTGTTCATTTGACTGATTTAATAAGTGCCTTAGTCCTATCTTTAGCACAGGGACTGCCAAGAGAATGAACAGTTATACTGTAGACCATGTGCTTTAGGTTCCTAAGAAGAGAGAGAAATTTGGCTTATGTATGCATTTCATTAGCAGCAGCCTCCAGTAAATCTCGTTAGCTTCCCTTCCAAGTATGCGTTTTTGATCCTGTATTGTAACTTGCTCTTTCTGTATTTTAGCATGGTTTTTTACTTTCAGTCAGCCATATAGACTCATATGACTTAGAAATATGAAATGAGGTTAGAGTAATCAAGAACTGTAATGTGCCTTCTAATAAATATATGTTCATTGAACGATGTAACTTCTAAAATTCTGGGTTTTTAATGCCTCAACCCTTTGTAATCACCAATGACATTTCTTTCTCTGTACTTTAAATGGTTTAGGTTCTTAACTGCCTATAGTTCATTATATAACCTTGTGCATAAGACCAAGGATGGGTGACAAGTCTCTTAAAGAGAAATGACTGGGACTTGATTCATTTTTGGCTATACAAAGGAAGTCACATGGGTCAGGTCCCAGCCTGAGCCAGGAAGGGCCTTCTGGTTTATCCTACCGGCTTGGCATTGTGCAATCAGCTTTGAGTCTGAGGAGGTTTAATGAGGGACCCAAGAAGCTTATAGATCACAGTGGGGGCTACATTAGATAGGGAGTCCTTTCTAGGGAGGTGATATTTGACCAGAGAACTAAATGAAGGAAAGGAGGGAGCCATCTGTTTATGTGGGGAAAGAGCATTCCCAGCAAAGCAAAAAGTAAGTGCAAAGGCCCTGAGGCAAGAATGAGGTTAGTAAGTTCTAAGCAAGTCAGAAGGTCAGTGTGGCTGGGGAAAAGGGAGCTAGTAGAAGATAGGAAGGAAATGTGGTCAGAACTGATATTATGACTATTCTCCCTCATTTTACTCTTACTTCTTAGATTGTTTCTTTGTGGATTCCTTGTCCTGTTTACGTTGGTGTTTGCCTGTGTTCTGTCCCAGACCTCATTCTTTCATTTGGATGATATTGATTAGACACCTACCAAATGCTAGACAGTGGCCTCTGTGCAGTGTCAGTCTCCTAGTGTGTGTGTGTGTGTGTGTGTGTGGCATTATAAGCTGGGGCGGCAAAGTTTTCTGGGTTGTAAATAGAGGTGTGGGGTACTCTGGGACACAAAGAATAATAATGGCACTCTACATGAATTAATTCAGTTAATCCTTGCATCAGCCTTTAAGAAATTGGTCCTGTGTTAGGCCCGTATCCATCTGAAGAAATTGAGACACAGCTAGGTTAAGGAACTCATGTTCATGCACTCAGTGGATCACCCAAATGCAGATCCAGGGAATTTGGCTCTAGAACAGGAGTGGGAGGATGGGGAATGTTAGGAAGAGGAAGAAAGATGAGTGAATGTGTGGTTAGATGTGTGGGTAGTTCCAAGTAGAAGGCATGGCTTGAGCAAAGGCTAGAAGGCAGTGGATGTCCAGAAGTTGAGTTCTTGTGATTGGAAGGGGTTGCAAGAGAGGGATTTGGTGAGAGATGAGCCCAACTGTGAAAGATGGGAATCGAATGAGGCAGAGTAGAGATGAGATGAGGGCCTAGGGCATATTATTTACCCTCCTGTGACTTTGTCTTTTTTCAGATGACTCCCCGTTAAAAATCACTAAGAACTTTATTTGCAAGCTACAGTTATATACCCAGGTGTCTGCTGGATTTCTCTGCCAGTATACCCCTCTGGCATCTCAGACTCAAACAGAATTTCCATCTTCCTCTCCCACATTTTTTTTCTTTTTTTTCTCCAGTCTCCTTCCAGTGCTAACTGTGCTCTCTTTGTCGTGTGCTCTCACCTGACCTGGGAGTACCATAGGGAATGAGATCTTACTGTTTCTTTCACAGATGTCAGAGTCCACTGGGAGAGATAGACTCTGAAACAGAGAGTTATAGTGAATTGTTGTATGGGAGGAGCTGGGAGAGGTAACGGATAGGCCGGGGACAGTTCCCTGGAGATCAGTGTAAAAGGCCGAAGAGGGAAGGAGAGTATTCCAGGGAGAGGCAACATGAACGGAGATGCCTCAGTTTTCTTATTTGAAAAATGGGATCACTATGAGGTTTTAAATGCAATAGTATATTTTTAGCTGCATATGAGGGGTACCTAGTGAGTACTCAGTACGCATTAGTTGGTATCAATTCCCTCTCCCAGCCAATATACTCTCAATCACCAAGTCCTGTTGATTCTTTTTCCTTAAAATCTCACTTCTCTGTTTTCTCCTCTCTGTGCCCACTGCTCTTGGGAGTACCAGCAAGAATGAGATTTCACTGTTTCTTTCACACTCTCCCAGCTGGTTTCCCTGCTTCTAGTCCTGGCCCTGTCTGATCCCAATGACTACTCTTATTCTGTTATAACCCTAGCTTAAAACTCTTCAACGACTCCCCTGTGTCTACAGGTCAAAGGTTAACTCTCTAGCTTGGCAAACAAGACCCCCAGTTGCTGGTCATCCTTCTTTCTGCTGCCTTCTGCCCCAGCCCAACAACCCGCACCCCCTTTTAGGAAGAGTGGTGGATGATTAGAGCAATTGCCCCATGCTTTCTGGGGTTTCTAGACCTAAGCAGCTGCTATGAAATGTATCTCCTCTCCCTTTATGGGGCTCATTCCTCCTCACCCTTGTCCTGAAGCTTTCCCTAACCCTCTCCATCTGACTTGGTCCCTCTCAGGGGACCTCTAGTAGTAAGTCCTTTCCCTAAAAATACTCAGTAAGCAGTACTCCCTCCAGTGGGTTGTAAAATCAAGAGGGCAAGGACCATATCTTTTACCTTTGTGCTCCAGCCACCACCCAGAACACACATGGTACATAGTAGGTGGTCAGTTCTTTTTTTTTAAATTCATTTTATTGAAATATATTCACATACCATGCAGTCATACAGAACAAAGTGTACATTTCAGTTGTTTACAGTACCATTATATAGTTGTGCATTCGTCACCAAAATTAATTTTTGACATTTTCATTACCACCCACACAAAAATAATAAGAATAAAAATTAAAGTGAAGAAAAACAATTAAAGTAAAAAAGAACACTGGGTTCCTTTTTTTTGTTTTTTCTTTCCCCCATTTTTCTACTCATCCATCCATACACTGGACAAAGGGGAGTGTGGTCCATATGGCTTTCCCAATCACATTGTCACCCCTCATAAGCTACGATTTTATACAATCGTCTTCAAGATTCATGGGTTCTGGGTTGTAGTTTGATAGTTTCAGGTATTTACTGCTAGCTATTTCAATTCATTAGAACCTAAAAAGGGTTGTCTATATTGTGAGTAAGAGTGCCCACCAGAGTGACCTCTCGTCTCCTTTTGGAATCTCTCTGCCACTGAAGCTTATTTCATTTCCTTTTCCATCCCCCTTTTGGTCAAGAAGATGTTCTCTATCCCATGATGCTGGGTCTAGATTCCTCCCCGGGAGTCATATTCCACGTTGCCAGGGAGATTCACTCCCCTGGGTGTCAGATAGGTGGTCAATTCTTGACTGTCTAACTGATTAAAGGGCCAAATGGACTATAGTAGGGGCGATACACCATATAATTAAAAAAAAAAAAACAAACTCTATATTCTTATTGCAAATAATCAAAATAATTTTAACCTTCAGAAAAGAGGAACAAACAAAAGAGCAAAAGTGTCCACATTATGCAGTGAAATCAGACGATGCTAACTGACTTTAGCTACCAATTAAATCGCAGGAGTTACTTGATGATTTCTCTTGTTTTTGCTCTCTACCACCTGGCATGCTTGTTATTATGCAGTCTCGGACACTCATGGTCAACAATGATTAGGATCCATCTGATTAAGAAGCTGTAGTAAAGCCTGTACAGATTATTCTTTGACCTTCAGCCCTTCCTATTTTTATAAGTTTTCTTTATAACTTAAATAAAATTTTTGTTTTGATCCTGTGAAGAAGCATTTTAATTCTTTCCTTGAAAACATTATGCTCTTTGTAATAGCAATGTGGGTTTTTTTTTTTTTTTTAATTAGAAAGCAGTCCTAAATAAACAGTCCACAGCTCCTGAGGATGCTTCCACAACAGACACTTCAGCATATGTTCTGTGAGTGCTTACTATGTGTCAGGCACTGTTGTAGGGTGTGGAAGTGAAAACAAACGAAAGTGTCTGTCTCCATGAGTCTTACATTATAATAATAAGGCATGGATCTTTACCTTCTGAAAGAAAAGGAAACTAGAATATAGGGTTTTCAACGCTGACTCAAGGAGGTGAAAGTAGGAAAGAAAGTCAAGGAAAGAAGTTTCTCTGATCAGAGTTGATGAAAGAGCTTTTGTCACAGAGCCTGCTAGTGTGGGATCAAAGGGAAGCTGAGTATAGGAACAGTGTTTAAAATGCAGGAATGGTGATTAAAGTATTTGAAAGCTTATGAGAGGCTTTGGGAGATGTCTTTGAGAGGCATCTATTGTGTGGATCCAGCTCTGGTCTCGTGGGGGATGTAGAGGAAACATGTCACCCCAGATCCAGAAAGGGGAGCTGTGACTGAGGGACGTATGGAGTGCCTGGAGGCTCAGGGAAGCCTCACAGGAGGGTATTTTATTGGGTATTGTAGGGTGTATGGGACAACGGGTGGGAGGAGCCTTCCAGGCAGAGGGACCAACATGTGAAGAGACACACAGGTGGGAAAGAGCCTAGGCTGGTGGCTGTGGGGTGCCATAAGGGATGGAGGGTTATCAGGAGCTGGAAAGCTGAGCAAGGTCAGACTGTGGAGGGCTCTGTAGGTCATAAAAATGTCTGAAGGTCTCGTCTCAGCTCATTCACTTATATCAAGGGAATTATTTAGATCATTCTAGTCTAGATCAATGTGAATTCTGTTTTTATAAGTTCTCTCCCAAAACAGTATAGAACTGTTCAGTTCTGTTATGAATATCATTAATTAATAAAATATTTCTGTTTGGGTGATATTGTTTTTATTAGTGTAAAAGTATTTTTAAAAAGCAAGTAATTAGTCCAAGACTTGACTCATAAGAGGAAGAAAAGATGTAACTTACTGAGCCTTGGAATTATGGAACACTAGAAGTACTAGTGCTGCTACTAGTGCTACTATTACTAGTGCTACTACTTGTGCTGCTAGTGCTACTACTAGTGCTGTTACTACTACTACTATTTGCCCTACTTGAATCCTAGTGCTATTGCAAAGATCACAGGAAAAGTAAATGCAATTTTTTTGTGTGAAAATCTGGAAATCCTTATAGCAATATAGTATACAATACTATGATGTGTTAATGTTCTTACTGTAGTAATAAAGAGATCCATTTTTATAGGAAAAGCTCTGCTGAGTGGAAACGCATACCCTACCCTTTGATTTATTTGTCAATACCTTGGAGAGATCCCTCCAAGGTACTAGTTTCTACTTGGGTCCAGCCTAGGTGGTAGGCAGTCAATGTTTTCTCAATGGATGCATTTCAGTCACAATATAAAGGAAGTCAAGGCTTAGGGAGATTAGGTGACGAGATGCGGGTTACTGAGCTAGGAAGAAAGGTAACTTTTTGAATGTGGTCTTTTCTGGAAGCCCATAAAATACACAGTGCACGTGGAAAATAAGTCACAATACCAATATTTCTGAGGAACACACATGCATATACATGCATACACACATGTATCACAATATTCTTTTCTTACTGATAGGCTCTCTAGAATCTTTTATAAACAATCTAATGTGAATTTTTAAAAATCAGATACAGTGAGAATTATATAGAGTAAGTTACTCTATATAATGAGTTAGGTTTAAATTTAAATTTTGTAAATTCAGTGGTATTTCAGGTGCTCCAAGTTAGGTCGTTATTTTAAGGAATCATATGGTGAATCTTTCTGGTAAAGTCAATAATAATGCATCATCTGTTTGTAAATTCTTGAGCTTTATTTGTTTATGTGTATAAGCAGGCTTGTAATGTTTTTAAGAGTTTAATGAAACCCACTTTTCTATCTTTTAAAAGCAATTTGTCCTTACTTTCTTATGGGTGAGATGTTGACCCAGGCTTTGTGGATTGTGGATTTAGGTGAGGGCTTTACCTTGGACTCCAGGCTCTGTGTGCCTCAGTCATGGCGATCTGGTATCTTAAGAATCTGTTCATCCTGGCTATGGCTGATTTATATTCCGATAAAACACAGATAAGGGCTTTGGGTCCTCAGAGTTTATAAATAATAATCAAACAATTATAAGACTTAATACAGTTTCCCAAATGAACAATGAAATGTATGGCATAAAGATGAATAACCTAAAACAACTGCTCCAATAAAATACTCTTCTCTTACTGGGCTAGACTCATGTGGTAACATCTGGGTTCTGGTTCTCCCACTTTCCAGCTGTGTGACTGGGAGCAAATGACTTAAACTTCTGGGCTGCTGTTCCCTAGTAAAAGGAATGGTTAGGCTCCAATAATTCATACATTTCTATGACTCTGAGCTGTCACCCCTCAGAACCCAGCCTAGTTACTGACACTGATCTAACCTGCCAGTTTACTGGTGATGGGAGAGCTGCTCAGCATTAGCTCCTCCTTGAGTTAAAAATGACTTTTCTTCTGGGTGATAGTTATATGAGTGTGTTCACTTTGTGATACATTTTATTGAGTTGTGCCCTTAGGATGTGGGCTCTTTTTGGTGTGTGTGTTAAACTTCAATAAAATAGTGGTTTTTTCTTTCTTTCTTCCTTTTTTTTTTTTTTTTTTTTTAAGGCCTTTCTTACTCAGGGCAGGTCTTACTCAGAAGGAGCTGCTGAAATCAAGCAGTGTGTGTCATTTCTCTCTACAGCCTTGGTCTGTCCACATTCTACATTTCTCTGTGTTTCTCCCTTCCTGACCATACATGGCTTCTCCCAGTTCCTAGCACAGGATGGAACACCTAAGTCCTTGAAAAAGTCATTGGTTGATCCCTAAGCCCTGGAGGATGTCTGCTCGTAGGCTTAGGGTTATGCTGTAGATAACGGCATCTCAGGCTTTTGTGAGTCTGTGAATCACCTGGGCATTTTGTTAAAATGAAGATCTTGATTCAGTAGCTCTGGAATGGGCCCTGAATTCTGCATTTCTCATAAGCTTCCAGGTGTCCTGAGGCTGCTGGTCTAGGGACAATTATTTGAGTAGCAAGCTTGTAGACAATAGTGGCTATACAGCAAATGTTTTTATGATTTTTTTTTCCATGTGAATTGTTATATGTGGTGGCTCCAGTTAAAGGAACTAGACCTGTGGTATTATTCTTTTAATTAAAAAAAAATTTTGTATTTTGCTTAGTATAACTCTGTCTTTTATGTGGCTGGTGGTGCAACATTTAAAAAAAAACTTTTAGAAATTGATTGTATATAATATTATATATATATATAATATTATATATATATATATATATATGCATAGATCCTAAGTATACAACTGGGTGTATGGTGTAACCACTGTCCAGCATCATCAAGGAATTGATTGAAACCAGCATACCAGGAGCCTGTTTTGTGTCCCCTCTCAGATGTTACCCTTTCCCCTAAAAAGGACTGCTACTCTGAATTCTATTACCGTATACTGAGATCAGAAAGCAAGGGCTGAAACTCGGGAAGACAGTCTGGTGGTTCCTTAGAAAACTAGACTTAGAGCTACCCTTCGATCCAGCAGTTTCACTTCTTGGTATATACCTGGAAGATCTGAAAGCAGTGACAGGAACAGACATTTGCACACCGATGTTCATAGCAGCATTATTCACAATTGCCAAGAGATGGAAACAGCCCAAATGTCCTTCAACAGACGAGTGGATAAACAAAATGTGGTATATACACACGATGGAATACTACATGGCAGTAAGAAGGAAGGAGGTCATGAAACATATGACAACATGGATGAACCTTGAAGACATAATGCTAAGCGAGATAAGCCAGACACAAAAAGAGACATATTGTATGTTACCACTAATGTGAACTCTGTGAAAAATGTAACATAAATGTTTTATATTGTAGAATGTAGGGGACCTAGCGATAGACAGCAAATAGTGAAGGGGGAACAATAAGCTAATAAAAACAGGTAAGTTATGGAGGGTAAACTTAATGTTACGAGAACGCTCAGGAACGACTATCATTTGTTAATTTCAGGTGGATATGGTAGGAACAAGTTTGCAGAAATGTAGTTATTTTAGGTCATTTGTTTTTTTTATTTCTTTGTTGCATTATAGTTTATCTTCTTGGGGTAGGGTGGGAACATGTTGGAAGCAATGTAATTATTTAGGTTATTTGTGTTTTCTTATTCCGTTGTTTTGGTTTTGTTTGAAATATTTTTAATTTTTTGTTTTTTAATTTTTTGATAAAGTTAAGAAAAAACAATGAGTGTTAAAAAAGTAAATGAACAATTGAGGGGGGAGGGGAATGGAATATTTTGGATTTTCTTTTTTATTTTAATTTTTATTTTTATCTTGGAGTAATGAAAATGTTCAAAGATTGCGGTGATGAATGCACAGCTATATGATGATACTGTGAACAACTGATTGTACAGTTTGAAGAATTGTATGTTGTGGTAACATCTCAATAAAATTGCATTTAAAAAAAGAAAGCAAGGGCTGAAATGATTTTTTTTTTCATGTTGTTGAGACTTGCTGTATGGTGTAACGTGTTCAAGTTTTTTAAAAGTTTCATGTGGGCTTGAAAAAAAATGTATATTCTCTAGTTGTCAGGTGCAGGTTCAATCTGTGTTTGTTAAATTGAGATTAATTGTGCTGTTCAAATTTTCCATATTTTTACTAAATTTTTACTTGCTCAACCATCAAGTAATTAAGTATGCTAAAATCCCCCTGCCTCTGCTGGTGGATTTGTCAGGTTCTTCCTATAGCTCTATTAATTTTTGTTTCATGTATTTTAAGTCTATTTTATTTTGAGCATTTAACGTATATCTTATTGGAGAATTGAACCTTGAACATTTATCATTGTTATTGACCCTTTTTATCCTTAAAAAGTGTTTTTCATCTGGAAATAACATAGTTACCCTACCTTTGTTTTGCTTGGTATTTGCTAGCTGTATCTTTTTCTTACTTTCAGCATTTCTATGTCCTTATGTTTTAGATATTTCTCTTGTAAACAAGATGTAATTGGATTTTTTTAAAAGAAATCTTTCTCACACTCTGTTTTGAATAGCAAATTTAGACCCTTTACATGTTTTGTTATTACTGACATATTTTAATTTATTTTTACCATTTTATTTTTTGTTTCTCTTTGTCTTTTTCTCCTAGGCTTATTTTGCTCATTTATTTCCTGTCCCTAGATTTAAATTTTTCCCTAAATTCCCTCTCTTTTCCCTACTGCTTCCCCCCCGCCAATAAACTGGTTTGAAAATTTAGTCTATTTCTATTGTTTTAATAATTACCCTTGCACTTTTACTTAAATCTTACTTAAGACATTTTAAACATATATTTACATTTGGAAAAACTAACTCTAAATTTAATATGTTAATCTCTCTCCTGAAAAGGTTCTGCATATGTTTTAACTTTGAGCACCCAGCACCTGTTACATATCATTTTTATTTAGTATTTCAGTTCTATTCTTTTTAAAAACTTCACATAATAATGATTATTTAATACTGAAAATTATTTGCTGGCACATTTAGCAATTTCTTTGCTCACTAGTTCTTATTGTATCTTAGACATTCTTTTTAGGAATAATTTCCTTCTTCCTGGAGTAGATTCTTCAGAATTTCTTTTAGGGAAGGTCTATTGCTGTTAAATCTCCCCATTTTTATTTATGCAAAAAATGTTTTTATTTCATAATTGTTCTTTTTTTAAAAGCAGTTTTATTGGTTTATATTCACATACCATAAAATCCATCCAAAGTGTACAATCATTGGCTCTTGGTATAATCAGACTTGTACATTCATCGCCACAATCAATTTTAGAACATTTTCGTTACTCCAGAAAGAAAAAACCCTTTGCCCCTTAGCATTCACCTCTCAATCCCTTTATCCTTCCCCGGTCCTACATAACCACTAATCTATTTCTGTCTCTATAGATTTATTTATATTTGCATTTTATATTAATGGAATCATGCTATATATAGTACTTTGTGTATGGTTTCTTTCACTTAGCATAATGTTTCTTTATTATTATTATTTTAATTAAGGAATTTGTAGGTTTACAGAAAAGTCTTTAAAAAATACAATGTTCTTATATGCCCCCTATTGTTGACACTTTGCATTAGTGTGGTACCTTGGATTAGTGTGGTAATTGTTGACACTTGCATTAGTATGGTACAACTGATGAAGAATATTAAAATAATATTATTAACTATAGTCCATAGTTTACATTATGCATATTTTTCCCCGTACACCATCCTATTATTACAACCTTGTAATAGTCATACATTTGTTATAATTCATGAAAGAACATTCTTACATTTGTATTAACCACAGTCTGTCATCCCCAACAGGGTTCACTGTGTCATACAGTGCCATGTTTTATCCTCTAACTTTCCTTCTAGTAACATACATGACCCAAAACTTCCCCTTTCAACCACATTCACAAACATAATTCAGCACCATTAATTACACTCACAATAATGTGCTACCATCATCACCATCCATTTCCAAACACTTATAATCAACCTTAACAGAAATTCTGCACAAATTAAGCATCAGCTTCCCATTCTCTACCCCCATTCTATCCCCTGGTAACCTATATTCTAGATTCTAACTCTATGAGTTTGCTTATTTTAATTGTTTCAAAACAACGAGATCATACAATTTTTGTCCTTTTGTGTCTGGTTTATTTCACTCAACATATTGTTCTCAAGGTTCGTCCATGGTGTCACATGCATCAGGACTTCATTCCTTCTTACAGCTGAATGATATTCCGTTGTATGTATATACCACATTTTGTATATCCATTCATTGGTTGATAGACTCTTGGCAATGGTGAATAATTTTGCTATGAACATCAGTGTGCAAATGTCTGTTCATGTCTCTGCTCTCAGTTCTGGGTATCTACCTAGCAACAAGATGGCCAGATCTTGTGGCAATTCTATATTTAGCTTCTTGAGGAATTGCCAAAATGTCTTCCACAGTAGCTGCAGCATTTTACATTCTCACCAGCAGTGAATGCGTATTATTATTTCTCCAAATTATCTCCCACAGTTGTAGTTTTCTGTCTTTTTTTTTTTTTTTTTAATAGTGGCCGTTCTTGTAGGTGTGAAATATCTCATTGTGGTTTTGATTTGCACTTCCCTAATAGCTAGTGTGTTTAGCCATTTGTAATTCCTCTTGGAAAAATGTCTATTCAAGTCTTTTGCCCATTTTTAAATTGGGTTGTTTGATTTTTTATTGTTGAGTTGTCGGATTTCTTTATATATTCTGATACTAAACCCATATTGAAAATTTGGTTTCCAAATATTTTCTTCCATTTTGTAGGTTGCCTTTTCACTTTCTAGACAAAGTCCTTTGAAGCACAGAAGTTTTTAATTTTGAAGAGGTCCCATTTGTCTATTTTTTCTTTCATTGCTTGTGCTTTAGGTATAAAGTCTAAGAAACCCTTGCCTACCACAAAGTCTTGAAGATGCTTCCCTACAGTTTCCTCTAGGAGTTTTATGGTCCTAGTTCTTATATTTAGGTCTTTAATCCATTTTGAGTTAATTTTTCTTTAAGGTGTGACATAGGGGACCTCTTCCATTCTTTAGGATAGGAATATCCATGTCTCCCAGCACCATTTGTTGAAGAGTATATTCTTTCCCAGTTGAGTGGACTTAGCAGTCTTGACAGATATCATTGGATTTGGATGTGAGGGTCTATTTCTGAACTCTCAATTCAATTCCATTGGTCAACAAATATATCTTTATGCCTGTACCATGCTGTTTTGACCACTGAAGCTTTGTCATATGCTTTAAAGTCCAAAAGTTTGTGTGCTTTTCTTTTAGATTGTGAGTAGTTTATTCAGATAACTCAGGTCACTACATCTCTTTACTGTGTGTATGTTTTCAATGCAGACTTTTATTGAAGTACAACCCACATTCAGAAAGGTGTAAAGATCATGTGTATATAGCTCAAGGAGTTTGCAGAAAGTGAGCACACCCATGTGTCCAGCATCCAAATCAATAAACAGAAAATTGTTGGAAGCATAGAGTTCACATATCTTCTCCCAGTCCCTACCCCTCCTGACTTTTAAAACTTTAAATTAATTTTGTCTGCTTTTAAACTTTCTACAAATGGAATAATAGGTTATGCATTCTTTTGTATCTTCAACGTTGTTTTTATAATATTCATATAGGCATAATTTGTTCATCCAGGTTGCTGTCAACACTATATTATTCCATGGGCATTTAGTAGTTTCCAGTTTGAGGCTGTTTTGAATAGTGCTGCTATGAACATTCTTATATGTCTGTGGTACACTTACATATGCTTTTCAGTTGGGTACACACCAAGAATCAGAATTGCTGGGTGTGCCAGTTTGAATGTATTGTGTCCCCCAAACGCCATTATCTTTGATGTAGTCTTGTGGGGCAGATGTTTTGGTGCTGATTAGATTTGCTTGAAATGTGCCCCACCCAGCTGTGGGTGATGACTCTGATGAGATATTCCCATGGAGGCATGGGCCCACCCATTCAGGGTGGGCCTTAATAAGTGGAGCCATATAAATGAGCTGACTCAAAGAGAAGGAACTCCGTGCAGCTGTGAGTGACGTTTTGAAGAGGAGCAAGCTTGCTAAAGAGGAACGTCTTAGGAGAAAGCCATTTTGAAACCAGCACTTTGGAGCAGATGCCAGCCACTTGCCTTCCCAGCTAACAGAGGTTTTCCGGACGCCATTGGCCATCCTCCAGTGAAGGTACCAGATTACTTATGTGTTACCTTGTACACTTTATGGCCTTAAGACTGTAACTGTGTAGCCAAATAAACCCCCTTTTTATAAAAGTCAATCTGTCTCTGGTGTTTTGCATCCCAGCAGCATTAGCAAACTAGAACAGATTTTGGTACCAGAGAAGTGGGGTGCTTTTGCTGCTGAGTTTGCAGATACCAAACATGTTGGAACAGCTTTTTAAATGGATAAGGGGAAGATTCTGGAAGAATTGTGAGGAGCTTGATAGAAAAGGCCAAAACTGCTTTAAAGAGACTGTTTATGGAAATATGGACTCTAAAGATACTTCTGATGAGGACTTGAGCAGAAATGATGAATGTGTTGTGGCAAACTGGAAGAAAGGCGATCCTTGTTTTAAAGTGGCAGAGAATTTGGCAAAATTGAGTCCTGGTGTCAGATGGAAGGAAGAATCTGGAAGCAACAACCTGGAATACTTAGCTGAGCAGATCTCCAGACTACGTGTGGAGGATGTACCCTGGCTTCTCCTTGCAGCTTATAGTAAAATGTGAGCGGAGAGAGATAAACTTAGAACTGAACTTTTGGGTTCAAAGAAACCAGAAGCTGATGGCTTGGAAAATTACGAGCTTCCAGGGGGTGGAATCCCAGAAGCTACAGCCCAACGTGAGGATGGAAACAAACATGGAACCCAGCCGCCATTTCAGTACAAGCCAAGATTGGAGATGGAATTATCCAGAAAGGATTTGTGGAAAGTCCTATTGTCTGATGGCTTTGACCCCTGCATGCTTCATGCGAAGCCAACAGAATTTTTGCGAGATCTTTACAGACAGAGCCATTGCCAGTCTGGACTGGAGAAGACAGACAAGGAACAAACTGAAGGAAAAAATTCTTCAAAGACAGAGCCATGGAGGTTGAGGTCTGGAGTCAAGAGGTCTTGGGCTGGGAGAGCAGAGTGGCCCACATGCATGGAAAGGGTGAGTTTGCCCTGGAGGTCGAGGGCAGGCCTGCCGCCTTGATGCTCAGGAAATGTCTTGCCACCCCAAGCCCCAAAGAGGGTGGAGCACATTCCCAGGGAATTGGGGAGAGCCTGGCTGCCACCACACTGTTCTGAAGGGGTTGAGCATGTGCCCTGGAGATGGAAGGGAATCCGGGAGCTACCCGATGTTTGAGGAGGGTGGGGCCGAGAAGGTGGTCTCTCCAATGCATGATATGTTGGAGCACTCACCTAAGCGTTTGGAGAGGAAAGGGCTAGGCCCTTAGGAAGGGTTAGACTCCCGCTCTCTCAAGCCCCAAGGATGCAATGTCATTCTGTTAACGACTCTCAGACTTTGAAATTTAATGGAGTTTGTCCTGTGGGTTTTAGGAACTGTTTTGGTCTTGTTAACCCTGTTTCCCTTACTCTTTCTCCTTATGGCAATGGGAATGTTTATCCTATGAATGTCCCTCCTTTGTATATTGGAAGCATATAATTTGTTCTAAGTCCACAGATCCAAAGCTAAAGGAGGATTATGCCTTAGGGCCCACCACGCCTATGATTGATTTTGATAGGATCTTGTACTTAACTTTTGTTACTGAAATGATTTAAGTTTTTGTGATATTGCGATGGAATGAATGTATTTTGTATTTGGAAAGATAATGTCATTTTGGGGTCCAGGGGGTGGAATGTGCCAGTTTGAATGTATTGTGTCCTCCAAACGCCATTATCTTTGATGTAGTCTTGTGGGGCAGACGTTTTGGTGCTGATTAGATTTGCTTGGAATGTGCCCCACCCAGCTGTGGGTGATGACTCTGATGAGATACTCCCATGGAGGCATGGGCCCACCCATTCAGGGTGGGCCTTGATCAGTGGAGCCATATAAATGAGCTGACTCAAAGAGAAGGAACTCAGTGCAGCTGTGAGTGACGTTTTGAAGAGGAGCAAGCTTGCTAGAGAGGAACATCCTGGGAGAAAACCATTTTGAAACCAGAACTTTGGAGCAGATGCCAGGCACGTGCCTTCCCAGCTAACAGAGGTTTTCTGGACGCCATTGGCCATCCTCCAGTGAAGGTACCTGATTACTGATGTGTTACCTTGGACACTTTATGGCCTTAAGACTGTAACTGTGTAGCCAAATAAACCCCCTTTTTATAAATACCAATCCATCTCTGGTGTTTTGCATCCCAGCAGCATTAGCAAACTAGAACACTGGGGTTTAGGGAATATGTACATTTAGCTTTAAAAGGAATTGTCAATTGTGTTTCTATACACTAGGAATGAACAATCAGAAGAAAGAGTTAAGAAAATTCCATTTACAATAGCATCTAAAAGAATAAAGTATCTAGGAATAAATTTAACTAAGGATGTGAAAGAGTTGTACACTGAAAACTACAGTGATGAAAGAAATTAAAGAAGACCTAAAGAAATAGCAAGACATCCTGTGTCATGGTTTGGTAGACTTAATATTCTTATGATATCAATACTACCCAAAGCAATCTACAGAGTCAATGTAGTACCTATCAACATTCCAGAAGCTTTTTTTGCTTTTTCCAGAAATGGCAATTCACAGAGAACTGCAAGGGGCCCCAAATAGCGAAAACAATTTTGAAAAAGAATGAAGTTGGAGGGCTCACACTTCCCAATTTCAAAATTTATTACAAAGCTACAGTAATCAAAACAATGTGGTATAAGGATAGACAAATAGACCAATGGAATAGAATTGAAAATACAGAAATAGACTCACACATATATGGCCAATTACTTTTCAACAAGAGTGCCAAGTACATGCAGTTGGGGAAAGAATAGTGTCTTCAACAAATGGTTTTGGGAAAACTAGATATCCACTTGCAAAAGAATGAAGTTGGGTCCCTACCTCACGCCATATACAAAAATTAACTCAAAATGGACCAAGGACCTCTAAGAGCTAAAACTATAAAACTCTTTGAAGATGACAAAGGGTCAAATCATCATGACCTGGTATTCAGCAATAAATTTTTAGGTATGACATAAAAAGCACAAGCAACAACAACAAAAATAGATACATTCAATTTCATAAAATTAAAAACTTTTATGCATCAAAGGACATTATTAAGAAAATTAAAAGACAACTTACAGAATGGAAGAAAATATTTGCAAACCATATAGCAGATTAAGGCTTAATATACAGAATATATAAAGGACTTTAACAAGGCAACAACAAAGAGACATATAACTCAATTTAAAAAATGGGCAAAAAACTTGAACAGACATTTTTCCAAAGAGGATGTACTGTTCAGCATCATTAGCCAATAGGGAAATGCAAATCAAATCCACAGTGAGGTACCACTTATCCACAAGGATGACTATCATTAAAATAAAATAAAAAAGAAGGAAATAACAAGTGTTGATGAGGATGTGGATAAATTGGAACTCCAGTGCATTGTTGTTGAGAATGTAAAATAGTGTAGACACTATGGAAAACAATGTGGCAAGGTCCTCAAAAAGTTAAATATAGGATTACTATATTGCTGGCATTTCTACTCCTAGTCATATACCCAAAGAAAGTGAAAACAAGGTGTGCCAGTTTGATGTATTATGTCCCCGAAAATGCCATTATCTTTGATGCAATCTTGTGTGGGCAGACATATTAGTGTTGATTAGATTTTGGAATCTTTTGGGTGTTTCCATGGAGATGTGAGTCAATCAACTGTGGACAAGACCTTTGGTTGGATAATTTCCATGGAGATGTTGCCCCACCCATTCAGGGTGGGTCTGAATTAAATTACTGGATCACTATATAAGCTCAGACAGAAGGAGCAAGCTTGCCACAGCCAAGAGGGACACTTTGAAGAATGCATGGAAGCTGAGGGAGAAGCTGACGATGAGAGACAGTTTGAAGATGGCCGTTGAAAGCAGACTTTGCTCCGGAGAAGCTAAGAGAGGATGCCGCAAGAGCAACTGAGAGTGACATTTTGAAGAGGAGCTGCGGCCTAGAGAGGAATGTCCTGGGAGAAAGCCATTTTGAAACCAGAACTTGGAGCAGACACCAGCCATGTGCCTTCCCAGCTAACAGAGGTTTTCTGGACGCCATTGGCCATCCTCCAGTGAAGGTACCGGATTGTTGATGCCTTACCTTGGACACTTGATGGCCTTGAGACTGTAACTGTGTAACCAAATAAACCCCCTTTATAAAAGCCAATCCATTTCTGGTGTTTTGCATTCCGGCAGCATCAGCAAACTAGAACACAAGGTCTCAAACAGATACTTTTATATCATTGTTCATAGCAGCAGCATTCATGATAGCCAAAAGGTGTAAAAAACCTTGTGTCCAAACCCTCTCATTTTTGTGCATAAGTGTGCATCGAGTACAGTACCCTGCATAAAGCAGAATTTAAGTGCTTTTTGAATTGGTGGGGAATAAAAAGAAGTATTAAGAATTTCTTATGCTTGATCCTACAAAATTTGTCTCATATTAAATAATAATGTTCACTTTCAATGTTCAGTAATTAAATGTTTTCTGAAAAACAGTAAATGTGTAAGGTAAACTGGTTTGTTACATTAAAGTGTATTTGCTTATTCTGAATTTGAGAAGCTACAGTATTTTGGATTTATAATTATGAAAAAGAAACATTTTAGAAATTGTAGAGGACTTTGAAAATACATGTAGCACAATATAAACAAAGTAAATGGTAACATGAGGTTAAAACACACTTTGTTTTAAAAGTTTCAAATTTCGTATAAATGTTTTAAATCAAATTAAAATTTCTTTTCAAAGTTTTGCTCCCTCAAAAACAAAACAAAACAAAACAAAAAAACCTTGTGTCCATCAGCAAATGAATGAATAAACAAAATATGGAATATTATTTGGCCATAAGAAGGAAGGAAGTTCTGAGACATATTGCAACCTGGATGAACTTTGAAAACATTATGCTGAGTGAAATAAGCAAGGAACATAAGGACAAATACTGTGTGATGTCATTTATGTAAGATATCCAGAAATAGCAAATTTGCAGACAGAAAGTAAATTGGAGGTAACCAGGGAATGAAGGAAAAGGGGTAGTTTTTGCCTGTCAGTACAGACTGTTTGTAGATAAATAAATAAAGATGTTCTTGTCCCTTGAAAGTGTCCTTCCTTACAAAATATTTTAAGGACATATCATTAGTTTAAAAGAATTAGAGTAGTTAGTTTGACATGTTTTAGGTATGAGTTTTGTTGATTCAGCTGATTCCACAAATAGTTTTGAGCAGTGTGTGAGAGTTAAATTGTTCCACATCTTCACCTACACTTTGTATTGTTTCATTTTAGCCCATTCTGATTCAGTTTTGTTTTTTAAGTCCAGTAAGCTTTAAGTTGATAGATGCAAATATGTCGAAGGCACTTTTTAGCGAACTTTCTCAGAAAGCTCCCAGCTTCCTGTAAATCTCTGCCTTTTTTAATTGGAGTAGCAGAAGTTCAGCTAGCACGCATTTAGCTAAAGTCTGCTTGACCCAAGGTGAGACTTAGGAATACAGTATTCCACATTCAGTAGAAAGATGTAAATAGGTGTGGTGCTTTCCTTTTCGTTGTGGTTAGGACAAAAGGTAAGATAGGTTGAGTGTTAGGATATGGACCTAATTTTCTTTTGTTTGAAGATCATATTGTTATATGAGTCAACTAAAATAATTTGAGACAAATAACTGTGTGTTAATTTTGTCCACACCTGTTTTGTTGAGGGAGTCTCTGAAGGAGAGTGATGTCCATCCTGTTCCTACTAGAGCCTTGGTGCTTAGCACATCAGATGTATGACTGTCAAAGATGCAGCCCCAGATGCAGGAGGAATCCACCTGGCCCAGTTTGTGATATTAATCTGTCCTCCTTCCATCTTTGATTCTGTTGTCAAGTTATTTTTCTAGTCTAAAACAAACCAGGGTTTTAATTCCAGCCTTATGACTTTCCAGAAGTGTGACTCTGGGAAAGTTCCTTAATTTTTCTGTGCCCCTATGTCCTCATCTGAATAGTGGGATAATCATACATACCTTAAAAGGATTGTTTTGAAGCTTGCATAAAATAATGGTTGTAAATGAAATAACTATTTTTCATAGTACCTGGCAAAGAGCAGGTGCTGGATAACTTGTGATTTCTAATTACACTTGTCATCTCTTTTACTTAGACATTTGTGCAAAATCGCACAAATTATTCCTGGTTTGCCCTGCTGTGAATTCTACCCCTCTTTATTTCTTTAAAAAATTATTATAAGCTAAAACATACATACAGTAAGAGAAACTTATAATTTAACAAATAATTATAAAGTGAATACTATGTGACCACCTAGATTAAGAAATGAAACATTGCCAGCACTACAGAACCTCCCAGGGCTTTCACCACCATCCAGTATACAGTTTCACAATTAAAACCCCCTTCCTCCCCACCAAATGGAACCATGATGCTGACTTTTGTAATAATTATTTTATTGCTTTTTTTTTTTACAGTTTACCATCCATGAGTGTATTCATAAGCAATACAATTTAGTTTTTCCTGTTGTTCATTTCATAAATAGAATTCTATGGATCATATTTGGGTTGTGTCATTTATTCAGTGATAAGGAATATTTTATGTAGCTTTACTTCCTTTGTTTTCTTTGCTATTTAATATCTCATTTTATGAATATCCTTGTTCTTTTTAAGTATAAAATAAAAATAATAGCCAACACTAATTAAACACTTACTATGTGATAAGTGCTGTTAGATAAAGACTTTTTCATGTATTAAGTAATTTAATGTTTGTACAATCTTATAAGATAAATGCCACATAGACTGAAATAATGTGCCCAAGAGTTGGAGCTAGGCTAGACAATCCAGATAGTCTGACTCTGGAACCCCCAACGTTTATTAATCTCATTCATAATCTTATGTTTTTTCACTATTAGATGATTTTTCATTTAACTGAAGTTGGTTCCTAAAGGATGAAATGGATATTCAGGCCCTTCCATAAAATCTAGCATTTTTGTTTTAATTCCTGTGCCAGTTTGGAACTATGGTGTCCCCTAGAAAAGCCATGTTCTTTAATGTAATCTTGTGGGGGCAGACTTATTAGTCTTTTGATTAGGGTGGAAACTTTTGATTGAATGTTTCCATGGAGAAGTGACCCACCCAACTGTGGGTGGGAACTCTGATTATATTATTTCCATGGAGGTGTGAACCTGCCCATTCAGGGAGGGTCTTAATTAGATCATTGGAGCCCTTTAAGAGAGTTCATGGAGAGAAGGAGCTCAGAGAAGCTAAGAGATACACTTTGGAGAGAAGCTGAAACATTTTGGAAAGAAGCTAAGATATGTAATCCTGAGTTTGCCCCCAGGAGAAGTTAAGAGCCAACATAGATGCTTGGAGGCACTTGGAGATGCAGACAGAAAGATGTTTGGAGATACTAAGCTAAGATGAAGTCGAGTTTGCCCCAGTGAAGCCAAGATAGGACCCCTGGATGCTTAGAGAGAAATGCCCTGGGAGAACAAGCAAGGATGCATGGAGGCTGAGAGAGAGAAGCTAAGAGAGACAGAAACCCAGAGAGACATTTTGGAGAAAGCCATTTTGAAAACAGAGTCCAGGAGCAGCAGATGTCTCCATGTGCCTTCCCATGACAGAGGAACCCCAGAGGCCATTGGCCTTTCTTCAGTGAAGTTATCCTCTTGTTGTTGCCTTAGTTTGGACATTTTTATGGCCTTAGAACTGTAAATTTGTAATAAATCCCCTTTATAAGAGCCAATCCATTTCTGATATTTTGTATAACAGGAGCTTTAGCAACCAGAACAATTCCTATAGGTGAAAACACCTTTCCTCATACACACTCACCTTGCAGTGTAACTGTCATGGCTTCTTGTACTTTTGCTCTTTGAGTCTTTTCAAAATATCACCACGAATTAATTGCCCTAATTTTACGATTCAGATTTGAATTCAAATTTGAACAGTTTTACCAATCAAATCTATTCACAGCCTCTCTTCCCTGACACTCATGCCTAACTCAAGCATTCTGCCTTCTTTGTTGATTACTCATTTCTTAGTATGTTTTTCTTCCTCATTTCTCTCTGCTGCTCTGAGGACTTTCTCCTCTCCTCATTTATGGAAGTTTTTGCCCTTGTGAGTCTCTCTTTCTCTTTCTCTGATTGTTTGCATTTTGATGCTATTGACCTTGTCCCTTGAAAGTGTCCTTCCTTCCAAAATCTTTTAAGGACATATCATTAGTGAAGGGTTTAAAAAGAATTAGGGATGACAACATGAGAGTAGTTAGTTTGATATGTTTTAGGTCTGAATTTTGTTGATTCAGCCGATTCTGCAAATATATCCCTAATTATTTGCTACCTATGCATTTTGTGTAGAGGATGGGCATCATAATCAGCATTTTCAGGTGGAGAAACTGGTGCTAAATTATGTTAAACAACTTGACCAAGTTCACATAGTTCATGTGTAGCAAAGCTGGACTTCAAATCCAGGTTTTCTGACTCACAGCTCTTTCTCTTTAATCACGGAAATCTCTATTGAATTAGTAACTAATAGAAAGGGGAAATAGTCATTTATTTGTTCTTTAACTTCATTCCTTTTTCCTTTCTTTCAACCAGTAACATTTATTGAGCATTTACCTATGCCAGACACTGTGCTAAACTCTGGAAATTACATATTGAGTAACACATGAGTATGCCTTTGATATGCCCATGGGTTTAGGAGATGTGTGAACCAGTCATAATCTGTTGCTTCACTGTTCAGGAGGCAGACATTGTCCTGGAAAGTTCCTCAGAGGCTTGCTTGAATTATTTTTCCCATGTTAAAAATAGTAAAAAAAAATTTTTTTTAGGCCTTTTACCTCCCTGTTTGTGAAACTACAGTGGCCTTGCTGTGGCCTCTGAGGGCCACCTCCAGTTTTCTGACTCACCACCTGCTTTTGTCTATACTTTCAACTACTTTCAAACCAAGGGCACCTAGGGACCACCCCTGGCAGACGACACCCGTTTTCTGACTTCCCTGTTCAGGTACCTGCCACCGATTTTCCTCCTAAGAACATTCTGTTTGGATGCATTTGACTAATACTTAATAATTATTTCCTTCCCTATAAATCAGCATATATATCAGAGTTCCCAAGTTTTTCTAGTTTCACGTAACATTTCCTTTAGGGCAGTTTTGCAACTATTGCTATAATAGCTCTTTGTCTCTAACCTGTAGTTTTTATATCAGACAACATATGTTTATTTTAATATATTCTAATCTTTTATTTATGCCCTGCCATGTGACATAAACAGAAGTAGTTCTGATCTGCATTTGAGTTCTGCCCTGCCACATGCTATTAGTGTGACCTTGGGCAAGGCACTTAGCTGCCTGGGGTCTCAGCCTTCCTATCAGTGACATGGAGTGCTGTCTGTCCCATTCTACCTTGTGCCTGAGGCCCTGTGTGTGAAAATGCTAAAATGCCATGTAAATGTGGGTTTTGATTTCTTTTGCCTCCTCTGCCTAGACCATGCTTTTGTTCACAATACTTAGGAATTCAGTGCTTCATGCTATACTTTCATTCTTGAAGGGAACTGAATCCACATCCCTGTTTCCGCTGCCACTCCCATGGTTTGGGCACTGTTCTGTGTCACCAGGATTACTGCAGCAGTCTTGTTCTCCACACTGTCACAAGGTGATCTTTCTGAAATGAAAACATGATGCTGCTCTCTTGACAAAATCTAAACTTGTTAATGTGGCTTACAAGATCCTCCATGGTCCAGCCACTGCTCCATTCTCCTTTTACTGCATTTAGCTGCTAAGGTGGTAGGCCATTTGTGGTTGCTAAGCCTTCAGACACCATACCTCCTATGCCTGCATCTTTGACCCCAGTTCTTCCTCCTTTTCCCTGGTCAGATAGTCCCCACTTTTAGGTTTTAGTTTAGATGTCACTTCCTCCAGGAAGCCTTACCTGATACCCTCTAGTCTGGATCAGGTGTTCTCTCATCTGCCCCTGCCCTGCCCTTCCGGCACCCTATACTCCCCCATTATAATCACGGTGACGCTGAACTGGAATTGCCTGTTGTTAGGCAAAACTCCCCACCCCAACACATACACAACACACCCTTAAAAGCTCTCCCACAACAGACATGACTGTTTACATAAAACTCACTCTTAGCTAATGTAGCAGTTTAAGCAAAAACATAAACAATTTTTCATAACATAATAACCTCCCTGACGTCAACTCCTTATCTTACCCTGAACACCCCTGACGTCAACTCCTTATCCTACCCTGAGAAAACCAATCCCCTGACTCAGCTTCTTACTTTTCTCTTACCCACCAACAATTATTCCCCCAACGCCCCTCCAAAAAGCTATAAAACTGTACGCCCACCTTTGTTCCCAGCTGTTGCCACTCTTAGGCTTCAGCCCACCTGTGCATGGCTACAATAAAACTTTCTCGAGCTTTGATCTCTTCTCTTCCCGGACAAAAAACCTAACACCTGTGTGTGGCTTCCTGGGTTGTTTGTTGAAATGTCCTAAAGGTCCATCCCAGTGCCTGGCGCCTTGCATTCCCTCAATGAAGAGTCGATGAATGAACGAGACTGCCTATGTCACAGACACAGAGAGCTGATTTATTTACCACCTGTCATCTAATACACTGTAGTCCATGGTATCTACCAGGATGTAATTAACCTTCCCCTCTATTATTTTCTTAACAGACAAAGATGTGAGCTGTGGGAGTTACAACTTTTCCTCCGCGACGACTGGCAGCTACTATAGTTGCGTCAGCCAGATCACCATTGGTAAGTAATGGGACATTTCATCTCATTTAAATTACTTTTGGCTGGAAAGGTGGAATGGTGAAAGGCGTTAAGGAAGGGGTGAGTAGAAAAATTTAAGTGCTTAAGCATCTGTTTTCAGAATCAGATCGATTGCTTATGGACTCGCCTTCCTGGGGTGCCCTCTTGTGGAACCTTATTGGTTTTGCATAGACTTGGACAGAGGCCATGTGGTCCAGAGAGATTAAAAAGTCACATCTTTCCCAACTTTTGGTCATTTGCTTTACCTCCTTCATTCACACACCACCTGCACATAATATTAAAAGTGACTTTTTAAAAGATACATATTAATCACTTTTAAAAAGAAATTTTATATCACAACCTCAAATAGAAAATGTGGATTATTTGCCATAAGGATAAAGTAATGCATACATATGTACAATAAAAAGAAATCAGTGTTATTAAACACTAGCCAGAAGCTGTTGCTCATGAAAGCTCTGGATAAAGGTCTACTCGTTCTTGGCAAAAAAACAAAAAACAAAAAACAGACATGCTAAACGAGTGTCCGAGTGGTGTTAAAAACCAAAGTGAGTCTTTCTCCTCATTATGATCGGAATGATTGAAAGAGGATTAATGGAAATAACATTCTTTTTATGTAAATTTCCACCTTACTTATTACATTTTTTAATCTCCTGCAGTTGATACTTGTGCCACCACAATAGGCATTCATGCTTTGAGAAATCCTGTGTTTGCCAGCCGCATTATCCTGTCTTCTCAGAAATGAAATCTCTATGTCATGGCACGTGGCCTCTTTAGAGATTTGCAGTTTTTCAGTTTGGGCCATGTCATGCTCCATCCATCTCCTCCTGGCTGTGAGGGTCCCTGCAGAGATGGTAGCAAATGGCAGAATGTAATGTGCTCACCCAATGTTCTCTCAGTTCCCTTCCCACTCAAACTTAAATCTGTTTTATTTTGGTCAAAAAAGGGAGTGACCCTGATTTTTTTTCTATTTGCTGAATTCTTCCTCTCCCTTCTACTTCCTTTCAAAATTTCCTTGATTCCCTAATTCTGGGCACTGGCTTAGAAAGAAGGGGATAAAAATAATAGTAACAATGATAATTGTATCTGCCATTTATTTTTTATATTTATTATCTGCCAGTTGATCTTGGCGCTTTACGTAATTTATTTTGTTTAATCAGAACACTATGAGGAAGGTACTGTTATTGTCCCATTTTACAGCTGAGGAAACTTGTTCTCTGCCACCAAGTCGGAAGTTGATGTATCCAGGATTTTAATCCAGGTCTGTTGACACCAAAGCTCATTCTCTTAAACTCTATCTCATAGTTTTCTCAAACTCCAGTAATGTGGACCCCTATAAAAAAAAAAAAATTGTGTACTCCTAAAATTGATTTAAATTATATTTATTATAAGGTTACTTAAATGTGTTCAAACATAAAACGGTGTATAGACACTTTATATTCCAATTTAAATATGTTCAAACATAAAACTATGTATAGACACCTTATATTCCAAACAGCTTTATAAAAATAAAATAAAATTAAAAAAACTATAAGACAAAAATATATAAGTTCACCACATGAATTTAATATGATTGATGTTATTTTTTTTTTTTAATCATCATTTTATTGAGATATATTCACATACCACGCAGTCATACAAAACAAATTGTACTTTCGATTGTTTACAGTACCATTACATAGTTGTACATTCATCACCTAAATCAATCCCTGACACCTTCATTAGCACACACACAAAAATAACAAGAATAATAATTAGAGTGAAAAAGAGCAATTGAAGTAAAAAAGAACACTAGGTACCTTTGTCTGTTTGTTTGCTTCCCCTACTTTTCTACACATCCATCCATAAACTAGACAAAGTGGAGTTTGGTCCTTATGGCATTCCCAATCCCACTGTCACCCCTCATAAGCTACATTTTTATACAACTGTCTTCGAGATTCATGGGTTCTGGGTTGTAGTTTAATAGTTTCAGGTATCCACCACCAGCTACCCCAATTCTTTAGAACCTAAAAAAGGTTGTCTAAAGTGTGCGTAAGAGTGCCCACCAGAGTGATCTCTCGGCTCGTTTTGGAATCTCTTTGCCACTGAAGCTTATTTCATTTCCTTTCACATCCCCCTTTTGGTCAAGAAGATGTTCTCCATCCCACGATGCCGGGTCTACATTCCTCCCCGGGAGTCATATTCCACGTTGCCAGGGAGATTCACTTCCCTGGGTGTCTGATCCCACGTAGGGGGGAGGGCAGTGATTTCACCTTTCAAGTTGGCTTAGCCAGAGAGAGAGGGCCACATCTGAGCAACAAAGAGGCATTCAGGAGGAGACTCTTAGGCACAAATACAGGGAGGCCTAGCCTCTCCTTTGCAGCAACCGTCTTCCCAAGGGTAAAACTTATGGTAGAGGGCTCAACCCATCAAACCACCAGTCCCCTATGTCTGTGGTCATGTTAGCAACCATGGAGGTGGGGTAGGCGAATACCCCTGCATTCTCCACAGGCTCCTCAAGGGGGCACTACATCTTTTTTTTTTTTTTTTTTCCTTGTTTGTCTTTTTTCTTTTTTCTTTTTTTTTTTTTTTTAACTTTCCCTTCTTTTTTCAAATCAACTGTATGAAAAAAAAAGTTAAAAAGAAAACAAACATACAATAAAAGAACATTTCAAAGAGACCATAGCAAGGGAGTAAGAAAAAGACAACTAACCTAAGATAACTGCTTAACTTCCAACATGTTCCTACTTTACCCCAAGAAAGTTACATAATATAGCAACATTTCAGTGAACTTGTTCCTACTACATCCATCAGAAATTAACAGACCATAGTCATTTCTGGGCATCCCCAGAACGTTAAATAGCTTATCTGTTCTTCTTGGATTATTGTTCCCCCTTCCTTAATTGCTCTCTACTGCTATTTCCCCTACATTCTACATTATACACCATTTGTTTTACATTTTTCAAAGTTTACATTAGTGGTAGCATATAATATTTCTCTTTTTGTGCCTGGCTTATTTCGCTCAGCATTATGTCTTCAAGGTTCATCCATGTTGTCATATGTTTCACCAGATCGTTCCTTCTTACTGCCGCGTAGTATTCCATTGTGTGTATATACCACATTTTATTTATCCACTCATCTGTTGAAGGACATTTGGGTTGTTTCCATCTCTTGGCAATTGTGAATAATGCTGCTATGAACATTGGCGTGCAGATATCTGTTCGTGTCACTGCTTTCCGATCTTCCGGGTATATACCGAGAAGTGCAATCGCTGGATCGAATGGTAGCTCTATATCTAGTTTTCTAAGGAACTGCCAGACTGACTTCCAGAGTGGCTGAACCATTATACAGTCCCACCAACAATGAATAAGAGTTCCAATTTCTCCACATCCCCTCCAGCATTTGTAGTTTCCTGTTTGTTTAATGGCAGCCATTCTAACTGGTGTTAGATGGTATCTCATTGTGGTCTTAATTTGCATCTCTCTAATAGCTAGTGAAGCTGAACATTTTTTCATGTGTTTCTTGGCCATTTGTATTTCCTCTTCAGAGAACTGTCTTTTCATATCTTTGGCCCATTTTATAATTGGGCCGACTGTACTATTGTCATTGAGTTGTAGGATTTCTTTATATATGCAAGATATCAGTCTTTTGTCAGATACATGGTTTCCAAAAATTTTTTCCCATTGAGTTGGCTGCCTCTTTACCTTTTTGAGAAATTCCTTTGAGGTGCAGAAACTTCTAAGCTTGAGGAGTTCCCATTTATCTATTTTCTCTTTTGTTGCTTGTGCTTTGGGTGTAAAGTCTAGGAAGTGGCCTCCTAATACAAGGTCTTGAAGATGTTTTCCTACATTATCTTCTAGGAGTTTTATGGTACTTTCTTTTCTATTGAGATCTTTGGTCCATTTTGAGTTAATTTTTGTGTAGGGGGTGAGGTAGGGGTCCTCTTTCATTCTTTTGGATATGGATATCCAACTCTCCCAGCCCCATTTGTTGAAAAGACCATTATGGCTCAGTTCGGTGACTTTGGGGGCCTTATCAAAGATCAGTCGGCCATAGATCTGAGGGTCTATCTCTGAATTCTCAATTCGATTCCATTGATCTATATGTCTATCTTTGTGCCAGTACCATGCTGTTTTGGCAACTGTGGCTTTATAATAAGCTTCAAAGTCAGGGAGTGTAAGTCCTCCCACTTCGTTTTTCTTTTTTAGAGTGTCTTTAGCAATTCGAGGCATCTTCCCTTTCCAAATAAATTTGATAACTAGCTTTTCCAAGTCTGCAAAGTAGGTTGTTGGAATTTTGATTGGGATTGCATTGAATCTATAGATGAGTTTGGGTAGAATTGACATCTTAATGACATTTAGCCTTCCTATCCATGAACATGGAATATTTTTCCATCTTTTAAGGTCCCCTTCTATTTCTTTTAGTAGAGTTATGTAGTTTTCTTTGTATAGGTCTTTTACATCTTTGGTTAAGTTTATTCCTAGGTACTTGATTTTTTTAGTTGCTATTGAAAATGGTATCTTTTTCTTGAGTGTCTCTTCAGTTTGTTCATTTCTAGCATATAGAAACATTACTGACTTTTGTGCATTAATCTTGTATCCCGCTACTTTGCTAAATTTGTTTATTAGCTCTAGTAGGTGTATCGTTGATTTCTCAGGGTTTTCTAGATATAAGATCATATCATCTGCAAACAATGACAGTTTTACTTCTTCTTTTCCAATTTGGATGCCTTTTATTTCTTTGTCTTGCCGGATTGCCCTGGCTAGCACTTCCAGCACAATGTTGAATAACAGTGGTGACAGCGGGCATCCTTGTCTTGTTCCTGATCTTAGAGGGAAGGCTTTCAGTCTCTCACCATTGAGTACTATGCTGGCTGTGGGTTTTTCATATATGCTCTTTATCATGTTGAGGAAGTTTCCTTCAATTCCTACCTTTTGAAGTGTTTTTATCAAAAAGGGATGTTGGATTTTGTCAAATGCTTTTTCAGCATCTATTGAGATGATCAATTGATTTTTCCCTTTCGAGTTTTTAATGTGTTGTAATACATTGATTGTTTTTCTTATGTTGAACCATCCTTGCATGCCTGGAATGAACCCCACTTGGTCATGGTGTATGATTTTTTTAATGTGTCTTTGGATTCGATTTGCAAGTATTTTGTTGAGGATTTTTGCGTGTATATTCATTAGGGAGATTGGCCGGTAGTTTTCCTTTTTTGTAGCATCTTTGCCTGGTTTTGGTATTAGATTGATGTTAGCTTCATAAAATGAGTTAGGTAGTGTTCCATTTTTTTCAATGTTTTGAAAGAGTTTGAGTAAGATTGGTGTCAGTTCTTTCTGGAAAGTTTGGTAGAATTCCCCTGTGAAGCCATCTGGCCCTGGGCATTTATTTGTGGGAAGATTTTTGATGACTGATTGGATCTCTTTGTTTGTGATGGGTTGGTTGAGGTCTTCTATTTCTTCTCTGGTCAGTCTAGGTTGTTCATATGTTTCCAGGAAATTGTCCATTTCTTCTACGTTATCCAGTTTGTTGCCATACAGTTGTTCATAATATCCTCTTATAATTTTTTTAATTTCTTCAGGATCTGCAGTTATGTCACCTTTTTCATTCATTATTTTGTTTATATGGGTCTTCTCTCTTTTTGATTTTGTCAGTCTAGCTAGGGGCTTGTCAATCTTGTTGATCTTCTCAAAGAACCAACTTTTGGTGATATTTATCCTTTCTATTGTTTTTTTGTTCTCTATGTCATTTATTTCTGCTTTAATCCTTGTTATTTCTTTTCTTCTACTTGGTTTAGGATTGGTTTGCTGTTCATTTTCTAGCTTCTTCAGTTGATCCATTAGTTCTTTGATTTTGGCTCTTTCTTCCTTTTTAATATATGCGTTTAGTGCTATAAATTTCCCCCTTAGCACTGCTTTTGCTGCATCCCATAGGTTTTGGTATGTTGTGTTCTCATTTTCATTCGTCTCTATATATTTAGCAATTTCTCTTGCTATTTCTTCTTTAACCCACTGATTGTTTAGGAGTGTGTTGTTTAACCTCCAGGTATTTGTGAATTTTCTAAGTCTCTGATGGTTATTGACTTCTAATTGTATTCCATTGTGGTCAGAGAATGTGCTTTGAATAATTTCAATCTTTTTAAATTTATTGAGGCTTGTTTTATGTCCCAGCATATGATCTATTCTGGAGAAAGTTCCGTGAGCACTAGAAAAGTATGTGTATCCTGGTGATTTGGGATGTAATGTCCTGTAGATGTCTGTTAAATCTAATTCATTTATCAGATTGTTTAGGTTTTCAATTTCCTTATTGGTCTTCTGTCTGGTTGATCTATCTATAGGAGAGAGTGATGTGTTGAAGTCTCCCACAATTATTGTGGAAACATCAATTGCTTCCTTTAGTTTTGCCAATGTTTCTCTCATGTATTTTGTGGCACCTTGATTGGGTGCATAGACATTTACGATTGTTATTTCTTCTTGCTGAATTGCCCCTTTTATTAGTATGTAGTGGCCTTCTTTGTCTCTCAAAACATCCCTGCATTTGAAGTCTATTTTATCTGAGATTAATATTGCTACACCTGCTTTCTTTTGGCTGTAGCTTGCATGAAATATTTTTTTCCATCCTTTCACTTTCAGTTTCTTTGTGTCCCTGTGTCTAAGATGAGTCTCTTGTATGCAACATATTGATGGTTCATTTTTTTTGATCCATTCTGCGAATCTATATCTTTTAATTGGGGAGTTTAATCCATTTACATTCAACGTTAAAACCGTGAAGGCATTTCTTGAATCGGCCATCTTATCCTTTGGATTATGTTTGCCATATTTTTCCCTCTCTCTATTAATATCCTTTATTGTACCCATACCGAATCTCTTTAGTACTGAACCTTTCTCCAAGTCTCTCTGTCCTGTCTTTGTTTCTCTGTCTGTAGGGCTCCCTTTAGTATCTCCAGTAGGGCAGGTCTCTTGTTAGCAAATTCTCTCAGCATTTGTTTGTCTGTGAAAAATTTAAGCTCTCCCTCAAATTTGAAGGAGAGCTTTGCTGGATAAAGTATTCTTGGCTGGAAATTCCTCTCACTCAGAATTTTAAATATATCGTGCCACTGCCTTCTCGCCTCCATGGTGGCTGCTGAGTAGTCACTACTTAGTCTTATGCTGTTTCCTTTGTATGTGGTGAATTGCTTTTCTCTTGCTGCTTTCAGAACTTGCTCCTTCTCTTCTATGTTTGACAGTGTGATCAGTATATGTCTCGGAGTGGGTTTTTTTGGATTTATTCTATTTGGAGTTCGCTGAGCATTTATGATTTGTGTATTTATGTTGTTTAGAAGATTTGGGAAGTTTTCCCCAACAATTTCTTTGAATACTCTTCCTAGACCTTTACCCTTTTCTTCCCCTTCTGGGACACCAATGAGTCTTATATTCGGACGTTTCATATTATCTATCATATCCCTGAGGTCCATTTCGAGTTTTTCAATTTTTTTCCCCATTCTTTCTTTTATGCTTTCATTTTCCATTCTGTCATCTTCCAGGTCACTGATTCGTTGTTCAACTTCCTCTAGTCTTGTACTATGAGTGTCCAGAATCTTTTTAATTTGGTCAACAGTTTCTTTAATTTCCAAAAGATCATCCATTTTTTTATTTAGTCTTGCAATGTCTTCTTTATGCTCTTCTAGGGTCTTCTTGATTTCCTTCATATCCCGTACTATGGTCTCATTGTTCATCTTTAGTTCTTTGAGTAGCTGCTCTAGGTGTGTCTCTTCTGGTCTTTTGATTTGGGTGCTTGGGCTTGGGTTATCCATATCGTCTGGTTTTTTCATATGCTTTATAATTTTCTGTTGTTTTTGGCCTCGTGGCATTTGCTGAACTTGATAGGGTTCTTTTAGGGTTTGTAGACCAGTTGAAGTCCTTATCTCTAATTTATCAGATCTACAGCTTCGTGGAGTACACTTTCTCTAACTAACCAGCAGGTGGCGTCCACGAGCCACCTGTTCTCCACAAGCCAGATCTCCCCTGCTTAGCCTTTTTGGTGAGTGGGGGAGTGAGTCTTGTGGGGCCCAATTGGTGTACCAAGCTTGCGTGTGTAGTTGGTGTTGCCTGCCCTGTATGTGGGGCGTGTTTCTGGGCAGTCGGGGAGGGGGGGTGGCCCTAACAATCAAATCTCCCTGATGATCCTAGAGTTTTAAAGCTACTGCAATAGTCTAATCCTTCAGTTCAGTCCTGCCACAGTTTGTCTCTGCCACTGACCCACAAGTCTTTGGTATTGGCGTATGGCTCCTGAGACTTGCAAGTGGGCCCCTCTTCCAGGCTGTGCACCCCGGGTCCTCTGTTGAGGGATGACTGTGCTATGTCACAGGTGAGTGCCGTCCCCCCAGGGCAGTTCTGGGCTGCTGGGCTGTGTTGGGAGGCTCCCAGTCTGCTCAAATGATGGCTGAGTGGGGCTCTGTTAATTCACACTGCTCCCCCTTCCCAGCTCTGGGACATTCAGCTGAGGTTGCAGGGAAGGCTAATGTCCACGCCCAGTTTTGTGGTGTGTGCCTGTTATTTGAAGCACTTCCGTCACACTGGGTTGTCTGGGGCAGCTCTGGGCTATGGGGCTGGCGATGGGCAGGAGTGTTTCCTGTCCACCAGGATGGTGGCTGTGAGCGGACACCCCCCTTTTCTTGGGAAGTTGTGTTGTTTAGTGAATTTTCTCAGCCACTGGATTATTGCCTTTTGTCTCAGAGCTCTCTTAGTTCTGCTCTTGACTTGAGGTGCCCAAATTTCAATTCTTTGAAGCTTTCTGTATTGAGCTTCTTAGAGTAATTGTTTTAGAAAAAGCAAAAAGGATTTAAAAAAAAAAAACGGCCCTCCTCAGAGATCTAATGGGTTATTGAAATGCTAATAGACAAAGCAACCAGGGCCATTAAGGAAAGGTGCACAGGGCAGAGAGATCAGCCTTGCTTCGGGATTTGCATATGCGCCTCAAGGCCTGATCTCCGCCCTTCCCCTTTCTATGTTCACCAGAACTCCAAAAATCCTCTGCTTTTATTTTGGAGTTTTTCGTGTTGTTTTTTTTCTATGCCTGTCTCCTCTCTGCTGGGCTGGCTGCTCTCAGAGTGTCTGGTGTCTGGTCTCAGTCTATCTATGGTTGGAGTTTGAATCAGTAGAATGAGTTTCCGATAAGAGCAGCCACTGCAGTTCTCCCTTCTCCTTCCCGGAGCTGACAGCCCCTCCTCCCCCGGGACTGAGCCTGGCAGGGAGGGGCGCGGGTCCCCTGGCCGCAAAAACTTACAGATTTCGCTGATCTCAGCAGTTCCACGTTTTCATGAGTGTTGTATGAAGTATGCCCAAAGACAGATTGCTCTGTGGTGTCCAGTCCACGCAGTTCCTGGCTTTTTACCTACTTTCCTGGAGGAGTAACTAAAACATACAGCTCACCAGTCTGCCATCTTGCCCCCGATTGATGTTATTTTGCTGAAACACAATCACTGCTTTGGTACTGACTGCTGTGGCGTAGTTTCTTTTGGATTCAGTACAGCTTTACAATTAGGTATTTTATGGTGACTCTGTGTTGCCACCACCTTTCTCTTTTCAACCTGCTGTGCAATCTCTGTTAAGCCTCCCTGATTGAAGTTATTGGATCTTCATTTGGTATGAATACGTCTTGGACATATCCATCTCTATCCTTTTCTCATTAAGTGTGCCAATTGGTTCTAACTTGATGGAGACAAAAAAAGCAAACCCAACCACTGAAATCGAGTGGTAGAACTTAGTCCAAAATGTGCATATCTTAATTTTTAAATGTTTAAATTTACTTTTAAATGGAAAAAAACTAAAAATTCTTGTGGAGAGCTCACAGGCCCTGGTTTGAAAATACTTTGTAACCTAAAATGCCATTCTTAGAGAGTTTGTTAAGTGGTAGAGGTACTTAGTGTTTTCGAGTAGGACAGAGAAAAGATGAACATATGGATGGATGAAAGAAGGTTATTCTGATGGTGAACAAGATGGATTCACGTGGTTCACGTGGTCGAGTCTGGGGTCATGACAGTTATTGACTGTGACTATAGTCAGTAGGGATGGGATTTGAACTAGGGATGAGAAAATGAGGCAGATTTGGAAGGAAAGGCATGAAAGAGCCAGAAGAACTAGGTCATTGACTGGATATGGGGAAAGATAAGATTGAGTCAGGATAACAGGCAGTCTGAGCCATTTTAGATATATAGAAGTCAGGAAGAGGAGGTGATGGCTGAGGGTACATGTACTGGGTTTTAAGTGCCTATGCGACCTCCACCAAGTAAGGCCCAACGGGATGTTCCAGATGTGGTAAGGCTGGGCAGGGGATGAAATTTTGGCATTCTCTGCACAGAAAGGATGGTGGGCCCTTTGGAAAGGGATGAGATAATAAGAGTGGGTGTTAGTACTTTGAGCTAGTAGAGGGCCAAGGACCAAGCTTTGGGGGAAACATAATTAGAGTAGAAACAATGACAGTGGTAGGGGAACCAAGAGAGCATGTTTCTTAGGAAACTCAGAGAATTTCTACAAGGGGTGACTGAGGATGGTGAAAGCTAAAAGTAAGCCTTGGCGACATCTCCGAGAGCCATGTCAGTGGATAGTGAGATGAGAGCCAGGTTCCAGGGCTCTATATAAGGAGCAACGGACTGTGAGTAGAGGTTCTCTTTTGAGACACTTGCAAGTGAAAATGGAGGGATAGAGAGAGGATGATATAGTATTTAACAGTGTTTGGGAGATATCTCTGGGCCAAGCACTGCTTAAAGTACTTTTATCTGTATTTACTCATTTAACCTTCACAACACTTCTATGAGATACTGTTATTTCCCCCCATTTTGCAAATGAGGAAACTGAGTTTTTGAGAGGTTAAAAAGTTGCCTAAGGATACATGGGTAAGAAGAGCTGGGGTTTGAACCCAGGTAATCTGGCTCCTGCTGGACAGTACTCTTGGGTGATGCCATCTTGGAGGCTGCTGGTTGTGGACTGGGGGCCTTCCCCGGTCTGGTCAGCTGTGACCACTGTATCAGGGTCTCACTGACCTATGTGGTTGCCTCTGGAGGGCATGTGGGTGTGACAGGCACTCAGTCTTCTCAGAAGGTGATGGAGTAAACTGAAAGGCCCCTTGAATATTGATTCAGTTCCCTGATTTAGGTTTCCAATAAGAAAATTTATTATTTCACATAACAGGAAGTCCAGAGGCAGGCATGTACCTGGCATGGGTTGATTAAGCTCCTCAGCGTTATGAAAGCCCTCTCTTCCCTGCTTCCTCTGTGAATATCTCCTCATCCTCGTGGTGGCAGCCAGATGGCGGCAGTAGTTCTAGGAATTGTACTCAGAAATAACAGTGATCAGAGGAGCCAAGGTTTCACTGGAGCAGCTGGGGAACTTTCCCCTGAAACCCTGAAGTGGAAGGCTCCTATCTCATCTGCCAGAACCGGGTCACATGACCACCCCCAAGTCAAGCATTGCAAGGGAGATGGGATTATCTTTGGACCCATCAGACCCACCCCTGCCTCAGGCTTTGAGGGGTAGGATGGTGAGAACAAGTCAGCTTGCCCTGAGGCACTTGGCTTCAGGGGTTGAGACAGATTCCCCAACAAAATAGTGACTGCTGGGAGGAAGTGGGAGGAATGGATTCTGCATAAGGCAGTCGCTGTCTCCATTGCCCACAGTCTGTCCAGGACAAAGCACTTTTTCAGCATTTAGAGAAGAAAATAATTAACATCTTTAGACTCAGAGTACTAGAGGGAGGACAGAGATTTTTTAAAAGCTCCTTTTGTTTTCTTTCACCTTCTGCACTTGGTTATTTCAGTTCTTCTCTTACAGAATAGTCATCTTGCATAGAAGTATATTTGTGGGGGAATTCCATTTAGGAAAATAGCAAACTTGTGGACTTCTTATTAATGTAGTTCCTATAGGGACCCGTGTCCTGCCCAAAGCAGAGATGAAGAAAAAAAAAAAAAAAATCCAGGAAACAGAAAAACAACTCCTACTGAAATCTTTCTATTTATCCATAAAACTCTTGGTTAGCTCCTTATTTTCTGCTTTAAACTCCCATTTTACCCATGTATGGAAGACTCAAGAACTTATAGTTAATTAATATAAGCTTTTCTCAAGATAGTCTATACTTTTGGGTGTACCTTCCATGTCTCTCTTCATAATTTTGCATCCAATGGGTGGCAACTCAAAGGGAACTGAGACCTTTGCTCCCATCCCCCATCCCCCTTCCTACCAGGGGGAATGGGCTGCATCTGTACAGGCTGCCACTGTGACATCACTTGGACACTAGCGCTTCCCTTGGATAGTAGCTCCCCTCAGAATAACTTGACCTCATTGCCACTTTTAAATTTAGGTTGGTTTATTTATATTTCATCATAATTATGCAGATCTTAAATAATTTATTTGTATCAATAACATGGATTAAAATTTTTGCTAATGTACTCCATTTCTGGAGTAAATGATTTGGTAATTCCCTAAGCCAAAAAAAAAAAAAAAAAAAAAAAGGCATACTGACTAATATTAAACAATATTTTCAAAATTAAGTATATATTATAAACCAGCTATAATTTTATGAACAAAATTGTAAAACCTGAAATTGAGGGGAGTCCAGAGTTCCTTAAGGATTATTAAACATAATGCTTTCACACTGTTTAGCAATTTCAGAGGGGCTTGGGAATATCAAAAGAAAAGAGGATTTAAGCAAATTTCTGAATCAAGCAACATGAGAGGAGAAAACAGGGATCTGTAACTATTTTTCTGGTAGAAGTATTCTCTGGTGTAAATAGTAATAACATTGGGCAATAAGTTTTCAAATTTTTAGTAAAAATAGAAAGGAGCACCAATTTAAATGGGACATTCTGGATTTCATTTCTATGGCTCCATGCTTTCTTAGGAGCTGTGGGAGATTCAAAGTATTGATCATAAATAAAAAAAGTTTGCATCAGAGGTTTAGCCCAGCAAACACAATTGGGTTCAGTTCTGGGGTCAGTAGCATTCTGTTCAGTTCAGTCTTCTACACTGAATCTGGCACCATCTGCAGTTCTGAAATGCAATAGAGAAATTGTGCCCCCAATGATTACCTTCAGCAGCTCCCAGATCCCAATCACATGCATCGCCTTCCACTTGGACACGTTTGAGGAAAGTGTCCCACCAAGAAGAATGGAAACAATCCAGTCAGTGTGACATCAAGTTTGGCCAGTGTTTTCCTTTCCTCAAAGATCTTGCTCACGATTGAGATTGTTTTATGAAAAATTGTTCAGAAAGGAATGAATAACTTAAAGAGTGATTTGTGGGGGCACAGGTCCTGTTTCTGGCTCCTAGACTCCCTCGTGCTTCCCTCTGTCTTAGCAACACAGTGACTTAGTGGTTCACAGCACTCATGGTGGCTTCAGGGAGCCTGGGTTTGAATCTCTTTTTAACACTTTTATTTTGAAATAATTTCAAACTTATAGGAAAGTCGCAAACATGATACAAAAATAATAGACACCTTCAATATACCCCCTACCTGGAGAGCCAGATTTACCAACTTTAAACATTTTACGTACACCATCCCTCATTCCCTTCCTCCCTCCTATCTTCTACCTATCTATCTATCTATCTATCTATCTATCTATCTATCTATCTATCTATCTATCATCTGTCTTCTAAACATTTGAAAGTAAGTTGCATACATGGTGCTCCTTTACCACTCAATACTTCCATGTGTATTTCCCAAGTACCGATCACTTATGCACCCACATTAGCTACAATTATCAAGTTCAAGAAATTTAACATTGATTTAAACATACAGTCTATATTCTAATTTTCAGTTGTCCCAAAAATGTCCTTTTGGGCATCTTCTCCTCTATTATTAGATCCAGTCCAGGATCATGTATATTGCATTTAAGGTCATTGTCTCTTTAGTCTCTTTCATTTTGTAAATTGTGGTAACATACATACAACACAGAATTTCCCATCTCAGCCGCTTTCAAGCATACAATTCAGTGGCATTAATCATATTTACAATATTGTGCTACTGTCACCATCATCCATTACCAAAATTTTTCCATCACCCCAAATAGAGATCCTGCACATATTATGCATTAACGTCTATGAATTTGCATATTCTTATCATTTCCTGTATCTATCCTTTTGTGTCTGGCTTATTTCACTCAGCATGATGTCTTCAAAGTTCATCCATATTGCAGTATGTGACAGAACTTCATTCCTTTTTTATGATTGAATAATATCCCATTGTATGTATATACCATGTTTTGTTTATCCATTTATTTGTTGCTTCCACCTGTTGGCTGTTGTGAGTAATGTTGCCATGAACACTGGTGTCCAAATATCTGTTTGAGTCCCTGCTGTCAATTTCTTTTGGGTACATACCTAGAAGTGAGATCTTAAGTCATCTGGTAACTGTATTTAACTTTTTGAGGAACTGCTGTAGTGACTCCACCATTTTTCATTCTCACCAGCAATATGTGAGGGTTCCTACATCTTCCTACATCCTCACCAGCCCTTGTTTTCTGTTTTTCTTTTCTTTCTTTCTTTCCTTTTTTTTTTTTTTTAAAGAATGGCCATTCTATTGCCTGTGAGGTGGTATTTCATTGTGGTTTTGATTTGCATTTGTGTAATGAGTAACAATGTTGAGCATCTAACGAACTCCCTCAACTTTTGTTTATCTGGAAATGTCTTAAATTCTCCCTCATTTTTGAATGAAAGTTTTGCTGGATATAGAATTCTTGGTTGGCAGTATTTCTGGTTCAGCACTTTGTATTATTCCACTGCCTCCTTGCCTCCATGGTTTCTGATGACAAATTGGCATTTAATCTTATTGAGGCTCCCTTGTACATGACAGATTGCCTCTCTCTTGTGGCTTTCAGGATTCCCTCTTTCTCTTTGTCATTAGTCAGTGTTCTAGTTTGCTAATGCTGCCAGAATGCAAAACACCAGAAATGGATTGGCTTTTATAAAAAGGGGCTTATTTGGTTACATGCTTACAGTCTTAAGGCCATAAAATGTCTATCAACCAAGGGTACCTTCACTGGAGGATGGCCAATGGTGTCTGGAAAACCTCTGTTAGCTGGGAAGGCACGTGGCTGGCGTCTGCTCCAAAGTGCTGGTTTCAAAATGTCTTTCTCCAAGGACGTTCCTCTCTAGGCTGCAGTTCCTCAAAAATGTCACTCTTAGTTGCTCTTGGGGTGTTTGTCCTCTCTTAGCTTCTCTGGAGCAAGAGTCTGCTTTCAACAGCCGTCTTCAAACTCTCTCTCACCTGCAGCTACTCTCTCAGCTTCTGTGCATTCTTCAAAGTGTCCCTCTGGGCTGTAGCCCCTCCTCAAAATGTCACTCATAGCTGCACTGAGTTCCTTCTGTTAGGTCAGCTCATTTATATGGCTCCACTGATCAACTTAGACCCACCCCAAATGGGTGGAGCAACACCTCCATGGAAATCATCCAATCAGAGTCATCACCCACAGCTGGGTGGGGCACATTCCAAAGAAACACTCAAAGAATTACCATCTAATCAACACTGATAACGTCTGCCCACACAAGATTACATCAAAGATAATGGCATTTGAGGGACATAATACATTCAGACCCGCACAGTCAGTTTGATTATAATGTGTCTTAGTGTGGGTCTCTGAATTTATCCTGTTTGAAGTTTGATGAGCTTCTTGGATGTGCATCTTCATGTCTCAGGTTAAATGTGGAAAATTTTCATCCATTATTTCTTTGAATATTCTTTATGCCCCTTTCTATGTTTCTTCTCCTTCTGGTACTCCCATAATGCATATATTGGTGTGCTTGGTGATATACCACAGTTGTTTTAGGCTCTGTTCACTTTTCTACATTCTATTTTCTTTCTGCTCCTCAGAATGAATAATTTCAATCCTTATCATCAGGTTCACTGATTCTTGCTTCCACCAACTGCAATTGCTTTTGAACCCCTCTAGATAATATTTTATTTTTATTATTGTGGTGTTCCAGTATTTCTGTTCGGTTACTTTTATGATTTCTGTCTTTTTTTTGAAATTCACTTTTTGTTCATCTGTTGTTTTCCAGATTTCCTTTAGTTCTTTCTCTATTTTTTAGTTTAGCTCTTTGAGCATATTTAAGACAATTTTTAAAAAGTCTTTGTTTGGTATTTTCAAATCTGGTCTTCCTTTTTTAATGGTTTCTAATGCTTTTCCTTGTCGCTTTGCATGCCTTTATTCTTTTGTTTCACACAGGATATTTTAATATTTTAAATGTGTTATCTCTGAAATTTAGTCACTGAGGTATCTGATCCTTAAGATTGTATTCAGCTAGTGTAATGATTGAGATTTCCTATAATGCTGGGAGCTAGCTGCAATAACAAAAAAGAAAATTAATGAAAACATCTTCCCAGTCTTTGCAGATTGACTTGTTTAATTGCTGTCCTTTAGAGCTTAGTCATCCTAACAATGGGTTTAAAGAACAGCCTGAGCCAAAGTGTTGTGTCTTATCTGAGCATGCCTCTTGTCCTGGGCATGCACACATGGCCTTAGGGATTCCCTGTTCCAGTTTACTAATGTTGCTGTTATGCAAAATACCAGAAATTGATTGGCTTTTATAAATGGGGGTTTATTTGGTTACAGAGTTATAGTCTTAAGGCCATAAGGTGTCTAATGTAAGGCATCAACAATAGGGTACCTTCACTGGAGAAAGGCCATTGGTATCCAGAAAACCTTTGTAAGCTCAGAAGGCACGTGGCTGGCATCTGCTGATCCCAGATTGTGTTCCAGCTTCTCTCTCAGCTCCTGTGCATTCTTCAATATGTTGCTCTTGGGGCATTTTGTCCTCTCTTAGCCTCTCTGTAGCAGAACTTGGCTTTTAACCACTGTCTTCAAAATGTCTCTCTAAGTTGCAGCTCTGAGGTTCTTCTGTTTGTGAGCCCCTTTACAAGACTCTAGTGAACTAATCAAGGCCCATGTTGAATGGGTGGGGCCATACCTCCATGGAAACATCCAATCAGAGGTCACACGCTAACCAAGAGGTGTCACTCATAGTTGGGTGGGTCACATCTCCATGGAAACACTCAATCAGAAGGTTCCAACCTCTGCCCATACAAGATTGCATTAAAGAATATGGCTTTTTCTGAAAGACATGATATCTACAAACCAGCACATTCCCCTATTTACATGGATCTGAATCTTCCTTTTTCTCCTAGGATATTGTCTTTCTTCCTGGTCCTGGGTGCTTTATTGTAGGTCTAAAACCAATAGTCCCTTGTCCCATTGATTGCTTTATTATAGTACATTAGCTGCCCTGCAGGCCACTTCTACATGCTGGGAAATTTCTAGGAGAATGGGCCCTTAATGAATGTCCTGGTTCAGTCCTTCATATAGATTGGTACAGGCATGCACACACCCTAGTATGTGCATAAGGGTTACTCTGCTTCCTCTAGAACTGGGACCAGGGGCCTGCACTGGGAGCAGGAGAGTGGAGGGGAGGGAAGGGCCAGCAAAGGTGTCATGAGGTTTCCTGTTGTTTTCAAGTTGCCACCTTCTTGATTCAGTGCTAGCCCAGTTATTGCTACTCTTTAACAGTTTTCTGGAGTTTTGAGAAAGATGGTTTTGCCTATTTTTGCTTGTTGTTTAAACTCTTTGTGGTGTTGCAACCCTGGAGTATCTCACTCCACCATGTTGGTGACATCACTCTTCTTGGGGTTGAATCTTGACTTTTTCTGTGTAACTTTAATGTCTCTTAGTCTCAGTTTCCTCATCTGCCTCATTGGGTTACTGTGAAGTTGATATGAGTTGGTTCTGATTAGCCTTTAGCACAGTGCCAGTAAGTGTCAGACAGTATTGTAATTTCTAGCAGATTACTGATTTTATGACAGTGAAGTAGATTGATCTTTCCTAGGCTTTAGTCATGACTTCTTTGTGAAAGACTTCTTGGTTTGTGACTCTGGTCTCCAGCTGTCTCCTGTTCTTAATTTTCAGCCTTCTCTCAGACTTTTCCACATTGATATTTCCACTGTAAGCTTAAACTGCTTGGGTCTAAAAACACACTCAACCTTCCTCAGCCTTTGTAAAACCAGTCGTTCTGATTGTCACATATGGTGGATGAGACTATCTACTGTTCTCTTTGTCCCAAGTCTTCTCTGATGTCTTGTCAGTGAGGGTCAGAGCTGACTGGTGGCAAAAAACTCCTTTCTTCCCATCAATTTGCCTATCTCTCTGGTCTTCTTTTCCTTCTGGTGTTCTTTTCCTTCTTTTTCACCAATACTTTACTTTAGATCCTTATTAACTCTGACATGCCCTCTGTAACAGCCATTTGCAGTGTCTCCTTGCTGGGATGTCTAGAAGGAATTCAGTGAGCAGTGGTATCCATTGAGTGCCAGCTCTGGATCTGGTCTTGTACTAGGTACTGATGGGAGGGAAGTGAGGGAAAGAACCAAACAGAGAAGTAGGGAGGTATGTTTCAAAGATGAGTAAGATGACCTTGAGGCATTCTCAGTTCATGAGGGAGACACAGGTAACAAGAAATAAAACTAGGCTGTAAAATGTGGGCAGAGACTGTCTCATAGATGTCTGCATACCAGTGTTTTCTAGCCCAGTGTGTAGGGCCTGCCCCAGACACCAGTGTTTAGTCTTCAGAATCCACCGAAACCTCCTGCCTGTTACTCCTTTAGGGCTTTCTTGGTGCCTCAATACCCCTCTCCCAAATTTGGACTTTCTCCACACACACCTCTAATCTCTGCACACCAGCACCTTTTATTGGGGCATACTTCATTAGGGGAATCAGGGGAGGGTTCCCAGCAGAGGTGACCATCAGAGGAGGAAGTGACAGATTCTGCCCACTTTTTGCTGCCATTGATTTAACCATGCCAATCCCCATTTCACAAACTTTTAGGGATATTGTTCTGCCTGCCAAATAAAATCTTTTCTTACCTTGGCATTAAGATCTTGCCTGTCTAGAATCAACCTTTCTATTCTTTTCTTCTGACTACACTCATATTCCTATGTTCTTTATGTAGGTTGCAAATAGCAGCGAGGCCTGTAGAGGTCAGGAAGGTAAGGCAAATGAACAAAGTAGGCCAGGAGGAAGAGATTAGGGATTGGTGGAGACTATGGCAGACTAGAGCTGCCTTACTCCATTTCAAGAGGGCACCTGCTGTCATTGCTCCAGCTGACAGTTGTTACATTGAATGTGGTACAGTGTTACTTGATCTCTGATTTTTAAAGAGAAGCCAGAAAGCTGGATTTTTGTGAGAACTCTCTAGAATTGAATTGTTGTCAACTTTAATTTAAATTTTATTTCAAGTTTTTAAAAGAGTGTGGTCTAAATAAAACACATCTACAGGTCTGTCCCTCTGGCCTCTAGGTTGCAACCCCTATCTATAAGGCCAAGTTCACATCACCTTCTCTGTGATTTGGTCCATCTACCTATAAGGCCTCTCTCCCTTGAATTCCTGGGGTTCACTTTCTATACTATTTTAAAACTATTTCTTTCACCTTGCTTTGCACTATAGTTAGTTGTAATTTAGGTTCTGGAGTCAGACAGATCTGGGTTTAGATTCTGCTTCTGGTACTTACTGACTACCTGACTTTGGGCAAGTTATTTAACCTCTCTGAGATCCAGACTCCTCAACTGTGAAACTGGGATAGTAATATCCGTTACACGTTTACTGTGAGGATTGGCGATCATATAGTAGGCCTTCAGTTGTCTTTTATTGTGAACACAGGTTTTATCTCCTTTATTAAACTCTGACTTCCTCAAGGGCAAAGATGATGCACCTAGCACAGAGTATGTGCTTAATAAACATTTTTTGAATAAATAATCAAGGTTCATCACGTGTGATGATACCTGCATGTTTATTAGTAACATGCATCCTTATTTCAAATGGTGTTTGATTGGAGTCACAGCTAAGACTTTTGAGAAATACATAAGCAAACACAGTAAAAGGCTTTGATTGCTGCTACTGACCTAATATGCTTGTCTCCTTAGGTTATGATGTTGCTGGGCCTGTTGCAATTGGGCTCACCCACTGGAAAAACCCATACATGCAAGGCAGACCCACCCTTCCATCAGATCTGCCTCTCTTCATCTCCAAAGATGCAGGCATCCCTGTGTATCATCAGTCCTTCACTTACAAGACTGACCTGCCCACGCCTTTGTCTTGCCCTGCCTCGCTGTCCATCACTCCAGTGCCTTCTTACAGCAGCAGCAGCCAGGAAACCCTGAGTCAAGACACGACAGGTAACAGTGTGAGCTTCCAATCCGAGGTCCAGGCCTTGGTGTCTCTAAGATTTCTTCATGCATTTGCCTGCAGAATGAATCACATCTGCATTTTCCAGTTATGTGATGCTTTGGGCTCCAAAAATTCTCCCATATTCACTGGCTTTTAAGAGCTTGGTTGTACCAGGAGGAAGGTTGGATTTATTTAGAAATATTTGACCTAAGCATCAAATGTAGTAAACTGTCATCTGGAAATCAAGTCTGAATCAGAATTCCAAGATCTGTCATGACTTCTGTTTTTTTTTTTTTCCCCTTTGGTTTAATTTATTTTTAATCCTCTATTTAGTGACAAGGCAGCTATGTTGTATTACAGTCTTGTAATCAAGAGCTTAGATCAAAAAGCCATTTTGAATATTTCAGTAACTACCAATTTATGTTGCTCCTCCAGCTTCATTTATGTCAGGGGTCTGCAAACCAGTGCCTGTGGGCCAGATCTGGCCTGCTGCCTGTTGTTGTATAGCCTAAGAGCCTAGAATAGCTTTTACATTTTTAAATGGTTGGAAAAAATGAAAATAAGAATAACATTTTGACACATGAAAATTGTATGGAATTCAAGTTTCAGTGTCCATATGAAACATTTATTGGAACACACCACACTCATTCATTTATGTATTATCCATGGCTGCCCAATGGCCAAGGTGAGTAAGTATTTACTACAAAGCCTTTTACAAAAAAAGTTTTCTGACTGCCCATCTGGTGATCCTTGGGAGTCATGACTTTGACAGTCAGGGCAAGAAAATGCTTACAACATTTGCCATTTAAATTTACCATTTAAATCATACTTCTGATCAGTTGCAGAAAGCTGTACCTGTACAGGAATGGTGAGTTAATTATTTTTATCTATACATTCTAAATTGGAGGTTTAAATTATGTGAAATCTATCCTGCCATGATTTCCTTCTATAGATAGCACTTTGAGATAACGTTTTGGTCAGCTGAAGACAGTGTGTAATTCCTGTTCAGGAAATAAATCTCTGAATATTGGGATTCAATGACACTCAGCAAGTGCTACCACCTAGAGACGAGACATTGATGTTGTAGAAGTTCCAGATTATCCAAAGCATCCCTTGAAGACTTCGCTAAATGTTAAGAATCACCATTGAACTTAAAAATGAAGATTCTCAGGCCCTCTCCCTAGGGTTGCTGTTTGGATGGCACCAGGCAAGCTTCAGCAGTCTGCTTTCTGTAGGCTCCCCGCTTCCCTGTGATTTTGATTCAGGAGGTTCTCTTACATGCCTCAGACCTCCTCCAAATTGTCTTTCATTAAATTGCTAGCTTTTGGTTAAATAACTAGCTTGAAATCAAAGAGACTGATATTGAATAGTGTTGGGGAACAGTTGAACATCATCAGCTCTGCACACGGCAAAACTAATAATCTTTCTGCTTGTCCTGTTTGAGGGTCAGTTTGAGGGCAGAAAAATCATGCTCTGGAGTTTGAAAGCTTTTCCCTAGATAAGTTTGAAATCTCCTGGGTTTTGATTTTATCAGGAAGGAAAACTGACTCAGCTTGCTTTGGTTCAGTAAAAGCTGAAGCTAAGGAATAAAGTGCCTTCTTTGGCCAGTGTAGCTGAAAGGTTATGGCATTTTCTGCAAAGAAGGGTGTGAAATGGCAGTTGCCAGATTGACATTTTATCACATTTCCCTTTGAGTTGATTTTTTTTCTTTTCAAAGAGTATTATCCTCAGAAGCAATCTGATTTTTGTGGGAGGTTTCTATTTTTAACTTGTAAGTTTTCAAAAACAAAATACAAGCCCATAATCCTCTTCATTCCTGGGAACTTTCCATTAGCAATAAAATATTGAATTTTCCCAAGCAACTGTTTATTTATTTATTTAAATTTTAAAATTTTGTTAATGAAGTTTTTTGTTAGTGGAGTTGTAAGTTTACAGCAATATCATGCATAAATTGTATAAAATGGAGTTCCTGTATACTACCCTATTATTAACACCTTGCATTAGTGAGTCACATTTGTTGTCATTCAGGAAAGAACATTTTTATAATTGTACCATTAACTACAACCCATCATTTACAATAGGTTTCATTGTTTTACAGCCCTATGTTTTTTCTTTTAATTTTTATTCTGGTAACATATATACAACTTAAAATTTCCCCCTTTTAACCACATTCACATATATAATTTAGTGCTGTTAATTATATTCACAATGTTATGTTATCATCAACCCCAATAGAAATTTAATTTAAGCATTACCAAAACTTTACAATCAAACCCAATAGAAATTTACTTTAAGCAATAACCCACCATTCCATACCCCCAACCCACCCCTGGTAACATATATTCTACATTTTGACTCTTTGAGTTTGCTTATTCTAATTATTTTGTATCAGCAATATCATACAATACTTGTTCTTTTGTGTCTTTCTTACTTCATTCAACATGATGTCTTTGAGGTTCATCCATATTTCTCATGATTGAAACTTCATTCCTTTTTAATGCTCAATAATATTCCATTGAATGCATATACCACATTTTGGTTATCCATTCATGGGTTGATGGACACCTATATTGCTTCCATTTTGGCAATGTGAATAATGCTGCTGTGAACATCAGCACAAGCAACTCTTTTTTATTATTAATTTGTATATTTGCAAAACAAACCTGAACATTTAAAGATATTTTACACAAGCATATGGTATCATTTTATTATCGAAAATTTTGGATGCCAAGTTAGCTTCTGTAAGTTTCAGTGATGATTATATGTAAGGCAATTATTAAATTTATATGCTTTCTTACAGCAATTTATTGATTTTAATATGTATTTCATATTAAAGTTTCTTTTCTTCTTCTTAAAGTTTTTTAGCTTTAAGCTTTATATATATATATAAAACTGTGTGGCTAGTTAGAAGAAAACCAGGGTGAGATTAAATAGTTCAGCTCCACCAGAAGATCTGCAAATTCCAGAATTTGCCAGACATCCCTTCACAATTCTAAGCCATCTTTCTTCTCCACAAACTTCAGGTCTGAAGTCTTGTAGAAGAGCTGACAAGTTTTAGATCTAAAATGATTCTACAATTATTTGTTGAGTTTTGGAATTTTTTTAATGTTGTTTAAGAATTTCCCCAAACATATTTTAAAACATTATTTTTTCCATTTTATGAACTCCACCACTCTACAATTCTGGAAGGAATAAAATACACTAGAATGGCCAGAGCTTCTTGATTTCTTATTTTATTTAGCTGTTTTTATTCTTGTAACCATCCTATTCCTTCATCCTTTCCCACCATTGTGTGACTGATTTGGTTAGTAGTTTCTCTTGTGTTAGACTTTAACCTTTTTACTTGAACTAAGAAGGTTTATAACAATTAAAAGTTAAATATCTTAAATATGGATGTAGTCAGTGTGTTTGTTCTATAGTCCCTAGTGTGCTTTTATACAAATCGGAAAAGGACTTCCTTATTCTGCAAACATGCAGCCCTGAGACTGGGGGCATGGCATGGTGGGTGGAAAAGAGACTGGATTTCAACCCCACCTGAAAGCTTGTGTAGTGAACAACTTGTGAAACATTACATGGTGGCCCTGGAAGTAGTGCTTCTTCCTCATGACAAAGAATATTTGAAACAGTAAATAAATTGAAGCTAGTTAACTTGGAAAAACATCTATACATCTGTCCATTCATCCATTCAACGTTTATTAAGTACCCACTCTGTGCCAAGTACTGTGATCAGTCAGTCCTTAGGATAAAGTTGGGTTAGGCATCACCCTTGTCTCGAGGAGCTCAAAGGCTAGTGGAGGAGACAGAAGAGTAAATGAAGCATTTTAATTTAATATGATAAGGGCTAAGGTGGAAGATTTCACATTAGATGGTTATATACACAAGTTTTTGATACTAAATCATTTAAACAATATACTATTAAAAGATTTGTAAAAGTTGTTGAATGCAAAAAAGTTATTAAATATATACTAATATGAGTATTAGTGTATATTAGTATATATTAAATATATATTTATGTTTTAAAAGATAAATTTGAGAGAACCATAGGAGGAAAGATTGGAAAACATCTCGATCTCAGATATTCTGTGTACGTTTGCCACCCAGTTTTTTGATGATCAAGCTTTACAACTTACATCACCACCACTACTACCACCCTATAAGTGACATTTTTGTACACCTCTCTACCCCAGATGATTCTTAACCATTCTCTTCCTTTGTATTCAATTTCAAGCTGCTTGCTGATGACTCCAAAAATGATATTTCCATATCTTCTTTCTCTGACAAGCTTTCTATTGCATTTAAAACTGCCTTCTGGATCTTTCAATCTGCATATCCCCAGACATTTCAAAACTTCTGTGCCCTGAATTGAAGTTTCTTCTAGTAGCTCCCAAGTTGAATTTCATATTCTGCTTTGTGGTGGCATAATCCGTCCAGGCTCCCAAGCCAGAAGGTGGGTGTCCCCATGCTTAACCCTCTTCTGGCTGTCAGCCTCCACAGCCAGTTGGCTAACACACCCATTAACATCTACCTTAGAAATATCTCTGTAATTTAGAGCCTTCACTCTTTCCTTAAGACACTATTTCAGCTCAAGCTCTCATCATCTTTACCTTGAGTAGTGTACCAGTTCGGGAGTAATATCCCTGCATATTTATTCTTCATATTCACAGGGTTAGCTTTCTCAAACTCATCTCTCTCTCTTTCTCTCTCTCCCTTCCTCCTCCCTCCCTCCTCTCTTTCTTCTCTTCCCTCTCACTCTCTGCTTGAAAATCTGTTGCTTTATCATTGCCAATAGGATAAAGGCTAAACATTGCCTCTCTGATCTAGCTTTAATTGACTATCTAGCATCTCCTCCTGTTCTCTACAGATGCATCCCACAGACGAGTTATACTTAATTCCTTACATTTTCTAAAGACTTGTGACTTTGCACATGTTGTGCCTTTTACTTGGATGCCCTCCATTTCATTCTCTTTCTAGAAAATTCCTATTCTTCAAAACCAGTCATAGACTGGGTTTTCCCTGATAGCCATGGCTGGGAGCTTTTCAAGGCCCAATTCTACTGCTGTCCCTCTCCAGGACTCTCTCTAGTTTCCTCCTATGTAAAAATAGGAGAGAAGAAAGAAAATGGTGGCATAGAGAGGAGTGGAAGCTAGTTAGCCCCCTTGGACAACCAAGAACAGCTTGTAAATAATCTGGAATAACTATGGGGGGACAAACATGACTGTCCACGCATCATACACCAATCTGGATTGGGAGGAATGCCCAAGATAGCAGCATAAAATCTGTAAGTAAAAATTGCTGTGGACCCAAGTCAGGAGTCCCCTCTCCCCATGGCCCAAACTGCAAAGCCTTGCAGTGCTAGAGAGCAGCACTCTCCAAGCAAGCAAATATACTTCAGCCCAGCTCCAACTGAGGTTTTAATTAACAGATGTTGACTGCTCAATACAACATATGAATCTCCATCAAGCAGACAGAAGCCTTTGATAATGACTGACCTTGGAGAGCTGGAGGACCTCTCTGAGAGGGAGGGGGAGCCCAGAGGACCAGGTGCTATCTCTGGTTGATGGGTGAAACTGAGGGTGGCCGTGGACTTGGCCGTGAAGGGGGGCTTTCTGTCCCTTTTTTGGCTCAGTGGAGAAAGCTTCAGCCATTTTCAGTTCCCAGCACTCTGACCCAGACAAGGGTGGAGACGGCACAGGCAGGGAGTCTATTCAAATGCTAATGACCTCTCCCTAGGGGGTGTATCTTCCCTGAGAGGAAAGAGGTGGTAATAAGCTCTACTACCTGCCTTCCATTTGGAACCAGACCCCAGAGCCTGGGGGAAAACAGCCATGGGCTACAGCCCTTACACCAGTCTGGAATAACAGGCTGACAGATGCCACCTGCTGGGCAGAAAAACACAGTGGCTTGAGGCCTCAAAGGGTGTATCAATCTTCTAAGACACACCCTCAGGGAAACCTGATACTGCTGCCTCCTTCTGAGACCTGAGCCCATTCTGGTCTGGGAAGACCTGATTGAGGTAACCAAGGAAACCAGATGCCTAGACAACAGAAACCTACAACCTACACTAAGAAAAATGAAGTTATGGCCCAGTCAAAGGAACAAACTTACACTTCAACTGAGATACAGGAATTGAAACAACTAATGCTAAACCAATTCAAAAGGTTTAGGGGAGATATGGCAAAAGAGATGAAGTATAATGAAAACACTGGGTGTACATAAGGCAGAAATTGAAAGTTTGAAAAAACAACTGGCAATTTATGGAAATGAAAGGCACAACACAAGAGATGAAAGACACAATGGAGATATACAACAGCAGATCTCAAGAGGCAGAAGAAAACGCTCAGGAACTGGAGAACAAGACACCTGAAAGCCTATACACAAAAGAACAGATAGAGGAAAGAATGGAGAAATATGAGCAACGTCTCCGGGAATTGAATGACAACACAAAATGCAGGAATGTATGTGTGACGGGTGTCCCAGAAGGAAAAGAGAAGGGAGAAGGGGCAGAAGCAATAATAGAGGAAATAATCATTGAGAATTTCCCATCTCTTATGAAAGACATAAAATTATAGATCCAAGAAACACAGCATACCCCAAAGAGAATAGATCTGAATAGGCCTATGCCAAGACACTTAATAATCAGATTATCAAACATCAAAGACAAAGAGAGAATCCTGAAAGCAGCAAGAGAAAAGGGATCCATCACATACAAAGGAAGCTTGATAAGACTATGTACAGATTTCTCAATAGAAACCATGGAGACCAGGAGGAAGTGGTGTGATATATTTAAGATACTGAAAGAGAAAAGCCACCAACCATGAATCCTATATCTGGCAAAACTGTCCTTCAAATATGAGGGAGAGCTTAAAATATTTTCTGACAAACATACAATGACGGAGTTTGTGAACAAGATACCAGGTCTCCAGGAAACACTAAAAGGAGCACTACAGACAGAAAGGAAAAGACAGGAGTGAGAGATTTGGAACACAGTTTTGGGTGATGGTAGCACAGCAGTGTAAGTACACTGAACAAAGATGACTGTGAGTATGGTTGAAAGAGGAAGGTTAGGAGCATGTGGGACACCAGAAGGAAAGAGGAAGGATAAAGACTGGGACTGTATAACTCAGTGAAACCTAGGGTGCTCAATGATTGTGATAATAGGTACAAATATGTTTTTACATGAGGAAGAACAAATGAATGTGAAAATTGCAAGGTGTTAAAAATAGGGTGCGATTGGGGGAAAAATACAATCAATGCAAACTAGAGACTATAATTAACAGAAATGTTTTATTATGCTTCCTTTAATGTAACAAAGGCAATATACCAAAGCCAAATGCATATTGGGGGGGGGGGACATAGGGGAGGGGTATGGGATTCTTGCCATTGGTGATGTTGTCTCACTCTTTATTCTACTTTAGTTTAATGCTATCTTTCCTTTTGTTGTTTCCTAGCTGTCATGTTTTTTTTTTCTGTTTCTTTTTTCTTTTTCTTTTGTCTCTCTGCCTTCTTTGACTCTTCCTCCTTCTTTGTGGAAGAAATGGAGATGTCCTTATATAGATAGTGGTGAGGGTGGTGAATACATAAATATATGACTATACAGGGAACCATCGATTGTTTACTTAGGTTGGAATGTATGGTGTGTGAACAAAAGCATCTTTTAAAAAAATGGGTTGATGAAGAAACCTTGAGGGCAGTACATTGAGTGAAATAAGTAAGACACATAAGGACAAATATTGCAGGGTCTCACTGATATCAACTAATTATAATATGTAAACTCATAGACATGAAATATAAATTACCAGGATATAGAATGAGGCTGAAGACTGGGGAGCAGTTGCTTACTATGAGCAGAATGTTCAGCTAGATTGAACTTAAATGTTTGGAAATGGACAGAGGTGATGGTAGCACGTTGTGAGAATAACTAACAGTGCTGCATGGTCTGTGAATGTGGTGGAAATGGCAAGCTCAGAGTCATGTATGTCACCAGAAGGAAAGTTGGAGGTTAAAAAATGGGAATGTATAAAACAGTGAATCTTGTGGTGGACAATGTCTGTGATTAACTGTACAAATATTAGAAATCTCTCTCATGAACTAGAACAAATGTATGACACTATAACTAGAAGTTAATAATAGAGGGGCATATAGGAAAAAATATATACCTATTGCAAACTATATACTACAGTTAATAGTTTTTTAACATTCTTTCATCAACAGTAGCAAAGGTACTATACCAATTCTATGAATCAATAATGGAGGGGAGTGGTTAGGGGTATGGGAGGATTTGAGTTTTCTTTTTTTGTCTTTATTTCTTTTCTGGAGTAATGAAAATTTTCTAAAAATTGAAAAAAATTAATTATGATGGATGCACAGCTGTATGATGGTACCGTGGGCAATTTATTGTACACTTTGGATCTTTAGATGATTGTATTGTATGTGAACAATCTCAATTAAAAAAAAAACATATAGGGGTGACGTCCTCCATGAATTCTTTCCCTTTCTCCTCAGCATAATTAGTCATTCTTTCTGTTTCCACTGGCAATTCCTATAGACATCTTGAATTCTGACCTTATCACACTACAATTTATTTTTCTTTTCATATGTCTAGACTGTATAGTTCACTGGATATATAGTTTTTGAGTTGAGAAATAGCGTTTTAATCATTTATTTGTGGATGCCAGCACAGAACCTGGCATATAGGAATTATGTTTAATATGACCATTTAAATTGCAGGTTAGACACAGCTGAAGAGGGAATTAGGCCTAGAATGTAGATCTTAATAAATTACCCAGAATTCTATATAGAGAGCTAAGGAGATGGAAAACCAAGAAGGAGGAGGTTGACATATAGAAGACAGAATGAGAAGTCCAATGTATTTTTAATAGAAATTCTGTTTTGGATGAAGAGTATAGAAAGAATGGAGGGAGGGAATGTTCAAAATAACAGTGTCTGAGAATGTGTCAGTATTGATGAGAGACACAAATCCTTAGATTCCAGAATCGTAGTGAGTCCCAACAGAGTAAATAAAAACGAATCCATTTATAGACACATTATGGTGAGTGCAAAAACAAAAAGAAAAATCAGGAAACAGCCTGAGGGAAAAGACCGCTTATGTACAAAGGAGGAACGGTTAAACTAAGGATAGAATTCCCAGTAGTTAATGAATGAGGTCAGATGGATATAACTGCACAGGTCCTTGTCCCTAACCCATGTCCACCATCAGTTCTTTTTTTTTTTTTTATTATGAAATGTAACATATATACGTACCAGTGATAACTTTCAAAATAAGATTTAATAAATAGTTATACAGGAAATTTCAAAGAGTGTTATGGGTTACAGTTCCACAGTTTCAGTTATTTTCTTATTGTGAAATATAAGATACATACAGAAAGGTGAAAACTTTCAAAGTACATTTTAATGACTAGCTATAGAGTAAATATTGAAAAATGTATGGGTTACAGTTCCACCATTTCAGTTACTTCCTTGTAGCTATTCTAATACCTTAGCATTTAAAAAATATATTTATGTAAAGATTCAGAATTTGTAATCCTTTGTTAAATTGTATCTTGTATGTTGCTACCCCTTCTTCTCATTTAATCACTTTCTCAATCTTCAGGGGTGTCTAGGCAGTGACCACCCTAACTTGTTCATATTGAAAAGAGGTGTTGACATTATGGGGAATGGGGCTGCATCTGGTTGTCATTCTTAAAGAGACTATTGCCTCTGGGTTTTAGGACTCCTCTGGCATAGGAACACTCTTGTGGATTTAAGTTTCTGAGAGATAAACTTAGTGAGTGAAACTTTTATAAACTCTTAGATAGGGACCCAGGTTTTTGGGACTACTGTTGGTTAGGGCTTGGCATACTGTGGCCATTTGGGATATCTAGGGGAGCTTACATAAGAGTAACCTCCAGGATAGCTTCTCGACTCTATTTGAGATCTCTTAGCTACTGTAGCCTTATTTTCTCTTTCTTTTGCCCCTTTTGATCAAGAAGGCATTCTCAATCCCTCGATGCCAGGGCCAGACTCACTCCTGGGAGTTGTGTCCCACATCTCCAGGGAGATTCACACCCCTGGGAGTCATGTCCCACATGGGGTGGGTCGGGGGAGGTTAATGAATTTATTTGCAGAGTTGGGCTTAGAGAGAGAAAGGCCACGTATGAGCAACAAAAGAGGTTCTCTGGAGGTGTAATTATAGGAAGGATTAGCTTCCCTTTTACAGCAATAAGTTTCACAAGAGCAAGCCTCAAGTTTGTGGACTTGACTTATTAAGTAGGGGGTTCCTAATTTCACATAGCGTGTGTTCTGTCCAAGGAAACAATCAGTGTCTCACATTATCTTCATTTAGTTGTACAATCATCATCACTCTCAATTTTAAACAATTATAACACAAAACATCACAGAGCTCTTATCAGCCGCTAATTATTCATCCCTGGTATTGGTGTAGTGCTGGTAAGATATTCCTATTAAATATAGTCTATAATACATAATGGGTAGTTTTTCAATATTCCACTCTTGTTAATTCTTTATACCAGTGTCATAACTTAGAAGCATGTCATGCAAACACTTATTTATGTTTGTACTGCTACTCTGTGAGTTACATGCCTTTATATAACCACTTTCAGTCATGTTTGCCTTCAGTGCAGCACTGATACTTACAAACCCATTAATGAGCTATTATCACCCCTGTCCATTCCCATACCTTTAAGTTCACCCTCATCATCATGTCTGTACATGTTAGGTTATCATTTCTCCTCCACTAGCTTCTGTCTCTCCCCTATATTCTAGGTCCCTGATAGTCTACATTGCAAGACACTGATTTTACATTGTTCAGTGAGTTCACATGAGTGGTAACATACAATATCTCTCCATTTGTGTCTAGCTTATTTCAATCATTATGTCTTCAAGTTTTTTCCGTGTTGCCATGTATATCAGGACCTTGCTCCTTCTTACTGCTGCATAGTATTCCATCATATATATATGTTACATTTGTTTATCCACTTGTCTGTTGAAGGACACTGGATTGTTTCCACCTCTCAGCAATTGTGAACAATGCCACTATGAACATCAGTGTGCAAATGTCTGTTCATGTCACTGCTTTCTGATCTTCTGGGTATAAACCAAGGAATGAAACTACCGGATTGTAGGGTAACTCAATATCTAGTTTTCTGAGGAACTGCTAAACTGTCTTCCACAGCAGCTGTACCATTATACATTCCCACCAGCAATGAATAAGAGTTTCAATTTTTCCTCATTCTCTCCAGCATTTGTAGTTGCCTGTTTAATGGCAGCCATTCTTATTGGTGTGAGATGATATCTCATTGTGGTTTTGATTTGCATTTCCCAGCTAATGAATATGAACATTTTTTTTTCATGTGTTTTTTAGCCATTTGTATTTACTCTATGGAAAAATGTCTTTTCATATCTTTTGCCCATTTATAATTGGACTGTTTGTACTATTGTCATTGAGTTGTAGCATTTCTTTATATATGCAGGATATCAGACTCTTATCAGATACGTGGTTTCCAAATATTTTCTCCCATTGTGTATGCTGCCTCTTCACTTTTTTGACAAATTCCTTTGAGGTATAGATGCTTTTGATTTTGAGGAGTTCCCATTTATCTATTTTTTCTTTCATTTCTTGTGCTTTAGGTGTAAGGTCTAAGAAGCTACCTCCTAATACTAGGTCTTGAAAATGTTTCCCTACATTATCTTCTAGGAGTTTTTTGTACTTTCTCTTTTATTGAGGTCTTTGATCCACTTTGAGTTAATTTCTGTATGGCGTGTGAGGTAGGGGTCCTCTTTCTTTCTTTTGGATATGGATATCCAGTTCTCTCAGCCCCTTTTGTTGAAGAGACTGTTGTGTCACAGCTCAGTGGATTTGGGGGCCTTATCAAAAATCAATTGATAATAGATCTGGGGGTCTATATTTGAATTCTTGATTCAACTCAATATGTCTGTCTTAGTGCCAGTACCATGCTATTTTGACTACCATGGCTCTCTATTAGGATTTAAAGTCAGGAAGTGTAAGTCCTCCCACTTCATTCTTCTTTTTTAGAATGTTTTTAGCAATTTGAGGCCCCTTTCCCTTTCAAATAAAGTTGATAACTAGCTTTTTCAGGTCTGCAAAGTTGGTTGTTGGAATTTTGAGTTAAATTGCATTGAATCTCTAGATCAGTGTGGGTAGGGTTGCCATCTTAATGATGTTTAGTCTTTCTATCCATGAACATGAAATATCTTTCCACCTATTTAGGTCCCTTTTGATTTCTTTTAGCAGAGTTAAGTAATTTTCTGTATAGAGGTCTTTTGTGTCCTTGGTTAAGTTTATTCCTAGGTACATGATTTTTTTAGTTGCTGTTGTGAATGGAATTTTTTCTTGGATGTGTCTTCAGTTAGGTCATTTCTAGTGTATAGGAACGTTACTGACTTATGTGCATTAATCTTGTATACTGCCACTTTGCTGAATTTATTAGCTCAAGTAACCGTGTCATTGATTTCTCAGGATTTTCCAAATATACGATCATATCATCTGCAAATAATGGCAGTTTTACTTCTTCCTTTCCAATTTGGATGCCTTTTATTTCTTTGTCTTGCCGAGTTGCTCTGGCTAGAACTTCTAGCACAATGTTGAATAATAGCAGTGACAGCAGACATCCTTATCTTATTCCTGATCTTAGTGGGAAGGCTTTCAGTCTCTCACTATTGAGTACTATGCTGGCTGTGGGTTTTTCATATATGCCCTTTATCATATTGAAGAAGTTTCCTTCAGTTCCTACCTTTTGAAGTGATTTTATCAAAAAAGGATGCCAAATTTTGTCAAATGCTTTTTCTGCATCTATTGAGATGATCATTTGATTTTTCCCTTTCAATTTGTTTATGTGTTGTATTACATTGATTGATTTTCTTATGTTGAACCACCCTTGCATGCCAGAATTGAACCTCACTTGGTTGTGGAGTATGATTCTTTTAATGTATTTTGTATTGAATGTGCAAGTATTTTGTTGAGAATTTTTACATCTGTATTCATTAGGGAAATTGGCCTGTAGTTTTCCTTTCTATAGTATCTTTATCTGGTTTTGGTATTAGAGTGATGTTAGCTTCATAAAATAAGTTAGGTAGTGTTCTATTTTCTTTAATTTTTTGAAAGAGTTTGAGCGGGAGTGGTGTAAGTTCTTTTTGTAAAGTTTGGTAACATTCCCCTGTGATGGCTGTCTGGCCCTGGGCTTTTATTTGTAGGAAACTTTTTGATGACTGATTGGATCTCTTTACTTGTGATTGGTTTGTTTAGGCTTTCTATTTCTTCTTGTGTCAGTCTAGGCTTTCCATGTGTTTCCAGGAAATTATCTATTTCCTCTAAATTGTCTAGTTTGTTGGTGTACAGTTGTTCATAGTTTCCTCTTTTGACTATTTAATTTCTTAAGGATCCATGATAATGCCCTCCTCTCACTAAGATTTTATTTTGGTCTTTTTTTTTTTTCCTGACTGTCAATCTAGCTAAGACTTTGTCAACCTTGCTGATCTTCTCAAAGAACCAACTTTTGGTTTTATTTATTCTGTCTGTTGTTTTTTATATTACATATCATGTATTTCTGCTTTAATTTTTTAATTTTTTATTTTTCTATTTGCTTTGGGATTAGTTTGCTGATCATTCTCTAGGTTCTTCGGTTGTTCCATTCATTCTTTGATTTTAGCTCTTTCTTCCTTGCTAATGTATGCATTTAGAGCTATAGATTTTCCCCTCAATACATCCTTTGCTGCATCCCATTATTTTGATATGCTGTGTACTCATTTTCATTCATCACTACATATTTAGCCATTTCTCTTGAAATTTCTTCTTTGACCACTGATTGTTTCGGAGTGTGTTGTTCAACCTCCACATATTTGTGAATGTTCTGGTTCTTTGATGGTTATTGACTTCTAATTGTATTCCACTGTGGTCAGAGAATGTGCTTTCAATAGTTTCAATCTTCATAAATTTATTGAGGCTTGTTTTATGCCCCAGCATATGATCTATCCTGGAGAAAGTTCCATGAGTGCTAGAGAAGAATGTATATCCTGGTAATTTGGGATGTATATTCTATATATGTCTTATTAAGTCTAATTCATTTATCACAATATTTAGGCTCTCAGTTTCCTTGTTGGTCCTCTGTCTGGTTGTTCTATCTATATAAGAGAGAGGTATATTGAAGTCTCCCATTATTATTGTAGAAACATCTTTTGCTTCCTTCAGTTTTGCCAATGTTTGTCTCATGTACTTTGGAGCACTTGATTGGGTGCATAAACATTTATGTTTGTTATTTCTTCTTGATGAATTGTCCCTTTTATTAATATATTGTGTCCTTCTTTGTCTTTTATGACATCCTTGCATTTAAAGTCTATTTTGTCTGATATCAGTATTGCTACCCCTGCTTTCTTTTGGCTGTTGCTTGTTTGGAATATTTTTTCCATCCTTTCATTTTCAATCTCTTTGTGTCACTGGGTTTAAGATGAGTCTCTTGTAAACAGCATATTGATGGTTCATACTTTTTATTTCATTCTTCTCATCTATATCTTTTAATTGGGAATTTTAATCCATTCACATTGAATGCTGTTACTGTGAAGGTAGTTCTTGAATCAGCCATCTTATCCTTTGGTTTTTAGTTGTCAGATCTGTTCCCCCCATTCTCTCTTGTTTTTTCCCCTTTAAGTTTCTCTTACTAATATTCTTCAGTTCTGTGCCCTTTTCCCACCATTTCTCTCCTTTCTTTTTTCTCAGCTGGTAGAACTCCTTTTAATATTTCTTGCAAGACAGGTCTCTTATTAACAGATTCTCTCAGCATTTGTTGGTCCATGAAAATTTTAAGTTCTCCCCCAATTTTGAAAGAAAGCTTTTCTGGATAAAGAATTCTTGGTTGGCAATTTTTCTCTTTCAGAATCCTAAATATGTCATTCCACTGCCTTCTTGTCTCCATGGTGCCTGCTGAGTAGTCAATACTTAGTCTTATGTGGTTTCCCTTGTATTTGGTGAATTGCTTCTCTCTTGCTGCCTTCAGGAGTTTCTCCTTCTCTTCAGTATTTGACAGTCTGGTTAGTATGTGTCTTTTCATGGGTTTATTTGGATTCATTCTATTTGGAGTTCATTGGGCAACTTTGATTTGCATATTTCTGTCATTTTGAAGGGTTGGGAAATTTTCCACAAGTATGTCTTCAAATACTCTTCCTAGCCCTTTACTGTTTTCTTCACCTTCTGGGACACCAATGATTCTTATATTGTGTGCTTCATGTTGTCCATCATTTCCCTGAAATCCATTTCAAATTTTTCAGTTTTTTTCATCATTCATTCTTTTGTGCATTCACATTCAATTGTTCTGTCCTCTGTGTATTCTTCCTCCTGCTTCTTCAAATCTGCTATATGTGTCTCTAGTATATTTTTAATTTGATCAATAGTATCTTTTACTTCCAAATGATCTATTTTAATATTTACCCTTTCAAATTCTTCTTTATGCTCTTCTAGAGTCTTTTTGATATCCTTTATGTCCTTCACCAACTCATTGAATTTGTTTTGGAGATTTGTGTGTACTTGTTTGATTAGTTACTCCAAGTTCTGTGTCTCCTCAGGTTTTTGAATTTGGTCATTTGGGTTGTCCATATATTCTTGTCTCTTCATGTGCTTTATGATTTTCTATTGTTGGCCTTGTGGAATTTGCTTATCTTGATAAGGTTATTTTGGGATATGCAGGATTATTTGAACATTTATCTATAAATTGGCAGAGCTACCACTTGGTGGAGTGCACTTTCCCTGTCATACAAGCAGATGTTGCTCTTGAGCCACCTCTTACTCTCAGGCCAGCTCTCCCCAAACTTCCCCTGTGCACTTGGTGGAGTCCAATCTGGATGGAAATCCAGTCAGTGCACCTGTTCTCCATGTGCACTTGGGACTGCCAGTCCTGTGGAAGGGTGTGGCCTGCGCAGTTTGGCAGGGAGCCTGCACCAGGGCACAGTGGTCCTGGAAGTTCCTAGTGTTGTATGTGGACCACTCTGGGGCTGTGGAGCTGTGTTTCTTGCCCTCTGGCTCAGATATACTGCAGTCCCTGTCTGCCATGTGTCCACAAGTCCTTGGGGTTAGGGTGGAGCTCCTGGCACTTCATTGCAGCACCCTTGCCTCTCGACTGTGTTCTCTCTGGAGGAAGAATGAATGTGGTTACCACAAGTCTGCCCAATCTTGAATTCCCTCATAGGAGCTTTTGGCTGTGGGGCTGTCAAGGATTATCTCCTCAGCCAACTGCTGAAATGAGTGCACGATGCATGGAAAGCTGCTCCCTTCTGAGCTTGTCACCTGGCTTCAGTCACCTGTCCCTGGCCAGGGAGCTCTCAGCTGTGGGGCTGTGAAGGGTTATCTCCCCAGCCAACTGCTGAGAAGGGGACATGGGGCATGGAAAGCTGCTCCCTCCTGTGCTTGTCAGTTGGCTCCAGCTGCTAGTCCCTGGCATGGGAGCTATCAGCCTTGGGGCTATGAAGGTTTATCTCCCCAGCCAACTGCTGAGAAGGGTGCACAGGGTGTGGAAATCTTCTCCCTCCTGCATTTGTCAGCCAGCTTCAGCTTCCTGTCCCTGAGTATGGTCCACGCCTAACACATTCACCCCATCCTCTCAAACTCAGTCTCTCTGCCTCTCTAGCTAAGTCCCCACTATGTGGTGTAGAAGTCCCTGCCCAGCCAGTGGCACCCAGGAACTGATGTTCTGGAGCACTTTTTGGCCTTTATCTAGTTTTTTTTCATGGAGGAGAATTTGTTCTGCATCTCCTAATCCACCATATTTCCAGAAATCCACCATCAGTTCTTAATGCTCCTTTCTCCTTTGGAATTTCCCTTCCTAGATATTGTATTTTGCTCTTGCACCATCCCTTGGGGCTCCTTCCTTTATGGCATTTACAGGGCTCTGATCTCTCTCTTGGGGCTGTCCTTGATAAAGTGTATCCTTAGCTTCTCTGCTTCCCTTTTTCAGATTTCTTCCTGTACTTTTCCCCAAATTGTATCTCACGCTGCACCTAGGCTTTTTCTCCTCTTATTCATGATTACCAGGGTTTCTCAGCCTTGGCCTATTGACATTTTGGGCTGAGTAATTCTTTGTTTTGGGGGGCTGTCCTGTGCATTGTGGGATATTTAGGCAGTATCCCTGGCCTCTACTCACTAGAAACCAGTAGCACCCCAGGCCCAGTTATGACAACCAAAAATGTCTCCAGACAAATGTCTCCTGTCTCCTGGGAGAGCAGAATTGCCCCCACTTGAGAACCACTGATTTTTATCAGTTAAGCCTGGTCTTGTTCTCTGAGGATTTGCTTGGTGGAAGTAATCTGGTAGTCTAATCATTGAGAATGAGGTCATCAGTTATAATGAGGTTTCTCTATTTTAGCAAGGTCTTTTGCAAACTGGACCCTAACCCAAAAGCATGAAAGGAATTTCTTTCCAAAGAGAGATTTTTCCCCCAAGGATATAGGTGACATCTTTGTTGCTTGTCCTCTCTCCCTGCCAGCCCCCAGTATGCACACCTCTGAAATTACATTGTAAACAGGGGCTCCTTTCTTTTTGATCAAGACCAGTAGTGATGTCTCTGCATCTCCATATGCAGGAATAGGCAAGAGCTCATCCCATGTGCTTTTCGTGCTTCTTCCCCAGAGAGTCTCCTGTGCCTCATCACTTTCCCCTTGGTGGTCCCCTGATAGAGTTGGGCTTTGGAAAGAGAGCATTAATGAATTTTGAGCATTCCTTGTGAATTTTAAATGCAATATTCACTTGTAAAGGGGAAGGATATGTTGTGAAATTATTGTTCTCTGTTTCAGAGCGGTGAACATTTCCCAAGAGTATAGCTTTTACCTATGTCCGTAAAAACTGAGCTTAGCAGTGTATCTTGTCATGGAATGTTTGGTGTTCACTGACCTTTCCTGATAACATAGCTGGGCTTACCAGTGTTTTTCTATGTGCAGGTTCTGAAAACCTGAGGTGTACCAAACCAAGGCAACACTGACTTTGCCTGAGGTTGAGTATCTTAGAAGAGGTGCCCCTGTAATAGCACAAATTCAATTTCTTTCAACAAATTGTGACTAGATACTTTCAGAATTGATGCTGAGAAGAGGAGTTTTAAATTTCAGACCTTGGGTGCCACAAAACTGACTCTGCAACTTGAGCTGCTGGTATGACTATGAGTTGGGAGAGTAATCTGACCCAGCCAAGAGACTAGTTTGCTCCCATTTAGAAATGCTCAGAGATTCTTTTGACCTGCCTCTGCCTACACATTGTGTGCCCAGCCAGTCTAAAGCCTTTCTACCTTAGTGTTAGCCTAGCTAAATCCGTGGTGCAGTATAATGAGCAACTACCCTCTGCAAAAAAGTAGGACAATATAAATTAGAAAATTAGTAGCTAAGCCATTATATTTAAAGTGGGCTTCTTATAGACAGCATAATTGGATCTTGTTTGTTTTTTTTTAAATTCTACTCTGACAATTTCTGTCTTTTAATTGATGTGTTTAGACCATTCACATTTGTGATTATTGATATAGTTGGATTAATATCTACCATGTTTGTAACTATTTTCTATTCATTGCATTTGTTTGTTTTTCCTTTATTTCCTCCCTCTTTTTCTGTCTTCTCTCTTTTTTTATTAGAGAAGTTGTGGATTTACAGAACAATCATGAATAAAATAGAGGATTCCCATATACTACCCTATCACCAACACCTTGCATTGGTGTGGAACATTTCTTGATGATAGCATGTTTTTATAACTATATTAATTCAAGTCCATGGTTTATTTTAGGGTTCACTGTGCAGTGTAGTTCTTGGATTTTTTTAAAAAATTTTATTCTATTTCCATATATACAGTCTAACATTTCCCTTTTTAATCACGTTCATATATATATTTCATTGCTGTTAATTGCATTCACAAAGTTGTGTTACCATCACCACCATCCGTTACCAAAACATTTCCATTGTTCCAAATAGGAACCTGGTACATTTTAAGACTTAACTTCCCATTCTTTATGCCCAGCCCCCATCTCTTGGCAACCTATATTCTGGATTCAGACTCTATGAGTTTGCTTATTTTAGTTGTTTCAAAACAGCAAGATCATATAATATTTGTCATTTTTTTTGTCTGGCTTATTTCACTCAACATGATGTCTTCAAGGTTCATCCATGTCATCACGTATATCAGGACTTCATTCCTTTTTATGACTGTATGATATTCCACTGTATGCACATACCACCTTTTGTTTATCTGTACATCGGTTGATGGACAGTTGGATTGCTTCCATCTTTTGGCATTTGTGAATAATGCTGCTTTGAACATCAGTGTGCAAATATCTGTTTGAGTCCCTGCTTTCAATTCTTTTGGGTACATACATAATAGTGGGATTGCTGGGTCATATGGTAGTTCTATACTTAACTTTCTGAGGAACCACCAAACTTCCACAGTGGCTACACCATTTTACATTGCCAATGAATGGGTGTTCTATTTCTCTGCATCCTCTCCAACACTTGTTATTTTCCATCTTTTAAATAGGACTCATTCTAATAGGTATGAAGTGGTATCTCATTGTGGTTTTGATTTGCATTTCCCTGATGGCTGATGATACTGAGTGTCTTTTAATGTGTTTCTCAGCCATTCATATATCTTCTTTTGAGAGATGTTTATTTAAGTCTTTTGCCCATTTTTAAATTGAATTGTTTGTCTTTTTGTTAAGTTGAAGGATTTTTTTTTTTTTTTTAACATATTCTGGATGCTAAACCTTTATTGGATGTGTGGTTTCCAAATATTTTCTCCCATTGTGTAGGTTGTCATTTACTTTAATGATAAAGTCCTTTGAGGTGTAAAAGTTTTAAATTTTGATGACATCCCATTTATCTATTTTTTCTTTTGTTGTTTATGCTTTGGATATAAAGTCTAGGAAACCACTACCTGCCACAAGGTCCTAAAGATGTTTCGCTATGTTTTCTTCTAGGAGTTTGATATTTTTAGCTCTTATATTTAGATCTTTGATCCATTTTGAGTTGATTTTTGTATATGGTATGAGATAAGGGTCCTCTATTTCTTTCTTTTCTTTTTTTTTTTTGCAAATGGAGATCCAGTTTTCTCAGCACCATTTGTTGAACAGACAAATTTAAATTTAAATTTCTTTTCCAATTGAGTGGTCTTTGTTGCCTTGTCAAAAATCGGTTGGCCATAACTGTAAGAGTTGATTCCTGAGCTCTCAGTTCTCTTCCATTGGTCTATATTTCTGTCCTTGTGCTAGTACATATGCTGTTTCTATTATTGTATCTTTGTAATAAATTTTAAGATCAGGAAGTGTGAATCCTCCAACTTCATTCTTCCTTTTCAAGAATGGCTTTAGCTATTCAGGCCCCTTACCCTTGCCTTATGAAGTTTTAATTGAGCACTTTATATGATTCTTATGCCATTAAATTACTAATTTTTTCTTTTTAATGGAATGGGCACCTTCCAACTTCTTTCTCTGCCTTTAAAATTTTCCCTTTTGTCAACATGTCCCATAATGGTGTTTCAATTTTAGTTGTAGGAATAAATTTCCTGGTATAGTTCATGTGGAAGGTGTGCATGATGGTTAACCTACTTAAGTTAAGAAATTGTCATAAATAAAACCACTCATCTTGGTATTTATGTGCCTTTTGGAAGGTTATTTATATGCCTTTGGGAAGGTTATTTGGAAGGTTAGTATGTGCCTATTTGAAGGTATTTGTGTGCCTTTTGGAAGGTTATTTCCTTTTGGAAGCCTATGATGGTGGCTGGGTGGAATATGTCAGCTAGGCTGGATAGTAGAAGGACAGAAAAATTTAAATAGAAGCTTTTCAGGTCAGGGATGGTACTTCAAACAGTGGAACAGTATGGACAAAGGCGGATTCCAGGGCAGCTGGGAGAATGTTTTCTTCACATTCAAGGAAGAACTCCAAATATGTTTTCCATAGAGATATTGCTGCCCATGGTGGTTGGATTCTTTGGGGCTATTACTTTGGTATTTCGTTTTTGGTGTTCTGTGTGTTATTAACATTTGTGAGCAGGCCCAGAATCTTAACCACCATGTATATGCTATTTCTCTGAGAAAAATTCACATAAGTTGGGGACTGCCTGTACTTTAGAACTAAGAGGATCATTAGAAATGTTCATTTAAAAAGAGAATTGCTAAGAGAAATAAATCACTGAGCTTTCTTCAATTTCCCTGTTTTCTTAAATTTGGCCACATTGTTCTTTTCTAAATTCAAGACCATGTTCTGTCATTTAATTTCTGATTTATAACAATCCTGTTAATTCCTTCTCCATGTGAGGTGGTTATTTATTCTTAGAGGATTGAAAACATCAGTGAATCAAGGAATGATTAATGGAACATAAAAACAAAGTCAATTAAGTGATACAGCTATGAAGTTACTTTAGGATTTCTGAGAAAAGAAACTTAAAAACTTGATTTAAAGCTGTATTAAATATGATTTGCAACTGATATATTTTAGAATCAAAAGGCATTAAGATGCTCCAATGAGGCATCCATTTACCACGTCATCTAAACTCCTACTGCTGAAAGTATTGTCCACAAGAGATAAGAGGCCTGAGCTGGGATTGGGCAATACTGTCTAAAAGGGGTGGATGTGAGGACATGTCTGAGATAGTTGCATTAGTGCTTAATGATTAATGGAGTGTGTATGTGAGTGAGTGAAAACCTCAAATATTTCCAATAAAGTGCAAGTATGATACTGAAGCTTTGTAGTTTACACCCGTGATTCTCAAACTTCAATGTACGTACAGAACACCAGGGGATCTTGTTAAACTGCAGATCCTGATTCAGAAGGTCTTGTGTGTGGGGGGGTGGGGAGGGGAGGTGGCGGGTTGGGGGCAGGTAGTGAGATTCCGCATTTCTGACTAGCTTTCGAGTGATGCTAATGATACTGGTCCTGGAGCTTGGAATTTAGTGTGCAACACAGATAACAAGCAATATGTCAAAGAATGTGTGATTACCAACAGACAGGCAGTATGAAGGAAAGGTATAATGCTCTTCTTAAGATCCTTGGAAACATTGTTTTTATCAAAAAATGCCTCTGAGTTCTCAAAACAGCACTCCATAAAGGACATTTACTTCTCTACCAAGTGTAAGTGGGAGGTCTGCTTATACCATGTTATGGGAAAATTACTGACCTGTGAAATACAACACTGTTCTAAATTTTCCATATACATTGTTCAGATACTTAACACCAAAGGTAAAAACCCAACAAGGGTACTAACTTGAGGGGAAGCTTAGCTGTCTTGGTTTGGGTTCCCTGGGAAACAGATTCTGAGTCAGAGATGTACATGCAAGTTTATTGAGGATTTCCCTTGACATCATAACCTGTGTATGTGTGCAGGTGTGGTGGTGGAAGGAAGCAGGATTGGGCAGGAGGAGGATTTAGACTGTGATGATGCAGTCACAACAAAGGTCTCAGCTGATTCCATTGGAAGATCTGAAGCAAGTGCAGCCTTCCAGAATTTTTCTGTAAGGGGGATTTTATATCCTCCCTTCATTGCCTGGATGCAGACTGATATCAAGAAGAGGTGTAACTTTGGGAAATCCTCTTTGATGGCAAGTCCTAGAGATGGACTCAGCTGAGAGCCATCCTCAGTGCTAACACTCCCATTGGGGGAGTGAATGTTTCCATCCTGAAGGGGGTTCACTACAACATCCCCTCCATCTGCTGATTGAAGTGAAGCGATTAAGAGGATATAAATGGGAGGGAATTGTGGGAAGATGGTGGCATGGGAAGTTCTAGGAATCAGTCTCTCCACCATAACAACTATCAAACAGGCAGGAACTCTCTGAATCAACTATTTTGAAACTCTGGAGTCCAGTAGAACACTATGCAGCATCTAGGGAAGAGTGGGATGAAGAGGCTGGTAAATTGCAATAGATACCAGTGAATTGCTCTCTCTGCATGGTGGTTAGCATTGCCTGTCCCACTCTTGCGGCAAGCAGTAGGGGGTCCAGCCCCTGGTGTAGTGTGCTGATGCCAGAGTGGGACATACAAGCATAGTTCCCCAAGGTCAGGGACAGGGGGAGGGGGCCAGACTGATGGCTGATCACTGCTTTTGATTAGCTACTTCGGATTGCTGGGGACTTGGCTCTGAAGGTGGCTATTGTTCCAACCTGCCCTGGACAAAGGCAGCAGAGACTTAAAGACAGTATGCTTCCTCAGAGCCCCAGAAGACAGTTAAAGGGATGCCTTTGCTGGGCAAGTGCTGAGTCAAAAAAGTGCTTTGGGGAGCCATGGAAGAAACTCCTGGCACCCTTCCTGTGCCCTCCTTTATTCTTCCCTGGGGCAGTTTGGAGGCCAGCACTCCCTCTGTGGGTCTCTAGCTTTGTTCCAACTGAGAAAGACGGACTAGGGAGACTCCTCTCCAGCAAGCCTCCTGTCCAGCAAGCCTCCTCTCCCAGAATTTACCCTCCAGGCAAAAACAGCTTGAGACAATGAAAACAGTGTAAGAAACAATTGAGATGGGTGACATGGGGCAAAGGCTTGCCAGTTCCAAGTCCTTCACTGGTACATCCAGGAGAGGGAGAAGGTCTTTTTCTTGGGAAGTAGAGGGGGCATTCAAATTCCTGTAAGCAGGGGGACTCCTAAGGCCACTAGCAAGCACAAACCCAAGACAAGACACAGGCCTAGAAAAAGACAGGGAGGACTCGGCCCTTTGCATTAACTTTGGGCTGATCTTCTTGATAGGAGGGCTGAACTCTGAAGGGAGCAGCAGCTGATACAAAGCCAATTTGCAAAGATGGTGAAAGGTGTTTTTTGCTGAGGTTTGCTTGGTTTTGTTAGCTCCTGACTATCAAGAAAATCTCTGTCTTAACACTAGCTGGATAAAACTCATGAAACAGACATCTCAGGGAATAAATCCCAGAGTTAACATTTTAAAACGTTAAAATGTCCTGGGTGCAAAAAATTGCAAGACAAAACAAAGAAATAGGAAATGATGGCCCATCCAAAGGAAGAAGATAAAAATCTGGAAAACATCAATGAAGAAGACCAGACTAGTGGGCATACTGGACAATGACTTTAAAAAAATGATCTTCAGTATGCTCAAGAAGATGAAGGAAAATACAGAGAAAGAACTAAAGGATACCAGGGAAACAATGGACAATAAGAGAATCTCAATAAAGACAGAATTTTAAAAAGGAACCAAACTGAATTAATGGACAATAACTGAAATGAAAATTTGCCAGGAGGGTTTCAAGAGCAGACTGGAGCTGGCAGAAGAATCAGTGAACTCTAAGACAAGACAGTTGAAATGAGTCAGGCTGAGGATCCAAAAGAAAAAAGAAGTATAAAAAGCAAAAATAGCCTGAGACCTCTGGGACACCATCAAGCCTGCCAAAATAAACAGTATGGGAATCCTAGATGGAGAAGAAAGAGAGAAAGAGGCAGAAGGAATATTCAAAGAAATGATGATGGAAACCTCCCCAAATTTAGCAAAAGACATGAATATGCCATAAGCCTGGAGGACACCAAACAGGATAAACTTGAAGAAAAATATGCCCTCTCACATAACTGACCAAATTTTTTAATGCAATGGACAAGGAGAGTGTTCTGAAAGCTGCAAGAGTAAAGCAACTTGTTATGTCCAAGGGAGTCCCAATTAGATTAAGTGCAAATTTTTTTTTTATCAGAAACCGTGGAGGCAAGGAGGCAATGGGCTGAAATACTTAAAAGAGCGAAAACAATTGCCCATCAAGAATTTTATATGTGGTGAAACTTTCTTTCAAACATGAGGGAGAGACTAAAACATTCAAACAAAAGTTGAAGGAGTTCATTACCATTAGACCTGCCCTACAAGGTTTGTTAAAAGGAGTTCTTCAGACTGAAGGGGAAGGACACTAGACAGTGGTTCAAAACAGCATAAAGAAATAAAGACCTCCCATAAAGGTAACCATATGGATAATTATAAATGCCAATAATATTGTATTGTATTTTTTGGTATGTAACTCCATTTCTTACTTCCTACATGTGATAAAATGCAAATGCATAAAAAGTGATGATAGACCTACGGTTTTATACATACAAGTACAAAAAAAATTTGGGGGAACAGAGAGGTATAGGAACAGTGTAGGTGTATGCTATCGAAGTCAACTTGGCATAAAATCATATATTATTGTTATATATTTAGGAGATTAACTTTTTTTTTATATTCTTACCAACAATCTATGAGGGTTCCTATTTCTCCGCATCCTTGCAAACACTTGTTATTTTCAGTTTTTAAAATAATAGCCATCCTAATGGGTATGAAGTGGTAGCTCATCATAGTTTTAATTTGCATTTCCTCAATGGCTAGTGATGTTGAGCATCTTTTCATATACTTATCGGCCATTTGAAAATCTTCTTTGGGGCAATATCTCTTCAAATCCTTTGCTCATTTTTTAATTGGGTTTTGTCTTCTTGTTTTCGAGTTGTAGGAGTACTTTTATATTCTGTATAGTAAACTCTTATCAGATATATGGTTTCCAAATATTTTTTCCCATTCTATAGGTTGTCTTTTCACTATTGAAGGATTTACTTCTGCCATTTAGCTACTTGTTTTCTGTATGTCTTGTATGATTTTATTCCCTCAATTACTCTATTACTGCCATTTTTTGTATTCAGTTGTTTTTGGTAGTGTACCAGTTTGATTCCCATCTTCTCTTTATTTTTAGATATTTTCTTAGTGGTTACCTTTGTAATTACAATGAATGTCTTAACTAATAACAATCTAGTTCGACTAGTACCAACCTAGTTTCAGTAGTATACAAAGTCTCTACTTCTATATGTTTCTGTCCCTCCCCCTTTATATTGTTATTGTCTTATATTACATCTTTATACATTGTATGCCCATTAACAGAGTTAAAATATTATTTTACTTATTTTTCTGTTAAGTCATATGGGGAGCAGGGAAGAAAGGCAGTTACAAGTCAAAAGGACAAAAACACAAGATTTAAAATTTACCTATGTAGTTACCTTTACCAATCTCCTTTATAGTTTGAGTTACTATCTCCTGTATTTTAGCACTTTTTATAGGATGCATCTGGTAATGAACTCTTTCAGTTCATTGTTTCTGTGTCTTAATTTCTCTCTCATTTTTGAAAGATAATTTTGCTAGATATAGAATTCTTGGTTGAGTTTATTTCTTCGAGGACTTTAAATATGCCATCCCACTGTGTTCTGGCCTCCATGTTTTCTGACAGAAATCCATCTGTTGGGGATCCCTTGTATGTGACAAGTGTCTTCTCTTATGCTGCTTTCAAAACCCTCTCTTTGTCTTTGGATTTTGACAATTTCACTGTAATGTGTCTTGGTGAAGATCTCTTAGACTCTATCCTGTTTGGAGTTTGTTGGGCTTCCTGGATGTGTCTATTCATGTCTTTCATCAGATTTGGGAAGTTTTCAGCCATTATTTCTTCAAATACATTTTCTGCCCCTTTTTCCCTCTTGTCCTTCTATGACTCCAATGATGCATATGTTGGTATACTTGATGGTGTTCCATAGGCCCCTCAGGCTCTGTTCATTTTTCTTCATTATTTTTTCTTTATGCCCATCACAGTGGATACTTTCAATTGTCTTGTCTTCAAGTGTGCTGATTATTTCTTCTGCTTGTTCAAATCCACTGTTGAAACCATCTAGTGAGCTTTTCATTTCAATCACAGTACTTTGCAGCATGAAAATTTCTGTTTGGTTCTTTTTAATAATTTCTGTTTCTTTATTTTGTTCAGACATTTCCCTAATTTTCTCTAGTCCTTTGCATATGGATTTCTTCAGCACATTGAACATATTTAAGACAGTTGATTTAAAGTCTATGATTAATATTTCCAATGTATGAGCTTCCTCTGGGATGGTTTCTGGCAAATTCTTTTTTTCTTGTGAATGAACCATACTTTCCTGTTTCTTTGTATGTTTTGAAATTTTTTGTTGAGCACTGGACGTGCTGAGTATTAGGTTGTTATAATTCTAGAAATCTATTTCTCCCACTCCTCTGGGATTGCTAGGTTTGTAGTTTTTGTTGTTGAGGGCTTGAGCCATCAATTTGTGACTTTTCCAAACTATTTTTGCTCCCAAACAGGGAATGGAAAGAAACAAAGAGAGAGAAGGAAAAAAAAAGAAAATTACTCTGCCATTTTCACCTGAAGGGGTCAGTCCCCCAGTGATCTGAAGTAAGTGATCAAAAGCAGTGATTAGTGAACAGACCACACTCCCCAGGGTTTTGTAGGAGTAGGTCCTTATAGCCCATACTAGTACCAGCAAGCTGTACCAGCAGTCCTCACAGCTGCCTGCCAAGCAGATGAAGGATGGGAGGTGGTAGCCACTGTGTGGAAGGTGAAATTCACAGATATTTACCACAATTCACCGGCATCTGTGTTCAGCCCTTCAATGGATGTTGCACAGTGATCTACTAAACTCTAGAGTTTCAAAATAGTTGACTCAGACAGTTTCAGCCAGTTCAATAGTCGTACTGGTAGAGGGATTGATTCCTAGAGCTTCCTACTGCACCATCCTCCAAAAATCCTCTCCTTGTCAGTGCTGATTTTAACTCCAGCAAAGTGGAGGTTGTCACCATAAATCACCCCTTCAGTGACTAAACTACATGGTCTACAGGGTCAGTATGATTCCACTCCTGGCAGGTTCAAAGGTGCTGTCAAAGGAACACAATAGAGTACCTGGACAAAGCATACACTCTTTATAGTAGGAGCAATTTCCTTTTTCAGGGTGGCACTGGCAGAAGTCCTAAAGGAGGCATTTGCTCACATCACTAGCACAGAGCACTTTGCTACAATTCAGTGACACAGGGAGTCAGGCAAGGAACATCAGGATGGCTAGGGTAAGCATAACACCATAGTGTGTCTTCATGTTTCCTCAGAGAAGACAACCCGTAACTCCCGGGAAGTCGTGCCCCTGTCAGCACCCAGCCCAGCCCAAGATGTTAACTTTTAACCCCTTGGTAACCACAAGGAAAAATGTGTTAAAAATATATCCAGAAAGAAATGAGAAGGGACTCAATATGGCATAATAAAAATAAAATAAAATAAATATGAAGGTAGGTATTAGTGGAGGATTTGAGAGACAAAAAAGGTATATGACTTACAAAGCCTAGCAAAATGTCAGAAGAAAGCTCTACATTATCAATTATTGCTTTAAATATAAATGGATTAAACTTTCCAGGCAAAAGGCAGAGATTGGCAGGATGGATAAAAAAACACGACTCAACTATATGCTACTTGCAAGAGACTTACATTATACACAAAGACATAAGTAGGGTGAAAGTGAAAGTATAGAAAAAAAATACCATGAAAGTAGTAACCAAAAGAGAGTGAGGGTAGCTATACTAATATCTAATAAAATAGGCTTTAAGTCAAAAATTGTTATGAGGGACAAAGATGGTCATTATTAGCTCATAAAGGGGTCAATTCAACAAGGAGATGTAACAGTTGTAAATATATATGCACCTAACAACAGAACCCCAAAATATATGAAGCAAATACTGACAGATATGAAGGGAGAAATAGACAGTTTTACATTAATAGTAGGAAACTTTAATATACCATTTTCAATAAAGAAATAGAAGACTTGAATAATGCTCTAAACCAACAAGACTTACAGACATATATGGAACACTTCACTCAACAGCAACAGAATACACATTCTTTTTGAGTGCACATAGATTATTCTCCAGGATAGAATATATCTTAGATCACAGAACAAATCTCAATAAATTAAAAAATATTGAAATCATGCAGTGTATCTTCTTCAACCACAATGGAATGAAGCTAAAAATCACAAATAGAGGGAGAAATGGAAAGTTCACAAATTTGTGGAAATTAAACATCACACTTTTACAAACAAATGATTAAAGAGGAAATCACACGGGAAATTAGGAAATACCTGAGGTGAATTAAATGATAATGCAACATATCAAAACTTATGTGATACAGTAAAGGAAGTGCTGAAAGGGAAATTTATAGCTCTGAATGCATACATTAAAAAAGAAGAAAGATTGGAAATCAGAGACCTAACCTCAAAACTGGAAGAATTTGAAAAAGAAGAGCAAACTAAACACAAATTGAGCAGAAGGAAGGAAATAACAAAGATTAGAGAAGAGAATAATGAAATAGAGAATAAAAAAAAATAGAATCAACAAAACCAAAAGTTGGTTATTTGAAAAGATCAGTTATATTGACAAACCTTTAGCAAGATTGATGAAGAAAATAAGAGGACAGAAATAATTAACATCTAAAATGAAAAGAGGGAGATTACTACTGACCCTACTGAAATAATGACTGTAGGAGGATACTATGAAGAGTGTACACTAACAAATTAGATAACCTAGATGCAATGCACAAATTCTTAGACACATAAACTGCCTTCATTGACTCAAGAAAAAATAGATCTCAACAAACCATAACTAGTATAGAGATTGAATCAGTAGTAAAAAACCTCCCAACAAAGATAAGCCCAGGAGCAGATGGCTCCACAGGGGAATTTTGCCAAGCATTCCAAGAAGAATCAACACAAATCCTGCTCAAATTTTCCAAAAACTTGAAGAGGAGGGATCACTCCCTAATTCAATCTATAAGACCAACATCACCCTCATACCATAACCAGACACCACAAGAAAAGATTATTATAAACCAATATCCCTTATGAGTATAGATGCAAAAATCCTCAACAAAACACTGGCAAACTGAATTCAACAGCACATTAAAAGAATTATACATTATGACCAGGTGGGATTTATTCCAGTTATGCAAAGGTAGTTCAACATAAGAAAATCAATTAATGCAATACACATATTAACAGAATGAAGGAAAAAAAAAACACATGACTATCTCAATTGATGCAGAAAAATTATTTGACAAAATCTAGCACTCCTTAATAAAAATACTTAGAAAATTAGGAATAGAAGGAAACTTCGTCAACATGATAAAAGGCATATATGAAAACCCCACAGCTAACATCATACTTAAAGGTGAAAGACTGAAGCTTTCCTTCTAAGATCGGGAACAAGAAAAGCATGCCATGTAGAACAATGAAACTGAGTCAACAGTTCAGAAATCAGCCCTTACATTTATGGCCAACTGATTTTTGACAAGTGGTCAAAGATCACTCAGTTGGGAAAGAATAGTCTCTTTAAGAAATGGTACTGGGAAAGCTGGATCTCCATATGCAAAATAATGAATGTGGACCCTTACCTCACATCATATACCAAAATCAACTCCAAAATGGACAAAAAAATCTAAATATAAGACACATAGCTATTAAAGTCCTGGAAGAAAATGTAGGGAAACATCTTTAGGACCTTTTGTAAGTCAATGGTTTCTTAGAGTTTACATCCAAAGCAGAAGCTACAAAAGAAAAAATAGGTAAATAGAACCTCATGAAAATTAAAAACTTTTGTGCCTCAAAGGACTTTTTTATGAAAGTAAAATGACAGCCTACCCAATGGGAGAAAATATTTGGAATCCACACAAATGATAAGGGTTTAATATCCAGAATATATAAAGAAAACCTATAACTCAAGAACAAAAGGACAAACAACCCAATTAAAAAAATGGGCAAAAGACTTGAATAAGCAGTTCTCCAAGGAATATATGCAAGTGTTTGCAGGCACATGAAAATATACTCAACATCATTAACCATTAGGGAAATGCAAATAAAAACCACAGTGTGGTATCATTTCACACCCTCTAGAATGGCTACTACTAAAAAAACTGAAAATTACAAGTGTTGAAGAGGATGTGGAGAAATAGAACAGTCATTCATTGATGGTAATGTAAAATGGTGCAGCCATTGTGAAGACAGTTTGGCAGTTCCTTAGAAAGTTAAGTGTAGAATTACTATATGACCCAGCAGTCCCACTATTAGGTATATACCCAAAAGATTGAAAGCAGGGACCTGATCAGATATTTTCACACTGGTGTTCATAGCAGCATTATTCACAAATTCCAAAGATAGAAGCAACCCAAGTGTCCATCAACTGATGAATGGATAAACAAAATGTGGTATATACATACAATGGAATATCATTCACCCCTAAAAAGGAATGAAGTTCTGATAATTTGACAGCATCGATGAACCTTGAAGACATCATGTTGAATGTAATAAGCCAGACACAGAAGGACAAATATTGTATAGTTGCACTGATATGAAATAACTAGAATAAGCAAACTCATAGAGTCAGAATCTAGAATATAGTTTACCAGGGGATGGAGTGGGAGTAGGGAATAGAGAGTTAATGCTTATAATGTACTGAGTTTCTATTTGGGATGATGAAAAAGTGTTGGTAATGGATGGTGGTGTTGGTAGCACAACATTGTGAACATGATTGACAGCACTGAAATATATTTGAATGTGGTCATTTGGGGAAATTTTAGGTTGTATATATGTTACTAGAATAAAAAGTTTTTAAAAAAAATCCATGTAATTGTACAATACAGTGAACCCTAAGTTAAACCATGGACTATATTTAATAGTACAATTATAAAAATGTTCTTTCATCAATTGTAACAAATGTAGTACGCCAATGCAAGGTATTAATAATAGGGTAGTGTATGGAAACCCTTTATTTTATGCATGATTTTTATGTTAAATAAAAATGTTATGGTAAATCTGCAGATCTTTGCTAGGAGATGGAGATAACTGGCAACTTTTATGTTAGAGTATGGAATTGATGTAGGCTAGGATTTTTGAAATCTGGCTTATCCATGTCCATCCAGCTGGTGTGTGGACATCAGCTGACAGGTAAATCACTTTACGAGTCAAGACCAAGTAGAGTACCGGGGCTCTGAGGTCTCTGGAGAGAAAGGCCCAGTATCTGGGCAGATAGTCCAAAAGCCAATAAGAACTGCCGAGCACCTGGATTCAGGTTCATCTTGTAATTTTCTCCAGCAAAGGACCACCTACAGAGTTAGGTAACACCCTTATTATCTGTTCTCTTAGTTATGAGGGCATATGTTTGAGACACTTTGTACACTTTTTTTTTTGTCTGTTTTGGGAAAATATGGATACAACTGATCTGTGGTTATAATTAGAGAATGAGAAAATTAGCTCTATTTTTCTCATCCAAGGTTGTGTGAGTCTATTAATTTATTCAACAGCTATTTATTGAGTGCCTACTATGTGTTAGGCACTGCATTAGGTCTTATGTATAATATAGTGTCCCAAGTAGACATGGCCCCTGTTTTTTTGGAATGACAGTGGGCAAGCAAGTGGAGGAGACAATATTAAATAGTCACAGAAATAAGAAAATCTGATTAGTTGTATGAAGAAGGAGTATTAGAGAGTATTATCTGGCAGAGGTTAATTTAGCTTGTGGAGTCTGAGAAAGTCTGAGGATATGACTTGACCTGAGAGAGCTCTTAAGTATGCATTGGAGCAGCTGAAGATTATGGTGAAAACACTGAGTGGGAACCTGAAGACCTGGCTTCTTTTCTCAGCTCTGCCGTTTACTGTGCTACCTATGCACAAAAGGACTTTACTTCATTGAGCCTCAGTGCTTAATCTGTACAATGTTGCTGTTGAAGCTTAAATGATATAAAATTGGCAGAAGTGTTTTAAAAATCCTAAAATGTGATTGAAAACTGCTATTCCTATTAATTACTCCCTCTCTCTCTTCTCTTACCTGACTCCTCCCCATATTTCCTGGGCTGGACTTGATTGCTGAGTTTGTTAGTAAAAAGCCACTCAGCTCCTACTCTCAGCCTGTGGTTTTCAACTTGTTGACCATTACCTTAAGTGAGCAATACTTTTATATTGTGACCTACTACACATACACGCATACAACTGAAAAAATGTTTCAAGAAATAGTACTTATCTTTATTGTTTGTCATACATGCTGATTTTTCATTCCATTCCATTCCAAAACGTTAATACTAGTCAAGATTCATTAAGTTGACATCACCCCCTAGTAATTAATTGCAACTCACAATTGAAACAGCATTACTCTAGGCAACATAGTACCTCATATCTTTCTGAAACCATGTAGATGTCACAGGAACAATTTTTTTTTCTGATGTGTGTGTGTGTGTGTGTGTGTGTGAGGTCTGTTGTACAAATTATTTCTCTTTGAAAACTGATTATTAATGTTCCTTATAAAATATTCTATGAGGTCTGTGGCAATGAGACTATCTCCCAGTGTTGGCAAAGCTGTGACACCTAAAAGGGGCTTTGTATTCATGGCAGTTTTTACAGTGCTGGGTCAGTAGAGAACTGTGGCAAAGGACCCTGTAGCAATGAACAGTTATCACCATAGTACTGCATACCAAACAACCATAAAACCTCAGTGGCATACACACTAAACATTTGCTTATGCATCTGGGGTCAGCTCAGGGTTGGCTAGGTGGCTCTGCTGATCTTGTCTGGGTTCCCTCACATATCTTGGAGTTGGTTGGCTGTTGGCTGATCTAGGCTGACCTCAGTTGGAGCAGCTGGGATGACAGTTCTGTTTTACAGGCTAGCCCTGGTATGTATCACGACAGTGGTAGAGGTGCAAGAGAAGGAGCCAGCCCAATCACACAAGCACTTTTCAAGTTTATGTTGGCAACACATTTGCTAATACCCTGCTGGCCGAAGCCGTGTCACATGGCTGAGCCCAGAGTTAAGGATGGGGCAGAATGCCTCTCTCTGTCAGTGGGAGGGCACTGCAGAGTTTTATGGCAAATGGTAGCATGAAGAATGGGGACCAGTGACACAGTCTGTCACAACGTCTCTCTCTAACTCTGCCGCACATGATCTCCTTGATCCAAAAGTGGCCCTTTCCTCAAGTAGATCTCAGATCTGAGTCCTTGGGGCTGGGATAGGGATATTTATCTGAAAGAGATCTTGTGCTGTCTACCTTATACCCTGGTTACATTGCCCTCCTTTAACTCTTCCTACCAAACTTCGTTGTAAAGGCCCCTTCCCCCAAAATCATTTTAGGAAAGTAGATGTTTGCAGACTACCTGCTCTGCCAACATCTGAGACAAGCATGGGCTTGCCTGAATCCTAGCTATGGACATAATTTAGATTAAGCCATGACCCACACTATACTTTAACTCCCATTTTTTTATAATTCTTCTTAGGAAGAGCCATTGTATTCTAGTATTTTGAGTTGAAGCATTAAGTTGGATATCTAAATGAGAGAGATTTTAATGAGTAAAGCTAGCAATAATATTAGTTTGCTTTTGTCCCCAATTGTTTTTTCCTAAGACTTAGATCTGAAACTTTAGCTGTATTTTGGACATTCCTACCCTCTTGTTCCCACAAGCACCTGTCTAACCCACTTCTTCTTTGTGCCCTGTTTCAACAAACTGCATCACCATCCATCCAATTTCTCAAACAGGGAATGAAGAGTCATCTTCAGCCCCTCATCCACAGTCATTATCTATCAGTTCTTTTCCTTTGGTGAATAATGACTGGCACCATTATTCAGCAAGACTCTGAAATTGTTCTTTGTTCATTTATTTGGCCAGGGTCTGTGCTAAGCACTGGGGATGTAAGAGTGACTAAGATATGACTCCTTGAAGCTCAGTGTCTAGTCAAGGAAGTGAATTGTCAACAAATAATGTAATATGGAGCTCTGAACAAAATGTTCTCTTTCCATCCCTTCCCACATCTAATTGCTCATTAATTCTTGCTCATTCTGTCTCAGAAATGTACCTCAAATCTACCTTCTTTTTTTCATTCTTCTGGTCATTGACTCTGACATGGAACAAGGCCTTCTACCCTCTTGTCCAGGCTAGGGTAGTAGCCTCCTGGCTGGCTTCTTTGCCTTCACTCATTTCCCAATCTGTTCTCTTCTCTCCCTGCTACTCACTATTATTGTCTATAACAGTGATCTGAATCTGACATTCTATGGTTTAAAACTATCAGTGGGTTTGGCAGTTCATCAATAAGCCTAAACATAGAATTGCCATATGACCCAGAAATTCTACTCCTGTGTATATATCCCAAAAAATTGAAAACAGGTGTCTAAACAAAAACTTGTGTGTGAATGTTCATAGCATCACTCTTCACAATAACCAAATGGTGGAAATGGCCCAAATGCCCATCAACTGATGAATAGATAAACAAAATGATGTGGTATATCCATACAATGGGGTATTATTCAGCCATAAATAGATAGGCAGTAAATAAATAGTATGTGGATGAAACTTGAGTTGTGCTAAGTGAAAGAAGCCAGACACAAAAGGTTGCATAATATATAATTCCATTTACATAAAATATTCAGAGTAGGAAAATCTACAGAGACAGAAAGCAGAGATTAGTGTTTGCTAGGTGCTGGGGAGAGAAAGGAATGGGGAACAAATTGTTTCATGGGTATGGGATTTCCTTCTGGGGTGATGAGAATGTTCTGAGACTAGATAGTGGGCATGGTTGAACAACATTGTGAATGTACTAAATGTCTGGTAAATTTTATGTTACATGTATTTTACCCAAATTTACGGAACAAAACATCAGTGGTCCCTGACTACCTGGAGTTTGAGTCCAAATATCATAGCATGGTATGTAAGATCCTTGTGGTACGGCCTGTTCTATCTTACTGACTTTTGTCCCTGAGCAGCCTGCATTCCAGCTCTACCGGGTATACTCCAATCTCTCCCTGTCTTTGCTTATGCTGCACCTTATGGGCATGCCCTATTCCTCCTCCACTTCTGCTTGATGCAATTTAAGGTCCTCTTAAATGCTGGTTCCCGTGTGAGGGTTTTCCCATGCCCCAAGCTGCTTCTTCTGTGTTCCTACAGCACCTTATTCAAATAATTAACCAAACTGAATCACAGTTGAGTGTGTATCTGCCACCTTACCAGTTGGTGGGTGCCATGAAGACAGGGAACATGTCCGATTCAAATTTGGATCCCTAAGCCTTGCAGAGGATATAGTACATAATAACTGATCAATCGGTTCAAACTAATACTATATCTCTAATCTTTAATTTATAAATCTGATAACAGTCACTATGCTTTGATTACAACATTCCTTGAGTATCTAACCTAATTACCATTAACTGGCTTAGCCTTGACAGATTTCTTCCTAGTTTACTAGCACCTGCTCAACTCAAATATTTGTTTTCTTAGCAGTTTGAGCACTCATTTTGCTTTCATTTGCTCTCAGGTATGCTGATATTGTGGCTAATGTTCTCTCACCTTCCTTCTCTATGTAGAGAAGTCGTTTAAAACTTTAACATTGAATCATTTTCCACGTTCCAGGAAAAGTGTGGCGGAGGATGAGTCTTTTACTGTTATGTTAGTGGATGGTTTGGTCTTAGACTAACATAGTTTGCCGGATTTCTGAGTGATAAAGCACTAGGAGAAATAGGATAATTTTCTCACTTAATCACAAGCCATGGTTTCTTCATGTGTCTTTTTTATTATTATTTCAAGTGTCAGGTACTGTTTACTTATTAAATAACATGCAATCACAAACGTTTGAAGGTTCAACATAAGTGATTTTTGAATGATTACATTATCTATCCATACTGCTAGTTCCAACATTCAGTATAATAAAAGCTGTTAAAGTAAATGTTTTAGAATATTTTTCCTCATTTAATTTTGGAAGGGCCAAGATCTCATTACTATTTGTACCAAAAAAACCACTTTAACTTGGAGTCTTCCTAAACAAAGAGTAAATTAGTGATGTTTCAGGATGAAACTGAAGATATCACTTTAAATTTGTACACAGAACAATATTTTATAATGTGATTTAATGAAGGAATAAGCACTGACTAGAAAGCCCAAGACAATATAAAGAATAGCAGGAGAAAAAGAAATTAGGTGATGACTCTTCCCTCCCCACTCATCCACCATCTGAGCACTAAAAAAAATCTGCCTGACATCTTGAGTAGGAAAATTACTACATAAATTCAGTTGAAGTACTGTTATGGACAGAATTATGTCTCCAAAAAAGACATGTTCAAGTCCAGCCCCTGGTCCTATGAATGTGAACTTATTTATAAATAGGATCTTTGAAGATGTAATTAAGATGAAAATTAAGATGACGACAGACTGGATCAGATGAGCTCTAATCCAGTATGACTCAGTCCTTATATAGAAAGGACTCCGTATAAAGAGAGGAACTTTGTACAGAGACATGGACCTCTGATGCAGAGACAGATGGAGAGATCAAGTTATGGATTGCTGGCAAGCCACCCCTAGAACTCCACAGAGGAAGCATGGCCCTGCTGAAATTTAGATTTTGGGCTTCTAATCACTGGAATAACGAGACAGTAAATACCTATTGCTAAGCCAACTAGTCTGTGGTATCTGACACAGCAGACCTGGCAAACTAAGACATCTACTTATTGAGAAACACTCTTAACTTTTGGCTAAAACCTGGAATAGCAAATCAGAAAATCTGAGTTTTTGATTTGGTTGTATCATTTATTGCTCTGAGTCAGTTCAAATAAATGAAATGGGAGTGATAATGATACCTCCATCGTTGTGTTTTTGTAAGGATTTGATAAGTTAAGCAACTTAAAGCTCTTATAACAGTGCTGGCTCATAATTACTGCTATTATTAGTAGTATCACAAACCCAGTTACATACTTAATTCATTGAACATTTATTGAGTGCCTCTTATGTGCCTGCTATTGTGCAGAGTGTTGGGGATATAAAAATGGCCATGCAGGCCCCTTTGTCATTTTTAGCATAGAAGATAGTTACACAAATAATTGTGATTTACTGGGCCTTGGGCACTCCTCTCTTGACCCAGGATTACTTTTTATAGCATTGAATTCTGCCCTGTTGGCCTCTTCAGGGACTCTGCTTTTTCAGTTGTCTCTCTCTACTGCCTCTTTTTAGCATATACATTCACTCAAGTCCTACATCTTATAAACAAATAAGGAAATGAACAAAATTCAATTCTCAACTCTAGAACAAAACAAAAAAAAGGCCAACAAAACAAACAAAACTCTAGAACAAACAAACTCAACAAACAAGCAAAACCCAGCTCTTAACTCGAGTCCTCTCTTGCTCTTGCCCTCTGTCCCTCTCTTCACAGCTAAACCCCATCAAAGAGAAGCCAGCACTCATTCTCTTCACGTCTTCACCTCTTGTTAATACATCACATCTGTGCATCTGGCATCTTCTCCCACCCCTGCACGGGATCTGTTCTTCCCAGGTCAGGTGACCTCCTCATTGCTAACCAAGCAGGGTGGATATTGTCACCTCCTTATCACCCTCCCCCATCCTTCTCCATAGGATATTTCAGCTCTTGAGGGATTTACTCCTTGAACCTTTTCAGCCATGGGTTCCATCCCATAGTCTTTGACTAGACTCTGTCCCTGTGTTTCTGATCACTACTTCTCCTCCTCCTTCACTAGTCCTTCCCCTTCATGAAGTCCTTAAATGTTGCTGTGCCCAAGGAGGCTGCTCTTGGCTGTCCCCTCTTACTCCATGTGCCCTTCCTGGTCTCTGTTAACTACCCCTATTTCACCTGCCCTCTGTATTCTGTATTCTGTAATTTTGGCTCAGGTCTTCCACTTGCTTTTTTCTGACTTCCTCTTAGATATTTCCATCTGGATGTCACACAAGCACTCCTCCTTAGGGTAACCAAAACCATTTTATTGCCCCAATTTCTTCTCTGTCTCTTCTGTATTTTCTTCCTTGGTGATTATACCCAGTTGCCCAAGCTAGAAACTTAGAATAATTGTAGACTCTTTCCTCTCCCTTCTCTCCTCATCTAGTTAGTAAGCCTTTAACTAAATCTTTCCAGCCCCATTCCCATTCTCCCTGCTTTAATTCAAAGCCTTGTCACAGTGACTGTGTATGCTAAATGAAAAGTGACACTACTTTGTCACTGGTCTCCCTGCTCAGTCTGTCTAATCCATTCTTCTAGCACTGCTGTCAACTCTACCTCTCTGAAGTACATATCTGGCTATGTCACTTCCCTCTGTAAAACTTTTTAGTGGTTCCCAGTTGTCTAGAGTGTAAAGTTTGATCATGTTAGTATAGCATGAGGTCCTTCATGTTTGGGCTTTTGCCTGCCTCAGACTCATCTCTGATTACTCTTACATACTCTCCTTTTTCATCTTAACTACTAAGGTAGGCCTGGTTTGAGGGCTTCAGGGCCTGTTTGCCAGGAACCTTGGACCTTACTGAGGGATGGAGCCTTTGCAGACTGCATTCGAGGAAGGTGAATTTCAGAGATGAAAGAAACCTTTGTGGGTCACAGACTCCACTCGCTGCAATAATTCCTGATAGGGTGATGTTGTGATGATGTCTTTAGAATACAGACTGCCAGCTGCCTCCCATTCTTTGTTCTGATTTGAGGGCCTTGCAGTAGGCCCTTCCTTCTTTAGTCTCAAGCTTGTATGCCTTAGATTATACTATTCACAGAAAGACTCTGACTTGATAAAGTTATGTTTATCAAGGATGATTGTCCCCACTTCTCTCTTACATCCTTTTTCCTTTATGGTTTCTGCTCAGTTTTTACTTCTCTGTGTGTCTTCTTCCATCTATTCAAATTTTATTTTTTTTTGCACTTTTACAATTCTTTCCCACTTACTTTGATCAATTTATTCTCCACTCCCTTAAGAAGTATGGATTTTAATGTAAATGAGTAAAATTGAATTAAATTCAAGATTCAAAGCTCCCCTTAAAGAGGAAAGGCCAGATAATACCACGGGGGTCACACTATGCCCAGAAATGTCCTAAATGAGGGTCTTTGGATCAGAGATTGACAGTTGAGGGCCTTGCAGTAGGCCCTTCCTTCTTTAGCCTCAAGCTTATATGCCTTAGATTATACTATTCACAGAAAGACTCTGACCCCAGAGTCACCTGCCCTTGTTCCTGGCTCATTCAGGATTAGAGTGAAGCTGACATTGAACTGTACCTGTGCATGAGTTGTTAGTGCAGATGGTGGCCTCAGTGGGAAATGCACTCCATGTGCTGTGCCTGGGAGCAGATGGGTACCTTCTTTCTATACCAGTTGACACTTGAATTACCCTCAAAGGCACAAGTGTAAGTGGAATAAAGTGGTTTGGATCCACCAAGACAAGAAACCTCAGAACCTCAGAGCCAGATGCCAGCATTCTGTCTTCTCTGGAAGGACCAGATGGGTATGTATCCTTACGTGCAGGTCTATAATTTGGTCTCTGTCAGAGGACATGCTACTCTCCCAAGTTTTGTGATTTAATATGGCAACTACCACTTATATCACTCTAAATAGTTTATAATGTGCTTTTACACACATTATCTTATTTGATGGTCCCATTTGATGCTGTAAGGTAGTGTATTAGTTTCCTAGGGCTCCTGCAACAAATTATCACAAACTGGGTGGCTGAAAACAACAGAAATTTATTCTCATGTTTCTGGGGGCCAAAAGCCCAAAATCAAGGTGATGGCAGTGTGGTGCTCCCTCTGGAGGCTCTAGGGGAGAATCCTTCCTGCCTCTTCTAGTTTCTGGTGGCTCCAGGCATTCCTTGGTCACACAGCTGTCTTTCCTATGTCTCTGTGTCTTCTTTTCTCGTATAAGGACATCTGTCATTGGACTTAGGACCTGCCCCAACGTAGGATGATCTTATCTCAAGATCCTTACCTTAATTGTATCTGCAAAGACCCTTATTCCAAATAAATTCAAATTCTGAAGTTCCAGGTGGCCATATGTTTTCTGGGGGGGCACTATTCAGTCCACAGCAGGTATCCTCAAAGATGTGGAAAGCAAGGCCTAAAGAGGGTATTTTGCTCAGGGACACTGTGCAGCAAGGACTCTAACTCAAGTCCTTGGATGCTAAATCTCAATTCTTTTCCACTGAGCCATTTTGATCCCCAGTCTCCAATATGTGGGTAGTTATGTATGGTGTGAACATGGTTTTCATTCCATGTGTTTATTAAGCACCTATTACATGTCTTGTGAAATGCATATATCTTTGTCAAATTAAGAACAGATTACACTGGAGCTTGCTTATCATGGCTGAGATCAGAGTCAGAGGAGAGTGAGCTAATTTTGATTCCTCTCTCTTGGTTCAGTCATTTTTTCCCTCATCCTTCTCATTCCCAGGCCTTAAAGGCTCTCAGGAGGGGCTGAGCCGAGTCTAGCTGATAGGGTGCTGGGTCAGAGTCGCTGAACTGACTTGGTGGCGAAGGCATGAGATCCCTGCAACGTGGCTGCTGGATGGGAGCTACAGCTGCTTCCTTCCTTCCCTGGACAAAAGGTGCTGTTCTAGTTTGCTAATGCTGCCAGAATGCAAAACACCAGAGACAGATTTGCTTTTGTAAAAGGGGGTTTATTTGGTTACACAGTTCCAGTCTTAGGGCCATAAAGAGTCCAATGTAACCCATCAGCAATCGGGTACCTTCACTGGAGGATGGCCAGTGGTGTCTGGAAAACCTCTGTTAGCTGGGAAGGCACGTGGCTGGCATCTGCTCCAAAGTTCTGGTTTCAAATAGTTTCTCCCAGGATGTTCCTCTCTAGGCTGCAGTTCCTCAAGAATGTCACTCTTAGTTGCACTTGGGGTATTTGTCCTCTCTTAGCTTCTCCAGAGCAAGAGTCTTCTTTCAATGGCCGTCTTCAAAATGTCTCTCATCTGCAGCTCCTGTGCTTTCTTCAAAATGTCCATCTTGGCTGTAGCTCCTCTTCAAAACATCACTCATAGCTGCACTGAGTTCCTTCTGTTTGTCAGCCCATTTATATGGCTCCACTGATCAAGGCCCACCCTGAATGGGTGGGGCCACACGTCCATGGAAATTATCTCATCAGAGTCATCACCCCCAGTTGGGCGGGGCACATTCTGTGGAAACACTCAAAGAATTGCAATCTAATTAACACTGATAGGTCTGCCCACACAAAATTACATCAAAGATAATGGCGTTTGGGGGACATAATACATTCAAACTGGCACAAGTGCCTATACCCCAAACCTAAACCTTGAAAGGAAAAGTAAATATAAACAATATTTTCAGTTTCTTTGTACGTTTCTTGGGAGGGTCAAGTGAAACATTGATAGAGGCCAAGATTGTGATGTGCTTTTTTGAGCTGTTCTTCTCTATTTCAGGCCCTTACCCCTTAGAACATTCCAGCATCTTCCTGCTGTCCAAGATTCCTCTCCTGTGCCTGGCCCCCTGGGACAGTTCCCCACACTCCAAAAGTTTTCTCTCTTTTTTGCCTCCATATAAGGACTTGCCGATCCCATGTTCCATTTTCCCAAGACTTTTATTGTTTTATTTTGTTACTTTTAATTTATTTAAATATCTTAATATGAAATATTTCAGCTATATAAAAAGACATAAAAATGATATGGACACACACATACTCGTCATCCACTTGAAGATACCACCTGTTACAGGCTTACAGGTACCTTCGAAGCCCCAGTGTGTTTTCCCTTTCCCCACAGAGGTAATTGCTATTCTAAACCTGGGGTTTATCATTCTCATGCATTTCTTTCTTTATACTTTTACTTCATCGCCTTTCTCCCTATGTGGCACAAAATCTTGATCCCAAGGGAATACAGATAATAATGGGAATTTTGGACTTTCAAAGACCATTTGAGGGGACAGTTAGGGTGCTCTGCTATTGAGTTCTGAGGCTCTTCTAGAACCTACTTCTTAATTCCTGTCTCTGTTATAGGCCCCTAGACAAAGAAGGTGGAGCAGCTCTGGTACTGACATGTTCTGAACACCCTCTCTGGGCCAGGAGAGATGCTAGCCTGTTTAGGTAAATCAGTCCACTAGAATGCAGTTTCCATGTGGGCAGGGAGCTCTTCCTGTTTGTTCACTGCTGAGTCCTCAGCACTAAAACAGTACCTAAAACACCAGAACATGGTAGGCACCCAGTGTTTATTTGATGAGGAAATAATTATACCACTTAACTCTCTGAACAACCTTTTTAAGTACCATATTAGGGATTGTTTTCATTTTACAAATGAGGTGTCTGAGTTTCAGTGAGATTCAATAACTTGCCCAAGACATATAACCTAGTAAGTGGATGAGCAAGTATTTGAACCAGGTCCGCCTGGCTATAAACCTGGAGTTCTTTCTCCTAAACCATGCCTGCTCGATTGCCTGCAGTATTCTGGGTACAGCAGGCATCTTGAGGGAGGGAAGGGCTGGCTTCCATAACTTTTGTTCAGTGTAACCATGGCAGCCTGGAATCCCAAGGCCACAAGGGTATGTACCAGTGACCAGAAGCCCAGGAGCCTGGCAGTCCGTGGGCACTGTCCCTGCAACAGCTTCCAGAAGATCTCCTTTTCTTAGTTTAAAGAGCTCTGTTCCACCTGGAAGCTGGTGGGTTCTGATCTGTGAGATGCCTCTGTTTCCCAATTCCTTCACAGAGCAGAAGTGGTTGTGTCTTCGGAGCCTAATCAGTGACAGAACCATGCTTTGCATAGGCTGCCACCTTATTCAGGTTGTTTCTGACTTACCAACTGTGCCAGTTTGAGTGTATTGTGTCCCCCAAATGCCATTATCTTTGTAGTCTTGTGTGGGGCAGAAGTTTCGGTGTTGGTTAGATTTGCTTGGAGTGTGCCCCACCCAGCTGTGGGAGATAATTTTGATGAGATGTTCCCATGGAGGCGTGGCCCCACCCATTTGGGGTGGGCCTTGATCGGTGGAGCTATATAAATGAGCTGACTCAAAGAGAAGAAAAGAGAGTGCAGCTGGGAGTGATGTTTTGAAGAGGAGCAAGCTTGCTAGAGAGGAACGTCCTGGGAGAAAGCTGTTTTGAGGCCGGAGCTTTGGAGCAGATGCCAGCTGCCTTCCTAGCTAACAGAGGTTTTCCGGAGGCCATTGGCCATCCTCCGGTGAGGGTACCCGATTGCTGATGTGTTACCTTGGATGCTTTGTGGCCTTAAGACTGTAATTGTGTAGTGAAATAAACCCCTGTTTTATAAAAGCCTATCCATCTCTGGTGTTTTGCATTCTGCAGCATTAGCAAACTAGGACAGATTTTGGTACCAGAGAAGTGGGGTGCTTTTGCTGCTGAGTCTGCAAATACCAAACATGTTGGAACGGCTTTTTAAGTGGATAAGGGGAAGATTCTGGAAGAATTGTGAGGAGCTTGATAGAAAAGGCCAAAACTGCTTTAAAGAGACTGTTTGTGGAAATATGGACTCTAAAGATACTTCTGATGAGGCCTTGAACAGAAATGGTGAATGTGTTGTTGTAAACTGGAAGAAAGGTGATCCTTGTTTTAAAGTGGCACAGAATTTGGCAAAATTGAGTCCTGGTGTCAGATGGAAGGAAGAATTTAAAAGTGGCAACCTGGAATACTTAGCTGAGGAGATCTCCAGACTACGTGTGGAAGATATAGCCTGGCTTCTCCTTGCAGCTTATAGTAAAATGCGAGCAGAGAGAGATAAAATTAGAACTGAACTCTTGGGTTCCAAGAAACCAGAAGCTGATGGCTTGGAAAATTACGAGCTTCCAGGGGGTGGAATCCCAGAAGCTACAGCCCAACGTGAGGATGTAACCAAACATGGAACCCAGCCACCATTTCAGTACAAGCCAGGATTGGAGATGGAATTATCCAGAAAGGATTTGTGAAAAGTCCTATTGTCTGATGGCTTTGACCCCTGCATGCTTCATGCAAAGCCAACAGAATTTTTGCGAGATCTTTATAGACAGAGCCGCTGCCAGTCTGGACTGGAGGAGACAGACAAGGAAAAAATTAAAGGAAAAATCTCTTCAAAGACAGAGCCATGGAGGTTGAGGTCTGGCGTCAGGAGGTCTCGGGCTGGGAGAGCGGAGCAGCCCACATGCATGGAAAGGGTGAGTTTGCCCTGGAGGTCGAGGGCGGGCTTTCCGCCTCGATGCTCTGGAAGAGTTTTGCCACCTCAGGTCCCAAAGAGGGTGGAGCACATTTCCAGGGAATTGAGGAGAGCCTGGCTGCCACCCCACTGTTCTGAAGGGGTTGAGCGTGTGCCCTGGAGATGGAAGGGAATCCGGGAGCTGCCCCGAGGTTTGAGGAGGGTGGGGCCGAGAAGGTGGTCTCCCCAATGTGTGGATATGTTGGAGCACTCACCCAAGCATTTGGAGAGGAAACAGCTGACAAAAAGGCCCTTGGGAAGGGTTAGGCTCCTGCTCTCTCAAGCCCCAAGGATGCAACGTTGTTCTGTTAATGACTCTCAGACTTTGAAATCTAATGGAGTTTGTCCTGCGGGTTTTAAGAACTGTTTTGCTCCTGTTAACCCTGTTTTCCTTCCTGTTTCTCCTTATGGCAATGGGAATGTTTATCCTATGAATGTCTCTCCTTTGTATTTTGGAAGCATATAACTTGTTCTAAGTTCACAGATCCACAGCTAAAGAAAGATTGTGCCTTGGGAGTGACTGTGCCTATAATTGATTTTGATGGGATTTTGTACTTAACTTTTGTTACTGAAATCATTTAAGTTTTTGTGATATTATGATGAAATGAATGTATTTTGTATTTGGAAAGATAATGTCATTTTGGGGTCCAGGGGGTGGAATGTGCCGGTTTGAGTGTATTGTGTCCCCCAAATGCCATTATCTTTGTAGTCTTGTGTGGGGCAGAAGTTTCGGTGTTGGTTAGATTTGCTTGGAGTGTGCCCCACCCAGCTGTGGGAGATAATTTTGATAAGATGTTCCCATGGAGGTGTGGCCCCACCCATTTGGGGTGGGCCTTGATTGGTGGAGCTATATAAATGAGCTGACTCAAAGAGAAGAAAAGAGAGTGCAGCTGGGAGTGATGTTTTGAAGAGGAGCAAGCTTTCTAGAGAGGAACGTCCTGGGAGAAAGCTGTTTTGAGGCCGGAGCTTTGGAGCAGATGCTAGCTGCCTTCCTAGCTAACAGAGGTTTTCCGGAAGCCATTGGCCATCCTCCGGTGAAGATACCCGATTGCTGAGGTGTTACCTTGGACGCTTTGTGGCCTTAAGACTGTAATTGTGTAGTGAAATAAACCCCCGTTTTATAAAAGCCTATCCATCTCTGGTGTTTTGCATTCTGCAGCATTAGCAAACTAGGACACCAACCTTAGAGTTTTATAGTTTAAGAGCAGTTTAGCCATAATAGAAATAAAATAGGCACATTTCCACCAAGGAAAAAGGTTCAGTCAACATGGTTAATTCACACAAAGGAATAATTGGCTGACTTTCCCATTTGTACTCTCCAGGCTGACTGTTACCTAGGTAAGTCTCCACTCTTACCTGCTCCTCAGCTCTTCCACATTGTTTCCTTTCTCCACCCATGGCCATCTACTTACAGATGCCTGAATTTCAAACGGGCAGATCTTGCCAGAGCCCCCTCCAGTAACTGCTACAGGCGCTGCTGCTGGCGTTCAGTGCATCCCTTTCTTCTCCAGCCTTCAGAAAGGTATCATCTCTTGATGTACAGCTCAACAAGCAGTCATATAGGTAATTTCAAAAATTGTTATGGGTTTATGGGTAACAGATCCACAGTTTCACTTCTTTCCTTATTATGCAATACAAGGTATATATAGAAAGGTGAAGACCTTCAAGGCACAATTCAATGAGCAGCTAAAGAGCACATCCCAAAGGACGCTTATAGGCTACAGTTCCATCATATCATTTACCTCCTTGCAGCCATTCCAACACCCCAGGGTCCAAATATATATATATAATTGTATAAAGTTTCATTATTCATGGAGCTCTGTTAAATCTTATCTTGTTTATTGCTATCCCTTCCTCTCATTTAATCTTTCTCCATCTTCAGGGATGTCTAGGCAATGAGCACCCTAATTTGTTCATATTGAAAGAGGATGTCAACAGTATAAGGAAGGGAGCTGCATCTAATTGTTGATCTTAAAGAGGCTATTGCCTCTGGGTTTTAGGACTTGTCTGGTATAGGAACACTCTGGTGGATTTAAGTTTCTGAAAGATAAAACTTAGTGAGTGCATCTTTTATAAAATCTCAGGTAGGGACCTAGGTATTTGAGGACTACTTTTGGAAAGGGCATGGCATACTGTGGCCGTCTGGGATATCTAGCTAGAGCTTGCATAAGAGAAACCTCCAGGATAGCCTCTTGACTATTTGCGATCTCTCAGCCGCTGTGTCCTCAGCTTGTATTTTTCTTTTTTTCCTTCCTTTTGGTCAAGTAGGCATTTTCAGTCCCTCACTGCCAGGGCCAGGCCCATTCCTGGGAATCATTTCCCATGTTGCTAGGGAGATTCATTCCCCTGGGAGTCATGTCCCTCATGAGAGCGGGAGGTTAATGAATTTATTTGCCAAGTTGGGCTTAGAGAGGAAAAGCCATATCTGAGCAACAAAAGAGGTTCCCTGAAGGTGCCTCTTAGGCATAATTATAAGAGGGCTTAGCCTCCAATTTACAACCTTAAATTTCACAAGAACAAGCCTCAAGTTGAGGGCTTGATTTATTAAGTAGTGGGTTCCTAACTTTACTTAATATATATTGTATCCCAAGATAAATGGTCAGTTTCTTACATTATCTTCACTTAGTGTGCAATCATCATCCCTCTCAATTTTAAACAATTATCATAGCATAATACATCCCAGAGCTCTTAGCTGCTAATTATTCATCCCTAGTATTAGTGTAGAGCTTGTAAGATATTCCTATTAAATATAGTCATTAGTACACAACAAGTAGTTTTTCCATACCACTTTGTTGTTAACCCTATGCCCCAGTGTCATACTTTATAAGTATATCATGTTAACACTTACTTAGGTTTGTGGTGCTACTCTGTGGGTTACATGCCTTTAAACAACCATTTATGAACATGTTAGCCTTCAGTGTGTCACTGATACTTATAAACCCATTAACAAGCCAGTCACACCTGACCATTCCCATACCATTAAGATCACCCTCCTTATCTTATCTGTACATATTAGATTATCATTCCCCCTTCACTAGCTTCTGACTCTCTCTAGGACCTTATATTCTACATTATAAGACACTTATCTTAACATTTTTCAGAGTTCCCATTAGTGGTAACATACAATATCTCTCCTTTTGTGCCTGGCTTATTTCACTCAGCATTGTGTCTTCAAGTTTCATCCATGTTGTCATATGTTTCATGACCTCATTCCTTCTTACTGCTGTGTACTATTCTATCATATGCATATACCACATTTTGTTTATCCACTCAACTGTTGAAGGACATTTGGATTGTTTCCATTGCTTGGCAATTGTGAACAATGCTGCTATGAATATTGGTGTGCAAATATCAGATCGTGTTACTGCTTTCAGATCTTCTGAGTATAGACTGAGAAGTGAAATTGCCGGATTGTAGAGTAACTTGATCTGAGGAACCACAAATTGTCTTCCAGAGTGGCTGTACCATTATACATTCAGACCAGCAATGAATAAAAGTTCCAGTTTCTCCACATCAGCTCCAGCATTTGTAGTTTCCTACTTGTTTAATGTCAGCCTTTCTTATTGGTATGCGATGGTATCTCATTGTGGTCTTGATTTGCATCTCCCTAATAGCTAGTGAAGATGAACATTTTTTTCATGTGTTTTTTAGCCATTTGTATTTCTTCTTCAGATAAACGTCTTTTCATATGTTTGCCCATTTTATAATTGGACTGTTTGTACTATTATCGTTGAGTTGTAGTATCTCTTTATATATGCAAAATATCAGTCTCTTATCAGATACATGTTTTGCAAATATTTTCTCCCACTGAGTTGGCTGTCACTTTACCTTTTTGACAAATTCCTTTGAGGTGCAGAAGCTTTTAATTTTGAGGAGTTCCCATTTATCTATTTTTTCTTTCATTGTTTGTCCTTAATACTAGGTCTTCAAGATGTTTCCCTACCTTATCTTCTGGGGGTTTTATGGCACTGTCTCTTATATTGAGGTCTTTGATCCACTTTGGGTTAATTTTTGTGTAGGGTGTGAGGTAGGGGTCCTTTTTCATTCTTTTGGATATGGATAGCCAGTTCTCCCAGCCCCATTTGTTGAAGAGACTGTTCTGTCCAGTTCAGTGGATTTGGGGACCTTATCAAAAATTAGTCGACCATAGATCTGGGGGTCTATTTCAGAATTCTCAATTCAATTCCATTGATCAATATGTCTATCTTTGTGCCAGTACCATGCTGTTTTGACTACTGTGGCTTTTATGGTAAGCTTCAAAGTCAGGGAGTGTAAATCCTCCCAGTTCATTTTTCTTTTTTAGAATGTATTTAGTAATTCGAGGCATCTTTCCCTTCCAAATAAATTTAATAACTAGCTTTTCCCAGTCTGCAAAGTAGGTTGCTGGAATTTTGGTTGGAATTGCATTGAATCTGTAGATCAGTTTGGGTAGGATTGATATCTTAACAATGCTTAGCCCTCCTCTCCATGAACATGGAATATCTTTCCATCTCTTTAGGTCCCCTTTTATTTCTTTTAGCAAAATTAATGTAATTTTTGGTGTAGAGGTCTTCTACATCCTTGGTTAAGTTTATTCCTAGGTATTTGATTTTTTTTGGTTGCTATTGAGAATGGAATCTTTTTCTTGAGTGTGTCTTCAGTTAGATCATTTCTAGTGTATAGGAACATTACTGACCTATGTGCATTAATCTTGTATACTGCTACTTTGCTAAATTTATTTATTAGCTCAAGCAGCTATGTCATCAGTTTCTCAGGGTTTTACAAATATAAGATCATATCGTCTGCAAATAATGACAGCTTTACTTCTTCCTTTCCAATTTGGATGCCTTTTATTTCTTTGTCTTGCCAGATTGCTTTGGCTAGAACTTCTAGCACAATGTTGAGTAATAGTAGTGACAGTGGGCATCCTTGTCTCATTTCCAATCTTATAGAGAAGGCTTTCCATCTCTCACCATTGGGTACTATGCTGGCTGTGGGTTTTGCATATATGCCCTTTATCATATTGAGGAATTTTCCTTCAATTCCTACCTTTTGAAATGTTTTTATCAAAAAAAGGATACTGAATTTTGTTGAGTGCTTTTTCAGCATCTATTGAGATAATCACTTGATTTTTCCCTTTTGATTTGTTAATGTGTTGTATTAGATTGATTGATTTTCTTATGTTGAATCATGCTTGCATGCCTGGAATGAACCCCACTTGGTCATGGTGTATGATTTTTTTTAATGTGTCTTTGGATTTGATTTGCAACTTTTTTGTTGAGAATTTTTGCATCTATATTCATTAGGGAGATTGGCCTGTAGTTTTCTTTCTTGTGCCATCTTTATCTGGTTTTGGTATCAGAGTGATGTTGGCTTCATAAAATGAGTTAGGTATTGTTCCATTTTCTTCAGTTTTTTTAAAGAGTTTAAGTAGAATTGGTGTTTTTGGAAAGTTTGGTAGAACTCCTCTGTGAAGCCATCTGGCCCTAGGCTTTTATTTGTAGGAAGCTTTTTGATGACTGGCTGGATCTCTTTCCTTGTGATTGGTTTGTTGGTCTTCTATTTCTTCTTGGGTCAGTCTAGTTTGTTCATGTGTCTCCAGGAAGTTATCCATTTCCTCAAAATTATTTAGTTTGTTGGCGTACAGTTTTCATAGTATCCACTTACGATTTTTTAAATTACTTTGGGATCTGCAGTGATATCCCACTCTCATTTATTTTGTTTATTTGGGTCTTCTCTCTTTTTGAATTTGTCAGTCTAGCTAAGGGTTTGCCAATCTTGTTGATCTTCTCAAAGAACCAACTTTTGGTTTTATTTATTCTTCCTATCGTTATTTTGTTCTCCATATCATTTGTTTCTGCTTTAATCCTTGTTATTTCTTGTCTTCTACTTGCCTTAGGATTAGTTTGCTGATCATTTTCTAACTTCTTCAGTTGTTCCATTAGTTCTTTGATTTTAGCTCTTTCTTCCTTTTTTAAAGTATGTATTTATGGCTATAAATTTCCCCCTCAATATTGCCTTCATTGCATCCCATAAGTTTTTATATGTGGTGTTCTTTTTTTCATTTGTCTCTAGATATTTAGCAATTTCTCTTGCAATTGCATCTTCGACCCACTGATTGTTTAGGAGTCTGTTGTTTAACCTGCAGATATTTGTGAATGTTCTAGATCTTTGATGGCTGTTGACTTCTAGTTGCATTCCATTGTGGTCAGAGAATGTGTTTTGAATAATTTCAATCTTTTTAAATTTATTGAGGCTTGTTTTATGCCCCAGCATATGATCTATCCTAGAGAAAGTTCCATGAGTACTACAAAAGAATGTATATCCGGTAGTTTGGGATGTAATGCTCTGTATGTCCGTTAAGTCTAATTCATTTATCACATTATTTAGTTCTCCATTTCATTATTGATCCTCTGTCTGGTTGATCTATCTATAGGAGAGAGTGATATATTGAAGTCTCCCACAATTATTGTGGAAACATCTGTTGCTTCCTTCAGTTTTGTCGATGTTTGTCTCATGTACTTTGGAACTCATTGATTGGGTGTGTAAACATTTATGATTGTTATTTCTTCTTGGTGAATTGTCCCTTTTACTAGTATGTAATGTTCTTCTTTGTCTTTTATGACATCCTTGCATTTAAAGTCTATTTTATCTGAAATTAGTATTGCTGCCCCTTCTTTCTTTTAGCTGTAGCTTGCTTGGAATATTTTTTTCCCATCCTTTCACTTTCAATTTATTTGTGTTACTAGGTCTAAGATGAGTCTCTTATAAACAACATATTGATGGTTCATATTGTTTAATCCATTCTCCCAATCTATATCTTTTAATTGAGGAGTTTAACCCATTCACATTCAACATTATTACTGTGAAGGCAGTTCTTGAACCAGCTATCTTATCCTTTGGTTTTTATTTTTCAAGTGTATTTTTCCCACCTCTTTCTTTATGTCCTTTAAGGTACTGTGCTGGTTTTATCTATTATTTCCCCCAGAAAAAGCCATATTCTTTAATACAATCTTGTGGGGGCAGACATATTAGTGTGGATTAGGTTGGAACCTATTGGTTCAGTATTTCCGTGGAGATGTGGCCACGCCCATTCAGCGTGGGCCTTGATTAGTTTACTAGAACCTTATATAAGCTCAGATATAAGGAGCTCACTGCTGTAGCTGAGACAGACATTTTGAAGATGGCCGTTGGAAGCTGATGCAGATGTTTTGGAGAACGCCATTTTGAAATGCAACCTAGGAGCAAGCAGATACCAGCCACGTGCCTTCCCAGCTAACAGAGGTTTTCTGGACACTATTTGCTTTCCTTCAGTGAAGGTACCCAATTGTTGATGTGTTACCTTGGACACTTTATGGCCTTAAGACTGTAACTGTGTAACCAAATAAACCCCCTTTTATAAAAGCCAATCCATTTCTGGTGTTTTGCATTGCGGCAGCATTAGCAAATTGGAACAGGTATCCTTACTAAAACTCTTCAGTTTGGTGCCCTTCTCCAGACCTCCCTCTCCTTTCTCTTTTTCTCAGGTGGTAGAGCTTCCTTTAGTATTTCTTGTAGGGCAGGTCTCTTGTTAGAAAATTCTCTCAGCATTTGTTTGTGAAAATTTTAAGCTCTCCCTCAATTTTTATTTTATTCATACTTATTGAGGTATATTCACATACCATGCAGTCATACAAAACAAAGTGTGCATTCAGTTGTTTACAGTACCATTATATAGTTGTGCATTCATCACCAAAATTAATTTTTGACATTTTCATTACCACACACACAAAAATAATCAGAATAAAAATTAGAGTGGAAAAGAACAATTAAAGTAAAAAAGAACACTGGGTGTCTTTTTCTCCTTTTTTTTTCTCCCCCCATTTTTCTACTCATCCGTCCATAAACGAGACAAAGGGGAGTGTGGTCCATATGGCTTTCCCAATCACTTTGTCACCCCTCATAAGCTACATTTTTATACAATCATGTTCAAGATTCATGGGTTCTGGGTTGAAGTTTGATAGTTTGAGGTATTTACTGCTAGCTATTTCAATTCATTAGAACCTAAAAAGGGTTGTCTAGATTGTGCGTAAGAGTGCCCACCAGAGAGACCTCTCTGCTCCTTCTGGAATATCTCTGCTCCTGAAGCTTATTTCATTTCCTTTTACATCCCCCTTTTGATCAAGAAGATGTTCTCCATCCCATGATGCTGGGTCTAGATTCCTCCCCAGGACTCATATTCCACGTTGCCAGGGGGACTCACTCCCCTGGGTATCAGATCCCAAGTAATGGGGTGGGCAGTGATTTCACCTTTCAAGTTGGCTTAGCTAGAGAGAGAGGGCCACATCTGAGCAACAAAGAGGCTCTTAGGCACAGCTGTAGGGAGGTGTAGTCTCTCCTTTGCAGCAACAGTCTTCCCAAGGGCAAGTCCTGTGGTAGAGGGCTTAGCCCATCAAACCCACCAGTCCCCTATGTCTGTGAGCACATCAGCAACCATCGAGGTGGGGGAGCCCAACCCCCCTGCATTCTCCGCCAGCTCCCCAAGGGGGCTCTGCATATGTTTTTCATTTTGTTTTCAATTAGCTCTTTTTTTTTAAATCAACTATATAAAAAATAATTAAAAAAAACATACAATAAAAAAAAATTTCAGACAAACCATAACAAGGGAGTCCAACATGTTCTACTCTACCCCAAGAAAATAACCCAGTATAGCAACATTCCTGTGAACTTGTTCCCACCACATCCACCAGAAATTAACAAACCATAGTCATTCCTGGGCATTCCCAGAACGTTAAACTCACCCTTGCTAGCTTATCTGTTCTTATTGGGTTATCGATCCCCCTTCACCAATTGCTCTCTATCACTAGTTCCCCTACATTCTACATTATAAACCATTTAGTTTAGGAGTGTGTTGTTTAACCTCCAGGTATTTGTGTATTTTCTAAGTCTCTGAAGGTTTTTGACTTCTAATTGTACTCCATTGTGGTCAGAGGATGTACTTTGAATAATTTCAGTTTTTTTTAAATTTATTGAGGCTTGTTTTATGTCCCAGCGTATGGTCTGTTCTGGAGAAAGTTCTGTGATCACTAGAGAAGAATGTGTGTCCTGGTGATTTGGGATATAATGTTCTATATATGTCTGTTAAATCAAATTCATTTATCCGATTGTTTAGATTTTCAGTTTCCTTATTGGTCTTCTGTCTGGTTGATCTAGCTATAGGAGAGAGTGATGTGTTGAAGTCTCCCACAATTATTGTGGAAACATCCATTGCTTCCTTTAGTTTTGCCAGTGTTTGTCTCATTTATTTTGTGGCACCATGATTGGGTGCATAAACATTTATGATTGTTATTTCTTCTTGTTGAATTGCCCCTTTTATTAATATGTGGTGGCCTCCTTTGTCTCTCATAACATCCTTGCATTTAAAGTCTATTTTATCTGAGATTAATATTGCTACTCCTGCTTTCTTTTTGGCTGTAGCTTGTGTGAAATATTTTTTCCCATCATTTCACTTTCAATTTCCTTGTGTCCCTGTGTCTAAGATGAGTCTCTTGTATGCAGCATATTGATGGTTCATATTCTTTGCTCCATCCTGCCAATCTATATCTTTTAATTGGGGATTTTAATCCATTTACACTCAACGTTATTACTGTGAAGGCATTTCTTGAATCAGCCATCCTATCCTTTGGTTTATGTTTGTGAGATATATTTTTTCCCTCTTTCTCTTATTGTCCTTTAATGAACCAATATTGAATCTCTTTAGTACTGAACCTTTCTCCATCTCTCTCTCTCCTTTCTTTGTTTCTCTGTCAGTAGAACTCCCTTTAGTATCTGAAGTAGGGCAGGTCTTTTATTAGCAAAACCTCCCAGGATTTGTTTGTCTGTGAAAAATTTAAGCTCTCCCTCAAATTTGAAGGAGAGCTTTGCTGGACAAAGTATTCTTGGCTGGAAATTTTTCTCTCTCAGAATCTTAAATATGTCATGCCACTGCCTTCTCGCCTGCATGGTGGCCGCTGAGTAGTCACTACTTAGTCTTATGTTGTTCCCTTTGTATGCGGTGAATTGCTTTTCTCTTGCTGCTGTCAGAACTTGCTCCTTCTTCTCAGTATTTGACAGTCTGATTAGAATATATCTTGGAGTGGGTTTATTTGGAATTATTCTATTTGGAGTTCGCTGGGCATTTATGCTTTGTGTATTTATATTGTGTAGAAGGTTTGGAAAGTTTTCCCCAACAATTTCTTTGAATACTCTTTCTAGACCTTTACCTGTCTCTTCCCGTTCTGGAACACCAATAAGTCTTAAATTTGGACGTTTTATTTTATCTATCATATCCCTGAGGTCCATTTTGATTTTTTCAATTTTTTCCCCATTCTTTCTTTTGTTCTTTCATTTTCCATTCTGTGGCCCTCAAGGTCGCTGATTCATTGTTCGGCTTCCTCTAGTCTTGTACTGTAAGTATCCAGAATCTTTTTAATTTGGTCAACAGTTTCTTTTATTTCCATAAGATCATCTATTTTTTTATTTACTCTTGCAAATTCTTCTTTCTGCTCTTTTAGGGTCTTCTTCATGTCCTTTATATCCTGAGCCATGATATTGATGTTTGTGAGTACTTCTTTGATTAATTGCTCCAACTTCTATGTCTCCTCTGTTTACTGTTTGGGTTATCCATATCTTCTGGTTTCTTCATATGCTTTATAATTTTCTGTAGTTTTTGGCCTCATGGCATTTGCTTATCTTGATAGGGTTCTTTTAGGATATGTAGACTTATTTGAACATTTATTTATAATTTGGAAGAACCATAGCGGGACTGTGAAGAGTTGTCTCCCAGCCAGCTGCAATGATGGCTGCATGGGGCATGGGAAGCTACCCCCTTCCACAATTCTCTGCCTGTTCCAGTGGCCAGTACCAGGCTCAGGGGCTCCTGGCCATGGGTCTGTGAAGGGTTATCACCTACTCCAGGTATTCAGGAGATTGTCCGGGGTGTGGAAGGTCACTCCCCTCCCATCACCAGCTGGCTCTAGCTGCCCATTCCCTGGTGGCATTCCAGGCTGAACACTCATCCGTCTCTAAATGTAGCCTCTCAGTTTCTCCAAGTGCACACTCAGTGTGGGTGTGGAAGTCCTTGCTCAGCCAGTGGAACCCTGGAACTGCTGTTCTGGAGCACCTTCTGTCCTTTATCTAGTGTTTTTCACGGAGAAGAAGTTTGCTTTATCTCTCCTAATCCACCAACTTGGATCCTCCCATCTGGGCTTTTTGGAGTTGGCCTTAAATTTTACCACCACTTCTGGCTCATCTCTTCTGTTCATTCATCAATCCACCCAGTAAATATGGCCAGCCTCAGAGCTAGGTCTTGACAATAAAAGGCTCATATATACTCCCTTAGTCACTTGTGGAGCTTGCTTTCTGAGTCCTAAACAAAAGGCCTAGAAACCACTTTTATCCTAAATCAAGGACTGCCTGTAATGCTGCTCAAAGAGAATCAGCAGGTTTTGGGGTTGTATTTGATTTATGGAAGTCTCTAAGGAGACCAAAGACATTTAGCATCTGTGCTGAGCTTAAACCATGAAAAACCTCCTGATATCCCTGGAAGGCTTGGATAATGACCAGGTGACCATTTTTGTCCCATGCACTTTTCCTCAGGGCATCATTTGGTCAAACACATCCTGGAAAGAATAGTGATGGTTACCTATGAAGTGAAAACTAATGTATTGGTCACATCTTATTTGAGGATAACAGGTGAGTCTAGCAGCCATTGCTGATTATAGGTGACAATGGTAGTGCTTGCTTGATTAAAGTTTGATCTGAGAAGGACACCAACTGAAGCAAGTGAAATTGTCAAATTTCTTTGTTTACTTAAAGAAAGAAATGTTCTGAAGCAGAATAAAATTTTGGCAAAACATTGAGTTTTCTTAAAACTGTGAGGCATGAACATTTCAATGATATCCTGGAGAACACCACTTTAAACTTGTTATAGAGAGAGACTGTTAGAAAGTTAAGATTTCAAGCTGGGTACTTAAGTCCCAGCTTCACAACTGATTTTCCAGACAATCTTAGACAAATTTCAGTACTTTGTTTCCAACAATGCCAAATTGCATTGTACATTAGCTGCATTTGAGTACCGTTTTAATGCTGGAAGCATGAATTTATAATATAATGAAGTTGTGTAACAATGATTGTAGGAAGAAACTCTCAAGATATGATTTGAGGGATGGCAAAATGCATGCCCCTCAAGATCTTGAGGAATTGTAGCAATGGAAAATATAACTCTTGGTCCAGTGGTCACCTAAGAATAGGAGAGTCTTTGCCTTCTCTGTCCTACCACTACAGGAAATAGGGCCAAAATAAAATCCTGGAGGAACTAAAGGCAAGCCCTCAAAGCTTTGTAATACACATTTTTTTAATCATGGTGGATAGAATGAGATGATGAAGGTTATAGATTATTTCACATCTACTGAAAAGGTTATAACTCTGATCCTGCACCTTTTACCTTTATTTTTTCCCTCATCAGGTAGCATTTTAATTTGCATGCTTCCATATTGGCTCTCTCTTTGGTTTCTAAGTGCCGCTGGGTCAAGAACTTTGTCTTATATCTGTATTTCCAGTGTCTTGCACATTGCCTGTGCATGGTAGGTCCACAATACTTTTTTAGAGTTGAATTGCTGTACTGTATTTGGTTTGTTATGGCATTGATTTGTGCCTTAGTTTGCCAGAGCTGCTATGACAAGTATCACAAACTGGTTCTGGCTTAACAACAGGAGTTTATTGGCTCATGGTTTTGAGGCTAGAAGAAGTTCAAAATCAAGATATTGGCAAGGCTTCCTTTTTCCCTGAAGACTGTGTATTCTGGTGCTGGCTGCCAGCCATCCTTAGGGTTCCTTGCCTTGTCTCTGCTTCCCGTCACATAGTGATATGCTCTCCTTTCTGCTTCTGTGACTCCTGAGTTCTCTGTAGGAGGTCTCTAGATTAAGGCCCACCCTTATTCAGTTGGCCATGCCCTAACTAAAAATAACATCTTCACAAGGTCCTATTTACAATGGATTCACACCCACAGGGATATGGATTAAGAATATGTGTTTGTTGGGGTACATAATTCAACCACCACAAATTGTAAGTGCCATACCTTTATGTTAATGTTTTTATTAAACTCTTTGAACAATAGAAGATTTGATATTTTTCTGTAACTTAAAATAATACAATTTCCTCTCATTTTTAGAACATTTCCTCATAGTAAGTTTGCATCACAGTCATACATCTCAGGGAGTGTGGGAGTAGCATTAAGTTTGGTTGTGCAATTCTGTTTTTATAAAATCTCAAGGAGACTTTGACTCTCTTTAATAAACAGTTATTAAAAATGTCATGTCATGAATCTCTGTGCCTGTGATAGCATCTAATGTGTGAAAAACCATCTGTTTAGATAGCTATTTATGATGTGACAAATAGCTTCTCTGTTGAAACGAGAAACAACCAAAAAACAAAGGCCAAAAAAAACCTCTATTCACGCAGTCCTTTTTAAACCTACAAAACATTCTTTCTCAAGCTTTCTCACAGGAAGACTTTGAAATCAACTTTCTTGGGACCCATTCATTTTGTTGCAAAACTATGCACCTGTTTCAGTCTCACTTTCCTCATCAAGGATGCAAGGATATCCTGAGCTCTATGCATTAGTGATTTTAATATAAAGGAAAGATGCTAGTGATCTACCTGGCTTCTGAAATTGATCTGACATCTTAATAAATAATGCAGAAAGATTAATAGGATATTCATGAAGATAATAGTGTAATTGGTACTTTCGTTTATGATCCAACAATGGTAGTTTCCACTTTAATCCTATTGGAGTGGAAAGAGGACACTTGATAGTTTCATTCATGGCTCTGCCCTTAACAGCTGTTATCCAGGCACAAATCCTTTAGCATCTCTGAGTCACAACTTCATTATTTGTGAAATGAGACACTTGCATTTAAGGTGGTTGTGATGCTTCAATGAATATGGGAAATCTTGTTATAAGCTCTAAAGGAATATATAAATATAAAAAATTATCTTCATGGAGGGGACAGGTCATTGGATTGTAGATTTACTTCTAGGGAATCTTTTTGTCAGTGCTTTGGACATAATTAAGTACAGATACATTCTAGAATGATACATCTTCATTTTTGTGTCTTATATGTCCTCTCCCCTTCCTATTGCATAGTCCTATAGTAGGGCTCCATAAATTGCTTGAAATCTTAAAACAGCAACCATAGAAAGCCATCTCTTGCTGAGGCTTAGGAGTCAGAGGCAAAAATCACAATAGTTGATTATAGGCTGTTTGCTTAACACACATTTCCAAGAGTAAAATGAACTTAGAACTTTATTGAGTGCTCTTTGATATATTTATACATAATTTTTATCTGCCAAATTCTCTAAACTTTCAGGAAATATACTATTTATCAACTTCAAGTAACTTAACTTAGAGATTGTTTATTATATGGACAATAAAAAAACCCACATGTTGCATTGCTTTGAAAATTTATAAAATGTTTGTCTCTGCTTGAATATAGTGATAGTTATTTAACACAGTTTCCCCTTTGAAACAAAAAGAGCTTGGTTACAAGGAAACTGTGAGTTCAACCTAATTTTCAATGATAGTGACTGTTTAGCTAGTGTCACTGTTGTTTAGAAGATTCTCCTTAGAACACTGGCATCATAATAACCTGGGGTGCTTCTGATATGGACTCAGGACCTCACCCCAGATCTTCTAATGTAGATTCTTGGATGTTAGGCCTAGAAATCTGCATTTTAGGCAGCACTCTGGTTATTCTTAGGCACATTAAGGTTTGGAAATTACTAGTTTAGGATTTCATGTTCTTGCTTCTATTTCCCAATATGTGAGTTTTGATTTTATGTTTCTGCTATAATAGCAGTATTATCTTAAAGTAAATCACCCCCATGTCTTTTTGAAAATAGGCTGGGCAGGATAACTAAAAACAAATGTTCATTTGGAAATGGTTATGAAAGCCAAGATAGAGTCAGAGTAAATAGTTTCTGCTGGTTCTCTCATTTTCTCTTTCCCTAGATATAAGTAAGTGCTGCAAATTATCCCTTGCATTGAAAAAGGGAAAGTAAACTTGTGCCTGAGATTTTCTAGCTTGCATTTAACCCCCTTTCTCTAGCGAGTCATGGTTGTTAGATGATATAAAAGGGCATGGAGATATATAGGTCTCTTAATTAATAGTGTGCAAGAGGTCCTGTTTTGATTTTCTTGATTTTTTTCTGCTCTTTTCTTTCCTTTTTTTTTTGCATTTACTTGTCTATATCTGGTTTTATTATAAGTCTCTTTTATTTTAAGATCTTTGTTTTATATCTTTTGGGCATAGCACAGTGCCTAGCACTTAGAACCAGTTTGAAGGATCTAGGGATAAAAGGATGGAAAGTGAGTTAGTGGTGATGATGGGCAAATAGAGTCCAAACTTGACCCATAGGTTCAAGTTACTGAAAATTCTTAGCTCTTTGGCTATGTGTATCTTTAAAAATACACATTTTAGAGCCCAAATCTGTAAATTTAAAATACAATTTGCCCTTTCATACTCCCCATACCAGTGACCCTATTGAAGAGGAATGGGTTAAATTAGAACTGGCAGATTTTAGCTGGGAGCCAACCTGCTGGAGGCTGGTGGGGGCAGGAGAGAGGGGTTTGGTCAGGGAGGTCAGCAGGAAGGACCTGGTCACTAGCGCTTGTCTGGGGTCATATCAGCTGCTGGACATGGCAGCAAGAGTCTGCAAATGACAGAAGGGCAGAACCAACTCTGCCATATCTTGTGAAGACTCAGTGAGGTCTTCAGTGGAAATTGGCTCCCGTCTGCATAGCGTTCAGAGGACTGAACTGAGCTGGGCTGTCTCACAGATAAATAGGTATGTCAGCAATTAAAAGGATATTTAGTAGGGCCTGCAGTTGGGTAGATACAAGGTCACTATTATTATCATCATCAGAACATTCATGTCTGTAACTAGTTCAGGATGTAAGGCTGGGGAAGATAGCTCTGTAACTGTCTTCAAATATTTGAAGGAATGATCGTGTATTTGCATGAGGTAGACAATATAAATTGTTGAATGAGTTTGGGAGAGAGAGAAATACTTTAGCTTTGATTCGAGTGTAGAACCAGAAATGACATATGCTTTTTCTATGCTTTCCCACCTCTTTTCCTTAAGTGCTCCCACTGTTTCTGCCCCTCTGCCTGGCATGCTGCATCCATCACCCCCAAATCTCCTCATGTCTTTCGACACCCAACACAGATGGCATCTGATTCATAGGGTGGCCATGTGGCGTAATGGAACAACTACGGGCCAGGAAAACCTCAACACAGGGATGCCAAATGCTCTGGAAGCACTAATCCTTCCTAGATCTGTGACCAGGGCAGACATTGCTAATTGATTATAGAATTTTTCCCCTGGATCCTGATGCAGCCACAGAATTGCAAGGCAGCACTTTAGTAAGCTGCTAACAACCGGTTAAATTGAGACAAGAATCCTATTTTCCATGTTGACCTTCAGCCTTCCCTGATTCTCCCATTCAGGAGTAATTTCTCCACCTTTAATTCTTTAAAAAAATGTGTTTTCATTACTTATTGAGACTATATAAAATATTTATAAAGTATTTGTAAGGCATGAAGGATCACACTACATCAGACACCTGTATCTCTAACATCCAGTTTAAACAGAAGAACATGGGGGTTGCTTTTGGTGGCTCCGGTTGCTGCCTCTTCCTGACCCTTTGGCTTTCTCTCCCTGCATTAGAGGTAGCCACTTTCCTAAATTTGGGTTTATAATTTTCTTGCTTTATTTTAAAGTTTCACTATGCATTCATATCCTTAAACAATATACAGCTTTGTTTTGTATGTTTTTGGCTTTATGTAAACAACATCACACCAGATATATTATTTTGAGACTTACTTTTTTTACTTGACAATTGTTCCTGAGATCTATCCATGTTGTTGTGGACAGGTGTCATTGTTTCTGCAGCTGTACAGCACTACAGTGTATGTGCTGGTTTGGATATATTATTAGCCCTCAAAAAGTGATGTTCTTTAATGGAATCTTGTGGGGGTAGATTTATTAGTCTTTTTATCAGGGTGGAACCTTTTTATGGCTTTAGAACTGTAAATTTGTAACCTAATAAAGCCCCTTTATAAAAGCCAATCCATTTCTGGTATTTTGCAAATCGGCAGCTCTAACAAACCAGAACGGTATATTAGTATGCTCAATGTATTTACCCATCCTACCATTTATGGACACTTGCATGTTTACAATTTTTGGCAGCTTAGAACAATGTTGTTATGAATCATTTCATGTATTTCTCCTTGCACACATGTGCAAGAGTTTCTCTAGGGTTTAGATACAGAGTGCAGTTTCTGGGCCATAGAGTATGAACCTGCTCAGCTTTATTAAAAAATGTCAAATGATTTTCCAAATTGAATCAATTTATATTTCCAACATCAGTATATAATAATGATTTCAGTGATAGTTGTGATGATGACAGCGATGATGTTGATGATGACTGGTGATAGCATCTAACTCACTTAGTGTTTATTGTGTGCTAGGCACTATTCTAAGCACTTTAGATATATTAACTCATTTAATTCCTGCACAACCTTGAGTGTCCTAGTTGCTCTACATCCTTGCCAATACCTGAACTTATCTGAATTTTAAATTTTGCCAGTGTGGTAGATGTGAAATGCTATCTTATTGTGCTTTTACTTTGTATTACCCTGTTTATTAATGAGGTTGAGCATGTCTTCATGTTTGTGGAATGCCTGTTCAACTCCTTTCCCCATTTTTAATTGGGATGCTTGTCTGTCTTCTTATTAAGTCATAATAACTCTTTACCACTTTTCTACTTTTTATAATAATTATTTATATCCAGGCCTATTTCTTTGACTAGACTGAAAGCTGCTTAAGGGACTGATAGTGACTAGATATTTGTATTCTCACAGAGCCAAGCATTATGAATTGAGCCCAGGCATTGCACAAGGATACTTATTGGGTGAAATAATTAGAAGTCCAGTCTTGATTTACAAAATACTAGGCCTTCCTGCATCCTGAGCTCTAGACATATTCCCTCAGCAGTTAATTGAACACCTGGATGATATATCATTAATTTACTTCAAAGTCCCACATTTCTCAATCCCTGAGAAAGCCTCTAATGAACCCAGAAAGTTTCCTTTTGTATCCTGTGTCTAAGCTTTGACCAAACAACTTCCCTAAGCTTTGACCAACCAACTTCCCTAGATCCCTTGGTCACTTAACTTAAAAAAAAAAGCAACTTTATTATGAAATACCTAGAGATATGAACAGGTGCATAAAACATTAATGTACACTATAACAGATAGTTATATAGATAATACAACATCTAAATTGCTCAATTTAAAAATAATCTGTATTGTGATACCAGCTTGAAGTCAGCAACCCTTAGAAATGAAGCCTCTTGGTATGATCTAGAGGGGTTTGGCAAACTATGGCCTGTGAGCCAAATAAGGCCCCCTGCCTGGTTTTGTAAGTAAAGTTTTATTGGAACACAGCCACACTCATTCATTTTCATGTTGTCTATGGCTGCTTTTGAACTACGATGTCAGAGTTGAGAAGTTGCTGCAGAGATCATATAGCCGGTAAAGCTGAAAGTATTTACTACCTGGCCCTTTATAGAAAAAGTTTGCCAACCACTGTTTGAGAGTCTTACTTGAACAAACATACCATATTATATCCTGTGTGTTTTTATCCTTTCAGTAAAGCTAGTTTGGTGAATCTTTGAGAAAAGCAAGTAAAAATTTTAACATTAAAAAGCATTAAACCATATATATGATCATGATCTGTTTTAATGCAATTCTTAAGAACAGCCCAAAACTAAACCCAAAGAAAACTATCTGTATCTTGACCTCCTTAAGGGTATGCTGCATTGCATCAACAACAATTTATAACTAGAAGACTGGAGCAATCTAATAATTTTTTGGGTCACAGGGTAAAACTAACTGAATAGAAAAAGAGATCAACATTTTGAGATTTTATCCCTGAAGAATTTAATACCTGAAACAGATTGAGTTTTTTGATTAACTTATTCCTTTGTGAGTAGATGTTAACCATCCAAACAGATGAAAAGACCTAGAAGGAAATTGAGCACACATCATTCTCTACTGACATTAGGAAAGTACATGTGTATACTATACACCCCCACCCCCTGCCACACATACAAATGGATGTTCAGTCAAAAATGAACCAAAATGATGTGTTCGGGTTTTAATCTTGTACCTCAGAAAAACATGTTCTTAATCTTAATCCATTCCTGTACCTGTGAACCCATTATAAATAGTAACTTTTGATGATGTTAGTTTCAGTTAAGTTGTGGTCAACTGAATCAGTTTGGGCTTTAATCTGGATTACTGGAGATCTTTATAAGCAGAATGAAATTCAGAGGAGAGAGAGAGACAGAGAGAGAGAGAGAGAGAGAGAGAGAGAGAGAGAGAGGGAGGGAGGGAGGGAGAGAGAAGCTGGAAGCTGGAAGTCAACGAAACTGGAAGAGAAAGGAGAAGATGCTGCCATGTGCATTGCCAGGTGATGGAAAAGCCAGGGAACTCCAAACATTGCTGGCCAGCAAGACGATACCAACCAGGGGGGAAGCAAGCCTTCCAGCCTCTGAAACCATGAGCCAATAAATTCCTGCCGTTAAACCAACCCATTGTACAGTATTTGTTTTAGCAGCTAGGAAACTAAGACATGATGCTTAGACAAAAATGGCCACCGTAGTTTCTGTTTGAACACAGAAAAAGTTTACTTTTAATTCTTTTCTATGACTGTCAACTCACTATAGCAAAACCAATTTAGTTTTCTTTGAACAGTCTCATAAATGAAAATAAAAACTGGGGAATAACTTAATTGCCCACAGGGGAGATGAGTGTGAAGACAGATGTATGAAGTTCATTTAAAAAAAATATAGCGTAATGTCTCCTCCAAGCTATATTTCAGTCTAAAGTCCACTCTAGTCCTGGGTTGGGGGAGGGTACCTTTTGTTGTGCTTCTTTAAGTCAAAGAATATGAGTTGTAATCTGAGAAAGAGATATATAATACTTCAAAACCTGATTACACTAACTCCCTCCTCCTTTACTCCCAATTTAAAAAATAATTTTATGGAAAAACGCCTTGCTTTTCAAATTTGCATTTAAAGAATGCTTGTTTGGGGCAGTCAGAATGAAAACTGAACAAGTTAAAATAGCAGCCTTTCAAATATACAGAGAATTATTTTTCCTACCCCAAGGAAGTAATTACTGGAAGTACAGATCTTTGGAAATGTATTCTTTAAAAATGATGTATAGAGCATAGGTCTATAGAGTTTTAGATCAGAAGGAGATCAAAACCCAAACTGAAACCCTCTCACCTAAGAGAAGAGAAAGCAGGAACCATGTGTGCATGAATATGTATTTTTTTATTCTTAGTTGCTTTACATTTTTTCTTAAAACGGGGTGAAATGATAAATGGCAGTGTGACACAGTGATTGGGAGGGCAGTGTTTGTCATCAAACAGATTTGGGCTATATTCCTAGATCCACCACATCATTATTGTGTGACCTTGCAGAGGTTGTTGGAGCAATCTCAGGTTTTTCACCCAAAAATGAAAATAATATTGATCCTTACCATAGGGTTCTTTTAAGTATTAAATGGAACAATAAATATAAAAGTCTTAACACAGTGCCTGGAATGTACTAAAGGAATGAGAGGAGAAAATGTGGATCTATTGAGGCTGAGTGACTGCTCCACCCTCATGTGCTTGTTTAGCAGCCGCTCAAGGGCTAGAGGTGAAGCTACTAACTCCTAGACCAGATTTTTTTATTCCAATTATTCTACTGACCTCTTGGAGATAAGAGCTTTTTATTGGTGACTGTGTTTGTGTGTATTTTAAGGAAAAAAAACAAAAACAAAACATTTAGTGGTTTTCTCCCAGCTCTGTGCTTTTAGGCATTTATGACTTTTTTTTGCAAATCTGTACTAATTTGTACTGCAGCCACTGAGAATATTGGCTTTTCTTACTGATCAATGGATGTGGGCAGCACTGAGAAAAGGAGCCAAAAGGATGATCGAGAATACCAGTTAACACTTGATGAGTACTTACTATATGCCAGACACTATTCATTTATGAATTAATTTCTTTAATCCTCCTTAAACTCTAAAGGCGGCAGTATCATCATCCCCATTTGGGGGATGCCACATGGAAGCACTGAGAAGTATAGTAACCTGTCTGGGCTACATAGCCAAGAATGGGTAAACCAAGAATCGAGGCCAGGCAGGCTGCACCCAAACCTGCTCTGAGCATGTCCCTGTGTCCTGGATGCTCAGTTTTTACCACCCTGAGCTGGGTGATGAGAGAATTTGTTGTTGGAGCTGAGGCTGTCAGAACCAGCTCCTGAGAGCCTTCTGTAGCTCTCCAGGCCCATGTAGAGCTTGGATAAGTTAGAGGTTTGGTTCATCATCACTCCAGGGATTCGGCACCAGATATGATCCAGGGCTCTGCCTGCTTGAGAAGATGAGGTCTTGCCACTCAATTTTACCTTTTTTTCTAGATCTTTCTTTGTAGTATAATTGCTATAATCTGTTGATTAGATACCTTTGGGGATCCTTGTTGGGTTAAGAGTAACTTTTTCAGTGTGAAGAGGCTATTTGCACTTGTCATAAATAATGGTACCAAAACATTAGGCCAAATTAAGGAAACCCTACATAAAAGGTCACATATTGTATGATTCCATTTATATGAAATATCCAGAATAGATAAATCAAGAGACAAATTGCAAATTGGTGGTTGCCAGGTACTGGGGATGGGAGGTGGGGTGGAATCAGAAGAAACTGCTTAATGGGTAAGGGGTTTTACTTTGGAGTGGTGGAACTGTTTTGGAGCTAGTTAGAAGTGGTGGTTGTACAACACTGAATGCACTAAATGCCACTGAATTCTTCACTTCAAAATGGTTAATTTTATGTTATGTGAATTTCACCTAAATAAATTTAAGTAAAAAATATATCTAATGGTAGCCTTTAAGAGCTGGTCTAAGGAAAAATAATTTATGTAAGACGTTTTATTTTTTAAAAAGTCCTCTTCGCCTTCAGAATCTACCCCACCAATCACTTGGCCTTTTGCCTTCTTTTTTTTTTAAAAGAGGTGAAACTTGTTTTTTTTTTTTTTTTTGATGTAATTTTATTGAGATATATTCAAACACCATACAATCCATCCAAAGTATACAGTCAGTGGTTCACAGTATCATCACATATTTGTGTATTCATTGCCATGTTCATTTTTAGAACATTTGCGTTACTCCAGAAAAAGAAATAAAAAGGAAAAAGAAGACCTCAAATATCCCATATCCCTTACCCCTCCCTCTTATTGACTACTAGTATTGCACTCTACCCAATTTTAAGACTTTCAATAGAGGTAGATTAACTAAGATAGTGTAGTATTGTCAGAGATAGATATATACATCCAGAAGTACATCCATACAAACATGAACAATTGACTGGCACTTTTTTTTTTTTTTTTTTGCTATATAGTTATACAATCATTATCAAAGATCAGGGCTACTGGATGACAGTTCAGCAACTTCAGGTATTTCCTTCTGACTATTCTAAAAACACTAGACACTAAAAAGATATATCTCTTTGAGTCAGTAGGCACAGTCATTTGTTAAATCCTAATTTCTCAGTTACACTTCCTCCCTCTCATTTGATCTTTCTCTCAATCTTCAGGGATAGCTGGGCAATGACCATTTTAACTTCCTTGTGCTGGAAAGGGGTGTTGACTTTTTGGGGTAGAGGAATGAAACTGGCTGATGTTCTTCAAGAAACTGGTACCTCTGGGTTTCAGGCTTTTGCCTTCTTTTCCTTTTATAAATTCCTAATTAAGAAAAAAAAAAAGTGAATGCTTTTTCAAAGAATTCCTTTTTTTTTCCTTTGGGGATAACTTTTCTTCAAAGACTAAGTTTTTGAGGACTGGCTGGGGGTGAGGGGAAGATGAGCAAGACTTGATGAGATATGAGAGAAATATCCAGGGTAAGCTGGCCCTTTAGGAACATTGCTTAGTAAATGTCTTAATGGGACAAACAGGTATGCAGTCCATTTTTAGAGTTATAAGGGACCTTAAAGATAATTTAGTCCCCATTTTTTGCAGGTAAGGAAGCTGAGGTAAAAGCAGGTTAGTGACAGAGCTAGGATTAGAAACCAGGTCTCCTGATTTCGATGTCCTTGTATATTCTTTACACTGCTTTCTGGGAAGAAGGGGAAACCTTGAGAAATGAGGCAGCCCTAAAGTTCAGTTTCCCTTGTGTTTGGGTTCTTTCTTAAAGACATTCATAAGTTAGAAGACCTTTTCTAAGTTTTATGTTGGAAAAGGAAAAAAGTTGCCTTTCTTGTATATAAATTTGACAGTAAAACAGTGCCATTATCTTGTAATGATACTGCTTGGGATTCATATTTATAAATTTAATCCCTATCTTTCCACTCCCTCCACAAAATGAATTTTAGCATCCATAAAGATTATTTTACAACTTTATACTCACACTAATGGCTCCTACTCAGCAATTGTGATTTGCTGTCTTAATATTCGCTGATTAATATTATTTATTCTTCTTCTTTATTTTTTTTTTTTAGGAATATTCTTATGCTGTGATCACATGGTGAGGTTCCCTCACAAGCTAAAAGAATTGGCACTCTTCCTTGGCTTTAGAAGATAATGCTTAAAATTGCTGAAAAATTCCCATTTTCCTCCTTTTTGCATGGCAAGGAGTTCTGATGGACTTTAATACTTTCAATGATAAATGAGACTATATATGTATGCTTAATTTTCTCTGGAATCTTTAAATACTTGAAAGCAATGTGAATTAGTAAATCAGGCATGTGTAATTTAATCTACTTATTTAAAAATTAAAGATTAGTTCTAATTTTATAGTGTTGTTTTCTGCTACCAGGAAGAATTAAAAGACAAGAATCCAAGTTGGAGGGGGGTCCAGAAATCACATAAGCTACTTTTCCCAATCCATTTGGGTGACCACCTCTCCTGTTGGAGGCTTTATGACCTGGTGGAAAGAACACTGAGCAGGAAGGTAGGAGATCAGGGTTCATGGGCTGACTCTGCCCTCCGCCATGTTGTATTTGGGGCACATAACGTTACCTCCATGGACTGAAGTTCTCTCATCTGTAAACTTGGGTTATGGCTTAGATCAGTGGTTGTCAACCCTGGCTATGCATCCCAATCAGTTAGAGAGTTTTTGTTTCCCTGACATTTTATTGCAAAAATTTTAAAACATATAGAAATGTTAGAAGACCTTTATAGTGGACACCCATATACCCACCTCCCAGATTCTGTCATTAACATTGTATTATACTTGTTTTATCATGTGTCTGTTTATCAGTTGGGGAGCCATTAGAATACACACACAAGCACGCATACATACACACACTCATACATGTTGTAGAATATATACTTGTGGGATTAGGGAGGGTGCAGAAGGGAGGTTTCCCTTTTTATTTTATGTATTTGTGTTGCTTGAGTTTTGTTTGTTTGTTTTTACAGTGAACTTGGATGACTACTACTAAAAACCACATAACAACTTAAATGCATATACTCATACAAGCCAGGGCTCTAATCCCCAAAGAGTGTGATTTAATAGGTGTGGGGTGGGCTTTGGTATCTGTATTTTTTGAAGTGCAGCCAGGATTGAGGACATGGGACTAAAAATTCTGTGCAGTACCATTGAGGTTTAATACTTTTGGAATCCATCAACTTACCTTTATTGCCAACCTGAAAATCCCCCCTAGAGTAGATTGATTTCAGTTACTTCTGGATTGCTTCCAATTTCTTCCTGGTTCATTCTAGGAATAGTGGCGCTGTTGGTATAACAATGACCTTGCAGCCAGTGGAAGGAACATCCTGTGTAGGTGGAGAAAACCTCAGATTCATGCGACCCAGCCTGACTTCTTGGCGATCTATTTATTTTTTTTATCCCTATAGATTCTACCATGGCAGCTGTTTCAGACTGCAGTTCGTAAGTCCTTAAAACTGCCTCCTTTGTCTCTTTCCTCACAGATGATCTGGTGTGTCACGATTGAGACCATTACCAGCCCAGTTCTAGGTGGCTCCCCAGTCACAGTGCCCTGGCTCAGTTCAAATGCTCTCCCCAGGACAACCTCATCTAAACCCCAAGTCTAGGCTGGGTGCGCCAGTCTCCCAAAGTACCCAAGCTTTCCTCCTTTGAGTTTCTTCACTCTGCTGTTATAGCTGTGCATCTATTCCTCTGTCTTCCCCACCAGATTGCAGTGGGATCTGCTCTCTTATGCATCTTTGTACCCCTAGTTGATAGGCTATTGTAGGTTCTTGATATGTAGGTTCTAGATGTTTGTCCATCCATATCATATTGTCCATGCCAATGTGAGTATTTTGGTATCCTTGTTGGGAATTTTGTGCCCCCAGAACACTATTTGTAGTTGCCAGCTATTAAAAAAATCAATATTTAGTTTATTAAAGTTAAAAATTCAAAACCTAGTTTTACCTTAAGTTTTTAAGTTTAACTTATAAATCTTATTATTCAGTTCTAGATTTATAAATGTTAATGGTCACTTACAAGGAATCCTTTGGTTACTGCTTGGCCTCATTTAGTTAATTAAATTCTCCTAAACATTTCAATGCATTAATAATTTTAATATTCTGTTTTACTTCTAAGACTTCATCTGTCTAGCAAACAAGATCTTCCTAAATATTTAAGTAGTTCTTATAAATCTGATAAATTAAACTTATAAACATAGTGAAACTTAAGTTCTCTTAAACATTCCAATATTGTAAAACCTTAACAAAATTCTGTCATACCTTTTAACTTGAAGTCACCAGTCTCAGTTACTCAGTCACACAATTTACACACAATCACAATGCTCATCTGTTAGATACTCTAATATGCCAAACTCTTAAACAGTATAAACACTTTGACTACCAAGTACAAAAATATTGATCTGACAAATTTGTTTTATAACATTATTTCCACATATATCTAAGCTCTCTTAAAAGATATTACCTACTAAGCTCTCTTAAAAGATATTACCTACTAAGGAAGCAATTCTATTCTCAACCATAGAGCTATTCTGCCAGTTCTTGAGGTTGGGAGCTTCAGGTGTCCAGGGGGATTTTCTCACAACCATGAGGGACGTGTAGATCCCTCTTTTGTAGTTGCTGTGCCAAGGATGTCTCCAAGTCCACATCTATATGGAATGGACTTACAGTCCCCATCCTTTGGATTCCAGTTACACCTTCTGTAGTCTGATTTAGGTCTGTAAATTACTACTAGGTTGCTTCATTACTAGATAGGGTTTAACTAATATGTTTACTGCCTCATTATAGTCTGTTTTTTTTTTTCTTTTATATTGTTCTTGTATGGCAAGGTCACACACTTGTAGACATTTAAATAATATCTGATTGTATTGTGTGTATTTCTAGAGTTTTTAGAACATGGTCTTTAATTCTAATGACAACCAATAATTGTCTCTCTATGAAGAACTCCTTTTACCTACCATTGTCTTAAGTTTTGGTAGATAGCATTTAATGAATGATAATTTGTGGTCACTTTTCTTTGGTTAACCAGAGACAAATTTAACAACCTTTCAGAGCTTTTTATCAGCATGAGATAATCAGTGCTACAAAATGGGTTTATATAATTCTAATCAAAAGGAAGGAAATTGTTTTACTTTGGAGTCCAGCCTGATCAGAGTTAAATGCATAATTTCTCTTAGGCTTATTGGAAACTGGAAATCGTTCCTCAGATCCTCATCACTTCCAATGTGGATGTCAGTTTGGGGACCACAACTCAGTCTTACCATTCAACTGTCTTCCTTCCTTTCTCAAAGCCTTGAGATCTTTCGTCCTGAAACCTTTCTTTTGCATTGTCTTTACTTCCTATATCTCAAATTTCTGTCTTTCCCTGTTCTTTTCTTGGCTCATAAGCATCTCGAATCTTGCTCATGTTAAAGAAACTCATGCTTGACTTTGTTTCTCCCTCTTAAAATTGTTTGATCTCTATTCTACCAATTACCATCAAACTTTTTGAATGTAGTCCATAGAAAGTACCTATTCTTTCTTCCTTTACTACCAAAAAACATAGCTTCTATCCCTCTCTCCTACTTTTCTCTATGCAAGGAAACCTGCTTATAAACACTATACATTTCCTCTGTGTATTTCCTTGTGTACTCCCCTTTTTTGGTCTGTTTATTTGGCTTGTGACACAGCATTTCTCTGCTTCTCTTCATTCCTCTTTAACCACTCCATAGTCACATTCTCTAACTTCTTTTTCTCATGGAGGCTTTGAGGGCATAATGATGAGCACAAGTTTTGGAGTCAGGCAGACCTGTCACCACCAGCTGTGCAACCTTCCTTTCTTGGTTAATAGAACCTCAATCCTCATAGTGCCTCTGAGGTTGGAGGCTCCTCAACTGCCCCCTCTTCCTCCCTCTCTTCTATCCACCTGATCAATATAAATTGAGCCCTTCATTATGGCCCATGCACTGTGTTCTGCACTAATAGGGCAACAAGGAGCAAGGCAAAGACAATCTGAAGCCTGAGGAGAGGGTCATTTTTTAAGTAAGTCTGATGGATACTATAATTGTAGAAGTACAGAAGTGCAGTAGGAGCACTTCAAGGGGGCCGTAGCAGAGTTGGGATGAGAAGTACGTCAGTATTTACCTCCTTCACCCTCTTTACCCTGCCCCAGTTCCAGAAGATGCTGTTAAGTATTTATGAAATACCTTATTTTCATCCCTTCTCTGCAATCCCACCACTACTGTTTAGTTCAGTCCAAGTATTCCAGCAAAATTCAGTTTGGCTGAACTTTTCCTAAGAGTTTCCCACATCTTCTCTAGTTAATCCTTCTCCTCTTGAATCCATCTTCTAAGCAGCTATCAAGGTTAACTTCATGAAGCACAGATCTGATCATATCTCCCCTTTGCTTAAAAAATCTTTATTGGCTACATTAGTGAGGACTCAGTATAAGAACAATTCACTACAGGTATTTTAGTCAAGAAAGGATTTAGTATGGGGGATTGGAGTTTATAAAATAAGAGGAGGCTTAGAGGAGCAAGCACAGGAGTGTCCCACCAAGGGTGCCCCTAACTCTAAGGCTTCTACTGGAAGTCTTGAATTGGAGAACTTCTAGCCATAGCTCATATTCACAGATTAGGAAGCCACCAAATGCTGCTGCCCCACAACTGCCTTTCCTCACCTAGAAACCTGATGAACCCTGGAATGCTGCTGCAGAAAAACCTCCCAGCACCATATATTACTATTTAAAATGGAAAGCAGCCAAAACAGGCCAGGAAGGTGGTTTTCCATCTCCTTTCTACCTTCCAAATCTCATGCAAGTACATCTATTAAGTGGAATTCTTCAGTACCCTAGCTGCAAAGGAGTCCGGCAAATGTGGGTTTTAGCTGGCCTATCTCTGTTTAGGAAGGGAGGCTAGAAGGAGTGAGGAATTCAGGGTGAGCAAGGCACTCCACAGCATCCACCCCACTGGGCAGCTTAACGTTCATGTGCAGCCTAAAGTTCAAAGCTGTGTGCAGTTTGGGCTCTACCCATTATATTTTGCTTAAACCCTTGTGTTCCACCATCTACAAAGTCAGTCACTGGCAGATGTTAAAACAAGTATTTGCTGAATGCATGAATGAAAAATGAATTCACTCCTGATCCAGTTGTTTCTAACCTCTGTTCATAACTTTAGCAGAAATGGCCTTCCTGGCCTGTCCTAACTACTTCTGCCTGCTGAAATCCTACCCTTTCTCCGAGGCTATCTGTTTTCCTCTGAGGGTCTTCTAAAATCCCCTTGGAATATTCCCCCAGCCCCTGATTTTCTTGTTGCCCTTTGTGTGTCTATCTTAGAGCTTATCTGCCTAGTATTGGGTGTAGCTTGGTACTCACATTTTTGCCTGCTGTATTGGGAACTTCTGGGAAATGGCAACTGTTTTATTCACTGATGTGGCATCCCTTCCCACCAACCTCTTGCTTACCTTGTGTCTTACTCACCACTTTCTCCTTTCCTCCTCCTTTTTTCCAGGCAAAGCAACTCAAGTTCTCTTCTAAAGACATTCATTTCACTCTTTCATTTTCCTCTAATTTCAGTTGAAGTTTGATAATTCTAGATTCAGTCAAATCTTTTATAGTTGCCTCTCTCCTGTCCTTACTCCTGCATAGAGATTGTCATGCTATTTTTTTTTTCTCTACTAACACATTTTTCCTGTTTTAGCCTTAGGCAGAAATACAAAATAAACCTAAAAGAGAAGGGGCCTTGAAAGGAAAAAAGAAGAATTATAGAAAAAATTCCTTTTTAATTTTTTAATTTTTGTAATGAAATTCACAATATGTTCACAGAGTTCTGGTTTGTTAGGCCTTGGCAGTGAGAAATGTATTAGAGGAATATATCAGCCCATTATAACATTTGCAGTTTGGGTTCTGAGATACAAAAACAGAGCCATGGGTTTCTCTGTGTCTTAGTCACAATGAATTTCTTAGAACTTGACTTTGCTTTGTTTAGACTGTGGGGAAACCTCTCACCGTTTTCTCTTCTTCTTCTTTTTTTTTTTTAAAAAAAAAGCTCATTATTTCCCAGGTGTAGATCTACTTTACAAGACAACTGAAATTTAACAAAAGACTACTGAGTCTTCAGGGAAATACAGCTTTATTTTTGTTAGAGGTGTAAGGGATTTCTTAAAGATTCACAAGAGGAAAAATCTATCCCTGCAAAGGTTTAAATGTTCACTGTATACCTAGTTTCATTTTACCAAAATATGAGCCTGTCACAGCTCTTTAAAATGTTCATTCTGATTCTCCTCTCAGCTCAAATAATAGTACTCAAAATCGGTTGCTGTGAAATGAGGGAGAATTGTATAGAAATGGCAGACTAGAGAATCACATCTGTAGCACTGATATTATAGCTCACTCTTGATTTTCTACTTGTGGATCAGCAAAGCTGAGAGCAAATGGGGGAAGCAGAAGTTCTGCCTCCACCCATGTCACCTCCTCCCCCTCCAGCTGCCTTGGCTGGTTCCCTAGAATCCCTTGAATGGGCTTCCTGGCTGGTTTGAATGCTCTGCATTTAGCGAGATCAAAGGGAGATTAGTTCTTTTGGTGCTGATGGTCATAAAAGTTTTATTCCAGTCCTTTGGATGCATCATAGCTTATTTCCTATGAGGTAGAGAAGCTGGGCAAGGAAATTGGATAATCCTCTGGCCAATGTGAGGGGTCCATTGTGTGCCTCAGTCTCCTCCCTATTTCCTCAAGTCACATCCCTTCTTAGCATGGTGTCTGCCTGTTGGAGTAGGGCACAGGGCTACCAAGGAAAATCAACAGCCCAGAGGTACCCCCCACCCTTTACAAGGAAATTCTGCTCTCAGGAAGGCACAGCTCTTTTCCCTCCAAACTTAAATGCTGGTGGAATCTCTCCAAGAAACCCCTTTTCCCCAAGAGAATCAATACCCTTTCCTTTACTGGGCAATTCAAAGCAGAAAGTATGTTTGGAATGCCTTAGTATCCCCAAGGTGCCTCTGTTAGTTTGGGGCAGCATTAAAAGCCAGGAGTTTCAGAGGATGAATCTTTGTGGAGTAAATCAATGCCTGTGGTGTTTTATAATCTCATGGAGAAGGAGAATTTTTAGATTTAAATTTTAAAAATGAGCTAATTAGAAATCAGCTCAGAGGGATTTTTTTTTTTAATTTCTTTGAACTGAAGGATTTTTTTTTTTGGCAATCATATTCTAAATTAGTCCACAAATATACATTGATCATCCATAACGTGCCAGGCATGATAATACGCTGAGGGGTGAGAAAGATAGGCAAGATGTTCTTCCATCCCTCAGGGAACACACAGTCTGGTAAGAAAACCAGACACATGAAGAAGCCCTGTCTTTCCATAACTACTTATTTGAGTGTCTCCTGGGGGAGTTCATCTCTGGGGATATGACAGTGAATAAAACTTCACTGTTAGGGGAAGGAGTGAGTGTCAGGGAATGAAGAGGAGGGGAATGCTTGAGTTGGGCCTTGGAAAGTGTTCCAGTTTGCTAATGCTGCCTTTTCGCAAAACACCAGAAATGGATTGGCTTTTATAAAAGGGGGTTTATTTGGTTATACAGTTATAGTCTTAAGGCCATAAAGTGTCCAAGGTAATGCATCAGCAATCGGGTACCTTCATTGGAGGATGGCCAATGTGTCCGGAAAACCTCTGCTTGCTGGGAAGGCATGTGGCTGGCGTCTGCTCCAGAGTTCTGGTTTCAAAATGGCTTTCTCCCAGAACATTCTTCTCTAGGCTGCAGCTCCTCAAAAGTGTCACTCTTAGTTGCACTTGGGATATTTGTCCCCTCTTGGCTTCTCCAGAGCAAAAGTCTGCTTTCAAAGGCCATCTCTAAAATGTCTCTGTAAGCTGTAGTCCTCTCTCAGCTCCTGTGTATTCTTCAAAGGGTCCCTCTTGGCTGTAGCAAGTGTCTGGGCCTGGGTGGCTCTTTTTAAAGTACTCCGGTAAATCAGTCAAGACCCACCCTGAATGGGCAGGGCCACAACTCCATGGAAACTGTCCAATCAAAGTTATCACCTACAGTTGGGTGGGTCATGTCTCCCTGGAAACACTCAATCAAAGAATTACAATCTAATCAACACTAATATGTCTGCCCACAGAAGATTGCATCAAAGATAATGGAGTTTTGGGGGACATATAATACATTCAAACTGGCACATTGAGACTGTGTAATCTGTACCATAGCTTTGGGATGGTTAACTCTATTAGAGGAAGGAATGCGTGTCAGAGAATGAAGAGGAGGGGGATGCTTGAGTTGGGCCTTGAAGAGTAAGTAAGAGTTCATGAGGAGGAGGATGGGGAAAAAACATAGACAGTGGGTGAGTTTGGTGAGTTCTGGAACTCTGAGTATTAGGGCATAGATAATTGTAGGATACAAGTGGGGGAGGGACAGCAAGACTAGTAAAGCAAAAGGTTGGAGAGCAATCGTGGGGTTATCATAGGATAAGTTAAGGGCGTACTTTGTCCTGTGCATGGTAAGAAGCAGAGAAGAGTTTTTCAGTAAGAGATAGCATGATGGTGTTTGTGGGTTTGTTAAAATTCCTCAGGTTGTAGTGAAAAGGACAGGCTGGACAGGGTGAGACTAAAGGCAGGGAGACTGGGTAGGCGGCTATCACATAGGACCAGGAGAGAACTGGTGGCTAGACTGGGGCAGTGGGAAGAGTTTGGAAGGAAGAAAGAAATGTTCAGGAGGTAAGATGGACACGATGGCTTAAAGTAAGGATGACACTGAGATTTCTAGGTACCCTGTAAAATGGCTCAAACGGTCTTCCATAAAAGTTCAATAAATGTCATTTTCTTTGGGCAACCAAGTAGATAGTAATGCCCTTAAATGGAAAAGAGGAAAGCCAGAGGAAGAGCAGGTTTGGGAGAAAAAGATGTTTTGGGTATTGGGCCTAAGATGTTTATTCCTTTAAAAAAAATCTACATTACCTATTTCCTGCCAATGACAAATAAATTCCTATGCCTATCTGGTAGATTGGCATGCTATTGCTAATTGAAAATACTCTAATTGAAAACTACATCCTTCCAGATGACCATTTGAAAGTAACCTTCATACATTATGCAGGATTGCCATGGTTATTAATTTATTAAGCTTTCTCCCCCTTCTAAGGCTGGGGTAATCAGAAACAGGGGTAATGTGGTCAGGCTTGGGAGCATTTTCTGTATGGCTGCATCTCCTCTTTGAGACAGATCCCTGAAAGGAAGGAGAAATTCTCTTGATTCCTGGGCTCCTGATATTCTGAAACCATTTGTTCTAGTTGATGCTTCTATGATCAAGACTTTGTCAATTTCTTCCCGGGATGAGCTTGGACCAGAGCAATTTTAACATAAAATAAGGGAAAGAAAATGTGAAATAAGGATCTAAAGGACATCCTGATTTATTAAATAAGCATAATTTAACATTTTTGCCCAGCACTTCAGTTCTAATTATATAGGTGAGGATCAGTGTGCCATTCTGGGTAATTCCTATTTTTAAAGGGGATGGGAATTGGCATATTACTTGTAGGAATCTCCTGTCCCTGGATAGCAGTGTAAGGTCTATAAATGAGTGTTAAGCATTATTAAATATCTCTCCATACTTGAACATGGTGGTACTATCCTGGGTACCGTATTAAGTGACCTCTGATACTTCTGTTCTACTCAATAGTCAAGGATAGTTGGTACTTTGTGCAGAGGTAGAGAACATAGGAACAGTTGTACGAACATTAGTCATGCTGTAAATATTCAAGAAATGTGTATTGAGTATATGCATACATGTTCTGGACACTGTTTTAGGCTCTAGAGGCACAGTGAGGAGCACGCGAGAAACATTCCCTGCTTGAGGGGAACATGCGTATGGTGCAAAGGACAGATGTTAAGCAAGCAATCAAATAACTACAGTGGTTGCAGATAGAGATAAATGTTACGAAGAAAATAAACAGAGTAATGTGCTAGCAAATGATGGTGGGATCAGGGAAGGCCCTTTTGAAGAGGAGCCATGCTGGGATCTAAGGAAAAGGGGTTCCAGGCAGAGGAAACACCATTGCAGACCCTGACATGATAATGAGCTCCGGGAGGCCAAGTAACAGGAGAACAGTTGTTGGGGCCTGTTTAGGTACTGTAGAGTCAGGGAGAAATGGCCACTTTCATCCAGCCAGTCAGGAAATTCTTATTAGATACTCACAAATGTAATAAATATATATAGACATATATACATATAGTATGCAATAAATATATAGATAATAAAATATATACTAAATAAATATTTATACCCCATTCCATTCAATCACCTGATGAGGTGGGAGTTGTTCCCATTCACTCGATGAGGGAGCTGGGACTCCGAGGAGGCAGAGGAAGGGCCGGAGCCAGGGCCCTCTGACCCCACTACTCCTGCACTGCAGACCAGCAGGATTGAACCAGGGCCCTTGGCATGACTCAGTGCTGAGTCATGGGCCTCCCAGGCTGGCTCTGTGGGATGCCTGTCCTCACAAGTTTGTGAATGCCTTGATATGGGGTATTAACAACAACAATTATGAAATAATGAAGAGAACAGTGACAATTACTATGCCATCTACCATACACTTTTACAGTTTATAAAGTGCTTTCTCATACAGTGTCTGATTTGTAGTTAAGAATAGCCCTCAAAGGTAAGTGGGGCAGATTTTGTTAAGAGGCAGAAATGGCAGGGCTGACACTTGGCTCTTAAGATTCTAACCCACGGCTCTTTCCTTTAACCACAGAAACTCCCGATTGAAGGAGGAGATACATATGGCTCATAAACTTGTAGTCCTTCATACATTTCCCAGAAAACACGTTTCTACTTTCCTCAATGTGCTTTTGACTGTAAAGAAGAGACATAAAAATGGATCCACTCATTATGCACTTACTGAGCTCCTTTTGTATACTAGACAGTGGAACTATCAAAGGTTCCCAATTAAATAAGTTAAAAGGTACTAAATATAACAGTGGTATTAGTCCTATAATACAAGACTAGAAAAAAAAGTGCCGTGGAAATACAAAGATGCGGCTAAGTCCCTTTGGGATGTTTGGGGAAGGCTTCCCAGAGAAGATGACCCTTGAACTGGGCCTGGAAGGATGAATAATAGGATTTCTCCATGGAGAGAAACAAGGAAGGGATTACCACTATCAAATAATATAATGTCTAGGGGCACTAGTAAGTAATTAGGTAACGAGAACTTAGGCTGTAGAGGAGTGAGGAATGATGCTAGAAAGTTAGACCGAGGTCAGATTGCAGAGGGCCTTGAATGGCAGGGTAGAAGTTGTCTTATTTGTCCTGATCATCCCAGGTTTGTTAGCAAAGGAATGACAAGATTAATATCTATTTTAGAAAGCAAATGCTGCTGGCAAGGGGAGGGTAGAATAGAATAGGGGAGAGATTAGAAGCCATGTAATAGTTTAGGAGAAGGATGATGAGGTCCTGAATTGATTGTAATCCCTAGTTACTCACTGAGGAGAAGTGAGGAGGTAATACTATGAGATTTAAGAGCTAATTGGATGTGGAGGCAAGCCAACTAGCTTTATATTTGTTTGTGCACATGTATACACACACATACACACTACTTGTTTTGGTCTCCGCAGACTCAGTCCAGTTCTCCCTGACTCTTCAAGACAGTCAATGATTTATTCCCTTTTCAGAAAAAAAGAGAACAAGTTATAGGTCTGTTCTTATGGATTATTCCTGTTTGATTTAATCTTTGATGATCCCACAGGATTCTGTTTGCTGAGGAATGCTGATTGCAAACAAATTTTTGAAGACTTGGATGCTGTGACTATATTTATGTGCCACAGATTATTTACCTTTTATGTATTTGAAACTCTTGCTATGCATTTGAAAGCCCAACTTCTAAGCACTTCAGGGAACTTATTCTCAGCTAGTGACCTCTGGTAGGGAAATTATAGAAGACAGGCCAATTCTCTGTTCATCTCAGGCCTCCTGCTGAGTGCTGAAGGGAAATTTAGATATTAGATAAGGGACCACACTATGATGTTTGTGTCAGAGCCCATACTTTTCTGGACTGTTCTTTCCTCCTACCTTTCTAGGACCACTCATCCTGGCCGTAAAGTGTAATTTAAGGGCAGAGTTGGGAAACATAAATCGACAAATACAAATCATTTACTCTTTAAGTTATAAGCATCAAATGCATTTCAGTTGCATCATCCAAATTTGCTTGACTCAGATAAATGTTTGTACTTTATAAAAGTTAATTTATGTTTGTTGCTGTCTGAAATGGGAGGTATTTTTATCATCTTTTGAGGAAGAATAAGTGGAGAAGAAGTAACCAAATTTTAAAAATTAATTGCATTTGTGTAAGTGACTGGAATACCTGTTTTCATTGACCTAATTGTCATAGAGAAGTTGCAGTTATTTAGTCTGCTGGGTAATTTGTATTTCTTCAGTTTTATCATTTTCATGCTTCATTATCACCTGTGTATGCACAGTATTGAACCTGTTTCATAAACAGTATTAATCTCAATTAATTTGGGTGCTTTAGATAATATTCCTTTGTTAACTATGTTCTTTGTTATGCTGCCCTTGTTTTTGCAGTGACAGAAGCCGTTGATGCTGATTAAAGCAAACATTCAGTTAAAGAACCTTTTCATTTATTAATTAGATTTTTTTGTGCATTTATATTTCCCAAATGGTTTTGGTTATGGAAAATACCTCATTAGGTTAATTCAGAGCTTAGAGGCCAAAGTCCAATCTCATGGCTTGATTTTATCTGAGAAACATTAAAACAGTAGAACATTTTCTGTCTTGGCAAAAATAACAGTGTTAAAAGAAATTTTGCCAAAAGGATTTAAATTTGTCTGTGAGACTATAAACTTCTTGAAGGCAGGGCCTGTAACTTTCATCTTTATAACTCCCAACCCCTAGTTGATATTGTTTAAATGGTTGGCGATTTGAATTGAACTGAAGTGAACAATAAAACAGGATTTGAGACCCGAAGTCTCCCAGGTTTGCCTTATTTACTGTACCAGGGGCTACCCTGGCAAGCCATACTTTCTTTTTCTTTTCAAAACTTTCATTTTATTATGTTCCTCTTTGATGTGGAATGTTTTTTTAATGGCCTCCTGCTGTGACTCATTTGGGTGGTGAGTTAATCACTTTCTTGGAGCCCAGGCCTCCCTTTTAAGCAGTGGTAATTCAGGCTCCCCAAAGTCAGCTTGCCTCTTGGTAGAGAGCAAAAAAAAAAAAAAAAAAAAAAATGTATAAATGGTATTTCAACTTCTAGGTAAAATCAGGGCTAAAATTAAAAATCCTGTATCATGTAAGTCACCCAAAAAGACCCCCAAGGACATTGGTATCTTCCTATTAATTCTCGACTGGCACAAGGGAGTTCTCTTTTCTGCAAAGAAGAAAAGGTGATCTGAGACAATCTCCCCAAGTTAAAAAGTTCTGTAGTTTTACCATGGAGTCCAATTAAATGGCATTTAACTTCAGAACCCTCTCTCCTAATTTAGTCATCACACCAAAAACAAATTAATTAATATGTATGTATTAAGTTTATAGGTTCAATATTGAAATAGAATGGAGAAAAAAGCAAGTAGGAAAAGTTTAGAATTTTCTAGTCATTCTTCCATCACTACTTTGCTCCTTCACTTAAATCTAGCTCAGTGTGTCTAAGAATTATTGTTCAGGTTTGTTTACCCCAAATGTACTGTCTTGTGGGTGATTTAAGGAACTCCAAAGGGAAATTTTAACTGTCTTTAGAAACTAGCCTCCAACAAGTACTTCAATACATATATTACCCAGGAAAATTAATGAAGACTGAGAGCCAAATTCCTGGAGCTAGTATTAACCCTTCTCTGTCTAATTACTCACTTGTAAAGTAGAGAGTCTGGTCCCTAGTCATCTCATCCTGCACCTTAGGCATAAGCCCAAAGTGTCATTATTGTACTCACAATGTCCTCTTGGATGACTAGCTTATGAAATACCAGTAGACATCATTTTAGTGTGGACCTGAAATCCAGCTTCTTGCAGAGATGCTGTGGATGTGTAGGAAACTTACTGAGTGGCTTGTGTGACTATGGGGCTTTGAATCTTGTTTAAATTCAAGCAAATATTAACAGCAACTGGATGGAGGGTAGGGTGTCAATCCTGCTAAACTTCTGTGCCAGGCAGGGGGCTGTCCTGCCTCCCTCTCTCAGAGCTGGCTGTCATCTGCAGCTCACTTGTCACACTGACATGGCCCCTTGGCTGGGCTGATTGGTCGCTGGCAATAACTGATATGGAATACTGATGTTCTTGCCTGCCGTTCCTTCCACTCGAAAGAAGCTCTTTTCCTCCCCTCGTCTCACCTTCCTGACCCCAGCCTGGTTCCCACCCACCCCCGACCACACCGCCCCTGCATCCCCTGGGAGGACGAGTCCTGGTTGTGATGCTCTGAGACGGTGAGATCCACCAGGCTGCTTTCACTCCGGCTTGCTCTCGGGAGAGTCCTGTTCCAGACTTCTCAGGGTTTTTACAGCACAAACAACTGCATGCGGGCCCGAGGGGAGGCTGAAAAGGACTTGTGTGTGGTGGTTTTACTGCCTCTCATCACTTTGCTGGCCTCATCCCCAGCCGTGCCTGAAGGATCACGTTGGATTTCTTTCTGCCGAAGGCACTGAGGAAGGATCCCGTCTCTTTCCGTTGACTCTTTCTATTTTTATGGTAAGTGCATGCATGGAAGGAGCTGCTCTGCTGCAGTGAACTGAACCCGCTAGCTAGCTTTCTTCCCAGCTGAGCTTAGTGACCTTCCTCCAGCGTTTCTCCTGTGTTCAGGGATCCTTTTCTGGGGAGGTCCAGCTAACTAAAATGCCAGGGGTTGTTTGTCTGGGTTGTATTTTTTTTTCTTTCTTTCTTTCTCGTAAACTTGAGCTCTTCAGCTGTGATGGCAACATAAGCACTCTCTCTTTGTCCTTGAAGCGGCAGCTGGGGAACTGTTCATGATGGTAACCTGCAGCAGTGTGCAGAGAATCCGTGGAGGATGACTGACAAATTTGGGCAAGATGAAGCCTTTGCACGCTGAGGTGCACACTCTCAGAATCCGGAAGGGCCGGGAATGGTTGGTCCACACAGCGAACTATTCCATCCTTCTGTGTAAAGATGAGCTCACATGTGAGATATGTGGGAGTCTGCCGTGGGCAGCGGTGCATTAAGCATTTGCCAGGGGGTCCAGAATGGCCCTGGATCTTGTGGGGTTTACGACTTGGGCAGTCACACTGGCGGCAGCAGGAATCCTGCACTGGCAGACGGAACGGACTGCATGACCTCATTGCTTCTTTGAAGTCTCAGGGTGCCTGTTCTGCAAACCTCATTTCTCAGCCTTTTCAGAGGGTGTCGGGGCAGTGATAAGAGGAACATTTCTGAGTAGATAATGTAGTTGCATCCTCTTGCTGGGAGGCTGTGGGAATGGTTAGACTTTTGTAAAACAAAATAAGTTGGTTTCTGATTCAGAACATGCTTGTTGCAGTGTCCACAAGACAGGTTGTTTATTCCAGGGCATTACTCTCAGAATAATGCTCGCATTTTTCACCTGGTCTCCCGAGGCTTACTGCAGAGAGCATCACAACTTCAAGTCTGTTCCTGACTGCCTCTGGAAGCCCAGAGGAAACCAAGAACATTTAGAGAGTTCTCACCGTGTTGAACCTGTGCACTGCAGGAGTCTCTCTTCATAGGGAGATTTTTTTTTTTTTTTTTTTTTTTTTTGGTAGCAGATATGTTGAATTATTTTGGTCAAAGCAGCATCCCAAGTAATAAGCTTTGCAGTTACAATTTGGCTTAGTTCTTTTCCAGCCTTAGATTGGAGGTGGGTCACCTTAACTTATTTGATTGTGTGTGGGTTTTCCAGTTCTGGTGCTTTAACTCTCGGTGTGTTCCCATCCAATGTGATTTAGCTTCTGATTTGTAAGGTAATATGTTAACACGTGATTTAGTGAGCAGCGAGGGAAAAACTGTGGGATGTTATTTCTGGTCTCTCCCCCTGTTGATTCGGAGTTTGGAATGTAAAGTTCCTGAACTGTCTTGCTCATTCTCAACACTTTTCTTCCCACTGTCTGTGTGGGTTTTTCTTAAAATAGTGTTGATGACATCAGGCATATGCTTTTATCCTGTTTAATGTGTCCAACGTAGGTAAGTTTGGTGTTTTGTTTTCTATTTCTGGTTTTTGTGTGAGGATGTGTATGTTTGGAGGGGTCTATATAGGTAAAAAAGCATATGTTTAAATAAAGCTCAACAATTTGTAGATGTTTACATGATAGTCCAGTTCAAGAGTAAAACAAGCAAGAAGATTAACAGCAAAAAATAAATAAATAAGTAATATAAATTAGGATTGTTGCAGTCTATAGTCTCTGAATCCTTAAATAAAAATAATGTTTGAAATACTTTACGCCTTGTTTGGATTAGCTGTTCTAATATCCACTCTTTCCTACACTTGATTATGGCTTGTAGCAATATTGTGATTCAGCTGGCAGACTTCTCTGCCTCCTCTGCTGATTATTTCATGTTTCACAGTTTACTTTTATCCTTAATGGTGTTTTCTTACTTTGTTTATTTTTTTTTCTTCCACTGAAAGGATTTTATTGGGTGCCTGGCAACTCAAGTTGAGGTATTCATCAAGATGGAAAGAGATGCAGCTTGGGTGTCATGGAAATAGACTCCATATTTCACACTGCAGGCAATTTCAGATGCATTTAGAAAATATTTCAGTTTCATTAGTAGCAACTTTTCCTTTGAGAGACAAAATTCCTTAGGCTTCCTTTGTTTTACTAAACAGAAGCTTACTTACACATATCAGGATTGTATATATATATATATATATGCAAGCATATACGCCAGTTGTATACATATACAAGCATATGCACAAATGAACTGTTTGTGTATTTGTGGCTATTATGTAGATATGTTTTGGATAGTTGCAGCCTGCTTGTTTAAAGAGTAGAAGAAAAATTCCTAAGCTATTGCTTAGCGTCTTCTAGCTAGCTTTTTTTTTTTGGTAGGGATTTCCCCACTTCCCACACCACTCCCCTCCTCCAGATAATGCCTTGGGAATTTCTTTGAATTGGGAGAGAGCATTCCTCAGCATTTCCTTGTCTCACAGCATGGTGTCATGTTAATTCCTTTGAAGGATCTCTGAAGGCAGCACAGAAAACTACTGCAGGAAAAAATGATAAAAGCTGGGTTGAGTGCAGCCTGTTAGTATCTCGGTGTGATGAAGTCACTGCAACGTTTTATTTGTGTTTGTCTTTTTTTTGTTTTGTTTTCTGCTGTGCCTTGCAACTGTGCTTGCAACTCTATCAAATTGAAGTTATTTGAAATGGGTCTAGAAAACCTAGGTTATTGTAGACGTAGTTATATTCATTTTTCACAATCCTTAATTACAGCTATCATTAAAACAGTGCTTTTTCTGTTTCTTTTTGTATTATTTTAACTAGAAACCTGCAGCTTATATTATGAAGCATTAGTCTCTAGTTTTTATCCTCTTTCTTTCTGCTTTCTCTCTTCCCCACTTCAACTATATATATGTCTGTATATGTACTTGTACCTACATATGTGTATACCAACACAAAAACTCAGACAATAGAAATTGTAGGACGATTAATGAAAAGTTCATTAAAGCTTTTCCTTAGTAGCCAGAATCGAAACGTTCAAATATATAACTGCGAGAAGAACTTGCTCCTGTTAATATAAACATAACCTTCTGCTTCTGCGTGCAATCTTATCATTGAAACTATTTTCCACAGTTGATTACCAGGACCAGAAATAGAATCCATTTTGCATTTTAATTAATGACATTCTTGATCTGTCTAGGTTGGACTGCCCTGAAATTTTGGCATGTTTACTGTCTAAAAGGTCTTTGTGTTAAGAGGGGGTGTTCATGAGTGATACAAAGTAAAACCATTTGATTATGGGATTTAGCCTTCAGCAATTGAATGAACCATATCATTAGTGATGTTGGCTATATTTTTCTGTTGCTTTTTCCAATATAATTAAGTCAATATATTCCCTTTTACTATCTCTCCATGAACCTTTTTTACAAAGTAAAAGGAGTAATGTGCAACTCCCACATAAAGCTTCTTACGGGGAGACTGTTCTTCAACAGAGATTTGAAACCGCTTCTGATACTGGCTATGGTGTTCTACTTTGAAAGGAACTTGCTATTCAGTTGCCAACTCAGATTATATAAAATAGGAGAAATGTTTCATGAGCTGTGTTGAAAACTGTACTTTTGATCTGTACCTCCCTGCTGAATTCATGAAGAACTATAGTCACTAGATCAGCTTCACAGAAAAAGAAAAAAAGAAAAGAAAAAAAAAACCCATGCCCTCAGAAGCATAATAATCTATCCAGACTGTCATAAATGTTTATGTTGCAAGTTGGATGGCAGAGGGAGATGGCAGAATTTTGGAGGAGAACCAAAGCACAGCCCCAAAATAATACAAGATGAAAGAATTTATATATTTAGCATTTAATTCTCCAGTCAGGCTGTTTGCTGTTATATCTGAAGAGCCAAGAAGTTGTTAAAAACACATAGTGACAAGTTTTGTGGGCCTTTTCCCTAATAGAAATCTTTGACCCTTAATTAGGCATCTGCTGAGTGACTTTTTGCTTATGTTGAACCAGCAGCCATTCATTCTTATAGAAAGCAGACATATTGTAATATAGCAGGAATTCACTTCCATTTTTCCTGTTGGTCTCCGACTGGATCTCCTGTGAGTGTCAGAGAGGGAATGAGTGTCTGGAGATGATCAGAGACCATAGACAGGCATGGTGGAATAATCTGCAGGGCCCTCGGATTCCAGTCCAGGACCCACCACTCTCTGTGTGTGATCTAAACTCTGTGTATCTGCTACATTGGGGATGAGCCAGATAATCTCAGAGGGAGGGCTTTCCCCAGACATTAAAAATTGCAAAATGATACTTTACCTCTATTAGTTACCAGGTGGATGTTAATTTTTGAAGCCATTTACTAAGCATAGACATTCCTAGAGGGGGTGGGGGGTGGGCTGCATCTTCCCTTGATTCTCTACAACCCCCACCCCCACCCCCCCAACTATGACAGTGACAAGAGCATCAGAATTAATCAGAGAAGTGTGACACCTGGTGAACCGTCGTAAACAGTGCTCATGTGTATATGATTATTACTGGCTTACCCTGGGACATTTGGAAACAACCCTTGTTGTCAAAGGGACCTTGAGAAGTGTCTTACCTCCCTTACACTTTATAGATAAGGAAACTGAGGCCCAGGGGCATTAAGTGACTTCCCCAACGTTGGAGACTGATTAGCACCTGAACAAGGCAAGTTTAGTGCAATGTACATTTATATAGAGCCTTGCTCTATCCCAGGTGTGGGCCCCTTCCATGATACACAGCTGACACTTACTGTGTCATTCTTTGTTCACAAAATGGCTTTGTGGCATCCAACTCACTGGTGTCCATTATTTCTGGGTTCATTTCATGCAGATTACGTGGCTGTACCAGGCAGAGTGAGTCACATCAAGCAAATGTTTATGGTAATTTGTTCATGCTTGTGTGGAAATGCATTATTTTTAGATTGAAGTTCTGCTTCCCTTATGAAAATTTCAAAAATTTTACAAACACAGTACTTAGTTGTTTTTTTTAACTGTGCTTAAACTATTTAAATTATTACTTATTTCTCCTTTGTAGATGGGGAGATGCTTATGGATAGGTTCCTCCATCCATTCGTTCATCTGTCTACTACTTATTGAGCACTATTCTGTGTCAGCCCTAACACTAAGCATTGGGGTGCAAGGGTGAACAGCCTGATGCAGCCATTGCTCTGAGAGAGCTTAAAGTCTAGTTATGTTTTATGAAGTTTATCGTCTTGATTCCCAGCCAGTGTTTTGCTTACTATTTCACACCATCTCTCCAAGAGTCCAGCTGAAAAACAGTTTGCTTGAGCAGTTTCTGCCTGTGGCTACTCCACTGAAAAGTCCTTTTCATGAAAAGACACCTTTGCTGTCATTGGGAACATAGATTTTCCAGTTTCCCACAACATTATTTTTAGCTTCTGATTTTGTTACCTGACAGAACAAAAGAGATTAATTAGCCAAACTTATTTTTACTATTGCTGTGATTCACAAAATGACACTGCTATTCTTTGGCAAAGTTAACCTGTTCCCTAGAATTCTAAATTGATAGTCTGGATAGCACAAAGTCCACAGAACTGATGCAGATTGAAGGCTAAACTCCTCACCTTTTCACGCCAGGCTAATCATAATGTATAGTCCCTGCCTCCTTGTTCTGCCTCTTGTTCCGCAGCTCTCCGAACCATTTGCAGTGCTCGGAATGATGCCATGTTCTCCCTTGCCTCAGTGCCTTTTCACTGGAGCGTCCCTCCTCTCTTTAATTGGACTTACTTCCAAGGTGAGCCCAGATATCATCTCCCTTGGAAGCCTTTTGATACTTTCCACACTTCTTGAGCCCTGCTGCCCAAAGCAGAGATAGACTGGCCATTTTTGCTCTCTTACCCAGCACAAAGATCTCATAGGACTTTACAGACTATATTGTAATTATTTGTTTAGTTGTCTCTCTCTCCCCCAAATACACTTTCTGTTCCTTGAGAGCAGGGACTCTTACCTTTCGTCTCTATATCCCAAGGCCTGGTTCAGTGACTATTTTATAACTACTTTCCAGTAATCCTTGACCAAATGGTTGGGTAATCCTCATTCTAAAACCTGTGGTGCTGGTATGGACTGCTCAGTGTGGAGAACTTAATTTTTCAAACCATTGTGACTATATAATTATACTGAGAAGGGTGAAGAGATTGGCAGCCATCCTGATGTAGTGACTAGAAATGTATGCAAAGTCTCAGAAAAGGTCTCTGTCTCCAGATGAGTTTCAGTAAGGTAAACAACAAGAATTTATTAAGTGCCTTCCATAAGCAAAGCATTGTGTTAACTCCCAAGGACTGAAAACAATTTAAAAAAGCATAATTCCTCTCCTCCTACAGACCACAAATTAAAGGGGATTTGTTTCCATGTGTAAATGACCCACTTACAAGTTAGACGGTTATAATTAGAGACTCCAGTAGGCTGAAGACTTGCAGATAAGGCAGAGAGTTCTGGGCATTCCAGGCAGAGGGTTCTTGAGCAAGAGTCTAGAGATCCCCACCTAAAGGAACTGGGATTCATAAGAAAAAACTTCCACGTGGTGCAGAGCCTGGGCTCTCAAGCAGACAGTCTCTGGTCCAGTTCTGGCACTGCCGCTTACTAACCTTTGGGCCTTTCGCCAGTTATTTAGTCTCTTTGTGCATCATTTTTTTTTAAATTCAATTTTTTTGAGATATATTCACATACCATACAGTCATCCAAAGTGTACAATCAGTTGTTCACAGTACCATCATATAGTTGTGCATTCATCACCCCAATCTATTTTTTGAACATTTTCCGTGTACCAGAAAAAGTGAAAATAAGAATAAAAAATAAAAGTAAAGAAGAACACCCAACACACCCTCCACCCTATTTTTCGTTTAGTTTTTTGTCCCCATTTTTCTACTCATCTCTCCATACACTGGATAAAGGGAGCGTGATCCATAAGGCTTTCACAATTACACTGTCACATCTGTAAGCTGCATTGCTATACAGTCGTCTTCAACAGTCAAGGCTACTGGATTGCAGTTTGATAGTTTCAGATATTTACTTCTAGCTATTCCAATGCATTAAAACTTAAAAAGGGTTATCTACATAGGGCGTAAGAATGCCCACCAGAGAGACCTCGACTCCGTTTGGAATCTCTCAGCCACTGAAACTTGATTTCGTTTCATTTCGCATCCCCCTTTTGGTCAAGAAGAAGTTCTGCATCCCATGATGTGTCGGGTCCAGATTCATCCCCAGGAGTCATTTCCCACATTGCCAGGGAGATTTACACCCCTAGGAGTCAGATCCCACATGAGGGGAGGGCAGTGAGTTCACCTGCTGGGTTGGCTTAGCTAGATAGAGAGGCCACATCTGAGCAACAAAGAGGTACTTGGGGGAGATCTTAGGCACAATTATCAGCAGGTTTAGCCTCTCCTTTGCAGTGACGGGCTTCATAAGAGCATGTCCAGTGATAGAGGGCTCAGTACACCAAACCACCAGTCCTTAATGTTTGTGAGAACATCAGCAACAATCCAGGTGAGGAAGACCAACACCTCTGCATTTTCCCCCAGCTCCTCAGGGAGGCCCTGCATACATGTTTTTATTCTCTGTCCAACTTACTTTGGGATATGTCGCTATTTCACACCAACCTATGCAAACCTACCAGGTTTTCCTATTAAAATTTCCATGTAATTATGGTATTGAATGGAATATGCAAGTTAAATTGTTTAGGAAATATAGATCTTGCACCAACTAAACATCTTGTCCCTTGGTCTACATAGAATTTGAAGTTTTAAAGCACAGTCAGTATTGTCCTTTACCCTTTGGCCCAATTTGCCTTAGTCCTAACCACATCTGCTTTATTCATATCTCTAGTTGAAGTCTGGATGCTTTTTCCACTTTTTTAACAGTTGCTCTGTGTGCTAATATTGACATTCATATCTGCCAAGTTCTAGTTCTGAGTTTCAGGTGTCACACAGATAACCAAAGTTCCAGGGGTCAATCAGGTTATACACAAAGTGATCAACGTCTCAGAATCTGGATATAGCCGTTACAATTCAGTAGTAGATGTGACTGCTGTAAGAGCTTACAATCTAGGGACCATTACAATAAGAGTTCCTCTGATAAGCTGTGCTCTGAGGTTCAGTTCTGAGTTTACACATTGTAGTTAGTCCATATTTGTGATGCATTATCGTACTTGTCTCTTCTTCTGGCGTAGTTCACTCAAAGTACTGTCTACAGATTCCATTCACCTCTTTGAGTGTCTCACAGCTTCACTCCTTTTCGCAGTAGCTCAATATTTCCTTGTATGCGCACACAACAGTTCACTATTCTGTTCCTCAGTTGATGTACCCTTAGGCCACCTCCACCCATTGCAAATCACATATACTCTTTCCATAAACACCAGTGTGCAAATGTCCATTCATGTCCCTGCTCTCTGATCCTCCAAGTAAATGCTTCCTAATGAGGTTGCAGGACCTTGTGGCACCCACATACTTAGCTTCGTGTGGAACCACTCCACTGTCCTCCAGAAAGGCTATACCATTCTGCCTCCTAATCAACAGTAAATACGTACATCCCTCTCCATGTTTTCTCCAGAAGTTTTGTCCCTGTTTATATTTTTCCATACAATTTTATAGAGCTATATTCACATACAATATAATTATCCACAATATACAATCAGTTGTTCATGGTATCATCATACAGTTGTGCTTTTGTCATGACAGTTAGCACTTGAACATATTGATTACTACGAAAAAAAGTTTTTTTAATGAATAATAAAAAGATAATAAAAAAATAAAATATCATACAATATAATATAATAGTAGGTTCAGATAACAACACTGCTACCAAGAATCCCATATCCCTCCCTTATATCCCCTCTCATATTCATTTAGCTTTGGTATATTGCCTTTGTTACATTTAATGGAAGCATATTACAATGTTACTGCTGACCATAGACTCCAGTTTGCTTTGATTATATTTTTTCCCCACTACCATCCCTTTTCCAACACTCTGCATGGTTGACATTCATTTGTTCTCCCACATGCAAGAACAGTCAGTTTTATATTTGTACGTTTAGTCACAATCATTGACCACTCCAGTTTTTGCAAAGTTAAACAGTCCCAGTCTTTATCTTCTGTCTTTACCTCAGGTGTCATACATGCTTCTAGCCCACCTCTTTCAGCTTTACTCATGGACATCTTTGTTCAGTGTAGTTACAATATTGTGCTACCATCACACAGTATTATGTTATCTATTTCCGGGTCTATACAATCAAGCCTGCTGAACATTCTGTAGTCCTTCAGCATCAAATGCCCTATCTCTACCCTCTTTCTATCTCCTAGTAGACTGTGTTATCAGCTTTTAACTCTAAAAGTTTGCTCATTAATGTTAGTTCATATTAGTGAGACCATACAGTGTTTGTCCTTTTGTTTCTAGCTAACTTCACTCAACATAATGTCTTCAAGGTTCGTCCATGTTATTATATGTTCCATGTATTTGTTCTGTCTTACAGCTGCATAATATTCCATCATGTGTATGTATCAGTTTGTTTATCCACTCATCCATTGGCGGACATTTGGGCTGTTTCCATCTCTTGGCTACTGTGAATGATACCGCAATAAACATCAGTTTGTAAATGTCCATTCATGTCTTGGCTTTCAGTTCCTCTGAGTATATACCTAGTAATGGAATAGCTGGGTCATATGACAAATCTATACTTAGCTTCCTGAGGAACTGCCACACTGTCTTCCAGAGTGGTTGCCCCATTCTACATTCTCATCAACAGTGAATAAGTGTGCCTCTTTCTCCACATCCTCTCCAGCACTTGTAATTTTCTGTTTTTTGGATAATGGCCATTCTGGTACATGTGAGATGATATCTCGTTGTGGTTTTGATTTGCATTTCCCTAATAGCCAGTGAAGTTGAGCATTTTTTCATATGTTTTTGAGCCATTTGTATTTCCTTTTCAGAAAAGTGTCTGTCCATGTCTTTTGCCCATTTTTTAATTGGGTTGTTTGCCTTTCTGTTGTTGAGTTGTAAGATTGCTTTATATATTCAGGATAATTAACCCTTATCTGATATGTGGTTTCCAAATATTGTCTCCCTTTGTCTATGCTGTCTTTTTACTTTTCTGACAAAGTTCTTTGATGTATGAAAGTATCTAATTTTGAGGCGATCCCGTTTGTCTATTTGTTCTTTCGTTGCCTGCGCTTTGGGTGTAAGGTCTAGGAAACCACCACCTATCATAAGGTCTTTAAGAAATTGCCCTACATTTTCTTCTAAGAGTCTTATGGTCTTAGCACTAATGGTTAGGTCCTTGATCCATTTCGAGTTAATTTTTGTATAATGGATATCCAGTTCTCCGAACACCGTTTATTGAAGAGGCTGCTCTGTCCCAGTTGCTTTGTCTTGGCTGCCTTATCAAAGATCAATTGTCTGTAGATGAGAGAGTTTATTTCTGAACACTCAATTCGATTCCATTGGTCACTACATCTATCCTTATGCCAGTACCATGCTGTTTTCAGCACTGTAGCTTTGTAATATGCTTCAAAGTCAGGTAGTGTGAGACTTCCCACTTTGTTCCTCTTCCTCAAGATATTTTTGGCTATTCGGGACACCTTGCCCTTCCATATAAATTTGGTTATTGGTTTTTCTATTTCTGCAAAGTAAGTTGTTGGGATTTTAATTGGTATTGCATTGAATCCATAAATCAGTTTAGGTAAAATTGACATCTTAATTATGTTTAGTCTTCCAATCCATGAACTTGGTATGCTCTTCCATTTTTTCAGGTCCTGTTTGATTTCTTTGAGCAGTTTCTTGTAGTTTTTTTTGTATAGGTCTTTTGTGGCCTTTGTTAAGTTATTCCTAAATACTTGATTCTTTTGGTTGCTATTGTAAATGGAATTTTTTCTTGATTTCTCCCTTTTGTTGCACATTACTTGTGTATAAGAACACTACAGATTTTTGTGTGTTGTTCTTGTAGCCTGCCACTTTGCTGTATTCATTGATTAGTTCTAATAGCTTTGTTGTAGGTTTTTCTGGATTTTCTACATATAGAATCATGTCATCTGCAAAGAGTGCAAGTTTTACTTCATCCTCTCCAATTTGGATGCCTTTTATTTCTTTTTCTTGCCTAACTGCTCTAGCTAGAACTTCCAGCACAATGTTGAATAACAATGGTGACAGTGGGCAGCCCTGTGTTGTTCCTGATCTTAGAGGAAAAGCTTTCAGTCTCTCCCCATTGAGTATGATGTTAGCTGTGGGTTTTTCATATATTGCCTTTATCATATTGAGAAAATTCCCTTCTATTCCTGTCCTTTGAAGTGTTTTCATCAAATACCTTTTCTGCATACATTGAGATGATCATGTGGTTCTTCTGATTTGATTTATTGATGTGGTGTGTTACAGTAATTGATTTTCTTGTGTTGAACCAGCCTTGCATACCTGGAATAAATCCCACCTGGTCGTGGTGTTTAATTCTTTTAATGTGCTGCTGGATTTGATTTGCAAGTATTTTTTTGAGGATTTTTGCATCTTTATTCATTAAAGAGATTGGTCTAGAATGTTCTTTTTTTGTAGTATCTTTGATTTTGGTATTAGGGTGATGTTAGCTTCATAGAATGAGTTAGTAGCTTTCCCTCCTCTTCAATTTTTTTGAAGAGTTTGAGCAGGATTGGCATTTATTGTTTCTTAAATGCTTGGTAGAATTCACATGTGAAGTCATCTTGTCCTGGGCTTTTCTTTTTTGGGAGCTTTTCGATGACTGACTCAATCTCTTTACTTGTGATTGGTTTGTTGAGGTCATCTGTTTCTTCTCGGATCAGTGTTGGTTGTTTATGCTTTACTAGGAAGTTGTGCATTTCGTGTAAGTTTAGTTTATTAGCATATAGTTGCTTATAGTATCTTCTCATTATCTCCTTTATTTCTGCAGGGTCAGTAGTTATGTTTCTTTTCCCTTTCCCTTTTCTGATTGCATTTATTTGCATCTGCGCTCTCTCTCTCTCTCTCTCTCTCTCTCTCTCTTTTTTTTGTTAGCCTAGCTAGGGGTCCATCAATTTTGTTGATTTTCTTGAAGAAACAACTTCTGGTTTTGTTGATTCTATTGTTTTCCTGTTCTCAATTTCTTTTATTTCTGCTCTAATCTTTGTTATTTCTTTCCTTCTGTTTTCTTTGGGGTTAGTTTGCTGTTCTTTCTCTAGTTACTCCATGTGGACACTTATTCCTCAATTTTTGTTCTCGCTTCTCTTTGAATACAGGCATTTAGCACAATAAATTTCCCTCTCAGCACCATCTTTTCTGTATCCCATAAGTTTTGATACGTTATGTTTCCATTGTCATTTGCCTTGAGGTATTTACTAATTTCTCTTGTAATTTCTTCCTTTACCACCCACTGGTTTTCTAAGAGTGTGTTGTTTAGTCTCCATATATTTGTGAATTTTGCAGTCTTCTATTCTGTTATGATCTGAGAAAGTGTTTTTTTATAATATCAATATTTTTAAATTTGTTGAGACTTGCTTTGTGACCCAATATGTGGTCTATCCTAGAGAAATGTTCCATGAGCACTTGAGAAAATTGTGTATCCTGCTGTTGTGGAGTATAGTGTTCTATGAATGAATGTCAAATCTAGTTCATTTATTGTACAATTAAACATCTTCATTTCCTTTTTGATCCTCTGTCTAGATGTTCTGTCCATTGATGAGAGTGGTACATTGAAGTCTCCAAATATTATTGTAGAGTTATCTACTTCTCCTTTTAGTGTTCTCAGTGTTTGCCTCATTAATTTTGGGGCAGTCTGGCTTGGTGCATAAATATTTTTGATTGCTGTGTTTTCTTGATGAATTGACCCTTTTGTTAATATGTAGTATCCTTCTTTGTCTCTTAATTCTTTTACTTTTGAAGTCTACTTTGTCTGATATTAATATAGCTACTCCTGCTTTTTTCTGGTTTCTGTCTGCATGAAATATCTTTTTTCCAACCTTTCACTTTCAGCCTATTTTTGGCCTTGTGTCTAAAGTGAGTTTCCTGTAGACAGCATATAGATGGGTCCTGTTTTTTACTCCATTCTGCCAGTCTCTGTCTTTTTATTGGGGAGTTTAATCCATTAACATTTAGTGTTATTACTGTAAGGGCAGTACTTTCTTCTACTATTTTGTCTTCTGGATTTTATATGTCATGTCTTATTTTTTCCCTCTCTCACCTTTTACCCTTCCTGATAATCTTCATTTCCACACTTTTCTCCAAACTTCTCTCTCCTGTCTTTTCCTATCAGCCTGTAGCACTCCCTTTAGTATTTCTTGTAGTGCCAGTCTCTCATTCAGAAACTCTCTCAGTGTCTGTTTTTCTGAAAATATTTTAATCTTTTCCTCATTTTTGAAGGACAGTTTTGCCAGATATGGAATTCTTGGTTGGCAGTTCTTCTCTTTCAATATCTTAAATATATCATACCACTGTCTTCTTACCCCCATGGTTTCTGTGGAGAAATCTGTACATAGTCTTAACTGAGCTTCCCTTGTATGTGATGGATTGCTTTTCTCTTGCTGTTTTCAGAATTCTCTCTTTGTCTTTGATATTGGAGAATCTGATCAGTAAGTGCCTTGGAGTAGGTCTATTGGGGTCTATTCTGTTTGGGGTGCACTGTACTTCTTGAATCTGTAGTTTTCTGTCCTTCATAAGACAGAAATTTTGGGAAATTTTCAGTGAATATTTCTTCTATTATTCTTTCTGCCCCTTTTCCCCTCTCTTCTCCCTCTGGGACAACCATAACATGTATATTCATGCACTTCATGTTGTGACTCAACTTCCTAAGACCCTGCTCATATTTTTCCATTCTTTTCACCATCTGTTCTTTTGTGGGTATGAATTCAAATGTCTGGTCTTCCAATTCACTGATACTTTCCTCTGCCTGTTCACATCTACTTTTGTATCCCTCCATTGTCTTTTGCATCTCCTACATTATGCCTTTCCTTTTTTTTTTTTTTTTTTTCAAGTTTATGAATTCTTCTTCATGGTCATCCAGTGTCTTCCTTATATCCTTAATCTCTTTTGCTATATCTTCCCTCAGTTCCTTGACTTGATTTTTGAATCAATTTAGGAGATTTGTTTGAACATCTTTCATTAGTTCTTCCTTTAGTTCATTGAATTGATTTAGCATTAGTTGTCTCAACTCCTGTATCTTGGTTGAACTATTAGTTTGTTCCTTTGGCTGGTCCATAGTTTCCTATTATGGCTCGTTATCTTGAGCTGTCTATGCATCTGACTTTCTTGATTAGTTTATTCTGAAGCTCATTTTCACTTTTACGTAGGTTTCCTTGTTGTTGGCTTTGTTCTCTAACCTTTGGTGTTAAGTTCAGCTTATTCTAGGCCTCTAACTTAGATTCTATTTAAGTGATCAGAGTTTTTCACCTCTTGTTTTTCTGTTTTTTGCCCTGTCTCTATGTCGCCCTTTTTTGTCAGGGTGTCCTCAGATATGGCCAACCCCAGTCAGGTTTTCCCAGTCCAGAGAGGCCCAGGTCTCAGGAGGAGGGTATGAAGTTTCCTTGAGAATGAGACACTCTTGGGAGGCCTTTAGACTCTGTGCTTTTCCTATGCTTTCCAGTTGGTGGCACTTGCCAGCCTGAAGCTCCCCCACCAGTGTGAGGAGGTGCAGTGCCTTTAGTTCTTCTGGTGACCCTGACCCTGTTGGAGGTGTGGCGGACTGAGACTGGTTCCTGAGTTCCAGCCTCTGGGATCTGAGTTCCCCAAAGGAGGGCTGCCACTAGAGCTGGGCCACACCCCCCTCTTTAGCAAATTTTCTTCCCCATTAGACTTTGTCTCTCAGAGCTCTCTTAGCTCTGCTCTTGCCTGGGCCCAAATTGCAAGTCTTTGAGGCTCTCTGTAATGGGCTACTTAGAATAGTTATTTTTTAAAAAAAGAGACAAAGTTAAAAGAAAAGAATAAAGAAAAAAGAAAAACAAGGGCCCAGTACAGACTATTTAAAGAAAAGCCTTTTAATTCAGTCCTTGCAGTTCTGATGGGCTATTGAAATGCAAAAAGACAAGGAGTTAGAAAGCAATTGAGGAACAATCAAAAAATCAGAAAAACTGGCTTTTCAGAAAAGGGCCCTGGCCCCCTGGGTTTGCATATATGCCTGATTCTGTTTGAGCCCAGCCCTTCTCCATATTATGTTCACTCCCAACTCCAAAAGTCTGTTTTTATTTTTGTTTGTTTGTTTGTTTGTTTGTTTGTTTGTTTGCTGTTTTCACGAGCCCTACCTCCTCTCTGCCAGGCTGACTGCTCCCAGATTCTCAAGTGTCTGGTCTCAGTTTATCTATGTTTGGAGTTTTTGTTCAGCAGTCTGAGCTTGTTAATCACTTCTGCAACTGCAGTTCTCCCTCCTGGTTCCCAGCACTGACAGCCCCTCCTCCCTTGGGATTGTGCCTGCCAGGGAGGGGCCTGGGCCCCCTGGACAAGAGAACTTACAGATTTCACTGATCTCCGCTGCTCCACGTGCTTGTGAGTGTTGTATGACATGTGTCCAAACTCTGATTCCTCTGCATTGTCCATCCCACACAGTTCCTGGCTATCTACCAGCTGCGCCAGAGGAGTAACTAAAGCCCACACCTCACCCCTCTGCCATCTTGCCCCGCCTCTCCTATGCATCATTTTTAAATGAAATAGTATGTGAAAAATTCTTAGCACCATGCCTGCCAGAGAGTTACATTGCCCTATAATTGTTAACTCATTATTATTATCTGTCTCTCATGTTAGGAGTTTGGAGAAGTTCTCTTATTTTATTTATTTATCTATCTATTTATCTATCTATCTATTTATTTATTTACCTGCTTAGCAGAAATTTTCTTTAATAATTATTTTCATTCTTATTAATAGGTATGATTTGCTGATGAAGCTTTTCAGAAGGATCTAGCAATTTTTATTATTAGATTCTTAGAGGCTTATTTTTTTAAGTGGTTTTATTGAGGTATAAAATTGTGGTGATGAATGCTCAACTCTTTCGTGATACTGTAAATCACTGATTACACACTTTGGATGGATTGTATGGTATCTTAGAGGTTTATTGTTCTTTGAACATTACTTAGGTTGTAAGTCTGTATCCTAATGATGTACTACTGAACAGAAGGTTGGATGACCACATGGCTGCAGGGGTAGTCATAGTAAATGACTTTCTGGCAGGAAAAGAGAAGAGTGAGGTGGAGAAGAAAAAGAGCAAGAGGGTAGCAAAAATGATTAAATTCCTTTGTCTCTGCTGACATTGAAGTGGCTTTAGGGATGGTTGTACCTCAGGTGGCATGTCATTCAGTTAGGCTACTGCTGAAATGTAGTTTGCAGTTTCCTGGAGGAGATAGCCAAGAAGATGGGGATGTTGTAGTTGGAAGCAGAGTGGTTATGAGACAATAAGTCTGTAGGAAAGATTTCTGAGTGTAGCGGCTGGGTCAAAGGGCACATGTGTTTTAAAAATTTGATAGCTTGATAGCTCTTACCAAATTGCTGTTGAAGAAATGTGCCAGTTTTTACTCCCACTAACAATGACTGAAATGCCTCTGTCCTTACACCTAAGCTCACTAGCAAGTGGTTGATCTTTCTAACCATCTAGGTGAAATGTGGTATCTCATAGTTTAATTTGAGCATCTGTTTGTGTTTTTACTTTGTATTTTCCTCTTTGAACTCTCTGTTCTTGTACTTTGCCCATTTTTAAAAATTGAGTTTTGATCTTCTTGATTTTTAGGAGCTCTTTATATTTTAAAGAAATTAATGTTTCCTTATATCTTCTCCCCAATTTTCTAATTAGAAAAGCCTAATCCACTCTAAAATAATAAAGCCAATTTTCCATATTATTTTTGTATTTTTATGATTTTATTTGTGTATATGTCTTTGATTAATCTGTAACTTATTTTGGTTTAATAATGAAATAGAAAATTCCATTTTATTTTTTTCCCCAATAACTTCCCAAGACAATCCAGTTGTCTCCAAACATTTCTTGAATGATATATCTTTTCCTTGCCTGCTGTGTGATAATTCTTGAAAATGATGATGTTTACTTGGACCACAGTGGAAGTGGCATGAAAGGGTAAGGTAATTTATTATATTCCTTTATGTTGTCAGAGCTATTTTTGGAGAGCTGTTGTATTTTGTTGACTGTCAGTTTGTTGGCTAGTTCCACACTGTGTTATTTTCTCTAGTTTTATCTATTTTAATTTCTAATCTCCCTTATTACTCTTTTTTTCCCCTCAGAGTTTTCCTGAGATTCTTATGTGAATCTCACTGGTGTTTTAAAGTATTCATATAGACTTTGCAGCTGAGGGAATGCAGGTAGATGTGTCTAGAGGGAAAAGGGGGCCAGTATAAACTGGATAATGGCTGTTAAGGAAATATGCAATATTTTGAAGGAAGATGAGGAAAGAATATTTGAGGAGGGCTGATTTATTGACAGCAATCCTTGCAGCCAGTATGGTGGGGAGGGGGACATTATGAACTCTTGCAAGATTAACTCTGATTCATTAAAACATTTGTAGTCCATCCTGGATTGTGTGAAATGATTAAATGGAGAATTCCCAGAGTTGCGTCACCCTGGGAAGCTGTGTTAAATAGGGTTAATCAGAAGTATATGAATGGTGTCTACCTTCTTGAGCTATAAAATTGATAAGTAGACTACACTTAAATAGAACTTCAAGAAATGTCAGAACCTGAGAATTTTCAGCAAATAGTAATCAGGCCCTGATAATACAAGAAATTGGCAGCCCAGTTATAGAGGCATGAGACAGGAACAATGTGGTGGGCACAGAGAAGGACCCACAGATCAAAGGTCTTAGAAAGGTGTGGAATATGAATTAAATGTGGCTGAAAATTAGAATTTGTCTGACATTATATCCAAGTGCTTTTAACCAAAAGAGAGGGAAAAGGCTTTCTAATGCCTAGCTACTTTTCTCCATTAACAAAAAAGGTTATAATATATTCCACCAAGTTGAGTCAAGGCTTAGTTTCTTTAATCTTTGGAAGGTACCTTTGAGTGATGCAGTGCTGCCAGTCCCAAATAATAAATATATTCCTGTAAGTCATGTGATGTGTTAAATCATGAAACTGAAAAGATATTTGTGAGAGTTTTTTTATGGATCTGAGGCAGGTACTCCTTTTGTGAAACCCCGCCTTTTGAAGGATTTTAGGTGCTTATAAGGATACATAAAATACTGATTTCTCCTCCAGAATTGATGATGAAAACCATGCCCACAGACTTCTCGATCACTGTGGACTGGGCTAATTTCCACAAAACCAGAAGAGCAGAAGTCAAAGCTGGATGAGAATGGAGACCATTCTCCAGTTAACTGTAATAAATCATGGCAGTCCTCATTGTGTTGGGTGGATTCATTCTTTCTTAATATAATCTATTATTGTCTTTATAAGTCACAGTTCAAGAACTCTTCAGTTATTACTATAGCCAGACTGACAGATGAGATGGACTCTCATAAATCATGGTGGTCAATATAAAGCCTTTTCCATTATCCCCACAGGTGGCACTAACTGACCACTGTTTTGGGTAACTTTTTACAGACTCGTCTTGGTGTTAATGATAAACCATATGTCATTATGTGGAAACACATGTACAAGCATGCCTACATAAGACATACATATATACATAGGTAAATATTCCCCCTCCCCAAAAACTGTAGTAGGCTCTTTGAGTGATAAAAGATTCTTATGTTCTATTTAATTTTTTTGTTTCTAGCTCAGTGTCTGACACAAAATGAGAACTCAAAAAATAGTTGTTGATTGAAACCTAGAAACAGGCTTCCATCTTTGTTATTCTTTTGTCGTTGTTCTGTTTGTTAAATACTTCTGTACCTTGTTTAGTTTGAAGGACTTTTGATTATACGTTGTGCTATTGGTAACTTGATTTTATTTGGTGGTCTATAACATATTTGTGACTCTAAGTGTTAAAAATAGGCAATATTCTAAAGAGGGTGGAGGGTGGGCAGGGTAGGAAGGATCCAGCAGCTAGGCCAGGATTATGTATAGAAAATTGTTTGCATCTTCGTTAGTGCACAGATGGGTGATCCACTCTCAAGGCTTCAAACAGGAATATGTGTTCCCAGGAGATACACAGACACTTTGCAATGTGTGAAAGGTTTTAAAGGCAATTCCCAAAATCTGAGCTGCATGCCCAGTCTCCTTTCCCATCTCCCCTTTCATAATCACTTTTTCCCCATTTTAGCAGAGAAAGGCTTCTTCTCCCTTATCCATCCCAAATCTTGCTATGGTGCATTGCTCAAGGATTTAGAAACTGCCTGGGCACCAAGAAAAGCAGCAAGTAGAAATATTTCCTTACAGAGAAGTATGGTAGTTTACCAGTTAAAGACTTTCCAACAGAAACATATGCTACACTGGGATAAAATTCTGTGTGTGGGGTGGGGAAGTGGACCGAATATTGAGAGTTAAAGGAGAAGAAAGAACTATATGCATTTTCCAACTGATAAAAAGGAGCTTGAGCTTGGGTAAGGTTTTTTTTTTTCTTTTTAAATTCAGTTTTATTGAAATATATTCACATAGCATACAATCTTCCATGGTATATAATCAGCTGTTCACAATACAATCATATAATCATGCATTCATCACCACAGTCTATTTCTGAACATTTTCCTTACATCAGAAAGAATCTGAATAAGAATAAAAGAAAAAAGTTAAAAAAGAACACCCAAACCATCCCCCCATCCTACCCTATTTGTCATTTAGTTTTTATCCCCATTTTTCTACTCATCTATCCATACGTTAGATAAAGAGAGTATGATCCACAAGGTTTTCACAATCACATTGTCACCCCTTGTAATCTGCATTATTATATAATCGTCTTCAGGACTCCAGACTACTGGTTTGGAGTTTGGTAGTTTCAGGTATTTACTTCTAGCCATTTCAATACAGTAAAACCTAAGAGGTGTTATCTATATAGTGCATAAGAATGTCCACCAGAGTGACCTCTTGACTCCATTTGAAATCTCTCAGCCACTGAAAGTATTTCATCTCATTTTGCATCCCCCTTTTGGTCAAGAAGATATTCTCAATCCCATGATGCCAGGTCCAAATTCATCCCCAGGAGTCATATCCTGCATTGCCAGGGAGATTTACACCCCTGGGAGTTGGGTCCCACGTAGAGGGGAGGGCAGTGAGTTCACCTGCTGAGGTGGCTGTTAGAGAGAGAGAGAGGGCCACATCTGAGCAACAAAGAGGTACTCAGGGGGAGACTCTTCAGCACAATTATATGCAAGTTTAGCCTCTCCTTTGCAGTAACGAGGTTCATAAGGGCAAGTCCCACAATCGAGGGCTCAGCACATCAAACCGTCAGTCCCAATGTTTGTGACAACATGGACAACAGTCCAGGTGAGGAAGTCCAACACTTCTGCACCTTCCCCCAGCTCCTCGGGGTGGGGAGGGGGGCTGTAAATATATGTTGTATTCTCTGCCCAAATTACTTTGGGATGCGTCACTATTTCACTCTAACCTATACTAACCTACCATATCTCACTTCCTATTCAAAGTTCCATGTAATTGTGGTGTTTGAACTAACCAACTGTAGAGTTATACTGTTTAGAAAATATAGATCCTGCATTGGGTAAGGTATTTTAAAAATGAGTAATGGTAGGACATCTCAGTTTTGTTTTAAAACTTCACTATCTACCTATGCCATATATTCTTTGTAATCCTATAAATTTACGATGAAAAACTTCAGATGCCAATTTAAAACTTCATGAGGGGTAAACAAAAATTCATGAGAGGGATACACAGTTTTGTTTTGATTTTAAAATCTTTAAGGCATGGATGAATAAAAGTGTTTGAAGGTTACTAGTCTACTCCAAATAATTTTAGCCTGATATCTGCTTTAGCCAAAACAAAACTTTGGTTAAAGATTGAGAGCGACTAAAGAGACAAAGACAATTAAATACATTATATGATCCTGTATGGGGTCTAATAATGGAGAAGAAAAGTCTTAAAAGGACATTATGGGGACATATGAAAAATTTGGAAAATAGACTGTAAACTTTGTATCAATGTTAAATATCTCGAACTTGATAATTGTACTTAAGGTTGTAATATAAGTGAATATCCTTGTTCTTAGCAAATGTACATGGAAGTATTATGTGTGCAAGGAGCATGATGTATATAACCTATTCTCAAATGTCCAGAAAATAGGTAACTAGATGATAGAAAGAATGATATGGAAAATGTGGCAAAAATGTTAAAATTGGTAGCTCTGAGTATCTGGGTAGGGGTAGGTTTAGTTCTCTGTTTAAGTTATGTATTATTCTTGCAACTGTCCTGTAACTTTGAAATTACTTCAAAATAAAAAGTTTGAAGAATAAAAAGGTTTTTCCTTCTTTAGGAGAACTTCCAGTACTACCACCTTGGTCAAAGCTACTGTATCTTGTGTTTGGACCATTAAAGTAGCCCTGCAGCTCTGACTTTGCCCTTCTACTGTGTGTTCTTATCATTGGAGCCCAGAGGTATCTGGTTAAAACAGAAGTCATGTCATGTTCTTTGATCGAAACCCTTTGGGCTTCCATGGTCATAAATGATATCCTCCTTCTGTCTTCTGTTTCCCCCCTCATTAGCTCAGTGTGCTCCCGCCACAGTGACTTCCTTGCTGGTTTTCCATCATGTCACCATGCACTTTTCTACCTCAGGTCTTTGCAGTGCTCTTTTACAGGAGTCCGTCTCATCCATCGAAGATCCCTGAGAACACTCTTCTTCACTTACCTTCCTGAATCCCTTACCTCCAGGTATTTGCTCAAATACCTGGTGAAGTCCTCCTTAACAACCCTATTTAAAATTGTACTACACTTCCTATCTCTTGGCATCCCCTCTCCCCTTTGCAGCTTTATTTTTCTCCATTATATTTAACATCTTTAACGCACTATGTAATTTGTTCACTTATTTTGATGCTATATGTCTTCATCCACTAGCATGAGTATCATTCATTGCTCTTCACCAGTGCCTGAAACTTGCCTGTCACATAGTAGGCATACAATAATTACTTATTATAAATGAGTAAGCCTGTATTTTATGTAGTTTTCATAGGTCAAGTTCAGTATTATATCTGCATTTTACTAACTAACAAGATAGGTAATAGTTAAGAATAATACAATATTAGTATAGAATCTTGAAAAGATCTAATTATTGTTTAATGTTTTACTGAATTTGAGTTTAAATTTTTCATTCTTTACCATTACTTTCCTTTTTCCTTGGTATTGATTTTGTTTCATTTAAATTTTAACTTGTTTTTAATCTTGTTTTAATTTTTAATTTAAGATTTATTTATTTATTTTTAAAATCTCAATTGAATACCTGTATTTCTTAAACTGCCTCAAATCCATTTTAGAATGAGTTGAGTGGAAATGACAATTTGCGCTGACTTTCAAGGTTGGGGGAGGAGATATTATTATTCAGGGATGCCTGGATATGGACTCTGCTTCTCCAGGTCTTCCCTTCAACCTTGGGAATTTGACTTTGCTGATGCCCAATTTGGTTCAAGAGCCAGAAGATCTTTGTAGAGTCATCTCAATAGGAAACCAGTATTGTTAGCATAAGTTCTTTCAGAATGAAAGGGCAGAAGTCTGGTGATAGTCTGGTTTCCCTCCCAATACTGGCAATACGCTGCCCATGTAGAGAGGGAGGGTCACTGGCAATACCATCTGGCCCCAAAGAGAACAAATGAAGAGAAAGTCAGACAAAGATATACTGCATCTCTCCCTATTTTGTGTAGCCACCTCTTTTCCATTAAATTCTGTTTTCTTGGCTAAATAAATTAGGAAATTATAGTAGCAGTATGTGTGTGTGTGTGTGTGTGTGTGTGTGTTGCTGGTGGTGTTAGGGTGGTTGTTGTTGGTAATGTTGATGGTCATGGTGTTGGTTTGGTGATGGCAGTGATGTTGATGGTCGTTGGTGAGGTTTGAGTTGTTGGTGATGTTGATGATTGTGTTGCTGATGGGGTTGGGGTGCTTGGTGGTGTTGTTAAAGGTAATTGTGATGGTGTTAATGGTGCTGGTTTGGGGGAGAGGTGGAGGAGGTAGCAGTGGTGTAGAGAGTTCTTTCCACCAAGAACTCAAGAGTTATTTTCATTCATATATATGGTTATTTTGGAATAGATCTAATGTTGTCATTGCTGTTATTAAATAACTGCATATATTGATGTCTTTCAAGCAACCCTAAGATTTCCAGGATCTTTGAGCCAAATGCTAAGGCTACTTTGCATTTGTGTTCCCTTGGACTCAATCCAGCTTTTAACAAGTTGAGATTGTCTCTGATGCTTGCTCATGCACATGTGCTTTCTCTTACTCATGGATTCTTTTTCTTTGTCTCTCAGTTAAGATATTTTCAGCCTAGTCTTTATCATCCCATATTCCTCAAAGCAGAGGCAAAATTTTTGTTTCCCTGTTAAGCTTGTCTTACAGAGTTAGTATCTTAATGCTATGCTGCATTTTCCAGCCTACTTTAACATTCATTGTGTCATTGCATCTTTACAGTAGTTATGTGACATAGGCAAGGAGTATTGTTATCTTTATATATCATTTGAAGGAACCTTTTAGAAATAAGAAACTGAAACTCTGGTTAAATTGGTTGCTCAAGCGCAGTAAATTCCAAACAGGACCAGGACAAAGACCCAGGTCTCCTAATTCCTGATCCATTTATTAATAAGCCTTGTTCTTCCATTTGCTGCCCACAATCCAGCCCACCTCATCCAACCCCTCCGACAGCAGTCTCAGCTTTAGCTCATCCAGCTCCTTGCCTGAATTATAAAGTCCTTGCTCTAGATCAATTCTCTATCCCTTACACTGATGTCAGGTGCCAGGTCCTGTATATTTGCCTTTTCTGGACATTTCATATGTATGGAATCATGCCATAGGTATGTCTGGTTTCTTTCACTTAGCATAATGTTTTTGAGTTTCATCTAAGTTGTAGCATGTATCAGTAGTTTTTTCCTTTTAAATGCCCAATAGTATTCCATTAAATGGATACTACATTTTAGGGCATATTTTTTCTTACATTTAGGTTGGCACATTTCCAGCTGCATGTATACATTGATGTTTGTGGTACCATCATCTGATTTTTTTAAGGGGCTACAAGTGGACATGATAAAATGCACAGAGTAGGGTGGGGGTGAGGATGGAGGCAAACAGGACTGACAAGTCTAGCATTATGTCCTTTATCAAAGCATGAATGCTAGCATCTCCTATTTTTTATTTTAAAAAACCTGAAATTCTTCTCTGATACTTCCTATATGTTTATCAATATAAATATAACAACATGTTAAAGTAGGTCTCTTTCTATCTCAGTTGGGCTTGATCCCAAAGGCCAGTAATGGTATAATAGGTTCCCCTATATCAGTTACCTGTTCAGAACTTGCTGAGAGTTGTGCCAGAATTAGTCTGCTCCATCCTGTGTATGAGGTTGCAGTTTGGAGCCCTGGGTGAATAAATGGGGTGGGAGGAGGGTACTCATCCTTCACCCCAAACTGGGTAAAAGGAATCTTAATTGAGTTTGACATGTGTCCCCTGGCTGGGATTTGGGGAACATGATTCTCTAGAGTCTTATATACATTCCAAATCTCAAAGTGCAAGAGGCTGTGGCTAGAGCTTCCCAGGAGAGCAACGAGGGAGAGGGGGCTGCAAGGAGACAACTGTATACTAGTGGGGCAAGGATATGTGGAATTTTTTTCATAGGTCAAGTGGATACTCTGTGGTCATTTAAAAAAAAATGCTTTCAAGGGACCATCTGGATGGGCCTGGAGGAGAGAGACAAAGAATATGAGAGAATGATGAGATGGTCAGTTCCCTAACTGTTCTGGATACATAGGAATGTGCCATATAGAGATCATTAAAAACATGATCAATTTGCAGTTTGGCCATCTGAGAAGCATCACTGTATAGAGCATTGGAATCTGACAGGCTTAGACTTAAATCTCTCCATGACACTCATCAAGTTACTTAACTTCTCTGAGCTTTCAGAGTCATTATGACCAGTATTTGTTGTAATAGTAATGCAATCAATTGACTTTGACAAGAACTTCTATTTTAAAGTATTCTTGATATTTAATATTGGTTAGTGAATAATAGATAAATATGAATATCCTGTTTCACCAGTTGAGCAATATCCGTGATTTAACTAGGGATCTGAAATAGCATTAATAGGTACTATAAACATTTAGCATGTAACATTCAATATTTAGTAAAACCCAATGTTTTTCGCTTACTATGTGTTCTGGTTTGCTAATGCTGCCAGAATGCAAAACACCAGAAATGGATTGACTTTTATAAAGGGGGTTTATTTGGTTACACAGTTACTGTCTTAAGGCCATAAAATGTCCAGGGTAAGGCATCAGCAATCGGGTATCTTCACTGGAGGAAGGTCAATGGAGACTGGAAAACCTCTGTTAGCTGGGAAGGCACGTGGCTGGCATCTGCTCTAGAGTTCTGGTTTCAAAATGGCTTTTTCCAAGGATGTTCCTCTCTAGGCTGCAGCAGCAAGCTCCTTCTGTCTGAGCTTCTTATGTAGGACTACAGTGATTTAATTAAGAGCCACCCTGAATTGGTAGGGTCCATATCTCCATGGAAGTTATCCAATCAGACGTTTCACTCACAGTTGATTGAGTCACATCTCCATGGAAACACTCAAAGGATTCCAACCTAATCAACAGTAATACATCTGGCCCCACAAGATTACGTCAAAGAACATGGTGTTTTGGGGACATAAAACATCCAAACCGGCATACTATGTTTTCATTTACTTTCTTATTTGGATTAAATTTTTTGCAAATTTTTATTAGCTTATTTTCATACATTTTGAAAGTGAATTAAAATGGTTGAGTATAAATGATAATTATTTTTTGTAGAATACAATTTGGATTTACCAGTTTTATTTTACTTTCATTTATTCCTTCTCTAACACTCTTCTTCTCTATGTAGATTAGACTTTCTGACCTGTATAGTTTTTCTTCACTCTGATGAAATGCATTTAACATTTATTGCAAGGCAGGTCTACTGGTGACAAATTCCCTGAATTTTTGTTGGCATGAGAAAGTCTTTTATTATTCTTTTACTTTACTTTTTTTTTTTTTTTTTACATTTTTTATTGTGAAATATAACATATATAAAGAACAGTGATAACTTTCAAAGTACAATTTAACAAGTAGAGAGCAGATTTCAAAGAATGTTATGGGTTACAGTTCCACAATTTCATTTATTTCCTTATTGTGAAATATAACATTTATACAGAAAGGTGATAACTTTCAAAGTATAGTTTAACAAGTAGTTATATACGTAATTTCAAAGAATGTTATGGGGTACAGTTCCAAAGTTTCAGTTATTTCCTTAATGTGAAATATAACATATATAGAGAAAAGTGATAACTTTCAAAGTACAATTTAACAAGTAGCTATGGAGCAAATGTCAAAGAATGTTATGGGTTACATTTCCACTATTTCAGTTATTTCCTTCTAGCTGTTTTAATACCCTAGCATCTAAATAAATGTGTATATACTTATATAAAGATTCAGTATTTGTAATACTTTGTTAAATACTATCTTGTTTGTTGCTACCTCTTCTTCTTGTTTAATCACTTTCTCGATCTTCAGGGATATCTAGGCAGTGGCCACCCTAACTTGTTCATATTGAAAAGGGATGTTGACATTATGGGGAAGAGGGCTGCATCTGGTTAATGTTCTTGAAGTGGCTGTTTCTTCTAGATTTGGGGACTTTTCTGGCATAGGAACACTCTGGAGGATTTAAGTTTCTGAAAAATAAACTTAGTGAAACTTTTATAGAGTCTCAGACAGGGACCTAGGTATTTTGGGACTACTGTTGTTTAGGGCTTGGCATACTGTGGCCATTTGGGATATCTAGCCATAGCTTGCATAAGAGTAACCTCCAGGATAGCATCTTGACTCTATCTGAAACCTCTTACCCACTGTAACCTCATTTTGTTACCTTTCTTTTCCCCCTTTTTATCAAGAAGGCATTTTCAATCCCTTGATGCCAGGACCAGACTCATTCCTGGGAGTCGTGCCTCTTGTCACCAAGGAAATTCAGTTCCCTGGGAGTCATGTCCCATGAATGGGGAAGGTTAATGAATTTATTTGCAGAGTTGGACTTAGAGAGAGAAAGGCCACATCCAAGCAACAAAAGAAGTTCTCTGGAGGTAACTCTTAGGCATAATTATAGAAAGGCTTAGCCTCCCTTTTACAGCCATAAGTTTCACAACAACAAGCCTCAAGATCAAGAGCTTGACTTATTAAGTAGGAGGCTCCTAATTTCACATAGCATATATTTTGTCCAAGGAAACAATCAGTGTCTCACATTGTCTTCACTTAGTTGTACATTCATCATCACTCTCAATTTTAAACAATTATCATAACACAAAATACCCCAAAGCTCTTTTCAGGCCCTAATTATTTATCCCTAGTATTAGTATAGTACTGGTAGGGTACTCCTATTAAATACAGTCTTTAATGTGTAATGGGTAGTTTTTCCCATATACCACTCTGCTGTTAACTCTTTGTACCAGTGTCATACCTTAGAAGTATATCATGCAAACACTTATTTTTATTTGTAGTGCTAATCTGTGTAATACATGCCTTTAAACAACCACTTTCAATTATGTTTGCCTTCAGTGTGGCACTGATACTTATAATCCCATTAATGAACAATCCTCACACCTGTCCATTTTTATACCTTTAAGTTCACCCTCGCTAACATGGCTGTACATATTAGGTAATCATTCCTCCTTCACTAGCTCCTATCTCTAGGTCCCCTATATTCTAAATTATAAGACATTGATTTTACATTGTTCAGGGAGTTCATATTAGTGGTAACATAAAATATCTCTCCTTTTGTGTCTGACTTATTTCACTCAGCATTATCTTCAGGGTTTGTCCATGTTGTCATATGTTTCAGGACCTAATTCCTTCTGATTGCTGCATAGTATTCCATAGTATGTATATACCACATTTTGTTTATCCATTCGTCTGTTGAAGGACACTTTGATTTTTTCCATCTCTTGGCAATTGTGAACAATGCCACTGTGATCATCAGTGTGCAAATCTCTGTTTGTGTCACTGCTTACAGATATTCTGGGTATATCCTGAGAAGTTGAGTTGCCGGATTGTAGGGTAATTCAATATCTAGTTCTGAGGAACTGCTAAATTTTCTTCCACAATGGCTTTACCATTATACATTTCCACCAGCAATGAATAAGAATTCCAATTTTCCACATCCTCTCCAGCATTTGTAGTTTCCTGTTTTTTTTAAGGGCAGCCATTCCTATTGGTAAGAGATGGTATTTCATTGTGGCTTTGATTTGCATTTCCCTAATAGCTAGTGAATATGAACATTTTTTTTCATGTGTATTTATTTCCTCTTTGGAAAAATGCCTTTTTATATCTTTTGCCCATTTTATAACTAGACTGTTTGTATTATTGTCGTTGAGTTGTAGGATTTATTTATAAATGCTGGATATCAATCTCTTATCAGATATATGGTTTCCAAATATTTTCTCCCAATGAGTTGGCTGCCTCTTCAACTTTTTGTCAAAGTCCTTTGAGGCACAGAAGCTTTTGATTTTGAGGATTTCCCATTTATCTATTTTTTTTTCTTTTATTGTTTATGCTTTGGATGCAAGGTTTAAGAAGCTACCTCCTAAAGGTAGGTCTTGAAGATATTTCCCTACATTACCTTCTAGGAGTTTTTTGTACTCTTTTATTGAGGTCTTTGATCCACTTTGAGTTAATTTTTGTATAGGGTGTGAGGTAGGAGGCCACTTTCATTCTTTGGATATGGATATGCATTCTCCAAACCCCATTTGTTGAAGGACTGTTCTGTCCCAGTTCAGTTGATTTGGGAGCCTTATCACAAATCAGTTGAGCAGGGGTGTAACAAGATGGCAGCACAGAGAGGAGTGGAAGTTAGTTAGTCCCCCCAGAGCAACTAATAAACAACCAGGAGCAACTAGTAAATGATCTGGAATAACTGCTGTGGGACAACCATGACTATCCACACATCATGCACCAACCTGGATTGGGAAGAAAGCCTGAGATCGCAGCATGGAATCTGTGAGTAGAAACTGTGGACCTGAGCTGGGAGCCTCTCCCCCTACAGCAGCCTGAACCACAAAGCCTCGCTGTGATAGAAGAGCAGCACTCACTGAACAAGTGAACATACATCAGTCCAGCTCCAACTGGGGTTTTAATTGGCAAACGTGGGCTGAACAAAGCAAGCTGCAAATCCCCTACAAGCAGACAGAGGCTTTTAGTGACAGCTGACCTTGAAGATCCAGGGGACTTCTCTGTCTTGGGAAGGGGACCCCAGAGGACTGGGTCCTGTCTCTGGCTGAGGGTGAGACTAGGGGCCATGGACTGACCCTGAAAGGGGGCTTTCTGTCCCTTTTTCTCTCTCTTAACATGGGCAGCTCAGTGGAAAAAGCCTCAGCCATTTTCAGCTTGCAGTGCTCTGACCCAGACAAGGGTGGAGATAGCAGAGTCAGAGACAAAGAATCTATTTATATGCAAGTGAAAACTCCCTAGGAAATGTATCTACCCTAAGAGGAAGAAGGTGGTGCCAAGCTCTACTACCCATGATCCATTCATAACCAGACCCCACAGCCTAGGGGAAAACAGCCATGGGACACAACTCCTTACACCAGTTGGAAGTGACAGGCTGACAGGCACCACCTGCTGGGCAGAAAAGCACAGGGTGTGTCAATCCTCTAAGACACACCATCAGGGAAACTGGATACTGAATATTTCTTCCTTCTGGGACCTGAGCCTGTTCTGGTCTGGGAAAACCTGATTGGGGTAACCAAGGAAAGCAGATGCCTAGACAACAGAAAACTACAACCTACACCAAGAAAAACAAAGTTATGGCCCAGTCAAAGGAACAAACTTACACTTCAACTGAGATACAGGAATTGAAACAACTAATGCTAAATCAGTTCAAAAAGTTTAGGGAAGTTATGGCAAAAGAGATAAAGGCTATAAAGAAAACACTGGGCATAGATAAGGTAGAAATTGAAAGTTTGAAAAAAACAACTGGCAGAATCTATGGAAATGAAAGCCACAACGTAAGAGATGAAAGACACAATGGAAACATACAACAGCAGATCTCAAGAGGCTGAAGAAAACACTCAGGAACTGCAGAACAAGATACCTGAAAGCCTACACGCAAAAGAACAGATGGGGAAAAGAATGGAAAAATATGAACAATGTCTCCAGGAATTGAATGACAAAATGAAATGCAGGAATGTACATGTCATGGGTGCCCCAGAAGGAGAAGAGAAGGGAAAGGGGGCAGAAGCAATAATAGAGAAAATAATCAATGAAAATTCCCCATCTCTTATGAAAGACATAAAATTACAGATCCAGGAAGTACAGCATACCCCAAACAGAATAGATCTGAATAGGCCTGTGCCAAGATACTTAATAATCAGATTATCAAACATCAAAGACAAGGAGAGAATCCTGAAAGCATTAAGAGAAAAGGGATCCATCACATACAAAGGAAGCTTGATAAGACTATGTGTGAATTTCTCAGCAGAAACCATGGAGGCAAGAAGGAAGTGGTGTGATACATTTCAGATACTGAAAGAGAGAAACCACCAACCAAGTATCCTATATCCAGCAAAACTGTTCTTCAAATATGAGGGAGAGTTTAAATCTTCTCTGACAAACAGACAATGACAGAGTTTGTAAACAATATACCTGCTCTACAGGAAATATTAAAGGGAGCCCTACGGACAGGTAGGAAAAAACAGGAATGAGAGTTCTGGAACACAATTTTGGGTGACGATAACACAGCAATATAAGTACACTGAACAAGATAACTAAGAATATGGTTAAAAGAGGAAGGTTAAGAGCATGTGGGACACCAGACAGAAAGAGGAAAGATAAAGACTGTGACTGTATAACTCATTGAAACCTAGAGTGTTCAACAATTGTGATAAACTGTACAAATATATTTTTCCATGATGGAGAACAAATGAATGTCAACCTTGCAAGGTGTTAAAAATAGGAAGGTATAGGGGGAAAAATACAATCAATGTAAACTACAGACTATAGTTAACAGAAACGTTGTATTATGCTTCCTTTAATGTAACAAAAGCATATACCAAAGCTAAATGCATATAAGATGGGGGCATGAGGGAGGTGTATGGGACCCTTGGCATTGGTAATGTTGTCTCACCCTTTATTCTACTTTAGTTTAATGTTATCTTTCCTTTTGTTGCTTCCTAGCTGTCATGTTTTTTTTCTCTCTCTCTTTCTTTTTTCTTTTTCTTTTTGTCTCTCTACCTTCTCTGACTCTTCCTCCTGCTTTGTGGAAGAAATGGAGATGTCCTTATATAGATAGTGGTGAGGCTGGTGAATACATAAATATGTGGCTATACAGGGAACCATCAATTGTTTACTTAGGATGGAATGTATGGTGTGGGAACAAAACCTTCTTAAAAAAAAATGTGTTGAAGAAATCTTGAGGGCACTATATTGAGTAAAATAAGACACATAAAGGCAAATATTGCAGGGTCTCACTGATATGAACTAATTATAATATGTAAACTCATAGACATGAAATATAAGTTACCAGGATATAGAATGAGGCTAAAGACTGGGGAGCGGTTGCTTAGTATGAGCAGAATGTTCAACTAGATTGAACTTAAATGTTTGGAAATGAACAGAGGTGATAGTAGCATGTTGTGAGAATAACTAACAGTGTTGAATGGTGCATGAAGGTGGTGGAAAGGGTAAGCTTCTAGTCACGTATGTCACCAGAAGGAAAGTTGGAAGTTAAAAGATGGGAATGTATAAAACAGCGAACCTTGTGGTGGGCAATGTCCATGATTAACTGTACAAATATTAGGAATCTCTTTCATGAACTAGAACAAATGTATGACACTACAACTAGAAGTTACTAATAGAGGCACACATAGGAAAAAAATATGCCTATTGCAAACTATATACTACAGTTAGTGGTATTTTAACATTCTTTCATCAACAGTAACAAATGTACTATACCAATACTATGAGTCAACAGTGGAGGGGGATTGGTTAGGGATATGGGAGGATTTGAGTTTCCTTTTTTTGTCTTCATTTCTTTTCTGGAGTAATGAAAATGTTCTGAAAATTGAAGAAAAATTAATTGTGGTGATGGATGCAGAGCTGTATGGTGGTACCAGGGGCAACTGATTGTATACTTTGGATCTTTGGATAATTGTATGGTATGTGAACAAGCACAATAAAAAAATATCAGTTGAGCATAAATCTTGGGGTCTATTTCCAAACTCTTGATTTGATTCCATTGATCAATATGTGTATCTTTGTGCCAGTACCATGCTGTTTTGACCCATTGTGGCTTTATAATAGGCTTTAAAGTCAGGAAGTCCTCCCACTTCGTTCTTCTTTTTTAAGGATGTTTTTAGCCCTTTCCCTTCCAAATAAACTTGGTAACTAGCTTTTCCAAGTCAGCAACATAGGTTGTTGGAATTTTGAGTCAAATTGCATTGAATCTGTAGATCTGTTTGGGTAGGATTGGCATCTTAATGATGTTTAACCTTCCTATCCATGAACACGGAGTATCTCTCCATCTGTTTAACTCTTCTTTGATTTCTTTTAGTATAGTTTTGCAATTTTCTGTGTATGTATCTTTTATTTACTTGGTTAAGTTTTTTCCTAAGTACATGATTTTTTTAGTTGCTATTGTGAATGGAAGTTTTTTTCTTGACTGTCTCCTCAGTGAGGTCATTTCTAGTGTATAGTGATACTACTTAACTTTTATGCATTAATCTTGTATCCTGCCTCTTTGCTGAATTCATTTATTACCCTCAAGTAGCTTTGTTGTTGATTGCTCAGGATTTTCCAAATGTAAGATTATATCACCTGCAAATAATTTCAGTTTTGCTTCTTCATTTCCAATTTGGCTGCCATTTATTTCTTTGTGTTGCTGGATTGCTCTGGGTAGACGTTCTGGCACAGTGTCGAATAATGGTGTCAGACCACATTGTTGTCTCATTCCTGATCTTAGGAGGAGGGCTTTCAGTCTCTCACCATTGAGTGCTACGCTGGCTGTGGGTTTTCATATATAACTTGTATCATATTGAGGAAATTTCCTTGATTTCCTACCTTTTGAAGTGTTTTTATCAAAAAGGGATGCTGAATTTTCCGAATGCTTTTTCAGTGTCTATTGAGATGATCATTTGATTTTTTTGCTTTTATTTGTTAATGTGCTGTATTACGTTGATTGATTTTCTTATGTTGAACCACCCTTGCATGCCAGGAATGAACCCTACTTGGTCGGTCTTGGTGTATAATTCTTTTAATGTGCCTTTGGATTCAATTTGCTTGTATTTTGTTGAGAAATTTTGCATCTATAGTTGTTAGGGAGATTGGCCTGTAGTTTTCCTTTTTTGTAGTATCTTTATCTGGTTTTGTTATTAGAGAGATATTAGCTTCATAAAATGAATTCAGTAGTGTTCCTTTTTCTTCAATTTTTTGAAAGAGTTTGAGCAGGAATGGTGTCAGTTCTCTTTGGAGAGTTTGGTAAAATTCCCCTGTGAAGGCTTCTGGCTCTGAGCTCTTATTTGTAGGGAGATTTTTGAGGACTCATTGGATTTCTTTGCTTGTGATTGGTTTGTTGAGGTCTTCTGTTTCTTCTCAGTTCAGCTTAAGTTGTTTATGTGTTTCCAGGAAATTGTTTTGGGGCTCCTGGAGGTAAAACTCAGGAAATTGTGGGGGCTCTCCCATGGCTGGAGCTCCCTAAGTCTAGGCTCAGAGGAGTTTTTATCTCTCAAGCTACTCTAAGCCTGCTCCCCAGCAATTAATCAGTTGCCGTTTAAGTGTCCCTGTTGTTTGCTGGCTGTGTTCCTGATAGCTGTGACTCTTTGTATCTGTCTGTCCTGCCATTTTTCAGAGTGATGGTTTGCTCTGTGGCCTCAGTTCTCTGATGGATCTAAGAAGAGTTGTTTATTTTAAATTTGTTTAGCTTCCAAGTTCTTTCTAGATTTGCCAATTAAAAAATAAGAACATTTTAGGCATTCTTGTTAATAAATAACACATTTTAGCAGATAAATTAATGTATATATTTATATGTGTTATATGAATGTTTGTGTGTGTGTTTTTGCAAGCCAGCATACAAGTCTTTGAGGACTAAATTGAATAGTTACCTTCACAAAACTTTGTAAACAACTAAAAATGTGGCATATTTAAATATTGCAGTAAGCAACAATCTGTTTATTCAACTTGTTTACAGAAATAGATCTTTTGCAGATTGGCAGATGGGATTCATGAACATTAAGAAAAAAGATTGATAAGGTTTTGAGGAGAATAAAGTTTATTGTTAAAATCCCTTTAATCATTCTTTATTGTGTTCCCAAGGCATTTAAAATATACAACCCTCATAGGACTAATCACATGGCATAATATTATTTCATTAATTAATTTAGTACTTACTGAGCACCTACTATATGCTAGGCAATCTGCAAATGCTGGGCATACAATAGTGAATAAATATGGTATAATCTCAGTCCTTATGAAATCTTAAATTCAATGGGATATGCTCATGAAACAAACACAAATAAATATATAATAGCAAATTGTTATTACTTCTATGAAGAATAAGATAGATGGAACAAGAGAGAATAACCTGTAAAGCACAATTTAATTTGCGGAATCAGAGAAGACTTCTCTAAGAAAAATGGTATTTACATGTATATCTGAAAGATGAGTAGGCATTAGTCAGACCCAGAGTGGGTAAGATAGTATTTCAGACGGAGGGAGAAACATACATAAAGATCTCATGGTGGGAAGGAGCACGAAATATTTAAGGAAGGAGCAAGGAATGATATAGGCAGCTTAGTTTAAGAGCCTATGAGAGTAATTCAGTCTAGAAATGAGGTAGAGACTAGACTGGGTTGGTGACAATCAAGTTAGACATGAATTCATTTTAAGATATTAGCAGAAGGTAGAGTCAATAGGGCTTGTGAATGAATTGGATATAAAAGAAGAAGAAGATGAAGAAGGTGTTAGTAAAATAAGGTCATTGACAGGGGTGAATGAGTTGGACTCCAGCAAATTAAATTGGCATTGTAATACCATACTTTATCTTCTATGAAAATTCCAGTGCAGTTTATGCATTCATTTTCAAGCTTTATGTGGTACGTATTCTTATAATACTTTTCATTTTAGCTAAACTTTTCAATTGTAAGCTTTGTAAAACTAGGTGTTTGTATCCTCTTTTCTTGGTATATCACCAGAGTGCTTAGAACTATAAACTCAGTTGTTCAGTAGCTTTTTTAAAAAGCAGTTTTATTGATATAGTCACATACTATACAGTCCATCCAAAGTGTACAGTGACTTTTAGTATAATCACAGAGCTGTGCATTTATCATCACAATCAATTTTAGAACATTTTCATTACTCCAAAAAGAAAAAAAAACCCATGCCCCGTATCAGTCAACTCTTAATCCCTCCATCCTTCCCCAGCCCTACATAACCACTAATCTAATTCTGTCTGTACAGATTTTTTTATATTTATATTTTATACACATGGAATCATACAATATGTCATACTTTGAGTCTGGTTTCTTTCCTTTAGCCTAATGATTTTTTAAGAATTATTGTAATTTTTAAAATTAAAGAAATGTAAAATGCAGTGTTTCCATATATCCCCCTATTGTTGACTCCCCTTTGCGTTAGTGTGGTATTTTTGTTAAAATTCATGAAAGAACATTAAAATGTTACTGTTAACTATAATACATAATTTACATTAGGTGTATTTTCCCCATATATCACCCTATTATTAATAACTTGTAATAGTGTTGTACGTTTGTTTTAATTCATGAAAGAACATTTTTATTTTAGTACTATTAACCACATTCTATGGTCCACAACAGAGTTCACTGTGTTACACAGACCCAAGTTATGTCTTATAACTTTCCTTCTAATTACATACATGACCCAGAACTTCCCCTTTCAACCACATTCACAAAAATAATTCAGCACTGTTATTTATACCCTCAATAACAAGCTACCAACACTACTATCAATTTCCAAACATTTACAATCAATCAAAATAGAAATTCTGCACAAATTTAGCATCAGCTCCCATTCTGTACTCCCATTCTATCTCCTGGTAACCTATAGTGTAGAGTCTAACTCTTGAGTTTGCTTATTATAAGTAGTTCATATCAGTGAGATCATAGCAGTATTTGTCCTTTTGTGTTTGGCTTATTTCATTCAACATAATGTCCTCAAGGTTCATTCATGTTGTTGCATGCATCAGGACTATTCTTTCTTAGAGATGAACAATGTTCCTTCATATGTATATACCACATTTTACTCATCCATTAATCAGTTAATGGACACTTGGGCTGCTTCCATCTTTTGGTAATTGTGAATAATACTGTAATGAACATCGGTGTGCAAATGTCTGTTCTAGTTTCTGCTTTCAGTTTTTCTGGGTATATACCTAGTAGTGGGATTGCTAGATCATATGGCATTCTATACTTAGCTTCCTGAGGAATTGCCAAAATGTCTTCCACAGCAGCTGCACCATTTTACATTCCCACCAACAGTGAATGAATGTTCCTATTTCTCCACACCCTCTCCAACACAAGTAGTTTCCTGGTTTTTTTTTTATAGTGGCCATTCCAATGGGTGTGAAATAATACCTTATTGTGGTTTTGATTTGCATTTCCCTAATAGCTAGTGATGTTGAGCATCTTTTCATGTGCTTTTAGCCATTTGTTTTCCTCTTTGGAGAAATGTCTATTCAAGTCTTTTGCCCATTTTTTAATTGGGTTGTTTGTCTTTTAAATATTGAGTCATAGGAATTCTTTATTTATTCTGGATATTAGCCCCTTATCAGATATGTGGTTTCCAAATATTTTCTCCCATTAAGTTGGCTGCCTTTTCACTTTCTTGATAAAGTCTTTGGAAGCACAATTCTTTTTTTATTTTGAGGAGGTCCCATTCATTTATTTTTTCTTTTATTGGTTTTACTTAGGGTATAAAGTCTAAGAAACCATTGCCTACCACAAGATCTTCAAGATGCTCCTCTATATTTTCTTCTAGGAGTTTGATGGTCCTGGCTCTTATATTTAGGTCTTTGATCCATTTTGAGTTGATTTCTGTATGAGGTGTGATATGGGTCTTCTTTCATTCTTTTGCATATGTATATCCAGTTCTCCCAGCACTATTTGTTGAAGAGACTATTCTGTCCCAGTTGAGGGGACTTCTTGGCAGCCTTGTCAAATATCAGTTAGCCATAGATGTGAGGGTCTATTTCTGAACTCTCAATTTTATTCTGTTGTTCAATATATTTATTTTTATGTCAGCACCATGCTGTTTTGACCACTGTAGCTTTGTAATGTGCTTTAAAGTTGGGCAGTGTGAGTCCTCAAACTTCTTTCTTCTTTTTTAAGATGTTTTTGGCTAGAGACCCTCACCCTTCTAAATAAATTTAATAGTTAGTTTTTCATTTTCTGCAGAGTAGGATGTTGGAACTTTGATTGGGATTACATTGGATCTGTAAATCCATTTGTGTAGAATTGACATGCTAATGACATTTAGACTTCCAATCCATGAACACAGAATGTCCTTACATTTATTTAGGTCTCCTTTGATTACTTTTAGCAGTGTTTTTGTAGGTTTATGTGTACAAGTCTTTCACATCCTTGGTTAAATTTATTCTTAGATATTTTGTTTTTAAAGTTTCTTTTGTAAGTATAATTTTTTTCTTGATTTCTTCCTCAGATTGTGCATTAATAGCATGTAGAAACATGAGTGATTTTTGTGTGTTGATTATGTTCCCCACCAATTTTCCTGAACTCATTTATTAGCTCCAGTAGCTTTGTTGTAGATTTTTCAAGATTTTCTGTATATAGGATTATGTCATCTGCAAATAGTGAAAGTTTTACTCCTTCTTTTCCAGTTTGGTTGTCTTTAATTTATGTATGTTGCCTAACGGCTCTAGCTAAGACTTCTAGCACAATGCTGAATAACAGTGGTGACTGTAGGCATTCTTGTCTTGTTCCAAATCTTAGAGTGGAAAGCTTTCAATCTGAAGCTAAACCCACAATGTTAGCTGTAGGTTTTTCATATATGCTTTTAATCATGTTTAGGAAGCTTCCTTCTATTCTTATCTTTCAAAGTGTATTTTTTTTTTTCAAAATAGGGTGCTAGATTTTGTCAAATGACATTTCTTCGTCAATCGAGATGAATGTGTGTTTTTTTCTCTTTAATTTATTAATGTGGTATGTTAATTGATTTTCTTGTGTTTAACCACCTTGAATACCTGGGATAAGACCACTTGATCATGGTGTATAATTCTTTTAATATGCTGCTAGATTCAATTTGCAAATATTTTGTTGAGAATTTTTGCATCAATATTCATTAGAGTAATTGGTCTGTAAATTTCTTTCTCATAGTATATCTGGCTTTGGTATTAGGGTGATGTTGGTTTCATAGAATGAGTTAGGTAGTGTTCCTTCCTTTTAATTTTTTAGAAGAGTTTGAGTGGGATTGATAGTAATTTTTCTTGGAATGATTGGTAGAATTCACCTGTGAGGCCATCTGGTCCTGGCTTTCCTTTTTGGGAAGTTTTTGATGACTGATTCAATCTCTTATAATTTGTCTCTTGAGATCTTCTGTTTCTTCTGTAGTCAGTGTATGTTGTTTTTATGTTTCTGGGAATTTGTCTATTTCATTTAGATTGTCTAATTTGTTGACATACGTTTCTTCATAGATTACTCTATGATCCTTTTTATTTCTGTGAGGTCAATATTAGTGTCCCCCCCCCACCCCCATTCTAATTTTATTTATATGCGTCTTCTCTCTTTTTTTCTTTGTCAGTCTAGCTAAGTGTTGGTCAATTTTATTGATGCTCTCAAAAAACAAAAATTAACAAAAATTTGGTTTTGTTAATTCTCTCAATTGTATTTTTATTCTCAATTTCATTTATTTCTGCTCTAATCTTTATTTCTTTCCTTCTGCTTGATTTGAGCTTAGTTTGATCTTCTTTTTCTAGTTCCTTGAGGTGTGCAGTTAGTTCTTTGATTGTATCTCTTTCTTATTTTTTATTATAGGCATTTAGGGCTATGAATTTCCCTCTCAACAGTTGTTTTGCTGCATTCCATAAGTTTTGATGTTTTATTCTATTTTAATTTGTCTTGAGGTATTTACTGATTTCACTTCCAGTTTATTCTTTGACCCACTGATTGTTTAAGAGTGTATTGTTTAACTTCCCTATATTTGTGAATTTTCCAGTTCTCTGCTGGTTATTAATTTCCAGCTTCATTCCATTATGGTATGAGAAAGTGCTTAGTATAATTCCAGTCTTTTTAAGTTTATTGAGAGCTTTTTTTGTGATCCAACATGTGGTCTCTCTTGGAGAATGATCCATACGCACTTGAGAAGAATGTATATACTGCTGTTTTGGGATGCAATGTTCTGTATATGTCTATTAGATCTAGTTCATTTATCATATTGTTCAAATTCTCTGTTTCCTTATTGATCTTCTGTCTAGATGTTCTGTCTGTGATGAGAGTGGTATATTGAAGTCTCCAACTATTAATGTAGAGACATCTATTTCTCCCTTCAGTTTTGCCAGTGTTTACCTCATGTATTTTGGGGCACTGTGGTTAGATGCATAAATATTTATGATTGTTGTTTCTTCTTTGTGGACTGTCTATTTGATTAATATATAGTGTCCTTCTTTGTCTCTTATAACTATTTTGTATTTAAAGTCTATTTTTTCTGATACTAAAATAGCTACTCCAGCTCTTTTCTTCTTACTGTTTGCATAGAATATCTTTTTCAAACTTTCTCCTTCAATTAATTTGTGTCTCTGAGTTCAAGGTGAGTCTCTTGTAGATAGCATATAGTTGGATCATTCTTTTTTATCCATTATACCAATGTGTTTCTTTTGATTGGCGAGTGTAAACAATTAACATTCAGTGTTATTACTGTAAAGGCAGTATTTACTTCAACCATTTTTATCCTTTTGTTTTTATTTGTCATATCTTATTTTTTGTGTCTCTTTTTACCTTTTAAGTTGTCCTGACTGATAATCTTCATTTCTACTTTCTACTCCAAACCCTGCTCTCCTGTCCTTTCCTTTCAGCCTTCAGAAACTCCCTAGAAGATTTTTTGTAGGGTAAGTCTCTTGTTGATGAATTCTCACTTTTTGTTTGTCTGTGTTCTAGTTTGCTAATGCTGCCAGAATGCAAAACACCATAAACGGATTGGCTTTTATAAAAGGGGGTTTATTTGGTTACACAGTTGCAGTCTTAAGGCCATAAAGTATCCAAGGTAACACATCAGCATTTGGGTACCTTCACTGGAGGCTGGCCAATGGCATCCAGAAAACCTCTGTTAGCTGGGAAGGCACATGGCTGGCATCTGCTCCAAGTTCTGGTTTCAAAACGCTTTCTCCCAGGACATTCCTCTCTAGGCCACAGCTCCTCTTCAAAATGTCACTCTTGGTTACTCTTGGGGCATTTGTCCTCTCTTAGCTTCTCTGGAGTGAGAGTCTGCTTTCAACGGCCATCTTCAAACTGTCTCTCATCTGTAGCTTCTGTGCATTCTTCAAAGAGTCCCTCTTGGCTGTAGCTCCTCTTCAAAATGTCACGCTCAGCTGCACTGAGTTCCTTCTGTTTGTCAGCTTATTTATATGGCTCCACTGATCAAGGCCCACCCTGAATGGGTGGGGCCATGCCTCTATGGAAACTATCTCATCAGAGTTATCACCCACACTTGGGTGGGGCACATCTCCATGGAAAAACTCAAAGAATTACAATCTAATTAACACTGATAGGTCTGCCCACACAAGATTACATCAAAGATAATGGCATTTGGGGGGACATAATAATTCAAATGGGCACATTCCACCCCCTGGACCCCAAAATGACATTATCTTTCCATATACAAAATACATTCATCCCACAACAATATCACAGAAACTTAAATCATTTCAGTAACAATAGTTAAGTACAAGATCCCATCAAAATCAGTTCTAGACATGGTCAGTCCTAAGGCATAATTTTCCTTTAGCTATGGTTCTGTGAACTTAAAACAAGTTATGTGCTTCCAGTATGCAAAGGAGGGACATTCATAGGATAAACATTCCCATTTCCTTAAGGAGAAAGAGTAAGGAAAATAGGGTTCACAGGACCAAAACAGTTCCTAAAACCTACAGGACAAACTCCACTAGATTTCAAAGTGTGAGAGTCATTTACAGAACGACATTGCATACTTGGGGCTTGAGAGAGCGGGAGTCTAACCCTTCCTAAGGGCCTTTTCAGCAGCCCTTTCCTCTGCAAACACTGGGGTGATTTCTCCAACATATCTACACATTGGGGAGACCTCCGTCTCGGCCCCACCCTCCTCAAACATCGGGGCAGCACCCGGATTCCCTTCCATCTCCAGGGCACACGCTCAACCCCTTCAGAACAGTGTGGTGGCAGCCAGGCTATCCCCAATTCCCTGGGAATGTGCTCCACCCTTTTTAGGGCCTGGGGTGGCAAAACTCTTCTGGAGCATCAAGGCAGAAGGCCCACCCTCGACCTCCGGGGCAAACTCACCCTTTCCATGTGTGTGGGCCACTCTGCTCTTCCAGTCCAAGTCCTCTTGACTCCAGACCTCAACATCCATGGCTCTGTCTTTGAAGAAATTTTTCCTTCAATTTGTTCCTTGTCTGTCCCCTCCAGTCCAGATTGGTAGTGGCTCCATCAATCTGTGAACATTTTAAATACTTCCTCATCTTTGTAGGACAGTTTGGATGGATAAAGAATTCTTGGCAGTTAGTTTCTCTCTTTCAGCCCTTAAATATATATCATTGCCTTCTCACTTCCATGGGTCTGATGAGAAATCAGCACTTAGTCTTATGCGAATCCCTTGTATGTATGTGATGAATTTCTTTTCTCTTGCTGCTTTCAGAATTCTCTCTTTATCTTTGGCATTTGACATTCTGATTCATATGTGTCTCAGAGTAGGTCTGTTAGTTTTTATTCTGTTTGGCGTATGTTGTACTTCTTGGACGTGTCTTTACTAAGAGTTGGGAACTTTTCATCCTTTATGTCCTCAAATATTCCTTCTGCCCCCTTTCACTTCTCTTCTTGTTCTAGCATGACATATATGTTTGTGCAGTTCATGCTGTTATTCAAATCCCTGAGGCCATGCTTATTTTTTCTATTCTTTTCTCTATCCATTTTTCTGTCTGTAAGATTTTGATTGTCCTGTCTTCTAGTTCACTGATTCTTTCTTCTGCCTGTTCATATCTTATGTTGTATGCCTCTAGTGTAGTTTTAATCTCTTCTATTGTGCCTTTCCTTCCCATAATATCTGCTATGTTCATTTTTATACTTTCAGATTCTTCTTTATGCTCTTCCAGTGTCTTCTTAATATCCTTCAACTCTTTAGTCATATTTTCCTTCATCTCACTGAATTATTATTAGATTTGTTTGAACATCATTGATTAATTGTTCCAAATTCTGTGTCCCTCTGAAGTTTTAATCTGTTCCTTTGAGTGTGCCAAATCTTCCTGTTTCTTAGTATGCCTTGTAATTTTTTTCTGATGTCTATGCATCTGATTATCTTAAGGAGTTTACTTGGAATGTCCAGTTTTCTCTCTTGCCCAGTGGCTTATTGTTGATTGGTTTTTTGTTAAAACTTCTTTGACACTCGGTTCAACTTATTCTAGACCTTTAGAATTGCCTATGTTTAACTGATTAGATTTTTCCAGCTGTTCTTTATCTGATTCTTGCCCTGGGTGGTACAAGTTTTAAAGTTGCAGTATTTGTGTAATTGTTTCAGTCCCAGGAGAAAACTTCCTTTCCTTTGTTCCTCTTCCAGGAATCTTGGTCTGTTCTGTTTGTTTTTGTATTGCTTCTATAGTTTTATTTACACTCCTTTTTTTTTTTTTCCTCTAGCTACAAATTCTTGGAGGAGGGGTACCCTGGAGAGGACTTCCCAAGTCAGTGTTTCCCAGCCAAAACAGGGTCAAAGACCCACGAAGGGGGCACATACCAGTGCCAGAGCACCCTGGGGAGAGGTCAGGGAAAATGCCAGAAGCCTTCTTGATGACTCCCCTAAGCTGCACTTTCCTGACCTGCCTAGTAGGTTGCACTCTTCAGCAAACTCTTCCCCGCAGCCCTAAGGAAGTACTGTATCTACAGATCTCCACTGCCTATGCTTCTCTTGGGGGCAGGATTGAAACCATGGCTGTGAGTGGGGTGGGTTGAACCAGCAGCTCAGAGCTGGAACCCAGAGATCTGAATTTGCCAATCAAAAGCTCTGATCAGTTCTTTGCCATGCCTATGCCCCTCACCCCCTTCTTGGAGAAGAGGACTTCCAACTCCCTCTCCAACTGAAGCACCCAGCCAGGGAAAAGACCCTGAGGCAGCTCTCCTTGAGTGTGTGGGATGGGTGCTGGCATCTGCTATGGAGCAAGCTACTCACAGTTCTTTATTGTGGTTTCTTAGCCTCTTCATTCTGCATTCCCCTGGATATTGTGTAGTGCTCCCTTGGCCTCTGGAGCCCCAGAAGAGTTGTTTCAGACAGGTTCTGCCAGGAGGAGTGGGTCCTGGAGCTTCCTATTCTGCCATCTTCCACAGAAACACCTGCCCACCCCCACCCCCACTTTTTTTTAAATAGGGGGAATAGCATCATCTAATCTCAGATATGTGTAAAGAAAACTTAGATATTCATTTTTGGGAGGATGACTTAATGATAGTTTGCTTGAAAGCAGAGACAAGAAACATAATTACTTAACACTTTGCCTTTGTACTCTTTATTTAGTAGGGATCTGGGAAAACATAAGCTTTAGTGAGTTTATCATGATTAGTCATTTATATGGTTCCTTAAGTTTTGCTATAGAGACCTTCCAAAGCATATGTTAAAAGATAAATAGTACTGGATTATCTGACTCTGGGGTACACTGGAAAAACTTGCCTACTTGATAAGGTTAAAACAGCCACACGCACAGTTTGCATGCCAGCTGCAACTGAAGTATCTGAGTTATTTAGCTGTTTCTCAACAAACACAACCAGGAGTATTCAGTATCTGGTTACAGATATGATTGGTTAGGTCCTCTTGGGCTTTGAGAATTTAGAAACAAAATAATCAAGAAGAGTCAAAGCAGTATTATAAGGAAGCAGTAGATGGGTTTACTAAACAGCTAATTTAGTCATGTATACAACAAATTAAAATATAGGTGACATGTAGATTTTATTGTAATATAATCACCACATCTCCTTACTAAAGTATTAGCAAAGCTTATAGCCTTGAGTGAGAAAAGGGAACTTGGTGGCGGTGTTCAATTTTTGAATTCCAGACTAAGCTGGTCATTTACTTTCATACTGTGGACTTTCTTATTGTCTCCAGAAATATGGTTAGAAGCTCTCTTACTCTAAATGCTTAGGATTGATTTTGTTCGCCTATGGAAAAACATGTTTCATGAGGAAATCATTAAAACAAAATGATATAAGCAATTCTTCAACATTTTATTTTTACCTAAAGCATAAATTATACTGATCTGCTAATTATTTGATGTGAGACTGAAGCCTTTCTTTCAAGTAAGAATTCAATGATTTGTGGTCTATATTACCTTTGTTGCATAAAGTATACCTATAATTCATTGTCTAAAGGACTTTGTCACTTGTGAAAACAACCTAAGTTCAGAATTCATCTAGTATTTTATGATTTCCCTCTTTATTACTGTGGTTGCTGGCTTTATAGCATTTTTTTTTTTTTTGAGTATGGACTCAGTCTTAAGTGTTTCCAACTTATTTTTCACAGAAACAACAACTCTTTTTCTTTTTACAGCCTCATTTCATTGGTTTTCATGGTTTTTAATTAAAATAACTTAATTATAAAATAAGTATTAATGACATAAAAAGGTTGGGAATAAGCACAACTAATTACTGGAAAGCATACAGTTTCAATAAAGGGGGGAAAGTGGGACAAGTGTGCTAAAGATTAGTCATCTTAAGCCATGAATTTTGATGAGCTACACGCATCAGTCTTTATGTTTTACAGAGAGACTGAAGATGGTTAAGTTAAGATCAGGAAAGAGAGCTCCTTCCTTATGCTGGCTGTGGGCTCCTTAGCCTTCAACTTCATTTACTAAATGAGATGATTATAAATGCTGCTTAGTATAGCTCCTGATACTAAATAGCGTCAATAAATACTTTTGCAGCCAGATCTAAGCTGGGCATAATTCACTGTTTAGTCTGTATAACTATGAATGATTGTTTTCTTCTGTGGCACTTTGAAGTTGGTGTACTGTTCAGTTTCCCTGTGCCTCACCAACAGCTGGGAATCTTCATTCCCTTTTGGGATTCTCTTTATATCCTCTTCTCAGCGTTCTCTTTCTTTTTGACACCTGCTCCTCAGTGCGGGTTTCAGCTTTCCCACTCTTGACCACAGAGACCCTCACCCTTGCTCTTACAGGCCTGGCATAAGTAACTGACTTTTCAGGTACCTTGGTACACTAACCAATAGCCCCACTCAGGGAAGTTCTATGTTTGGGTCCCAAGAACCATTTGGTGGTGTCTTCTAATTTTTGATTCCTATTGGTTTCTCATGTCTCATCCTGCAGAAAATTGTCAAAGGCTATAGATCATGACTTTGTGTTATGGAAAATATCATTGGGAAATCTGTTCTCCTAGGGTACAATAGATTATCCAAATTATTTTCTAGCTTTTTCTTCACAGAACGTTCTGTTGTAGCTTATGATTCAGAACATGTGATCATGCCGCATGTACAAAAACACAACTCTTTCCTGACAACCATATATAGGTTTCATAATAATATACTTAATATACACATTTTTGCTAATTCATGTATACTAGAATTTAATTCTACTTTTTATGAAATAATATATGCCTATGAAAATATTAATGGTAATTATTTTTTACAAACCTTTGCTTCCTGGCTTCTTATTATTTCTCCAATGTAATCTTTAATCATTCCTCTCATAGTTTGTGAGATTGAATAAAAAAATTCTCAAAGTTCACATCATTTCATGGCCACTTGCCTTTGCTTTTGCCATTTCCTCTGTTGAAATGATCCTCCAACTTTTTTATTTTACTTTGGATATCTAATATGTCATTCTTCCCATTTTTTTTCTTGGCTCTTTAATATATCATTCTTCAAACTTGACTTAAGTGTGGCTTTCTTTAGGAAACTTTCTCCAACACCCCAGTTCGGGCACATTGCTCCTGATTTTTGCTATCATGGCAGCTTGTTACAGAATTATTTTAAAAACTTTATATTACACACTGTATTGTAAATCTTTCAAAGGGAAGCATATGTCTCATTTACCTTTATGCACAGCACTTGGTAAGATGAATCTGCTAGATAGCCAATATTTGTTTAACTGAAGAGCAGTGTGCTGGGACTTCATATTTTGTGATGTTCAACCCTTCAGGCATAGAATTAGACTTTAAAGACCAGCCCTTATGAAAGTTGGATGTGGAAAGCAGACATTTGGCAAAGAACTGAAAAGGTTAATATAAAAATTTCAATTTTAAATTGCTAGAGTGATAACAGATTTGTATTTTGGCTGCATACTGGTATTATCACTTCAGGCCTTGAAAAACTCAGGTCTGCTTTAGTAGTAGATATACAAGTGGTATTATATCTTTGCCCTTAGAGGTAGCTAAAGGAAATTGAGAGTGGAGAAGTTTTCATGTAGTACAAATAGTTAACTAATCTTTAAAGTTTTAAAGACTTATTTGTTATTAGTGATCTTCATCAATGTAAACTTGAGAAATGATTAACATGACCATGTAATTACTTCATATGGTACTATCTAATAAGAGAAATAGAAAGGCATTGTTGAAAATACATTTTATCTAAAAAAAAAATCTAGGATTCAGAGAATTTGCCTCTATTCCCAGGGATGCCTTACTCTAGCTTTGTGAACTTGAATAAATTGCTGAACTACTCTGGGACTCATCTTCTGAATATACAAATTATCAAGTGGGGATGACCCTTCTTCCTCCCCCAGGGGACATTTGACAATGTCTGGAGACATTTTTTATTATGATGATGGGGGGGGTGGTGTTACTGACATTGAGTGGATAGAAGCCAGGGATACTGCTAAACATTTTACATTGCACAAGACTGCCCTCTACAACAAAGACTTTTCTGTCCCACATGTCAGTAGTTCCTGAGGTTGAGAAACTCTGGGATAGATAATCTCTGAAGTGCTTTACCACTTAGATAGCTCTCATTCTCAAATTTAGGCTACTCAGATATTTTTTCTTATCTTAAATGACCTAGATAATATAAACATGAGGACATGGAATTCAGTTGTCCATTAGTGTTTTCAATTAAGTGACAGAAGCACAGAGAAATAAATATAGCCAAAATTTACTATTCTGTAATTTTTGATTTAGCATTCTCAAATATAAGTTAAAAATAATTTTAGAAAGCTCAAGATAGATGATGTTTATTCTTTCAGTGGTGTGACAGTTTCCTAATGCTAACTCACAGATAGGTCCCAGCAGTATTTGTAGGGAAGGGGGTAAAACTATTTAGTGTTAGAAAGCTTAAATACTATAATTTAGTTGAAAACTGAATTTCAGTAAATTACAACTTTCAGAGGTGTATATACATTGCTATGATACAAAGTAAAATTCATCAGTAATATAAAAATAATATTTTTTATGTACTAAATTTTATGGTTTGGAATCATTTCTATGTGAGCATCAATGCTCTCTATTTCTTTGTTGTCATTCCCTTTACTCTCTCAACCTGAAACTACTATTAGACGTATATTAGACCTCATTCTGTCTTCCGTGTATCTTCATTTGATTTGTATTTCCTTTCCTTTTAGTTCTTTGTGATGCATTCTAGTTGATTTTTTCACACCTATTTTCTAGTTCACTAATTTTCTCCCCAGATATGTCTAGTCTATTGTCTAATCTGTTCTTGAGATTTTAAGTTTCAATGACTATATTTTTCATTTCTCTAAGTTTCACTTTGTTCTTTTTCAATTCAGCCCATCTTTTTGTCCATACTCTTTGTTTCTTTCATTATAATTTCTCTTCCTTCGCTTTAATATTTTAAAACATATTTTATATGTTTATAGCATCTTTCTGATTATTCTATTTTCTCCAGTTCTTGGATTGCTGGCTCTCCTGCTTGTTGTAATTTTTTAATATATTATGTCCAAAACTGAACCTCTGGTATTTCTCCAAGACATGATCTCCTAAAACATTCCCATCTCAGACAATTCCTTTCTTCTAGGTGTTTAGGCCAAAACCCATGGAGTCATCCTTGATTCCTTTTGTTTTATACCTCCCAATCAGTCTTTCAAGAAATCTTGTTGGCTTTGCCAACAGAATCTAACTGTTTCTTGTTTCCTCCACTACTTTCACGCTGTTCCAGGCCACCATTTTCTCTTGTTTGGGTTACCACAGTAGCTTCCTAACTGGTTTCCCCATCTCATCTATTCTCAATGCTGCATACTGAAACTCAGTAAGTCCTTTAAAAATATATTAAATCTGGTCCATCCTCATTATTTATTAAAATCCCACAATAGCACACCTTTTTATTCAGAGTAAAAGCCAAAGTCCTTACAAAGGCCCACAAGAGCTTGGGTAACCTGCCTTCTCTGTGACCTCCTGTTATTCTCCACTCATATACTCCACTATGTCTACCTGGCCTCTCTCTCTTCTTCTGATACACCAGGCACCTCTTACCACAGCCTGGAACATTATTCCCCCAGACACCTACATGACCAACTCCGTCACTGCTTCAAGTCCTGTATTAAACAGCATCCTCTCAGTGAGGAGACCCCTGATAACCCTGTTCACAATTGCAGTGTCCCTCCATACTATTACCCTCCTCTACTTATTCTTTTTCCATAGTACATAGTACCTTCTAGTATACAATTTAATTTACTTATTTATTCTCTCCATTTAAAAAGTTTCCATTTCCCCATTAGAACATAAGTTCACAAGGGCAAGAATCTTGGTTTTGTCCACTGATGTCTCCCAACTACCTAGAACGGATCCTGACACACACTGTATGCTCAGTAAGTGTATAGGTGATGGAATTAAATTGTGAGCTCATGTTCAGCTGTGGTTGTTTTCCATTTTGAGAAAGTGGCCTTCCAGAGCCCTGTAAGGACCTGGGGTATCACTGGCTCTGGATCAATCTTCATGCTAATTTCTCAACTTGGGTTCTTTTGCCCTTTGGGTCTTATGCATTTGGACTCTGCTCTATGTGTAGTTTTGATTTCTCTCTGATGATTTTTTTTCTGTTGGAAGAGGGAGATAGGGGCACTTACCATGGCCCTAGACCCATGGCAATTCCTACCACTTCCCTAGGAAGTGGGTAGTTTTCCTTGTCCTTCCCATGCTTTTAGTTTTTTGAAGGAAGCTCTGTTCCAGTTCCCACCTTCAAAGGGCCTGAGGCCAGGTTCTTGATCGTCTCCTTGCCATGCGGGTCTCAGGCTCTTTCCCTGTGGGGGAAATACGCATCAGTTTCTGCTTATTGCTCTGGCTTTGAGTCCCTCCCTTCCATCTTCCTCCCAATTCTCCTCTCCTCCCCTTCTCTTTTCTCTTCCTTCCAGTTTGGCTTGGCATTTACAACTTTTACTGTTAGGTAGCTACATTTTCTCTGGCATTTCTAGATGTATAGAGCAGAAGGGGTCCTCCCTCCTTCCCTCTGGCTGACACATTACTGGAACCCTTTCATTCTTGCTCCTTCATTTTATTACCAAAGAAACTCTTTTCACATGGTTAATTGATAGGATTCCCGGTTTTCTTTCCACCCTAGCAAGACAACTGGTTTCTCAAAACAAATGCGCCTTTTCCTACGTTGATTATTATGTAGCATGAGAGCTGCCTGGACAGGAGTAGTAGAAGATTGCTGAACAAATTTTTTACTGTTCAAATGAATTTATGGCATTACTGTCTTCAGGAAAGCCAAATACTTGGCTCAAAATTGAGAAAAATGTAAGTTAACAAGCTTATCTCTAACTTCCCATGATAAAAGAAGTTGAGCATTTTAGAGCTGTCAGTAGTACTTGTGCAGTTCTTTCTCTACTACTATGTCAATTATTTTTTTCATTTTCCCCCAAAATAGAACTGAGGTATAGGAAAAATTTAAGCCAGAAATTGAGATTCTGAATTACCACAATCTTTGGGTTAATTCCTAAGGGTTTACTAATGGCCAATCCATTCCTGGTTTGCAATGCAAATTTGTAATCTTGATCACTTTTTTCATGTGCTCTTGAGGAAAATGATAAAGGAACAGATGCTTCTCTTCCTTCTGCTTTGTCATTCTGATCCCAGTTGCACTGATTGACTTTCTTGTTAACAGTGCAAGGAGGTATAGCCCACTTATTTGCAGTATGCTCAGTTAGGCATCATTTCTCATGCTCTTATTTGTATTGGTCAGCATTGTAGTTTACAGTTTTTGAGCTAATTTATCTTATACTCTCTGTCTGGCCATGCATGCCACAGCCTGTTCATTTTTGAATAAAAGAACTGAGGGGACATTCTTGTATTTCTGATCAGCTCCCAAATTCACCAGTTGATGCTCTGGAGGTAACTGTTAACTGCTTTATTTGTAAAAATGGTTTATGCAGTGTACTCATGTTTAGTAAGCTGCCATATGGTACCTTAATATGCCATCAAATGGGTAATCAAAGTTTAGGAGAAAATTTCCAGGAACCAGTAAAACAACTGTGATATATGGAATGAGTTTCATTTGGGACAATGAACATCAGTGGCTGGATCACTGAGCAAGGCTTTGCCTCACAATCTGTTTGGTCGATGGAAGTTTTTAACTGGATATGGCCAGTATAGTATGTTTTAACTTTTTGTTCTGAAATTATAAAACAATGCATGCTTGTCATGTAAAAAATCAGTATGGAATGGAAGAATAAAATGAAATTACTCTATCCACCTCTTCCATCCCCCACCCCCTGCTGTATCAATTCCATTCCTTTGGAATATGCTTCCAGATAATCAGAGAGACCGAGAAAGAAATAGAATCAGAGCCAGAGTCACACATGTGATGTTTAAAAAATGTAAGTGAATCATATTATACTTATTCAACTTGATTTTTTCCATTAATTTGTCTCAGAGAGTATTATATGTCAGGATATGTAGGTCCACTCATCCTTTTTAACAGCAGTATAGTAGTCCTGATTGTAGATTCAACATGCCATAATTCAGGTAAGTCTTCCACTATTGATAAACATAAGGTTATTGCCAGTGTTTTACTGTTATAAACAATGATTTAGTGAACATTCTTGGACATATATCTTTGAGTACATATGCTGACATTTATGTATGATTGATACTTAGAAATGACATTGAACACTCAACAGTTAAGCCTATTTTGAATTTTGATGAATATTCTCAATTTGCCCCCCAAAGACACTGCATTAATGAACGTACCCTCCAGCACTGAATTAGAGTGCACAACCCCTCCCCCCTCCCCTTTCTTGATGGAAAAAACTGTCTGGGGGTTATTTAGTGTTTTGGCCCACAACCCCCACCCTGATCACACTCAACAACTAAATTTATGCAGAGAACAAAAACAAAACAGTAATAACAAGAAAGAGCTTGTGCATATGGGTCTGTTGAGCAGCTTAACCAAAAACTAAGCAAGGCAAATGACATGATGGTTACCAGCAAATGCTTAGCTGACACCTGTGGTAAGCCACACTCAGCCAGGCTGGATGGCATGGAGAACTCTTGAACAAAGTTAGATTGCCTTGAGCCAGTTAACAGGCTGAAGATTTTTTCCCATTTCTTTTCTAAAAGTCCCAACTGGAGTCTTGATCTAACATTTCCATTTGAAGAAAGTCTATTCCTAACCTGTGTACAAGTGAAAGAGAACATTTGCTTTGAGACATAGCAGTCACTTTTCTCATATCTACTCAAGCAAGACAGCAGCCCCTGGACCTGGTACCAAGTGTGTGAGAGACAGTGTAAGAGAGAGAAAGCCACATGCAGACATTCACACACATACACACAGAAAGAGACAAACTTTTTTCCAAGGGAGTCCACAAAAATGGGCAGAGAGAATGGAGACATGAGGGTACGAACTGGGTGTTACCCCAGCCACTGGGTGAGGGAAAAAAACCAACCTTAAGATCTGATCAGCCATAGCTTATTACTAGATAGGGTGAGGAGTTGGGGGGCAGATAGTAGGCGAACCTTTAAGTTCCAGTGGGAAACAATAAAAACTGTATTGGGTGTACCGCTTTGTCATGTTTGTCTCCCTTAACTTTGGGATTCTTATCTTACTTATACTTCATTTGTGGTCTATTTGGGATTCTCATTATGCTTCTTTTCCTTGATATTATAAAATATTGTGTATTTTATGTCTTTTCAAACTGTACCAGTTACTACATTTTGCTTTGCTTTATATTTTATTTTCCTTCTCTTTCTGCAATGCTTGTTTACAAAAACACATTCACTAAAGCAATAGAAACCCAATCTTTTCATTCAAGTATATGCTCTTGAAAAAATCGTATTTATGGATAATGCATAATACTACAAAAGTAGTTTCTCCTGCAGTTATATTTAAGGTCAGTGTCATCTTTGCCACCCATTTCTTTTATTATGTAAACATTCAGTTTATTAAAGACACAAGTTTATTACTGTAGCTTATTAAGAAACTTGCAGCCAAATGATCTGCCTTATAGTTTGAAAATTAATTTATTTAGTGCCTAAATACATGGTAAATTCTAAGATAAGCCAGCTCAAATTCTGTATCAAATTAAGCAAGTCATCTATAAGTATATTATTGTGAGAAAGAAAAGGATTGAAAAAATATCTGTTAACTCACTTAAAGTCATTGAAACACTAAATTGTATTCTCTCCTTTCACGTACCTTCCATTATCCCTCTTTTCTTGTTTTTACAAGAGGATTGGGATATATATTGCTACCGCCTTTCACTTTTGTATATAAGATGCAAAATTGAAAAAGGATTTGTAGGTCTCTCTCTAGACTAAAATCACAAGTCAGAGCATTTAAAACAATTGTACATTAAAATTTTAAAACCAATTTATTCATGTAAATTAATAAATTTCCTTTTCCATTGAGTTTTTATAGTTTTTTCTTCTATAAACCACTTGGAATGTAACTACAAACCATACAATCTCCAAATAGTTTCCAAATCTAAAAAAGCTATAATTTGAGATGACTCTGCAGGTAGCCACTGAAACAAAATCTATTTGGGGAATCAGCTATTATGCATACACTGTGTATATTAGGTGAAAGGATAGGCAATTGTATTTCACGTAAACATGTACTGAATTAGAATAGTTCACATATAGCAAAGATAATGAGATTTTTCATAGAGTAACCAACCAGTTAGGCAATAGCAATAAAAATGCTATAAAACTTATTTATGAAGCATGCCATTAAAATATAGTCCTTTTTTTAGTATTGTTTGAAAATTTTTCTGGGTGTAAATGGGCAGATGAGTCATTGAAAAATAACATTAGCATAAAAATTAAACTAAATGGTGATGGCAGCAAAACATTATGGATGTAATTAATACCTCTGAATTGTAAGCTTGAAAATGGTTAAAATAGAAATTGTATTATATATATGTTACTGCAGTAAGAGTTAAAAAAATAATCTAAGGATTTCTGAGCATGTTTCTCAAAATTGGTAGCTTTTGAGGAGCCAGTGTGCTGGGGGTAGAGCACTGGATTAGGAGGAGGTTCTGGTGTCTGGCCTGACTTTATTGTTAATTAGTCATATGATTTGCTCTTCCAAGTCTCAGATTCCTTGTTTTTGAAAAGAAGGACAGTACTGTACTATACAGTGATTGCTCCATAAATATTTGTTGAAGGAATGAAAGAACGATTGAAGCTTTTTAAGATCCCTTTCCAACTCCAAGATTCTGAAACCCTGCTAGGGATATAACAAGTAACACAAAGACAGCATTGCAGATTTCAAAAAACTTCCAGCCTAACATTCTTTTTATTTAATTTAAATTTGATTGCAGATACACAGATTTGCTAAGGAACAGTTTTCTTCAGATGGGCACAAAATGACTTATGGTCCCAGAGTACGTCACATTGGCTGGTTTAGAGAGAGTCTCTTGTTTACAGAAATGTGACTGTGGATAATGCCAGTTTGTCACAGATGGAGATGAATTAGTTGTCCAAAACTTCCAAATGTGTGATGCATAAAGCAACCTTGGCAGCCAGTAGGGAAGATCTTATCAATGAAGCACACAAAGCTCTGAATGTTTACTTTATAGAGGAAATGGCTTCACAGACCAGAAATTTAAGTTGTCATAGAAACCCTTATGTCAGATATTTTGTTTTAATTTGAGTATTGGTGGATTAAGTGGACTCAGAGACAAAGGAATCTGTATAATGAATATTAAACTTGATGTAATCTGGTGTTATGTTTTAGCTTGTTTAATTGATGTCCTTTTTCAAAAGGATTTTTAACTTCTAGAAGGGAGGAACGTATTGGTATGCAAATTGCCCATAGATTTCTGTTGAAAATCTATGTGAAACTGAATATATTTGTTATAAAATGGTGTGTCTTCTCAAGTTTATTTCTAATCATAAATTATCTTTGTACGTGGTATCATCAAAATGATTTCACTGGTATCAGTTAGTGACATAGGAAGGAATATGCTCCAACTGTCTACATTTTTGTATACGGGATCCTAAATGTTTTACTCAAGGAATCAAGATGGTAGCTGCTTTTGGTTTAGAAATGAAGATTAGTAATTAGTTTCCCAGTGTACTTAGTAGTAAACTATTTAGGAGAACAGACAAATGCCAAATCACTTGGTTATCTGGAGAGTTAGTATTTATGAGGGCCTGCTGTGGGTCTGGCTATGTTAGATTTTCTGTATACATGATCTCATTTAATCCCCCCAGCTACTCTGAAATATAGACATTTTCATTTCCTGATGTATAAACTGAGGCTAAGAGATGCCAAGTGACATGTCCAAGGTCTTGCACAGGTAAATAGGTGGAGCTGGAATTTAAACTCATCTGACTTCCAAGATAGCACCATGCTGCCACATATGCCTAACTAGATGCAAATATATAAAGAGAAAATTGGACATTTTGTGATAAATAAGACAGAGCTGGGGGGTGGGGGGATAGGTAGTGGCTCTGAAGTAGGAAGAACAATGTCCAGGGCTCACGTGTGAAAGCCCGTACTGGACTGTGCTAGGCCATGAGTTAGGCTTTAATAACTAGCGTCCCAGACTTATGTGAAAATTTGGAACAATTGATTATGGACTTGAACATATTTTCTCTTAATTCACACTGGTGTCATTTTGGAAAATGATTCAATATATATCTGCTTATGTTTTCAGCTTTTTAAAAGGGAATGGTGTGTTTCTGGTTTTTTTGATAGTTCATTATCAGTAGACTGGGTATTTTCAGATGTTTCCCTGGAATGTTTAAGTGTTATGGTATTTATAACCTATTAGCTATTATTTATTAAATAAAAATTAAAATTGCACAAAATGATGTTCTTATAGGAGACATTACTAAAAATCTGTTTTGGAAATGTGCATCACTGAGGAATTTGGACCAATCAAACATTAGGTGAGTTGAATCATTTCGAACTCAGCCAAGCTCTGATGATGGACAAATTAGTTGCACCATTCTCAGCGAAACTGTGGTTGATGATGTGCTACATAAAGAACATAGATTAGTTGAAAGGGAGCGATTACATATGGTAGTGAATTTAAGCAAAATGCTAATATTATATCCACCAGAAAAAATGTTAATGCTTACAAGCAAAGATGAATGTAAAAGAGAGAAAAAAATTGACTTGGAGTATGAAAAAATAATGGATTAGGGTAATGCCAGAAAAATATATAAGCATATTTTCTGAAATATGTGTTTAAAGACAGAAAAATAAATGTGTCTGAAGATGCAGTTGAGAAAGAAAAAGATATGGAAAATGGTGATTGTTTGCCCACAGCAAAAGATTCACAGAGCTCATCCATTCAAAGTGATATAATAATTATTTGATGGATGCAGCTAATAAAGTTCTACAGAAAACCCAGTGATATCTGTTAGCATTGATGCACTGAGTTCCACTAATCTTATCCCTTTTTCTTTTTGTATTTGTTTCCTACCAATATGTTGAGTGCTGTCCTTGGTGCTGAACCAATGTTGCGGGCTAGAGCCTGTTTCTCTGGGAAGTTGTGGGAGTGTTTTCTCCTCCCAACTGCAGTTCTCTGTTCCCTAACCTCACACTGTGCTTTAATTGGAAATACAACTTATAAATCTATTAGTAATCTTCCTTATAATTGCACTTTCCAAATATGGGATCTCAGTAGCGGTCCCTAGACTTAACATGATTGAAGCTAAGCTCCTGATATTTCCCCCAAACCCGCTCCTTCTGCAGTCCTCCCCATCTCTTTAATGGCAACTCCATTCTTTGTTGTTCAGGCCAAAACCTTAGTATCATCCTTCACTCCTTTTATTCTATCCTAAATCTGTTGGGTCTACCTTCAAAATGTATTCAGAATCTAATCAGTTTTCTCCACCCCACTGTGACCATCCTTGTGCAAACAACCATCATCTCTCACCTAGATTATTGTTACAGATTAACTGATCTTCTTTCTTATGTCCTTCTCCCTCCCTATACCTATTTTCAATACAGTAGCCAGAGTAATTTTATAAAAACATGTCAGGTCATTTGACTTCTTTGCTCAAAATCCCTTTGAGGGCTTCCCATTTCAGAGTTAAAGCCAAATTCCTTACAGTGACTATTAAATGATATGGCCTTCTTGATGGTCCTATTTTGAATGATGTTCCTATCCCCCTCATTCACCCCATTTCAACCAAACAGGCCTTCTTGCTGATCCTTGAACATACCCAATTATGTTCTTGCCTCAGGATCTTTGCATTTGCTGTTCCGTCTGCCAAGACAGTTTTTCCATTGTTATATGAGTGACACACTCCCTCACTTTCTTCAGGTCTTTATGTGAAATCTCTTTCTCATAGGAGCTCTTTGTGGTCTTCCTATCAAAAATAATCCCCCCCCCCAAAGACTTCCTATCTCCCTTTCCATACTTTATTTTTCCTTAGTCATCTATGATCCAACAAACCATATATTTTAATTAAATGTCTTATTGTTTGTTTCTTCTACTAAGATGTAAGCTCATTGAAGTAGGCATTTTGTTTTTTTTCTCCCCTAGAAGAGTGTCCGGCCCATAGTAGGAGGACTAAAATTTTTGTTGACTTAGTGAATAGAATTATATTTACCAATGTCTGAATAGGGAGAAAATGAAATTTCCATATTTGATGATATAAATGAAGGAATCTCCTCACTCTATTAGACTATTATTTTGTCACAAATAGAAATGATTTTAGCATTGGTTAATTTATGATTAGGATTCTGGTGTTTGTAGGTGCTAAAATGGATAGGTGATCCAGCCGTTGAAGATGCAGAGGACTTCAGTAGACTCTAGAGTTGGTGAGGTCCCTAGGAGAAAGCTCACATGAGGCCCATTGATCCTATGTTTCTTGCCTTTATTTTTTATCCCCACTTCTAATATATTTCCTAGGGAAACCAAAGTTTCCTAGTGGTATGGGGTTAAGAGGGATGTTCCCACAATTCATATCAAATAGAGATAAATTCTATCTAGAGCCTTATTTCTAGAAACAAAGTCTGATACGCACTTCTGAAAAAAAAGATTTGATAAACTGTGCACCAGCCACAATTCATTCAGCTGGGCATTTATATTCAGGGTGGGGTCCACAGTATCACTGGACTTGGTGGGTTAGGATGTCTAGTCAAACTTCCTTTAGACCATTTCCTTGTTTGTATTCCCTTTAGCCCTTTGTATAAAATTTATATTAATTTAATATTTTCCCGTCCTTCTTTTTCACTCATAAGTTTCCAAAATTGGAGAGAGGAACTATGGGAGCATCTGATTTCTCACCTTTCAAGATTGTATTTAACTATGGAGACCCTCATTCCCATTTGCCAAGTGTCAGTGGCTCATTCAGGGAGGGTCATAGTACTAGAGCCCTGCTAGTGTTTTCCCATCCTTCAGCATTTTATCACCTTTTCAAAAAGTGTAAAAGCCTTTTAAATGATTCTGCCTGTGTGTGGGGGGGGGGGGAGATTTTAAGAAAAGGGATCTTCGGAATGACTGGTGTTTATACTTACAGTAAGTATAGTTACAGTCCCTGTCTTTCAAGTTTTTAGTTTTATGCTATTTTAGTTTAGGAAATAACAGCGCATGCAGCATTAGATTCTTCTTTACATACATATTCTTTACACATGATTGATTCTAAAGGTAATGGGAATACCAGTAGTCCTATTGCCAAGTGTTGAAGAGGAATCAGGTGAGAACAGTGGGTGAAAGGTGGAGATAGAAATGTATATGCAGAATAATTTTCCTCTTCTTTCCAACCTAATATAGCTGACTTGATTCTTAATTACAACTTCGTCTTCTTTAGTAAGGCCAACGTACCCTCATAGAGCACTTTGCCGGTAGAGATTCAAGGAAAAACATGTATCTTGATTTCTTTAAATAAATCATTAAATAGAAATGTGAGTAAATATATGTTGTCCTAATATAGTGGTCATGATCAAGTTCTTTTCTTTTGGTAGACCTTGGTTTAAAACTAAACGTTGCTACTTATGAGGTAGGTAACCTCACACAAGTTACCTTTTAAGTTGCTCTTGATCCTAAGTTTCCTCTTCTGTGCAATTGGCTTAATAATGCTTGCCCCATAAACTTATTGTGAGGATTCCAGGAGAAGGATATATAAAGTCGTCAGTACAAAGTATGGCATGCAGTAATTGTTCTGTAGAGATTAATCCCTTTCCCCCTCCATATAAAGATGTTTAATAGCTGTTTGATTATTCCAGTCCTAGTGGGAAAAGTTTGAAATTGGCTTTGTCCTCCCTTAAAGTAGTACAGTGTGTGTGTAAATCACTAGTAGGTATTCTGTCGTTAGAATTTGTTAAATGTAAGTAAAAATTATTATTTTGCTTTATGAAGATGCATTTTTATTACTCCTGGGTGGACTTCAAGTAAGTAATTAGTCCAAGGTAATCACTTAATATTAAAGTTGTGTCCATAAAATTATGTTTGATTGATACAACATGGGCATAATTAACTTAAAGTATAGTGAGCTGCTCCAATATGTGCAGTTCTTCCTTTGGTTTGAGAAATGTCAAGATCTAGTCCTCTGGGAAGTGTATGTCATGGCTTTCAGTGATGCATTGTCCATGTAAAATTATCTGTCACTTCAGCATATTTTCTACGGGTTTCAGAGGTCATGTGTCCACATATTATAAAATATGGAGAGTGGTGACAGTATTATATTTAAGTCTTGGTTCTTATACCAAATAAATGTATGGTTTTAGGTAAGTCTGTTAATATTTTTGAAAGACAGCTCTTTTTAATTCTGCCTATTGCATATCATATATTGAGGCTTATGTGAGAGTATATACATGATACCCCTTATAAACTGTAAAGCGCTCCAAATGTCAGGTGATTTCACTTTGCCAGACTAGGCTGGTGGCTGCTTCTCTAACTTGCCAAACCACATTTCTGAAGCAACATAAATTGCTATTAAAGCACAGAATATGGAAGGGACCCAAAACAATGTTGGGAAACCGTTGTTACTTTCTTTTCTGAAGAACATTGGTAAGAAGTCAGAGAGATGGGAAATGGGGTGGGGGAGGGGTTGCAATTATGAGATGATTATACTTTTGCCTAAGAAAAATGAATGATATTTAGTCTGCTTTGGAAATTAGACACTGACTGAAATCTTTAAAAGCCTTACAGAACAACAGTATTTAGGAGTACATTTCATTCATCTCCATGAGTGTTTCAATGTATTCATTGAGAAGAACCCAAACAGATTCCCCTACTTTGGATGGTAGCACAGTAGGTTTTGTTACCTGAGACCCTCAGACTTCTGCCCTTACATCAGGTGACCTGACCATGGAGCTGCTTCTTGGGCAGTAATGACCATTTCGTGGATCTGCTAGCCTCTGTTCCAGGGATCTTAGGCCATTGTTCCTGCTCATGCAAAGATTTCATACCAGGCTCCTCTCCTGCATCAGTGGTGACCTGATGCTGAGATAATGTTTCTCACATTTGTTTTACTACTCTAGCATATTTTTGTTAAAATATAGTTAATTTGGCTTGCATCTCACTGGTGGCTCTATCATAAGTTTACTTTTAGCTTATGTATCCACTTTAAGCACAAAAATCTGGATTTAAAAAAAGTTGATTTTTTTATTTTTGGCTGCCCCACTGAGTTTATCCTAAGGCTCTTATAAATATCATACAGTAACCTGTCTCTTTTGAAAAGTAGGCTAGACCATACTTTGCTGACTAGTATAAAAATATATACCCCCTCACTAAGAGTTTGACTTTTGTGTAGAGTGCATTTAAAATGGTAATGTGTTTAATAACTTGTTTTGTTATAATGCCTTAGCTAAATATGCCATTTTAAACTGATGTTTAAACTGCATAAGGATCCTACAGTTACTGATAGAAGTACTTGAAAACACTGTGACATTTTAAAAATTGCTACTGTGCTGGGTGACTTTTCCTTTAGGTTGTTGCAAACATCCCACAGTTGACATTTAGCTAGTACTCCTGTTGCCAGGTGCCCTGCAGAAGGCCTTCTGAGTGTGTTGATGATTGTGTATTGTGCATTTAAGAGGTACCTGAGAGGGTACCTCACAAATATATATATATATATTTTCTCTATTACCTCCCTGATGAAGATTTGCTAAGATTCCAGATTCATTCCTTTTGATTTTTTGTTTTTGAACAGGCAGTCTCACATGTGAAGCCACTCAATGATATTTCTAGTGCCTTCTGTGTGATAGGTCCTGGGAAGTTACCTAAATCAATCATTTCCGCCCAAGTATGGAAAAATAATTAGCTGGATTTGGTTGGGATTGGGGAGAAGAAGCTCAAAGGCTCTGGGCTCCAGAGTGTGATAGTAAAGTGCTAGCAATGAGGAAAAAAGTATATGAAACTTTGAACATAGAAGATGTTTAATAGTTGCTTATTAAGTAATATTTATTAAGTGTAATACATCTGTGATCCCAGCTTCATCTGGTCATGATACAGTGGAAAGTCTACTAGCTGGGTGTCAGGAAACATGGGTGTTGTATTACCAGCTCTGCCACTTAGCTGTGACCCCTTGAGCAGGTTATTTCACTTCTCTGGGCTATAACCTCCTTACAAGTAGAATAATAAAGTAGGACTAGATGATTTCTAAAATTCTATGAGTCCTTTTTACCTGAACTGTGTACACCTGCATTTTAATGAAATTTTTAATAATTAGTATTTATTGAGAAGTTAAAAGGTAGCAGGCCCTTTACTCCCATATTACAGATGAAGTTATTGAAGTGTAAAGAGTCTTCATTAACAACCCTGAGATCTCTTCTGGTGTCAGAGCCAGGATTTGAACTGAGACTTGCCATTCTCAGATAGCTAGATGCTAAACCTCTCTGCTGCACAGCTTCTGGAGTGAAGGCTGATGAAGACAGGGATGCTCCATCTCCCCAGCTCCTTTGTGTCAGTTTCCAGGATCAAGCTTAAAGATGCCACCTACTATGCAAGAACGTAAATGACTTTCTCAGAATTATGGAGTCTTATATTTCAGTTTACCCTAGAGACACTCAAAGATCCTAACTTATTTTTTGTTCACTCCTTTCTACAAAATCCATGACTAAAACTGTCTTTGCTAAATGATGGGTCGAGGCAGGCATTGGGATCAGTCAGTGAAGAAGTGAGACCAGTGGCTTCTTTGAAATATCTATTAGGGAGAGCCAGCACATTTCGTGAAAATATATCTCCTTAAATAGCCCAATAGAACTGTGACATGTGGCAGCTTTTACTCAATTCCTCAGGAATCATTTTGATTTCTCAGAAACATGTATAAAATGTCCACTAGGTAAACTGTTTTTTATGTTATTGAATTTGGGAGCATCTGTTTTTAGTTCAGGAATATTCAGCTAATAGTTCTTTTCCTTGCTGTACTTTTTGCTTTTGTATTTGTTCAGACCACACCTTAATGATTTCATCTAGGCACCTGCCAAGTCAAAACTGGCGTGCCTCTCAAGATGTGCTGATCCAGTTTTGTCTTATCGCAGCAAAAATGAATTCATTGGACCATTTTGGACAATATGATCTTAAAGATACCATCTTAAATAAAGAGAAGGTAAAGAAAACAAGATTTCCATCCTTGATTTCTCTCCCACATCCATTCCATATCTCTAATATATTGAGTTAAGTGTTCATTTTCTCCTAAAGCTTTAAACACTTAAGCTTAATGAATATTTAAACTTTTGTGTAAATCATTGACTTTTAGATTTTCTAGCAGACTGATTGTCTGGGACTGACACTTCTAACCAAGTAAGATAAAAATGTTTCAGAATGCTGTGTAGCCTTTTTTTTTTTTTTTTTTTTTTTTTTTAATTTATTTGTAAACACTAGAACTAAGCCCATATGGAAAGTTGTGGGGGAGGGGACACAGTTTCAAATTAAATATTGAGGGCCTAGACAGGGTAATGAACATGGAAATGTTACTTGTGGCAACCAGTCTATCTTCTTTTAAAAAAGTAACTGAGAAAAGAAAAGCATAGTAATAATTATTCCTTTTATTGCCTATATTTAACATGGTCATTCCAACATCTCCAGAAAATCATTGTGTGAAAACCATAGAGTGATGTACATATGGAAGATATTGTCATTAATATGCATAAATATATTAGTTTACTATTTTAGGAGAGCTCATTCACCATCTCATTATCAAATTGATGTGTCTTCCCAAATTTATGTTGCTAGTCTCTTTTTCGTTCCTGAATGATAGTCAGAGATGAACAATCACAGCTTGATGATTTAATTTAGATGTTCTACCATTTACTACATCATACTTAATAATCTCAAATTTTATTTAGCTCCCTTCCAATTAAATGATTCTTCTGTTAGTCATTTAATCTTACAACTCTGTCTTGTTTAGACTACCTTGAAACTACACTTTCATTTTGTCTTGAATCTAGGCTCTACACTTTCTTGCTGGTTGTGGGTTCTTGCGTAAGGTCCTAGCAGAGTGCCTTGCTCGTAGTTGGAATTTTATAAATGTTGGTTTTCTTTCCCTTGCCTCATAGCCTCACCCTTTTCCTCCCATCAAGATCCAGTCCCTGATTCAAAGACTATATCTGGTCATACCTCTTAGGTGAAACCCACAGGACTCACTGAACCAAATAAGGAAACTTCTTTGGCACTTGGGATACCACTCTGAATTATTGTTTTCTTTTTTTGTATTGTATCAGCTGAGGTTCTTTGGGTACAAGTAATACAATCAAACTTTGGCTAAGAGAGAAAATTGGGTGGCTTTGGGGGACTCACTGGATTCACCAGAGCCTGGAGAACCGGGGCTGGAAATGTATGAGACAAGGTGGTTTCACAGGAGTGAGGTCTGCTGTATGGTGGACATAGCAGGGGCAGTATGATCAGCAAGCCGCTCCTGAGATGAATGACCTCTAGCTGCTGCTTCTGTTATCTCGGCAGTTACTCAGGATGTAAATAGGAAGAGACTGATGGCCTGAGCCCAGCTACATACCTCTCCCTGGCTATGGCTATACCAGGGCAGTGAGGGGAAGGATTTGCCTTTTGACTATCCTGGTAGGAAGCCAGGTACCTAGATTTACCATCTCCAAAGCCTACATACAGCAGGAGACAGATAATCCTCTAAAAGAAAATCGGGATGCTGTTAGGAAGGAGAAATAGCTATTTGGTGGCCAAACAAATAAAATATTCCCTATAAGTTTTGCTCTTCAAGCTTCAGACATTTTTAAGTTCCTTGAGAGCACAGATTGTGTCACTGATTTTTTGGAGCTCCCTATGGTTTGTTTACATATCATAATTATTGATCCCTTACTCTGTGTGAACCAGTAACTATTTTAGATGCTGTGTGTATAGCAATGAACAAAATGGACAAATATTCTTGTCTCCTGGGAGCTTGCATTTTGGTGGTGGTGGTGGAAGGGAGATAGACAGTGAGCAATTTGAGTAAAATTTGGATTGTGTTAGATAATGATGTGTTCTGTGGAGAAAAATAAAGCATGGCAGAGGGATAGGGAATGCTGTGGTGTGGGGTTTGCAGTTTTGAAAAGTAGCCTGGGAAGGTCTCACTCAGAAGGGGTCATTCGAACAAAAACTTACAGATATGGGAGTGAGAATAATGCGGACATTTGGGGAAAAAGTGATCCAAGCAAAGGGAACAGAAAATGCAAAGGCCCTGGGGAACAGCATGGAGGCAAGTGTGGCTGGAGTGGAGCAAAGGAGAGGTAAAAGAGTTGGAGATGAGACCAGAGATGTAGAAGGGAGCGAGATCATGTTAAATGAGATGGGGAGCCTGTGTTGGGCTTTGAGTTGAGGAGTAATACGGTCCACCTACCTTTTTAGCTGCATCACTCTGACTGCTGCGTTGAGAATAGATTGTACAGGCACAGGTGGAGGCAGGGACACCAGTGAGGAGGCTATTTTAATAATCTAAGTGAGAGGGGATGGTGACTTGAACCAGATGACAGCAGTTCTTACTATAGTGCCTAGCATTTATTAAGCATTCAAAAGTTTTACTCACCAATTCATCTATAAATTCAAATAAATATTTTTTTGAGTTCCTACTATATCCCCACCATGCATGCAAAATATGTACAAGAAATGGTGTCTTTTTCCAAGGATGTTACAGTCTAATAGGAGGCATAGATGTGTGAGGACATAATTTCAGTGCATTCCACCTAGTATCAAATTGGCATGAGGAGGGAGCTAACTGCACCCAGGGAAGCATAAAAGGCCTGACTAGACCTTTACTTTCCTGTGAGTTCTTTGAGGGGAGGACGTCTCATTCATTCTGGGAGTACTAGTAGAGTGCCCAGTGTATACATTTTGTATTTTTGAATGTACTTTGAATAACTGAAAAATGGATAGCCTTGGTATAATATGTAAGGCGGAGCAGCTTCTTCCTTAATAACATGTAGAGGAGACTTAGAGAGATTAAGGAAAATAGGAAAGTCACAGAGGATGGAAGAGCTGAGATGTGAAACTCAGCGGTCTGTTCTCCACATGGTTTTCCTGTCCTGGCATCTTTGCTTTGATGTTGTTAAGTACTGAAAACAAAAACTGCTGAAAAGATTTTGGAGAAGTAAAATTAATGTTTGCACAGTGTTATTAATGGCATGATTTGTAATGTCAGTGTAGTTGATCATTTTCCTGTGATTCAGGTATTTTTTTTAATTGGTTTGTGTTGTTTTATTCCCCAATTGGAAATTTTTGTGATTTTCTGCTTTGGTCTTTTTTTACAGTGTACCCAAAGAACACCCAAGTTGAAAAATGGAGCCACACCCCCATAGGGCTGTGCTAGTAACTATCAGAGAGGTTGATCATTTTAATTTTTCTATTGTAACTGGTGCTGCCAGTATATTCAACTTTCAGCATTATCTAAAACTGCTTGCCACCTTCCACTGTGGCCTCTTGCATTGTGAAGCAGAACTTCAGTGTAGTATTTAATTAAGCAAGGTGCTCTGTGAACCAGCAAAACAACCCAGGCTGAAGAACAGGAAAACACATTTTGATTAGTGACAGCAGGACCCATGCCTGAGGTCCCCATTCATCAGGTAGGAAATAGGACAATGCCAGAAAAATGCACATTCATTGTAGTCAATAATATTGCACACACATCTCATTTATTGCCCTTTATATTCCATCTGTCCATAAGTTTTTGGAGTCCCCACAGAAGGAAATGCTAATCTGTGTTAAGTATTTAGAGCACTGAGTGTGAGATTTGCCTGGGCTCAGAAGCCTGTTATTCAGTTTGAAAAACATTTAGTGTGAGGCATTGTATAAGGCAGTATGGTGCTGTCCTTAAACTTTTACTTAACAAGAGAGAAGCCACTATGATACGATTTAATAAGGGCTATGATGCTAAAATATTTTTAACAGTATACTTTGAGAGCCTAGAAGAAGGAGAAAGTATTCTAACAGGGTACAGGAGATGCTTCTGAGGGTTTTTATATTAAATTGGAGAGAAGAGGAAAGGAATCCCAGGTGGAGGGAACAGCAGGAGCCAAAAGCCTGGAAAACTCAGAGATGGCCCTTTACGAATCTTGTGTGGGAGGCACATAAGAAGGCTGGGCTGAGGGATTTGGACTTAACCCTGAGGCAGTGAGGAGCCAAGAAAGAGATGTTGTATGTGAGGTTCTGGTGCAAAGGTTGTCCAGGTGAAGATGTCCGAAGGGAGTTAAGAGTCATAACTGAAGACTGTAGGTCTAGAACTCATGAGGGAAGCTGGGTTACTAAATATCTCCAAAGGAGAGAATTTGGAAAAGAAGAGGATTGTGCTAGGGCATTAGAGAAAAGTGCTATTTAATGGGTGAATTGAAGAAAGAATGTCAAAGAAACCAGGCCTTGCCTTGGGTTTGAAACAGACCTTCCAGCAGATTCCTTTGTTAGTCAAAAATAATGATAATAAAACAGTGATGATGATGTCGAGGATGGTGGCAGATAATATTTAATTGAGCACTTATTCTATGCCAGGCACTGTTTTAAGAATTTTTCATTTAATCCTTACAACAACCCTATGAGTTAAGTAAACTGTTAATTACCCTTATTTTACAGAAGAGAAAACTATGGCACAGAGACTTTCAAGTCATTTGCACAAGATTGCACAGCTAATAAGCAGTAGGTCTGGGCTCCACATGAGGCAATCTGGCTATAGAGTTTGTACTTTCAACCCACTACAATTTTATACGTCTTAATATCCTAACCAGTGTTTGGGAGAAGGCTTATATATAAAAATTGCTTTTTCATATCTGGAATTCAAAGCAAAAAGGATTTTGTTAAGTCACATAAAAGTACAGCTTAAATATGTTTCCAAGTCAGAATGAGATTGTCTGATACAAGCATCATAGACACTACGGTTAAATGGTTCCATTTCTCAGAAAGCCCCTATGCTTCTTGTAACTGCCCCTGCCTTTCTAACAAACCAGCTTAGTCTGCTCATCGTGAGCTAGCCTTGGGTATCCAGTATTCCAAAAGGAGCACATCTGACCTGCTGGTGGCTGTGATGGGGGGAAGGTGGATTTGTTGATCCTTGTAATTAGGGAATATGGATTTAAGATGTAATGGTGCCAGCTGGCTGAGGTTTTTGTTGATGCAGTAGCAGACAGCAACTCTTGCAAATGGCTGAAAGGACCATGATGCTACCTTGGCAGGAGATGACTGAGCCCCAAGATTTATTCAGTCTTTGATGATTCTAAGCTGACAGTCTTATTGGGAAATATAATTAAACTGCACATTCAGTCTAAAACAAAAATATATTCACCATCCCCGTAACAGGAACACAGAAAAAGTAGAAGTCCACCAGGCCTGGAAAAATCAGGGAAGGCTTTGTCAAAGGGAAACAAAATAGAACTGAATAGGTGAATAGGGTGATAGATTGAGTAAAGACGTGATGTTGGGAAAGAGAGAGAAAGGAAGGAGATCAGCCTCAGCACCAGGGAAGATGTGTAATGGGGAAGGTGGGAAGTGAATTTTGATTGATAGACCGGAGTTAGATTATGGCGGCCGTCGAAGGAAATTGGTGTGTGAACCGCGGGGAAAAGGGAGCCAAAGGAATTGCTTGAGCAAGGAATTAATGATGAAAGTGGTGTTTTAAGTCATTATTCCTAATATGTTGAATTGCAGAGAGACTGCAGGTCAGACTGGCAATTAGGAGACTGTGATTATAAAGTGAGTTTGAAGTGGGAGGAACGTATGTCCATGGAGCTGAGCAATAAGAGACAAACTGATGGGAAGCATGAAGTGAGGACTGATACAGTGGGTTGGATATGGTAGGTAGAAAAAGAAAGGAGATTCAAAGCAGATTCCAGATGTAACCTTGAGGATTAGAAGACTGAGAACACCATCAATGAAATACTTGGAAGAAAAGCCTATTTCATTGTTAGCTAGAAAATGATTTTTCAGAATTTACTCTCCCAGGTATTATATATTATATTTTATTGATTCTAAGAAGCAGTTTTATATCTCTGAAAACGGTGTGTCTTATACTTGTTGTTGACAAGACTATAGTTGTGATGTATTTGCCTTGTCCTGTGAATTTGTATCAAAACTTGCAGAATGGGTGTCAGTAGCTCAGAAGAAAATCTGAGACAATATGGGATCACTCTTGAAAGAAATGCTGTTATCACCAACCCTCTCAATGGCACAAAAGATGACTTTATGTGGAAAAGCAAAGAAATCAGAAATTCCCGGGCAGAATTAATTTAGGTGATTCAGATTGCAAATGAAGAAAGTTTTGGGATACCTTAACCAATTTGTTTCTCTACTGTAGTCTTCCTTATGTGTATTACAAGAATGGCATATGATAAAAATCCCTCTGAGTAAGTTTAAAAGAACCTTTCAGTATAGATAAAATACAATTTAAGTGATAGGAAAGCATTATGTCATAGTTTAATTGGCAGGTTTTTCTTTCTTTCTTAGTAGTACATATAATAATGGTGCATCTTACAACCAGCGGTATCTTCTATTCAATGAAATAAGGTAAAATATCCAGGACCCACTGCTTGTTTGAAATTTGCCTGCTGGAGATGCAAGACAAATGAACATTTTAAAGAGAATTTTTAGGTGAAACTTAATTTCATTTGTATAAGTTGAGTGGACTTGGATGCTGCCTACTGGTTAATTCAGGGTGGCAAAGAACAAGGATTCTCTGTTGGTGGGCTGTAGACCATGAGAAAACTAATGAATTATTGTAAAAGTTACACTAGTCTAAAATGTGTAGAGTCTGAGTAAGTAATGTCTTACACATTTTTCTTCTTCACATGGACATGGATCCCAAAGTGCTCTAGAAACATAAAGTTATTTGAAGGCATTATCCAGCCCATAGTACTTCTGGTTATTTTGTATTTTCCTAATCAGATGCTACTAAGGGTGTGGTCTTCCCACCCTGCCTTGTGTTTTATCTGTGTGTAGTATGCTCGCTGAAATTTTTTGGCGCACACAAGAAATCCTCAAACAAGCAAACAAGAAGAGGAACCATCTTGGCTTAAAGAACATTAGCCATCTACTGCTATCCCTTCTCAGGGAAGAATATGAACATCAGTGATCTGGGCCTTTTAGTGTCTTCAGTCTCTGAACTTTCCCAGTTTGAGGCAGCTTGTAATATTCAGTTGGCTCTTGCATTAGAAAGTTCTTAATTTGAATTTAAATTGTTATCCCGTAACTTGGTAATAATAGCTTGGTAGTAGTAACACTACACACACACACACACACACACACACACACACACTATATTATATATATATATGTAATTTTAAATTTCAGAATGCTTTCCCTCAGTATCTCCTCCTCTCAAAGATGGCATGAGCCCGGAAAGGCAGGCATATGCCACTTTAATAATTGGGGAAACTGAGACCCATGGAGGGCAAATGGCTTATTCAGATCGTACTGGTTGGTTATAAGTATCAGAGCAGGGATGGAACCGAGGTCGTGTGCTCCTAGTTCAGTGCTCTTTCTTTTCTCTTCTCTTGCTCCTGTTGAGTTGTTCCAGAGGTTGGCATTAGTTGCAAAGTAACACTAAATCCTCTTTTCTGAGTCACAGCCTCTCACATATGTGAAGGCCACTCTCATGACTTGCCACTTCATTTCTGGGCCAAACATGTTCCTTTTCCAGGCTGTGGCAGTTTGGGGGGCTCCCTCAAAGGTTTCTGAAATGACAGAGGTAAAGACATTTACCTGGGTAACAGCTCAGCTTTACTCATCTCATGATATGGCCAAGAGGGCAGATAGGGCTATGGAAAGTTAATTATTTCCTGCATTTGTCTTTGGTTAGCCTCCTCTGAATATACCATAAAACTGCCAATCAGCATCAGTTTTCAGTTGTTTCCAGACCCTTCCAGAGTGTTCTAGGTATGAGGTAGGCTTGCAACACTGACTACAAAGCCCAGTGAAATGACCACCTCCATTTGCCTAGCCAGTGGTTCTTAATAGAAGGTAAACAATGGAAATCCCTATGCTGCTTTAAAAAGAAAAGATGCCTGTGTCTCACCACATACCTACTGAATCAGAAATTTGGGGACAGTCGTCCAAAAATGGATAATTATGAAGGTAAACATTCTTGGAAAATTCTAATATATCTCTGAAATACTGCAAATAGGCTAATAAAGCCTAATACGGTATTTTTAAGATGCTACAACCTAATTTTATTGGCTTATACTCATCTTGTAATGATCTGATTCTGTCATGACTTTTCCATATAAACTATTACCAAGCTAGGTCTCCCTACTTACCTACATATTCCTTTATTCATTCATCCTTTCAATAAATATTCATTGAGTGCCTGGTATGTTTTAGGCCCTGCAAATAAGGTGGTTCCTAAGACAAAGCCTACATTCCCACAGAACTTATATTCTAATAGGGGAGACAAACAATAAACAAGTAAACAAACAGGTAGTAATAATTGTTAAGTAGACAGATGATGCTGGATAAAAGGAAAGAGAATAATGTTGGGAACTAATTTAAATCGAATGGTCATGGAAGGCTCCTTTGGGGAAGTAATAATTAAGCAGAGTCCTAAGTGAAGTGAGGGAGCAAAGCATAGAAAGATCCAGAGGGAAAGGTAGTCCAGGCAAGGAACAGTGCGTTCAGAGGGCCTGAGGCACAGAAGAATTTAGACTGTAACCTTTCTTGGAAGTTTGAAACCATGTTTGATTCTGCAAGACAGTTGAGCTCGTCTTTCAGAAACCCAGGATATAATTTATTAGGACCTGAGGGTTAAACTTTTATCGAAATAATTTAGGGATTTCTCATCTTTTTTCTTACCTGAGCCTTAGGTACTTCTTATTGATGTTTATTTAGCCTACCCTTCTCCATATGCTCTTTGTAAAAGACAATGATTAACCAGAATTTGGATAGTTGTCCATCTTCTATGTAATTTTTGTATCTGTGCTTTAAAAAAGGATACACTGCCTCCTCGTGGGTGTCTATAATCTTCCTGGTAGCTGAATCAACCAGACTGGTGGACCAACACTGGCAGTAAGTGCAATGACGTATATCTCAGCCAAATATCATGTATTGCTTCTGACAAATGCCAGTACTGCAACAGACACCCCCCCAACCCTGCCCAAAGCCAAGGACATAAAATTCCTTCATTCATTTGCTGGCTCTGAGTGTCTTTTCATTTTCCTACAGCCTAACGTTTCTGTTAGGCTGGCATTTTTCACAGAGTCCAGCTCATTCCTGGCTTTAGGACATTCTTTTTCTGACATTCTTCTTATAGGTCAGTGCTATTCTTCTGTTTCATTCTTCACTATGTTTTCCTTCTTCCATTTTCTGTGTGATTATTTTAAAACCTCAGTCCCTCAGAAAACTTCCTCTGTAGCTACATTTTCTCCAGAAGCCTGCACTTTTACCTCTCCTTGAAACTGTTAGCAAGTGTGTGTGTGTGTGTGTTATGTCATTCTTCAGATCTCTGGCTCCTTTTGATGAAGGTTGGTTCATTTTAGAACTTCTGAACATAACATCATACTTGTTTTACCCCTAATTTTAATAAGTACTTTTATTGAAATCCTAATTTCATGTCTAATTTGGCCTTTCTCTTTTTTCATGGGCAAACTCCAAGTTGACACAGTTTCTTTTTTCAAAAGTTTCTGTGTTACCTGCATCATAAGCCAGTGGTTCCTTGTTAGAATTGTGATAGAGGGGATCTTGATCTTCTTGTAACGTGGGGATTAAAAGCATAGACAAACCTGGGTTCAAATCCAACTCCATTCTTTATTCTCTGGGTGACTAGGCCAGTTGCGAGGAAGACTGACATAATGAATGCCAAGTGTGTAGGACAGTGCTTGACACTTTGTCAGTACTTAATAATTGTTAGTGGTCATGATCATCGTTATCATCACTGATATTATGATTCTGAGAGGTGAAATTATTGTCAGGCTAAGTAAAAAATCAACAGGCTCTCTAAACAAGTGCCTAAATTGTTGACTTTCACAATCACCATGATAGTGTAGCTCTGTAGAAATTTTTCTAATCTATATTAAGAAAATATCCTCCACATCTGTTCCTGAGAGCTTCAATTTCTTTTTAATAGAGAGAGTTTAATTCTCCCCACTATCTGGCCCCAAACTTATATGCCCAAACACACTTCAGTGTGTTCAGCAGAATAAAGGACCTTCCCACTACTGGGGAAGTACCCTGTGCTTTAGAGGGTGAGTGGAGAGTTTAACAAAGCAAAAGAAAATTCTGTTATAGTTAGGATTGACTGCCATCCCCTCAAAATATAAAATATCACATTTAACTTGATTAGAGTCGTGAATAGGGAGAACAGAATGGTTTAATTAGTCATTCTAGAGTAAATAATTATACCATGCTGATTGAGTGGCATGGAATAATCTGAGAGTGATTGTGGGAGTTTAGACTTCAAATTGAGATATGTAATGAATTGTTCATATTGCAAAACTGGCCAGAAGCAAAGAATGTTGGAGTTCTTAGACAATTCTCTTCATATGAGAGTTGAGCTAAAAATAAACTTACTGCTAACTTTATTTCTGTTCCTTTAGCTTAAATTCAGAGGTAAGTAAGGCACACAGAAGATGTCTGTGCTGCATGCATTCATCCATTCATTCATTCTCAAGGTGTTTATTGAATGTCACTGTATGTCAGACACTGTTCTGTGCATTAGGATTACAGTGTTGACCAACACTAGCGAGGTGCCTGCCTTCATGGAGCTTACATGCCAGAGGAGGGAATTAGATGTTAGAGTTACAGAAGGGAGCAAATTGGAGTCATAATCTAAGGAAGTGATAAGGGTTACAAAGAAAAGACAACAGGATAATGGGAGGATGTGATCATGGAGGAGGAAGAAGTGACATACCTAGGAAAGAGATGGGAATGTTGAGACATTGCAGATCTGGGGGAAAGTATTTTGGGGTGAAACTTTATGTTTTATCCAACATTGACTGGGAAACCATTTAAGGGTTTCAAGCTGGAGAGTGACACACTCCAATTTTCATTGTCAATTTCTCTGTCTTCTTCTGGATAATGGATTGGAAAGGGGCTAACCTGGATGTGAGGAGGCTGGTTAAGAATCTGGCCCAGAGGAAAGAGAATGGCTTGGACTGGTGTGGGGGGCAGTGGAGATGGAGAGAAGTACATAGATTTCAAGGTATATTTTGAGGGCTGAATTGACAGGATATGCCAGAAAACCAGCTGTGAAGATTGGTAAAATAGGGATGTTTCTGGCCTTCCCAATTGGGTGGATGGTGGAGCCCTTTACTGAGATCAGAAATAGGAGAGAAGTTGAGTTTTTGGAGAGAGGAGGATGGCAGGGAAAGGGGAGAGATGAACAATTAAGGTTGGGGCTTGGTACTTCTGAGAAGCTTATGTGGCATCCACATGGAGGTATTAAAAAGAGACAGCCAGAGGAACAGTCAAAGCAAGAGGTAGATTTGAGAATGTTGGCTTATTTATAATGTTAATTCTATGGGAAGGGGGAAATCAACAAAGAAGAGAGTGGAGAGAGAAGAGGACCTGGGACAAAGCCCTGGAGAAAACCAGTTAAATGACTGGGTAGAGAAAGAGAAAGTTGAAAAGTAGACTGAAAAGAAACAGCCAGAGAAGAAGAGGGAAAAACAGGAGGATATTTTATTGCAGAAACTGAGAAGTTTCAGGAGGGTAGTTGTCCATGATGTCAGATTCTACTGGGAGATTCAGAAGCTGAGGCAGAAAGACCCATTGTATTGGCAAGATGCAGGTCATTGTGCCCTATGGAAAAGTGGTTTTGGTGGGTGTTTTCATTTCCTAGGCTGCTTAAAGCAGATGCCATGAAATGGATTGGTTTTAAAAATGGGAATTTATTCGCTTATGGATAGAGTCCAAGAAAATGTTCAAGTCAAGGTATCATCATTGCTATGCTTTCTTCCTGAAGACCAGCTGCTGGTGATCCTTGGCTCCTCTGCCACATGGTGAGGCACATGGCAGCATTTGCTTGTCTCTTTCTTCCAGGTTTCATTGCTTTCAGCTTCCATGGCTTTCTCTCTCTCTCTATTCACTCTGTTTATAAAGGACTCCAGTAATAGGATTAAGACCTATCCCGAATGAGATGGATCACACCTTAGCTGCAGTAGCCTTGTCAAAAGGTCCTACTTACAATGGGTCCACACACATAGGAATATATTAAATTTAAGAACATGTTTTCCTGTGGTACATACAGCTTCAAACCACCACAGGGGGTTGGATGGTAGGGAGAAGAAAAATTATTGAAGAGGTTAAAATGTAATTGAGAGGTAAAGAAGCAGTTGGAGACTGTGAGTCACAGAGTTCTTTTAAGAAGCTGCAAAGGGCCAGAGAGAGCAGAAGGGCCTGGAGGGAGTTGTAGATCAGGTGAATATTAGAAATTTCTGAGATGGCAACAGAAAGAAAAGTTTCTCTGGGCAGAGGACCAGGTGCCATGTAGTAATTACTGTGGGGTTTAACAGGTAGAAATGGCTTGAGGTCAAGCCCTCTGTCCACTGTTTAGCTCAAGTCAATCTCTTTCTCCCTTGACCTTTCCAAGGGGCTATGTTTGAGCATCTGTCCATGATTGAAACTAGCCTCTCCCTGGACATTTCAGTAACATGAGCTAATAAAGTTCACCACCACCACCACCATCATCATCATCACTTAAGCTGCTTGGTATAGAATCTTTTTATTGTTTATATGATGCAATGGAGTTTCAAAGAATTATAAAAAGCACAGCCACTCTACAGGTCACTCTAATAACCATCTCAACTAAGGAAAGGGAGAAAGAAAAGAAAAAAAAAATGTACTGTGTTTTATCAATTTGTTTTTAGGTAGCCTATGTAACATTTATTATAATATTTCAGTATAAGTTCACAGATATTTAGAACTGGAAATGAAATGAGGTCATCTGGTTCAACTTCTTCATTGAATAGATGAGGAAACAGATAACTAAAGTGAGTGAATGACCTGTGGAAGGAAGGGAGGGGTCTGGCTTCCAACTTCAGAACCAGAGCACTTGGGGTCACACAGACTTGAGTTTGAATTCTGGCTCCACCACTTAGAAGCTGTGAGACTGTGGATAAATTATTTAATTGTTCTGTGTCTGTTTCCTAATCTGTAAAATGAAATAATAAAACATCATTCTCATAGAGTTATTGTGAGGCATAGATGAGATTGCAAATTATATAACATGGCATCTGGTGCCTAGAAACCTCTTGATAAATGTTAGCTCTATAGTATCCCAAGGCCTTGAATGAATCAGAAGCCTAAAATCTGAAAGAATGAAGATTTTCATAATATATAAAAGACATAATTTTCCCTTTTCTTCTTGCTTTTTCAGTTGAAATGTTTATTAATTGTAGATTCACATGAAGTCATAAGAAATAATAGAGAACCCATGTTTTGTACAGCTTATCCAGTTTACCCTAGTGTTGACATTTTGCAAAACCATAGTCTAATGCCCTCCATAATTTGATGTTATTAACAAAAAAAATTTTTATTGGTGCTTATATCTATGAAAATGTTAGACAGTTTTCTTTGGCCTGCATTCTCTCAAGTAAAAACAAAAATTATGATGCTTCCAAATTGCATCATTACTCAATAAAAGTATGGATAGCATGCATTTCAATTTTCTTTTAAAATTTTATTATTAGTTTTACATAATTTGGAGCTAAGGCAATAGCCTGACTTTAGTATCTGATGGAACCATTAGGCTAATGGATCAAGCGCAGTAGACTTCTGATTTTGCTTTGACCCTGACCTTGGCCAAGGCACTTAGCTTTTATGTTATAGAGCTAATTGCAAATTGGGACAAAAGTACCCATCTCTGCTTAATTCATGGGAATGTTCAGGATAAATTAGATATGATGTGTACCTATCCCCACCTATCTCTCTTGCCTCCTTTCTTGATACCCTCCCTTTTGTTCTCTATGCTTGGCCATAAAATTTTTCTCTCAGTTCCTCAAGCGTACCATGTTCTATCTCATTTCTGCTATTTTCTTATGATGTTCCTTGTACCTGGAATATACCCTCATAGCCTTCCTCCCCATTCTCATTCTCCCAATCTATATATTCACACTTTCCCTCTCCCTCTTTCCTGTCCTCCCTCCCTCTTCCTCCCTCCCAGCCTCTCTACTGCCTTCCCTCTCCCTCTTGCCTCCTTCTCTCCTGCCCTCCCTTTCTTCCTCTCTCCCTTCCTTTCTTCCTCTCTCCATCTCTTCCTTCCTCTCTCTCTCATACTTCCTCCCTCCTTCTTCCCTCTTCTCTTCTCTCCTCCTCTCTTCCTTCCTCCTTCCCTTCCCCATCTTCTCTCTTTAACTGCTACTTATTTTTCAGATCCCAGCTTTAGCAAAGTCTTTGGGGGAAGTTTTCCAAAACCCTTAGGCTGGATTAAGTCCCAGATTGTATGTTCCCTTAGCATCCTGTGCCCCTGCTTTCACAGCGCTTAAGACCTGTCCTTGTACCTTGTCTAATGTCTGTGTTCACCAGTACATGAAGTGAGAGAAGGGAGAGTATGGTCTTCTTCACCACTTTATCAGTCTTCACAGTGCCTGCCACTGCTCAGTGAATATGCATTGAATAATGAATGAATTAATTTAATAAACATGTGCTTAGCTTTTTTGGAAGAAAACACTATCCGTATCAAATGGAATTGTAGGTGGTATTTCCATTTATTATGTGACTCATCTAGATTTAAGACTGCTAAATGTTTTAAAATACATCTTTGTGGGGTGGCTTGACTTCCCTTATTTTTTTCTTTTGTTTTGATGTCAGAATTTCTGTGTAATTCTTGCAAAAATATCTCAAACTGTAGCCAAGATGAATTTTTTAAAAAGAAGGCAAGCTCAAAATAGAGACGTATGTTAATTTTGGTGCATTAAAGAGTTGTGACTGTGAAACTGTTGCCAGTCTTCAGTAAAGCAGCATATTGTCCTGGTACCGTAGCTAGTTGCTGCTTCTCATTGTGCCTCACATGGTGAAAAAGCTTCCTGGTTTTCAGGCCAAACTGACATTTGTGTATGTCACATGATTCCGAGTGTCCAGTATGAGGCTCAAACTCCAAATATGTACCTGAGATAAAATAATGTTAAATTGTACCCCTGCTTTGCTGTTTTGTCCTGGCTTTTTAAAAAAATCAGAGTAAGAATAAAGTTTTGTATCTATATTAATCAGGTCCTTGTTTTTTTTCCCCTTGGGTTACAACTTCTACTATTTCCCTTTTGGGGACTGGCCCTGATTTATCCAATTGTTAACAATTTCTCTGTCTTGGGTGTTGGGAATAGCTCAATTAAACCAATTTCTGCAATACTCAACACTATTTGGGAGACTTAAAAAAATACAGATTCATAGTCCCATGCCTTGAAATTTTCATTCATTTAGTCTGGGGTAAGACCCAGAAATCTAGCCCTTTGGGTAATACTGATGTGGGTGGAATAAAATTTTGTGTCAGATGAGATGCCTAGTGGGTTGTTTGATCCTGTCTCATGGTAATTTCAAAGAATCGCAGATACTTGAAAACATTTGAGTCCTTGTTGCCTTTGGGCTACACTCCCAACCCATGGTCCTTCCTGATCTCACTCCTTCCTCTGCATTGCTCCAGACTCCTCAAACTCTTCTCTCAAGCCACACTAAGTACACTTGGACATGGTGGAATGTTTTTGCCCCTCTCCATGCTCTGGGTAATCCTCACTTGCCTCTTGGATGTCGCTGACTTCCTTCTGTTGAGCTGGGTGCCCCTCATCTGGGCTCCCCTTGTGACTTTGCTCTACTTTTCCTTACATTTATCACACTATTTTGATTATCTCTGCACATAGTGGGTGCTAAATAAATAGTTGTTGACTAAGTTGCCTGTTTACTTCTCTGACTTCCCTACTGTACTCTCTGCTCCTTAAAACAAGACCTGTGTCCTATCCGCTTTGTACTCTCAGTGCACAGGTTGGCATGTGTTGAGCACTCAGTAAATCATAGTTAAATGAATGAATGAGTGAATTAGTGAATTAATGAGTGAACTGACAACAAAAAGAAAAGAATCCTCTTCTTGGGGTAGAAAGATATTTCAGTATTTGCCATTATTCTTTGCTGGAGAACATTTGCCTATTATGATAGACACACTCCATATTCCTTGTAAATGTCTTAAAAGTACCTTATGCTATGGAAAAAGTCTTATTTTATTAGAATAAAAAAGAACTTGGGCCATTAGTAGTAATTGATATTGTGACTGTTAGAGAAACAGAAACATGCAGGTAAACTGTTCTGCATCTATTTTTCTTCAAGTGTTTTTTTTTTTTTTGTTTTGTTTTTTTGTTTTTTTTTTACCAATAATATAGTCACATGATACAAACTCAAAACATACAAGAGGCTATACAGGGTAAAGTCTCCTTCTTGCTGCTGTTTTCCCGCTACTGATTCCTCCAACCTAGACCCAATCAATGTTTCGGTTTTTAAAGTGTATCCTTCCAAGTATATTCTATGCATCCTCATCTTCTAAAAGACAAATGGTAAGATACTTTATATATTGTTCTAATCTTTGCTTTTCATTTCCTAGTGTGTCTTGGCAAACATTTCAAATGAATGAATAAACAAGGAGCTTATATGTTTTACTGCTTAAAGTATTCCACTCTATGGAAGTATACTAATTCATTTTACTAGTTCTCTACTGATAGGTATTTAGGTTGCTATTTCAAATTCTTTGTCTATAAATATAGATAACTTGTCAATGTGATTTTGCACATGCATATGTAGGAAAATGTCCTAGATACATACTTGCTAGGTCTTTGTATACTTGCCTTACAATTATGGTAAGTATTGCTAAATTGCCAAACATACGAATTATATAAATTATCCTGTTAATTCTCAGAGTCAGTGGTACTTCGAATATCTGGGATATTTCTTATATTCAAGAGTGAGCTCTAGCCATAAAGCCTATGGTCATTCAGGTTCTGCAATATGTTCTTATATATGTAAAGTTGGTTGAAGTAAGTTGAAGGTATTTGAGGGCAAGTAGAACTCCTCTGAAGGATACTTCTAATGCTAAGTTACCAGTAAGGTTGAGTTTTTGGAATGTTAGCATTTATTGATTAAATTCATCATTTATTTGGGAGATAGTTAATAAAAGCGAAACATTCCTACATTGGAGTTTCATCAGTAGACATTATTCCTGCCACTGATGCATGGAATGGGGATTTTTGTACATATTATTAAAGTGGGGAATCTGAGAAACGGTAGGAAGTAATAGCAACTTTGATAGTTGACTGAAACAATTTAAAAATTGGTCTAAATGGACATGGCTATTCCTCATGTATTTTCTCCTTCTGACTTTTATATCCAGTTCCATTCAACACAGAAGGTCATAGTTTACCCTTCATGCCCATGGAAGAAAATCATTCTCCTCCATCTATTCATTCCATTTTGAAGATGGGTCATGATAACGAGCAGCACTTTCTGGTACAATTTCACATAATGGTGGTCCTGATTCATCTTCACTTTCTTTCTTTCAGTTTGCATTTTTGTTTAGGGACTTTCTATTTTTTTCCTTTAGGCAACTTTTCTGGCATTAGAAACTGAAAATGTCTGTCATTCCATATATCTAAATAAAAGGTTTAAGTTTTACCTGGAACACCTAATGGAGTGATTAATATTCATTATAACTCATAATAAACCAGCAGAACTTAGATGATAAACACTGTATTTTAAACATTTATTCTTATTTTCTTTCAAATAAGATTCATTTGTTCTGTTTCTTTTTTTTTCCTGAAAATGTAGGCAGTACAGATTAGTGTTTTAAATAGGAGGGGCAAAGTCCCTAATCTCACCAAACAATGGCAGAAATTGTTCATTTTTGGTATTTCCTGTGACCCTTTTGATAATATAAATACTTTTACATAGTCAAAAGTTCACTTTATGTAGGTTCTGTGGACTCTGTGGCCTTCTGCATTTTTTTCATCTACCATAATACTACTAATATATATTTTCCCAGATTGTTAAAAATCTTTTTAAAACATTTTATTGAGATACTAACATTCCATATCATGTATTCAACATAATTTATCTAACCATTCTCCTATTATAGTATATTCATGTTTCCAGTTTTTAGTTCAAAAAATATGCTGCAACTGATAAGATTATGTAGGAATATTAGTCTGCATATATGATCACCTTTGTTATGTAAATGTAAAAACAGAAATACTAAGTCAAAGGGTATAAATATTTTTGAAAATCTTTATAAAAAATACCAAAATGCTTCCAGAAAGATCCAACCAATTTATATGTCACCATCAATTTATGAAATTGCCCATATTACTATATTCTTTCAACATTGTGATTTTTAAAAACAAGGCAAAATTAAATCTTCTTACTATATTTTATTATCAGTGAAGCAGAATATTTTGAAAGTTTGTTTACTTTTCCTTTTCGTTAAATACCCATGCCTATCCCTCTGCATTTCAGTCTTTAGGAGATTTACTACTTTTCCTCATAGATTTGAATGCTTTTTCTACGTAAACAATATTTCTATGGCCAAAGATATTTTCCCAGACATTTCCAGTTTGTCTGTCCTTTCATTTTCTTGAACTAGACAAATTCAAGAAATTTTTATGTGATCAAACCTATTGATCTTTTCCTTTGTGAATTCTTTCTTTGCATTTGTCTTTAGAAATCTTTTCCTCATCCAGAACGTAGATAAATATTCCTTTATATTTATTTTCTCCTATATATTTTTATAATATCATTAAAAAATTAGAAGTTCCTAAAGGAGTAAATCAATGCAAAGAAGAAAAGTAAATTGATTAAGAGGAGTATTTTAAGTAGCTCTACCAGGGAAGGACTTCACTGATAAAGAAACCTTTAAGCAGAGACCTGAAGAAGGTGAGGGAGCAAGCCACACAAATGTATGTGTTCCAGACAGAGCAAGTGCAAAGTACCTTGAAGGACACACACTCAGCATGCTCAAGGAATATCAAAGGCTAGTGTGTCTGGAGCAGAAGGAGTGTGTGGGAGCGGTCTAAAAGGTATGAGGTCTGAAAGGAAATGGCTGGGGCAGGAGCACCCTGGCCCTTATAAACCCTTTTTGGTACTTGGGCATTGTACTCATGGATGGGAGCCATTGCAGGGATTTAAAGAGAGGAGTGAGCTGATGAGACTTGCTTTTTAGAAAGATTGTTCTAGCTATTTTATAAAGAATAGATATCTAGAGGAAAACATCCATGCAGAGGGAAAACCATAGCATAGGCCATCAGGTGAGAGCAGCCTGACATGTGGGAGGGATAGCAACAAGGCAAGTTAGGCTGAAGAGGAGTGAGGGAGGGAAAAAGGGAGATGAGGTCAGACAACATGGGAGATGGGTGGCAGAAGCTTTGGGGAAAGTATAGTCTTTTACTTTCTTCCTTTCTTATTTATTAAATTATTTTACTCCTTCTTGAATTAATTTTGCTAATTTATATTCTGTCAAAAAATTGTCTATATTTTCATGTGTTTCTGGATTCAACTGTGTATAATTTTCTCTTGGAACTTTTTATTCAGGTGTGTCTATAATGTATATTCTTTTTCCTATTGAAATTTGTGCTTTCTTATTTATTAACTTCCTAAAATCTATTTGCAACACAGACAGATGAAAAGTAATGTGTTTAATATACTATTTAAAAACATTTCAAATCAGTAAGAAAGGGGTGGATGTGTCAGTTAGGATTACATTCAGATGCATGTAACAAATTCTACCGTGGAGTCTCAACCAAACAGGGCTTTGTTTTTCTCACATTGCAGGAAGTCTGGAGGTAGACAGTCTAGGCCAGCTCAAGAAGGGCATCAGGATACAGGCTTCTTCTTCTTCCATCCTAAATGTAGGTGCATCAGTCATCTTAATGATCACAAAATTGTTGCTTTCCTCCAAACAAGATCTGCACTCCAGGCAGGAGGAAGGAGAGGGGAAAGAAAGAGAAAGAAGGGTAGAAAGACTGTCCTTTTTCATTAGGAAGCCAATCATTTTCCTGGAACCTCTCTGTAGTAGGTTTCTGATTACTTGATGGCCAGAACTGGGTCATATGACTGCTCCTAGCTTCAGGGAAGTCTGGAGAGGCAAATGATTTTAGCTGGGAACATTGCTGCCTTGAACACATTCAGCGCTTTCTTAGTAAGGAAGAGGGGGCAATTGGGAGGGCAATTAGTATTGACGATTGACACTGTTTGCCACAAAGGACATCCTGTAGAAAATGGGTATGGATAAGTCTCAGAAGAAAAAATATATACGTGGTCTGGTCAATATACATATATAAAAATTATGAAGTCTATAATACTGCAAAAACACAAATTAAAACAATTTCACTTTTATCTATTAAGTTGGCAATTTAAATAAAAGTAATAATACTCAAAGTTAGCAAGCATGAAGTGAAATGACACTCTTCTGTACTTCTGGAAGAAGTATTCGTGTAACTTTTCTGGGGAGCAATTTTATTATACAGATGGTGCATATGTAATGGTGTCTTTTTGTATTTCCCTGATGACTAATGAAGTTGATCACCTTTTCACAGGTTTTGTGATCATTTGAATTTCCTCTTGGCTGAATTGCCTGTTCAATTCTTTTGCCCATTTTTCTACTTAATTGTAGTCTTTTCTTATTAACTAAATTTCCTGTTAATTTTTTCTCAATACAAGCCATTTGTCTGGGATATGCATTGCAGACATCTTCTCCCAATCTGTTTCTTGCTTTGATACATTATGTCTTTTGGTGAACAGGAGTTTTTAATTTTAACGTTGTCTAATTTATCACTCTTTTCCTTTATTGCTAGTACATTGTATGTCCTATTTAAGAAAACTTCCCCTATCTCAAATTCATGATGATATTCTCTAATATGATGTTCTGGGTTTATTGCTTTACCTTCATATTTAGATCTACAGCACCATTTATTAACATGGCTGTCCTCTCCCACTACTCAGTAACATCACCTTTGACATAATTCACATGGCTTTTAATGTACAATCTCTTTCTAAACTCTTGCTTCTGTCCTGTTGGTCAATCAATATACCAGCACTACTCTGTTTTAATTGCTGTAATTTTAAAATAAGTTTTGATATCCAGGATTTAGTAAGTCCTTCCTCATTTTTTTCCTTTATTAGTTTGGAAGTTACAAAGACCTTTACTTACCTTTACTCTGGAAATGACAGCATGCTTTCTTGACTTATTAAAGTCCAATGTTCATTGGAGTACCCCTAAATGTTTAACATGCATACTTACTAAAGGTTTAAGATAATCAGTGTCTCTGTTCTCTTCCCAAACAACACAAGGATCTTGTTTTTCTTCTTCAAGATGGTCTTTTATTCTTAGCCTGTTAAATGTATATATAAATCTTAGGATAAGCCTGTCATAAAAAAACCTGTTAGGATTTTGACTAGGATTGCACTCTATCTGGAGACCAATTTGGGAAGAATTGATATTTTAGCCATATTGAGATTTTTGATCTATGGACATGGTGTCTATGTTCATTAATTTAAGGCTACTTAGTTTTCTCAGTCATGTTTTCCAGTGTTTTTTTAATATAGGCATTGCATATCATTACTTTTTGGTTTAGCCTTAGTTGTTTGATATTTTAATGCTGTTACAAATGGTATTTTCTTAAATTTCATTTTCCCTTTGTTGCTGGTTTAGAAATATAACTAATTTTTAAATTATTGACTTTATATTTAGCAACAAGGTTAAAGTTTCTTATTAAATCTAAAAATTTATTTGTAGATTTTCTTGGATTTTCTCTGAACGTAATCATATTATCGGCAAATAATGATAGTTTTGTTGCCTTCCTTCAAAATTTTTGATCTTTAATTTTTTTTCTTGTCTCACTGTTCTAGCTAAGACTATCAGGTCTATGTTGAAATGGTAATGCATTTCAAAAGGAAAATTTTAATTCTCCAGTAAGGGTGATGTTTGTTGTGGGGTTTTTTAGATATCCTTGATCAGATTAAGGAATTTCCCTTTTCTTCTTAATATGCTTAGGAATGATCATATGGTTTCTCTCCTCTATTCTGTTAATTGTTTAAATTTTTTATTTTGAAAAATTTCAAATGTACAGAAAGGTGGCAAGAACAGTACAATGTACTTCCATATCCTTCACTTAGATTCATTGATTTTACCACACTTGCTTTATCACTCTCTACATTTTTATATTTTTATTGTTATTGTTACTGTTGTTTTCTGAACCATTTGAGAGTCAGCTACAAATATCATAACTCTGTAACTCTAAGTATGTTCTAAGAAAAAGGGTGTTTTCTTATAAGCCACTGTACAATTCTAAAATTCAGGAAATATATCATTGATACAACTCTATAGCTAATATATAGCCTGTTCCAGTTTGCTAATGCTGCCATTATGCAAAATACCAGAAATGGATTGGCTTTTATAAAGGGGGTTTATTTGTTTACAAAATTACAGTCTTTAGGCCATAAAGTGTCCAAGATAAGGCATCAGTAATAGGGTACATTCACTGAAGGATGGCAATGGCATCTGGAAAACCTCTGTTAGCTGGGAAGGCATATGACTGGCATCTCTTGCTCCCAGGTTGCGTTTCAAAATGGTGTTCTCCAAAATGTCAGTGTCAGATGTCAATGGCTGTCTTCAAAATGTGTCCATCAGCTGCAGCCAGCAGTGACCTCCTTCTGTCCAAGCTTTTGTAGGGCTCTGGTGAACTAATCAAGGCCCATCATGAATGGGCGGGGCCACACCTCCATGGAAACATTCAATCAGAGGTCACACCCTAACCAAAGGTGTCACTCACTGTTGGGTGGGTCACATCTCCATGGAAACAACCTAATCGAAAGGTGCCAACCTAATCAACACTAATACATCTGCCCCCACAAGATTGCATCAAAGAACATGGCTTTTTCTGGGGGACATAATATAGCCAAACCAACACATAGTCCATATTCAAATTAAACTAATTATCTCAATATTGTTCTTTATAGCAATTTGTTTAATTAATCTGGGATCATGAATTGCATTTAGTTGCCTTATCTCCTTTAATCTGAAACAGTTTCTCAACCTTTCTTTGTCTTCCATTTTATTATGTGCTTTCTAGTTCTCTGGTTTTCTTTTCTTTTCTATGTTCCTTTTCCCCCCTTTCTTGCTTTCTTTTGGTTTTGGCATTTTTTATTATTCCATGTTATCTTTATTAGTTTGGAAGCCATAAAATCCTTTACTTACCTTTACCCTAGAAATTACAGCATGCTTCCTTAACTTATTAAAGTCTGTTAATTGGAATATCCATAGATGTTCTATATCCTCTTCCCAAATAACACAAGGATCTAAATACTGTCTCACTAGTCTTTGCACTCCTACATATTTTACTTATATCTGCTTTCTGATCATCCCTACATTAGCCATTATTACATTAGTAATAGTTGTGTAGTTTTATGTAGATTGTCCAACACAATTACCAGTTTGCTTCCTTATGATTGCCTTTTACATTTCATTTCTTCCTCTAGATTCTATTTTGCCCTTAATAAAGAACATCCCTATGGATTGTTCTATGGGTGGAAAAATCTTTGTCTTATTTTCTTGGAAAAGTCTTTGTTTTGCTTGACTCCTGAAAAATGGAATTACTAGGTATAGAATTCTAAAGCAAATTACCTGAATTCTAAAGAATTCCATCAATTGTAAGCACATAATTTCTTAGAAGTTCTTAGAAGATATTTTTTTCATTGCTTTCTGGCATCTTTTGTAACTGATGAGAAATCTGTCAATCTAATTATTGTTTCTTTTTTGGAAAATTGTATTTTTCTCAGTGGTTTTAGATTGTTCCTCTTTTCTTTTAAAGAATGCAGTTTTACTAGTTGTGCTAGCTTTATTTAGGTTTAGAAACACTAGAGACCCATGTCTTCCTTCAGTTGTGGAAAATTTTCAGTTTATTCTCACTTTAAATATTGCTTCTCCTCTATTTCCTCTTCTTTCATTTTAGAGCATTTGTATATACAGTGTTGAGTATTCTATATTTCTTAACTGGTCTTTCATAGTTTCTATTTCTTCATTTCTCAGTGCTGCATTCCACATGTTTTTCCCTTGCTCTTTCTTTCAGTTTATTATCTCTCTTTAGTTGGTTTCTTTTAGGTTCTTTTTCTGAACAACTTCTGTTTTCTTTCATTGAACTATATCCTAGTCCTTTTCATAGTTTCTTTTAGAAATTTCTGTTTCAGTACTTGGGGTACAAATTATTTTCTTTATTTTTATCCACTTAATCTTCCTCATTGTGGTCCTTTTCTTTATGTGTTGTGTAGCTTTGTGAGCTTGCCTTCTACAGCAGTTTTGATGGTTGTTTATGTGTGCATTGTGGGGAGGGGGTTTCCATGTGTCCTGGTGTCTGTGGGTCCCTTCAGAGCCAATTCATGTTTGCTTCTAACCGATGTAGATCTTTGACAGGTTTCTGTTTTAATTTCTCAGCTCAGAATTCTCACAGTTTGGAATCTATACCTACCCATGATCAAGCCTAAGGTTTGGATTTCTCCCAGGTGACTTTTCTTTTTATTTCCTTCCTGTCGTGTAATCAACAAGATTTCTTGCTACTTTCTTTGGTGATAGGCAGAGTTTATCTAGTAACCTTATCATGGACTGGGTAGCTTTTTGAGTTCCTGAACTTTGTGTAGTGGGACTTAATACCAGCTCTCAAATTACATGGTCCCAAGTCCACTTCTTTTATCTCCTCATATGCTTTATGCCCAAGCTTCTAGGTTCTTATGTCTTAGTCTGAAATCTGTTTGGACCACAAATGCATCAATTGCTGCTTCTTGATCAGGAAAAGGGTTCTTTATTTGTTTGTGTAGCTGGGTTTTCCATTTCTTACTTTTGAGCTTGACTGTATAACACTTTCTTTGTTATATTTGTATGCATCACTTCTGTGTGTTAGTAATGTCAGCTTGGTTCATCATATCCTTTTTTTTGTTCCTTTATTTCTGTTTATATCTTTATTAAATTCTTCTACTTTCTGTCCTTAAATAATTGTTACTTACTAAAACAACTTTATGCTAACATTGGAGGAGATTTATAAAGAATAGAAAAATTTCCACATAATTCCATCAATGGGACAGAATGGCTTATATTTTTTCTCTGGATACCCTTCTACTCTTTATTAGAAGGGCTATGAAGTTACAGTCATTCTGTGTATTTATTTTTGTGTTCTGATTATTTTACAGTTTACATTTTTCCATGTTTCTAAGTAATCTTCAGATTACCATTTTTAATGGCTCTATGATAGTCTCCTGAATTGGTATATTCTCTCATGCTCAGTGACTTTCATGTTGCTTTCAGTTCCACTCTGTTATAAATAATTTTCCAAAGAACAACTTCCCATATGTATTATGGGAAATTATTACAAATGACACCAAGAGTATGTTCACATACCAACAACAAGCATTTATGAACATCCATCTCCTCTGTGGGTTATTCTGTGCATTTTGAATGCTATAGGGATGAACAGGACCTACTTCAAGTTTCAAGGAACTTAGACTGAAGTCAAGAATACAGAGATATTAACAGCTATTACAATATTAGGTCAAATGGAACAAGTACTTAAGTCAAAAAGTAAGGAGTGGGCAAAGAGGAGCTGTAGAATATTCCATGCTGAGAGAACTTAGTGGACAAAAGGCAGAGGCATAAAACTGTCTACAAAGCATTTGGAGCATATTAAAATTGATGGTGTGGCTGGAACAATGGACAAGGGAAAGGAGTAGGTAGAAAATGAAGTTGAAGGAAGACTGTTGTTAGATTGTAGAAGACCCTGGGTATTTTGCTAAATGATTTTGGAAATAATCAGCCAGAGTTTTCATTTCTGCTTCTAATTGCAAATGCTAGTTTTAGAAAAGCATGTGTTGTGGAATCATGGGACCTTGTGGTTAGTAGAGGACTTAGCCAACCAGCCCACTATTTTAAAGATGAGGAAAATGACTGCTATAGGAGTTAAGGAACTTTTTCAATTTTATGCTAATAACTAGGAATATATCTACAGATAAACTTGGGTACTTGATTCCCATGCTCCTTCTTTCGGGAAATATTTACTGAACATCTGCTCATGGTTTCATACTAAGCACTGGTAGAAAAGAAGTGAGTAAAGTATAGGGCCAGCTCTCATAGCTAGTTGGAGGTGGGGTGGGTGGGGTAGAAAGGCAAATCAACAGTTGTAAAACAGTATGGTAAGAACAATGATAGAGATGAGTAGAGGGTATTCTGAGAATACAGAAGAGGTCCAACTATTTCAACTTGGCAAGGCGGTGGTATGGAAGGTGATGTCTCTACTGAGTCATAAAGATGAGTAGGAAGAAGTTCTCCAGTTGTAGCACGACCATGGAGGGAAGGGTGTCGATCGATCAGTGAGCAAAGGTGTGGGGGTGGGAAACAACATGGTATTGTTTCATATTGTTGGACACATGCAAGGAAGAGAGTGACAGGGTGTAAAGCAAGCGCTAGATCATGTTTTCCACAGTAAGCAATATGGGCCTTATCTTTTAGGATAGCACAGAATCTTAAAATATTTAAGAGGGAAACTTGGCAAGACTTTCTGATTGATTGGATGTAGGAGTGAGGCTGAGGGAAGAGGCAAGCAAAAGTGGACATATCTTCTAGCTGCAGAAATGAGCATGATCCATTGTTTTCTTTTCTCTCTAACTGGTTGAGCTCATCAAGATTTAAGGTGGTGGTGATTTTGTTTCATTGGAAGCAGTGCAATGTGGTATCCTGTGACAGTGTAGGCATATGGAGGCTTAAATGTTCTTAAAATGCCTGAGAGGACATCCAGGTACATTTGGAGGTTACTGCCAGAGGCCATGCACATTGTCAGGTTTTTAGTAGCCCCTTTCTATTGCTAAGAAGTTTGAAGATGTAACAAATGCATTTATAAGGTTCAGAAAACCTTAAATGGACAACCTCAAATAGACAACAGGCGAAGGAAAACCAGAAGCTTTAATATATAGTGGATCTCATCAGTACAGAATGACAATAATAGTAGTAATAATTGTAACTAATATTTATGGAGCACTTACTATTTTCCACATATAGTGCTAAATGCTTCACATTCATGATCTTATTTAATCCTTACTACAACCCTTACATGATAAAACTAAGACCCAGAGAATTTATTTGCCCAGGATCACTAACTAATGCTAACATGGAGGCGTGCCAACTCCAAAGTCCTCACTCATAAACTCCAGGTCATACTGCCTCCCTTCAAAGTTGATATGCACACCTTCCCCCCAATGTGGGACAGGAACCCCAGTTGAATGAGTCTCCCTGGTGATGTGAGACATGGATTCTGGGAATGAGCCTGCCCCTGGCATTGAGGGGTTGAGAATGCCTTTTTGACCCAAAGAGGGAAAAGAAAGGCAACAAAATAAGGTTTCAGTGGCTAGGAGAATTTCAATAGAGCCAAGAGGCTGTCCTGGAGGTTACTCGTATGCAAGCTTTAGCTAGCTATGCCAAATGGCCTAATAAGCCCAAATCAACGGTAGTCCTGAAAACCCTAAACAATACCAGGATCCCTATCTGAGACTCTATAAAAAGTTTCACTCACTAAGTTTATTCTTCAGAAACTTAAATCCTCCAGAGAACTCCTATGACAGTTAAGTCCCAAAACCCAGAGGCAATAACCCCTTCAAGAACATCAACGAGATATGTCCCCTTTTCCCATAAAGTCTGCATCCCTTTTCAACATGAACAAGTTAGGGTGGTCACTGCCTAGACATCACTTAAGATTGGGAAAATGATTAAACTGGAGGAAGGGGTAGGAACAGACAAGATGGAATTTCACAAAGGATTATGAATACAAATCTCTATATAATTTTCTTTTTCTTAGTTGCTAGGGTAATAGAATAGCTAGAAGGAAAGAATTGAAATGGTGAAACTGTAACCCATAGCATCCTTTGAAATTTGTTCTATAGCTACTTGTTAAATTGTAATATGAAAGTTATCACCTTTTTTGCATATATATTTCACAATAAGGAAATAATTGAAACTATGGTACTGTAACTCATAACATTTTTGGAAATTTCTTGTGTAACTACTTGTTAAATCATACTTTGAAAAATATTACCCTTTTGCATATATGTTATATTTCACAATAAGGAAATAACTGAAACTGTGGAACTGTAACCCATAACATTCTTTGAAATTTGCTAACTACTTGTTAAGTTGCACTTGGAAAGTTATCACTTCTATGTATATATATATTCTACAACAAAAAATGATAAAAAATTAAAAAATTAAAAAAATTAAAAGCTGATATGTATATGGTGGTACCACATTGAGGTTTTCATGGTCCAGCTATCAAAACAATGGCATCATTGAACCATCATGTGAAATAAAAGGCAAGCCCCCTACATCACCTGTGTTTGAGGAGTGGTAGGATGTGGGGTGAAAGAAAGAGATTGGAGTTTGTAATAGAACTATAATTTCTTTAAGCCAAAAGTATTAAACATTCTATGTCACATTTTGCTGAAATTCTGAAAGAATTTTCTTACTAAAAAGATTAATGTTGGAATATTAAACAGAACAAATTAAAGATAATATTAAAAGTCCTCATTTGAAATACAAGTCATTAGAATAATAAAATAAAATAAAATGCGACTATCCCTTAATTCTTTGGCAGGGATATATGTAAGAACGCACAAGTTCTATCATCATTGTAAGAGTATTTGAGGTAGAGGACTTTATGGGTTGGGAAGTGAAATTTTGTAACTAATCTGATGAAAGCCCATATGAATTAGATTTCATATTTGATAAAATAAAACTAGAGACCTCATACTAAATAGAAAAAAATCATTGACATTTTCTGTATTTATATGTATGTGAATTGTATAATTAATTTCTACTTATCATCTCTTACTCGTTAGAAATTTTATGCTATCCCATGGTTTAAATAAGATCCCTTTTAATTCCTTCTGTTTGGTTACAGATAATTTGCAAATAAAAAAGGCTGTTGTCTTTGTTTTCTTTGACTGGTTCTCCACTCAAATATTCAGTGACTGTGTGACTTAGAATTCTTATAAGACTTGAGTTCCTCTCTCCTTACAAATACAGTAGGGTTTCAGCTTTTGGGGTCCATTTTCCCTCAGCTTCCTGTTTCTTGCCAGTAACTTCACTGTAAAAACCACTATTCCTCTGCCATCTGTCTTGCTTCCTGTATCTATTTACACCCCCAGCTCCCTCGTTTTCTAATTGCTCCCAACAGCAGTGACTAAAAGATGTTTTAGTAGCAAGAGTCCCACAGTTGCCAAATAGGTTTAGGAAAGTGTCATGTTCTAGATTTTCACAAAAGGGGTCATTGTGCATCTGTATTTTCATTTCACAGAGAAGAAAAGAAAGAACACACAGGAAAAGTCAAGCCTTAGGGTGAAACATGCAGAAAAGATATATTTGGGAATAGACTTTCAATTTCCAATTCAGTTATTCCTTTGTCTTAGTCTTCATGGCTGTTCACAAATAATTGGTTCCTTTTCTCCTCCAGGAGACATGGTACAGTTGCTCTTCCCCACTCCACTGAACTCAGGTATGGCCATGGACATGCTTTAGCCAATTAAATGTGAGCGGCAATAGCAGTTGTCACTTCTGAGCAGGAAGCTTTAAAATCCAATGCTTGCTTTGCTGTATTCTAATTTCCAACAGTAGCTGCTCTGTTAGCTTGAGTTTCTGAGGGATGATATGAACAGAGTCCCCCAGCCAACTCACAATGGACATGTAATACGAACCAGAAATAAATCTTTGTTGTTTTAAGTCACTGAAGTTTGGGAGTTGCTTGTTACTGTGGCATAACCTAGTCCATACTGACTAATACACTAAAGCACTTCTAGTTACTTAGGTCCAGAAAAATGTATAGCAGATTCAGAGCTTAGAATAACTGCTATACGTGGATCAAAGATGATTTGAAGACTTAAAAATCTGAAGTATTTTTAAAGCATTCGTTCTAAGAGAATGTACTTTTTCTGCATCCCTTTATTAGAATTTTTTTATATTTTCCCATACTTTACTTTTATTATATATATATATTTTTTAATTGAAATTGTTCACACACCACACAACCATCCAAAGATCCAAAGTGTACAATCAACCACCCATGGCACCACCACACAGCTGCGCATCTACCAACACAATCAATTTTTTTTTTTAATTTTTAGAACATTTCCATCATTCCAGAGAAGAAACAAAGACAAAAAAAGGAAACTCAAATCCTCCCATATCCCCCAACCACACCCCCCTCCATTATTGACCCACAGCCCTGGCACAGTACATTCGTCACTACTGACGAAAGAATGCCCAAGCACTACCAGCTGCAGTCCACAGTCCACAACAGGCATACACTTCTTTCCTACATGCCCCTCCACTACCAACCTCCAGTTATAGTGTCACATACCTGCTCTAGTCCGTGAGAGAGACCTCCAATATCTGTACAGTTAATCACGGACACTGTCTACCACACGATTCACTGTTCCATGCATTCTCATCTCCCATCCCCATTGACAAACACAACCCCGAGCTCACCCTCTCCACCACCTTCACACACCTTTCAGCACTGTTAGTTACTCCCACAACATGCCACCATCACCCTCATCCATTCCCAAAAGTTTAAGTTCACCCTAGTTGAACATTCTGCTCACAATAAGCAACCACTCCCCACTCTTCAGCCCCATTCCACATCCTGGCAACTCACGTTTCATGTCCATGAGTCCACATACTACAATTAGTTCACATCAATGAGACCCCGCAACACCTGCCCCCATATGTCTGTCCTACTCCACTCAATACAGTGCCCCCAAGGATTCCCCATCAACCCACTTCTCTTAAGATGGTTTTGCTCACCACCGCACACTCCGCCCCAAGCAAACAATCATTGGTTCCCTGCACAGTCATGCATCCAGGTACTTAGCACCATCGCCACCATCCACACAAGGACATTTCCACTTCCCCTACAAAGAAGGAGGAAGAGTCAAAGAAAGCAGAGAGACAAAAGAAAAAGAAGAGAGAGAAAAACAAACAAACAAAATTTGACAGCTAGAAAGCAAAAAAAGGAAAGATAGCATTAACCTAAAGTAGAATAAAGAGTCAGACAACATCACCAATGCCAGGAGTCCCACACCCTTCCCCTATTCCCCATCCACCCATATGCATTTAGCTTTGGTATATTGCCTTTGTTATATTAAAGGAAGCATAACACAATGTTTCCGTAAATTACAGTCTCTGTTTTGCATTGATTGTATTTTCCTCCCAATCCAAACCTATTTTTAACACCTTGCACTGTTGACATTCATTTGTTCTTCCTCATGTAAAAACATATTTGTACCTTTTATTACAATCATTGAGCACCCTAGGTTTCCCTGAGTTACATAGTCCCAGTCTTTATCCTTTGTCTTTTGTTCTGGTTTCCCTCATGGTCCCAACCTTCCTCTTTCAACCAGACCCACAGTCATCTTTGTTCAGTGTACTTACATTGCTGTACTACTATCTCCCAAAATTGTTTTCCAAACCTCTCACTCCTATCCTCTCCCTTCTGTCTGCAGTGCTTCCTCCGGTGTTTCCTGCAGAGCAGGTATCCTGCTCACAAACTCTGTCATTGTCCATCTGTCAGAGAATATTTCAAGCTCTCCCTCATATTTGAAGGGCAGCCCTGCCAGATACAGGACTCTTGACTGGTGGCCCCTCTCCTCCAGTATCCTAAATACATCACCCCACTTCCTTCTTGCCTCCATGGCCTCCATTGAGAAATCTGCACATAATCCTATCAAGCCTCCTTTGTATATGATGGACCACCCCTCTCTTGCTGCTCTCAGGACTCTCTCCCTATCCCTGATGTTTGATAATCTGATTATTAAGTGTCCTGGTGTAGGCCTACTCAGATCTACTCCGCTCAGGTATGCTGTGCTTCCCAGATCCACAACTTTATATCTTTCATAAGAGATGGGAAACGTTCACTGATTACTTCCTCTATTATTGCCTCTGCCCCCCTTCCCCCCTTCTCTCCCTCTGGGACACCAATGACATGCACATTCCTGCTTTTCATTCCATCCTTAAGTTCCCAGAGACGCTGCTGTATCTTTCCATTCTTTTCTCTATCTGCTCCCCTGTGTGTACACCTTCAGGTGCCCTGCTCTCCAACTCCTGAGTACTTACCTCTGCCTCCTGAGATCTGCTGCTGCATGCTTCCACCATATCTTTCATTTCCTGTGCTGCACCCCTTATTTCCACAGATTTTGCCAGTTGGTTTCTCAAACCTTCACTTTCTACCTTATGTACGTCCAGTGTTTTCATTATACGGTTCATCTCTGTCACCATATCTTCCTTAAACTTTTTGAATTGACTTATTAGTTGTTTCAATTCCTATATCTCAGTTGGAGTGTAAATTTGTTCCTTTGACTGGGCCATAACTTTGTTTTTCTTAGTGTAGGTGTAGTTTTCTGTTGCCTAGGCATGGTTTCCTTGGTTACCACAATCAGGTTTTCCCAGACCAGAATGGGCTCAGGTCCCAGAAGGAAGATATATTCAGTATCTGGTCTCCCTGAGGGTGTGTCCCAGAAGATTGGTACACCCTCTGATGCTTCAGGTCACTGTGCTTTTCTGCCGAGCAGGTGGCGCCTGTCAGCCTGTAACTTCATACTGGTGCAAGGAGGTGTGACCCGCAGCTGCCCTCCCCAAGGCTCTGGGGTCCAGCCCTGAATGGAAGGCAGGCAGCAGAGCTGGGGCCCACCCCCTTCCTCCTAAGGAAGATACCCCCTAGGGAGAGGTCATCAGCATCTGAATAGACTCTGCCTGTGCTATCTCCACCCTTGTCTGGGTCAGCACACTGGGAACTGAAATTGGCTGAGGCTTTCTCACTGAGCTGGAACAGGGATAGAAAGCCCCCTTCAGGGCCAGTGTGCGGCCACCCTCCGGCTCTCTAAGGTTAGTCTTCACCCAAAGCCTCTGTCTGCTTGTTGGGGACTCGTAGCTTGTAGCGAGCAGTCCACACTTGTTAATTAAAACCCTGGTTGGAGCTTAGTTGAGCTATATTCGCTTGCTGGGAGAGAGCTTCTCTCTAGCACCACGAGGCTTTGCAGCTCAGGCTGTTGGGGGAGGGGGCTCCCGGCTTGGATCCGCAGTTTTTACTTACAGATTTTATACTGTGATCTTGAGCATTCCTACCAATTCAGGTTAGTGTATAATGAGTGGACAGTCATGTTTATCCCCCCCGCAGTTATTCTGGATTATTTACTAGTTGTTTATTTGTTGTTCCAGGGGGACAAACTAGCTTCCACTCCTCTCTATGCCACCATCATAGATCCTTCCCCTTTACTAGATTCTAAACCCACTGCACAATAATTTTGTGTTTGTAGATGTGCCACTGCTCTGGAGGCGCTTTAAGGGCAAGGATGATGTCGTATTCTTCTTTAATTCTGAGCACCTAGCACTGTGTTTTGCATTTAGTGGGCATTTAATAAGGTTAGTCAGATTAGTAAAAAGGACCAAAAAAAATTGCCGGACACATAATAGGTGTTCAATAAATATTTGGTGTTGAATATCTTAATATTTGCGGTTGCACCAAGTGTGTTGCTGACATTTCACTTCCTTGGTAGCTCTTCTGTTAGTTTTCCAGGTACAAAGAAGTAGTTTAACCAAGATTCTCAAGTTGTATTTTCTCTGCCACCAGGGGCTTTAAAGCCTTTTTTAAAGAAGAACCATTAGTGCTGCTTTGACTGGAGGGATGAAATATTTGCGTGTAAACTAGTTTGAAGCTGGATGCTGAGCTTGCATTTTGACCACCTTTCTACTGGGCATTATAATTAGGGGAAATTCTGATGCTAAAGCTTGGCTAGTGCATAGTTATTGATTCAAAGCTTATTACTTCACCAGGGATTGTGGATGATTTTATTTGGTTCAAAAAGTGCTTAATGCATGTTATTCTGAGGTGTTGAGGGATTTTCAATTTGGCTGCTTTGTGTGTTCTTGGTTCAATGAAAGCTCCCCCCTCATGCCTTGGCCCCTCGCCAGCCCCCATTTTATTTCTTTATTTCCAGAAAGTATTTCAAGTATCTGAGACACATATGTACACAAGATTGTCATGATTAAATCCCTGCTTGCCTACCTTTCCATACTCTTCCCCCTAAATTTACATCCCCTAAATGGGGCATGCTATCTCCTGTCTCTGTCCTTTTTCTAAGTAGTTTCTCCAGTGCCCAAAAGGTCCTTCCCTCCGTTCGTTCATTCATTCTCAATATTTATTAAGCCCTTAGTCTCCATCAGGCATTGCTTTAAGCTTTGTGATTACAGCTTTCCTGGAACTTGTATTTTGAAGAGACAAATGATAAATAAACAATTAAATGTAGAGTATGTCAGATGGTTATATGTGCTATGGTAAAGAATAAAGAGGGTAGAGGGATTCTTGAATATAGGGGCAGGGCAGTGTTGCTAATATATACAGGATTGCAGAGAATGGAAGGCCTAACTGATAAGGTGATGTTTGAACGGAGAGCAGATACCTGAAGGAAGTGAGGAAACCAGCCAGGAGCACATGGGATAGTGTGGAGCTGGAAGGCTTCCTAGCAAAGGGAGCAGCAAATACAAAGATGCTGAGGCAGTAACATGCTTGGAGGGTTCAAAGAAGAGTCAGTGGATCTGGAGGTGTGTTGTGAGCTGGTTGTGCAGATCAGATGGGCTTTTTGGTCAGCGTAACTTCCTCTAAAGCCTGAGAAAAGTGGGAAGTTATTTGAAGTTTTTGACTGGCAATGTGTCATAAAAGGATCTGGCTGATGTGATGAAAATAAAATGTAGGGTAGCTAGAATAGAAAAATGGTGACCAGTTAAGAATCTCTTGGAACAATCCAGGCATGAACTGTGAATACTTAGCTCAAGAGTCCACTCTACTGGGAAGCCTTGCCTAACTCCTCCAGACTGAGTTGGGTACACCTCTTCTGAGATCCCATAACAAACTTACTCTCAAAAGGAAGGCATGTAACTGTGTTCATTATGTTATGGGACCAACTATATAACTGAGAGTTCTCTGAATTAATTTCCACTGTAATTAATTTACAGTGATATTAAAAGATAATAAAAATGGGCCAATTTAAAACTTACTTTTATATTATCTTATTAAGCTTAACAATTTCTGCAGCAATTATTTAGAACTTTGACCAACAAAAAGATTTTGGGGAGAGGATTATTTTGATAAGATTTGGAATTTCCAGTGAATGGTAAAAATAAAAAGCAGACTTACTTTTAGTCAGCTTTATTATTGTTTTTAAACTCTCCACAGTCTATTCTCTTAATGCCTACACCCAGGGTGGACTGATCCCACTACCCTGCCATTGGTATGTCACTGATAGTAAGAAATTTTTCTATTACAGGTGACAGAGCAGTCAACTCACAGTGCCTTGAACCAAAGAAAAGTCCAAAGGAATATCTAGCTTCAGGCATTGGTTGATCCAGGGGCCTCAAATAGTGCCATCAGAGCTCCCCCTTACCCCCCACCGCCACCCCCACCCCACCCCCAACATTCCAATCTATGTTCCTCTGCACTTCTTTCTTGGGCAGGTTGTCCTCTCTTAGTTGAAGGATGGCTGACAGTGGCTCCAGCCATCTAGGTGCCTTGCTTTAGGTCACTGCACCCAAACTCCCAAAATATGACTCCATTAATGTCATACACTCAGCCTTGAATCAAATGCTGTGGCCAAGGGGATGTGATACTCTAATTGACCACACAGGTCTGGGCTACTTGCTCTGCTTTGGAGCTGGGAATGGGGTGGGTTGATGTCTCCTTAATCACATGGAAGTAGAGGAGAGAAGGGCAAGTCCCCAAGCAATTAGAGTGCTGTTAGAAGAAAGAATACTTACAGGATAGTCAGGTAATAACCATGTACTATATAAGCTGTTGATTCCCATTTCTATCCAGAATTCTGCCCTGGAGGTGTTCCCAGGGCAGGTACATCGCTATGAAGTTATCACCCCTAAATTGCTTTACTGCTATGTCTTTCTATCCCAATAGGCTTAGGATTCTCAGTGGGAATCCCTTTTTCATCCTCTCACTCACAAACACATACACACCCCCCACACAGACACCTTTCATAATAAGCCCTGCTTTTGCCTTAAGGACTTTACTTGAGCCTATCCCATCATATTTTGGGTGCATATGCATTCAGAAAAAAAATACCTCACAAAAGCTACATTTTATTTTACCCTATTAATGCTATATAAATGTGGGTCTCAGCAGGAAACAGATGGAACACTCAAATTAGGATAATTTGAAGATAATAAAAAAAACCATTTGCAAAGTGTGGGCAGGGTGTAAGGAAACCACAGGGACGATATAGGCCCCTGAGGCTAGTACCTACAGCTCTGTGACCTCTCCCAGGCCTGAAGGGATGGGGGGCAGAGAGAGCGGTTGCCAGAACTGAGACTTTGAGAGAAGAGGGGAACAGAGCCAACTGTTGATGATTCCACAGGGAAGGAAATGTTATCTGGGAAGGAACCCTGACACCTTCTTTGGCCCTCCTGTCTTATACCTCCCTTTGGCAGAACCCACCCAGAAGCCAGAAGCAGGGGAAGCCCATTGATGTAGTCTATTTCAGCCAGCCTCGGGGGGATTAGGGCAGAGTGGAGAATGGGGGAGAGAAGATCTGGTCAGACAATGGATCATATCCAGCACAAGTCTACCATCTCTACCCCTTAGTATATGTGTTTATCTTTCTTCTAAATAAAAAGTTCCTTTTCTCTTCATAGGAGACACAGGAAATCCCACCATCTATGGCATCATTGTGGGATAATGTTAGTTTAGTCATACTTCCTCCTGAAACCAGTGGCAATGGGGGGGAAAGAATAGTGTAAAGCATAGCTGCAGCAGTTCTTGATTCTGTAGCACAGTCTCTCTTCTCCCACCACCATTCCATGTTTTCCTTACGTTCTCCAGCTCCTCAGTTAGATGGGGTTGGTTGGGGGTGAGCCAATCCTTTTATTCATGCAGAATCTCAGTCCTTGGTGGTTCCTTCTGGATTGGATTGCTTCCGTATTCCATGGTTTCAAGCATTGTCTTCCACATTGTATCAGCAACTCAGTTTCTCCCTGGCAATTGGGATTAATCAGTGATTCCTTCTCTGCCTGTTGGTTTGGTAGGATGATGAACCCGAACTATCCAGGGGCAATCTCAGCTTCCACTTTAATAGAACCATGACTGTGTTTCCTGATGAAAGCAATTCTACCATTGGTACTAGGATTTCCGAAGACAGGTGGCCAAGGTCATAAGGATGAAAAACAAAAATTCTACAAGTGGGCTATTAGGTGTTAAGATTAGCATAGGATAAGAAAACTCTCATCTTTCCTTGTTGTTCCTGGAGCTGTGCATTCTGGATGCAGAAATATATTATATAAAATGCTGTTTTAAGGCATATACAGCATCCAGTGGGACAGCACCCCAAGTTTGCAGAGGTTGTCTGCTAGCTACCACTGTAACAGAGTCTTCAGCAGCCATTCCACCATTTGTCAAGCTTCTAGGAAGTGGGAAACATAGTAAGACCAGTGGTTCCATGAACCAAGTGCAATGCTGTACTCCTTTGCTTTAAAATATATTCTCTGGTCAGAGGCAATGTTGAGTGAGATACACAGCAAATGGACAAGGCATTCTATAAGTTCATGAATAGTGTTTCTCCCAAAAGTGCTGCAGACAAAGAAGGTAAATCTGCACCTGGAATATATGTGTCTGTGAGTACAATGTGCTGTGTCCCCCATGATGAAACAGGGTTATCAATCTACCACCAGGTGATCAGCTGTTTTCCCTAGGAAGTGATGTCTTTTGGGGGATTCAGCATTTTTAATCTGCTGCTAGCTGGTTGGGTACTCAGTAGTGGCATTATGAGGCAATCCATGTTCTTGATCCCCTGCATAACCAAAGCCATGGCCACTTTGTTCAAGGACCCCTTGAGCAAGCACTAGGATAGCTACAAAAGGGGCTCTTGGCCTCCCTAGAATTGGAAATCTTGTCCAACCAATTATTGAGAGTGTCCTCTGGTGGGACTTGACAGAGGACACTAATATCTTCACACTCTGTGCCTGGTCTGAGAAGTGCATTTTCATCTCTTCCCCATCCCTGACCTCCCTACTTTCCAATCTTGTTCTTTCAGAGCATGCCAACCATCAGCCATTGCCCAAGAATCAGTGTAGATACATGTCTCAGACCATTTCCCCTTCCATTCCAATAGGAGGAAGACCAATGTGCTGTCAATGGGAGGATTTTTCTTTTGCACAGTTCTATAGGGCCTCCCCTGTATAGAGCAGAGCTGAAGTATGACAACCTTCCATTTCCAGAATATTGTACAGATCCATCTGTAAACTCGGTCTTCACTTTTCCTCCTTCATTAATTCATCATTTGTGTGAGCTAAGGATGGGGTAGTAACTTAGTAGGAGCAAGTACCAGAGGATTCATGCCATTTACTTGTTCCTATCAGTCCTGCTCAGGCACAGTGGCAAACGTACCACATCCATTTCATAATGGAATGCTGCTGTGAATGCCCAGTTTTATGGTGAGGTAGATCACATAATTCCTAATTTATGATGGGAAGTTTGGGTTGCATTTTCACTTAGTCAGGCTTTCTGTTTCTATCAGGGCCCAGGAGTAAGCCAGGAACTGCTTTCCTAAGGAGAATAATTATTGGAAGAAGAGGGCATGACCTGATTAAAAAACTCCAGGGAACTTTGCTAGAATTTTCCTAATAATGCTTATTAGGAGATTCTTGCAACTTATTTGTCTTACAGAGATACTTACAAAACTACTGGAACTTCTAGGTCATATAAGGCCCAATTGACAGGCAGCGGGGTTGCAGCCTGGACTTGATGCAGAGTCCTTTGTTGCTCTGGGCCCCACATCACATTGGAAGCCTTATGGGATACCTGGAAAATGGGTCTACGCGTCATATGCAAATGTTATACATATTGATTCCCAAATCCAAAGCATCAAGCCTCTTTCTTTGCATTGGGTAGTACAAGGTAGGGCAACCTGTCTCGCACTTTGTCAGAGCCATACTGACATGCTTCCTACCCCTGGACTGCTTATTTTAATCCTGTGGCAAGCCCCTGAATTTTAAAAATTATTTATTTATTTTTAGTTGTGGTAAAACATACATAACATAAAAATAATTTTAACCATTTTAAGTGGATAATTCTTTGACATTAGGTAAATTGACAATTCTGTGTAACTTTCATCACCATCTATTTCCAGACTATTTTCATCATTTCATACCAAAATTAATACTCATTTAGCAGTACCCCCCCCAAACCTCCCCCCACACACGGTTCCCTGAATTTTAACATGGCAGATTTCCCATCCTCTGATGCACATATGCCTTATTAAGGATCTAGGATTGTGCTGGTTTGGATATATTACGTCCCCCAAGAAAAAGCCCTGATCTTTTAATCCTATCATGTGGGATATTTGGATTAGGTTGTTTCCATGGAGATGTGACTCACCCAACTCTAGGTAATAACTCTGATTGAATTATTTCTGGGGAGGTATGGCCCCGCCCATTCAGCATGGGTCTTGATTAGTTTACTGGAGTCCTTTAAAAAGCCACACAGGCCCAGACACTTGCTGATGCTGATGCTTAGACATGCTTGGAGATGCAGACAGAAGGATGCTTAGCTAAGAGTTGAAGCTCAGAGTTTGCCCCGGGATATGCTAAGACAGGACCCCCAGGTGCTTAGAGAGAAACATCCTGGGAGAAAGAACCAAGAATGCTCAGAAGCTGAGAGGAGCTGGAACACAACCCGGGATCAGCAGACGCCAGCCACTAACACCAGCTAACAGGTTTTCTGGACACCAATAGCCTTTCATCAGTGAAAGTATACTTGTATGGCCTTAATTTGGACATTTTCATAGCTTTTGGACTGTAAATTTGTAACCAAACAAACCCCCTTAATAAAAGCCAATCCATTTCTGGTGTTTTGCATAATAGCAGCATTAGCAAACTGGGACAAGGATGCATACTGTTTCTTGCTCACTAAGTTAGTAGGATGTCATCAGTGTAGCAGATCAGTGTGATCTATGGAATATCACAACTATTAAGGTCTCTACACAATAACGTGGCAGAGAGATCCTATACTGGACTGTAAAGCTGGATTGTTTTCCCCAAGAAGTGAAGGCAAGCTCACTTCCGATTTTTCTTTTTTTTTGATGAGAATAAGGATTAAAAAAAAAAAAAATTCCTGGGCAATAGCTGCATGCCAGGTGCCAGAATCTGTGCTGATTTCTCCAATAAAAATACCATGTCTGGAACCACAGGTGTAATTGGAACTGCCTGTTGGTTCAGTTTGTGATTATCTTTTTATATGCTCCACAATCTATCTGGCTTTTACCCCAGGCAAACGCTGAGTTAAATGGTGATATGAAACGAATCACTGCCTCTGCATTCTTCAAGTCTTGGATGGCAGCACCAATCTAGCTCTGTACTTCCACAGGTCTGTGCTTCACTTGTTTATGTCAGGTAGCTTAGTTTCTGGGAAGGGGCAGTTCTAGGGATGCCCACTTGTCCCTCACTCCGTAAGTCAGTAAACCAATGTGGTTTTTTCCCCAGATGTTAAATATATTGCCACTGTACATTCTGGGACTGATAAAATAATCCTAGGATTGGTCTCTGGTTCCATTGTACCTTTTATGAGATGGACTTAGGCTGAGATGTATCCATCACCTATCTCCAAAAACTCCCATTCTGATTGGTGCACCATAGCAGCATTTTAGAGCTCTGGAGAGTAGCGTAAGTTCACATCCAGTATCTAACCTGTGGAAGGTCAGAGTGTTTCCTCTTCTCCATTGCACAGTCACCTTGGAAGCAGCCAGAGGTTCCTCTATGGAAGGCTTGAGGGAGGATTCACAAGATTCATTCAAAGAGACCCGGCCTCTCCCTCAGTTGAGAAGCTGTGGGTCTGTGAAACTTGGTGAGAGGTTGGGAGTCCATCCCCTCCTCATAACGGCTGAATTAAGTTTCAGCCCATCAGTCCTATAATTTTTCCACTTATGTCAAGTAGCACTTTAGTACATTGCCTGTCTATTTGTTTTATTTCTTAGAATCCTGTGATCATGTATTCATCACCACAGATCCCTATGGATCAAAGCTCTGATTACCACTCATCCCTGTGGTTTGTTGCATCCATCCTGTTACTTACAGTTATGTGCTACCAGCTGACTTCTACTGCTCCTGGATCCCTGTATCCCCGTTGAGATTAGAGAGCTGGCTTCAATTTCAGCATCCTTCCTGGTCATCTCCAACCTACAAAGGATAGCTACCACAGAGAGCATGGCACCACAAAGCTTTTCAAGGTTACTGGTCCCACCCCCACCCCCAATCTTGGCAAAGGATGGGAGTTGTGGTTAGGGAGTAGCTGTTGCTCATAATAGATCCACTTCAGCTCTCCCATCCCTCTGAGACTTCAGACTGCCTCTACAGCAGGGATCAGCCCTGTAAACTTTCCGTAAGAGCCAGATAGTAAATAATTTAGGCTTTGTGAGCCAAGAGGCAAAATTGAACAACTGGTTCCTGCCGAAGGGCTATTAATTTCTTTGTTTTGCTTTTACATTTTACATTTTAAAAATGTAAAAACTATTGTTAATTCACAGGCCATACCACAACAAGCAGATTTTCCCCATGGGCTATAGTTTGCTAACCCCCATTCTACAGGATACCAGGGAAGTTATAGTGATTTAATCTCGTAAACTATAGGTCCAGGCTCTAATTACCCCATTTGGCAGATTACTGATGCCAGTCCCTGGTGCTCAAGTTAACCCATTAAACTTTATTAATCCTATTATGGGTGAGTGTATCCTTGTTGATGAATTCAGCCAAATCAAGCTTTAAATTTGGTCCTCCATGGTCCAATGCTGCCTCCTGCCAATATATATTAGCAAGGGTCTGTAAATCTCAAGATATGTAGGTTGTCTTATACCTCTCTCTCTGGGCTATGTTGGGTGTAAGTTTAGGTTTAGGCATAGAGGCAAGGAGAGGCCATAGACGGGAGTCCTCAGGAGAACAACCTACCATCAGTTTATCATGCAGGGAGAGGCTGTTTTCCTTAGACAGGGATGGAATATCTATCCACATGAGCAGGAGGATTTTGTAGTTTTGTCTATGCCTGCTCAAATGATCTTATCCCATTTCCCAGGTTCCCACTCCCTTCCCATCAGTGTCTTACCTTAATATCAGACACCTGCTTGAGTTGATCCTGTAATTGGTGCTGCAACTCTGCAGCCTTTACAGTCAGGCTTTGGGCTTGGTCCTCAGCAGTATCTGCCCTGTGACTCCAGAAGATGAGTGATTGCTGAGACTTTAGGAGATGAGTGGCTGTGGGACTACCTGATTTATCCTCACATGTTTTCAATTGTATATTCACAGATACCAACTTTTCATTTTCCTTTTGTGTACTTCCTGGGTCTGTGAGAAGAAGCCAGTTAATGCCACAGTCTTTGTAATCACTACTGTCACCACAATGATTAAGTGCCTTGATCTCCCAGTACCTTCCCTTCCACCTGCACTTCATCCCACACCACCTCTGGTGACAACTTGAGTAACACCACATGCTTTGGATTATTTGTCTTCCACGTTCTGCTTGCATTTCTTAAATGTTTGAGCACTCTAATCCCAAAATCCCACTTCAGGGTCTCAATAGAAAACAGATACCAAGCTCCAGCAATTGCTGGAACCCAGAGACAGACATAACTGTGGGGAGAGGGTTGCCAGAAAGACACAGAGATTCTAAACTGAGAGACATGGTCAGCAATTTTGACATTTTTCTGTAATATTTTGTGCAGTTATGCAGCAAGCCCATTTTAAACCTACCTTATTTAAAATCCAGAGCATCATATGACTCCTGATTTAAAAGGCGCACAAAATAATTATTTTACTTTCTTTAATCATACTTATCATATACTACAGCTGATAAAATTCAGTTAAACAGCATTGGTTGTCTATTGAAAAACTAAATATAATGATTTATTTTCAGTTTTCATTAATTTTTTATAACATAGTCCTTGAATCTTGACAGTTTGCCATTCCGTATATTTGCAGGATATTTTTTTTAAACCATCCTGATTTTTTTATTTTCGTACTTTCAAATGCCACCACAGCATAATTTATTTTAATCCCTTAGCCTGTGGGTCACTTTTATCTAATGATTGCTTTTATTTAAATTTTCATTAGGGTTTCTAAGCTCTTTTTGCATACTACAGACAATAAATAAACTTTTATGCTGTTATAGGATGATAAATAGTCAAGGAAATCAATATCTAAGCTTCTGTATACGTTAATTCAAGGCAGAAATTATTTTCTCATATCCTTCTGAAATCACTTTAGATTTCCAAACATGTAATTATATAGGGTTCCATAAATTAAGGATGTTGCTTTGTTGGTTTTAAAAATGTCTCCTGAGTCTCTACAATGAGGTTTTTCAGGTATTGTGGGGATGTCTCCTTATTTACCTAGAGCCTAGGTATATTACTCTCTGTCTTCTTTGGGTCATTCCTACCCAATATCAAGAGATGACAAAAAAACCTCCTCTAATAGACAGCACACATGCCTCTTAGCATTACTGGTCCCAAATATGTGGCTCTTTTCCCCTGGAAATCCTTTTACTAGGGCTAATACTGGTGGTCTATGTCAATCCATTGCTTTGTGAATACTGAGGTGTTTTTCTTTATTAGAGAAGTTGTGGGTTTACAATAGTGCATATAACACAGGATTCCTATAGACCACCCTATTATTAGCACCTTGCATTGGTGTGGAACATTTGTTGCAATGGATGACAGCGCATTTTTATAATTGTACCATTAACTATAGTCCATGGTTTAACTTAGGGTTCACTGTTATAACTGAGTTTTTATAGCACCTTAAATCTTTGATGAACCATTCTGCAGAAAAAGAATTTTATCTATCATGTCTGTTTTATTGAATGGACTGACTGAGACACAGAAGTGTTATATATCCCAAAATGGACAGTAATCTCTTTAACCAAACTCTGTACAAAATAAGTGTGTGAGTATGTCAGGGATAAGGTGAGGGGGAAGTATTCTGGTGAGAAAAACCTCTCTCCATGCCAAATTTGTTGGCATCCTTCAAGTTACAGCTTAAAAGTCAGCTTGCCTGTGAAATGGCTCTTGAGCCTGTTGGAGGCAATTAGCTGTTTTCAGAGCTGCACCCCAATGCACTTTACATGTTCTACTGTTACAGTATGAAACGCCTTGTAGTTTGTAATGTATCTTTTTACAAGTCTTTCTCTGGTTGTAGACTAAGCTCCCTCTGGGCATGGACTCTTTATTATTCACCATTCTGTACACAGGGCCCAATACAGTGCCTGGCAGTGGGCTACTTAGTGGTGTGGACCAACTGAGTAAATACGTTTTGAGCAGTACGCTTAGCTGACATGTCTTTGCATTTATATATGATTGCCACTGATAACTCAAATTACTGAATTTATGATGCATCAGTGATGGTGTTTTCCTGGTCTTTGCAGCTAACTGCTCAATGGATTAATTTTTTCGGTATTTTTTCACTCATTCATACAACATTTATTGAGTACCTACTAAATGCCAAGCTCTGACTTAAGCTTTGAGAAACAAAGAAGAATGAGGCCTTGTCTCTGCCTTGTACTCCAGTTAGGAAGACAGACATACGCACAAAACAATTGTACCACAACATTATAGATGCCATTACAGGGCACAGTGGAAGCTAAAGGAGATTGAGTGGGACAGACAGGCAAGGTGCCGGCAAAGGCTTTGCAGAGGCACAAACACAATTTGGGCTGAGTCACTCCCATCCCTGTAGCCCTAGTGGCACACGTCTGCAACATGGTGGTTTGCTGTTGACGTTATGAGGAATACTTAGATATAAGAAAGATGCACAGCAAACAACAGAAAGAGCAAACACGTGATCTTGAGATCAACTCCATTTTCAGAACAACCCATGTAAATGAGGAAGATGGGTTTCTGCGTCCAGGTAACCATTTGTATTTCACTTTATGATGCTGAGTTATTATGATGATTAACTACAGAATTAACATGCATTTTCAGCTAAGCAAGTCATTAGAAATAAATGTAAGTCCCATTAGCCACTCTTTTAGCTTTAATAAACTAACTTATTAGAATAAGAGCCTTGCTAATTTGTACTTCGATAGGAAAAAGCCACAAAAATGAGCTGATTTGCACTTTAATTTATATTTAAACAGCTATAATTTTGTAAAAATGGGACAGGTTGGCCATCTGTAAAGTACATACTTATGTAATTTCTATGAATTATTAAAAGTAATTGCCATATCATAATCTAAATGCTTCACTGAGGTTCCCATTGGAATTAAAGAATATTTTGTCCTAAGCCACCTAGGTCCTTTTCTCCCTACCATCCATTTATTTAACAGATGTTTACTGGGTGTTTACTATGTGCTGGGGAACAAAAAGGCAGCAATCCAAAGCTTACTCTTGGCCTGATTCCTAAGTGGCTCACACACAATTATTTATTATAGGAAAGCACACCACACTCAGAGGTTCCTTCCAATGTCCTACACCCTGTGATTCCTAAGCCGATCCTTTGTGAAGGTCCCTCTCATTTTGAAACTGCACACACACCCCAGGGACCTGCTGCCAGAGAAGTTATGAGTTATATTAGGTAAAGTAACTCTGGTTGCAGTAACAAATAAATCTCAAAATCTCTTATTGTTTAGCAAAATAGAAGTTAGTGTCTTACTCCTGTCAAATACAACTGGGCTAGTTCCCTCCAGGGACTTAGGACGTGGGTCTTCCATCACCAGCTCATGGTTTCCAAAGTTGACCTGGGGTCCACAAACCAGCCAGCAGACATTGAAGAGAAAATGGGTGATTCCATTCAGGATGGTTCAATAAGCCAGGGTGGCATACATCGCTTCTATTCACATTCCACTGGCCAGAACTCAGGGCTATGGGCACACATACTGCAAGGGAGGCTAAGAAATGTAATCTAGCTGTAGACCCAAGGAAAAAAAAAGAACCAGGCTTGGTTAATAAATAGTCTCTGCCATAATGATAATGATCTTTTTTATTAATCACATCATCTTCAATGGCCATTTGTTGAGAACCAACTTGTGGTAGTAAGCACTTTACACTTATTGCTTTATAATTTCCACAATAAGCCTATTCACCCATTCATTTAAAGATAAATATTTACTGTGCTGCTATTACATGCCAAGCATCATTTGAGGCACTGGACTAGAGTGGACGTGGTAAAAAATTGGCCAGATTAGGAATTTATTTTTAAGGTAAAGCTAATAGGATTTTCTGATGGATTGGAAATGGAGTATCAGAGAAATAGAGGAATCAAGAATGATTCTCAAGTTTTGGACATGAGCAGCTGGGTGAATGAAAGTGTCATTTACTGAAATCAGAATGCTGAGGCAGGGGCAGGTTTTGCTTTTGACCATGTCAAATTTGAGATGCCTCTCAGGCATCCTTGTGAAGATGCAAAGAAGGAAGTTGGATAAACAAATCTAGGGCTCAGGGGAGATGTTGTGGCTGGAAATTTAATTGAGGTATCATCAGCATAGATGTAGTTATTAAGCACTGGCAGCAAATGATATCCTTAGGGAGAGAGCATAGATAGAAAAGAGAAAGGGTTTGTGGTGGTTCTTGTGGGCACTCCAGACCTTTAGAAGAGGAGGAACTGGAGCCAGCTTCATAAGCTGGTAGATGGGTGAAGTCACACAAAGTCCTGCACTTAGAAGTGTTCCATGTTTGGTTTAGTGCTCTGTTGTTGCCATCTTGAAATTCTTAATAATATTTGAACAAGGGGTCTCACATATTTATTTTGCACTGAGACCCACAAATTATGTAGCCAGTCCTGGGAGCAAAAACCATGAGGGTGTAGGGTCTGAAGGCAAGGAAAAGGAAGAGTTTCAAGAAGTACCAAGTAGTAAGAGATCAATATAAAGAAAGACAAAACAACCATGCGATATGACAATATTGGGATTGCTGATGGCGTTGACAAGTGCCCAGAGAGTGGAGCGTGAGGACAGAAATCCCATTGGAATGCATTGAAAAGAGAATGGTCAGAGAACTGTGGCAGGAAGCAGTGAAATAGGAAGGTCTCTGGAAAGAGAGATGGATCAAGGAATGCTTTTGAAAGATGAGTGAAATTAAAGGATGTTTGCTTATGTGAGTGAGTCAGTAGAAAGGAAGAAACTTATGATGTGGTTATAGAAAAGAAAGAAATGGCAAGGGAAAACCCTTGCATAGGTGGGAGGGCAGAAATGCAGAGAGCTGGTTTTAAGAAGAGGGATGTTCTGTTTCCAAAGCAGAGAAGGCAGAGCTATGGATTCATGTAGGTTGGTAATTTGGAGTTGGTTCTAGGCCAGGATATGAATATGAGGTGAGGTCAGCAGCAGAGGGGAGGAGAGGGCCTTTTGTGAGACCTGAAATGTTAGTTTACTAGAGAAAGGTAGGATTGTTTAGCAATGCTAAGTTCCCATTTGAGATTTTGTGGACATCCATTTATAGTCAATAATGTTGGGTGGTTTTTTACCCCCTACATCTTTTAACTGCTCAGGTGCAAGTAGAGAGTAGAAGGATAGCTGGGTTTAAACAAGGTTGTTTCTATTTCTCTGTTTTACAGAGGAAGAAATCGAGGCTCAGAGAAGGTAAGTAACTTGCTAGCATTGGCAGAATTGGGACTTAAATCTGGGCTTCTAGTCTAACCCTAGAACACACACTCTCGACCACTAAGGCATATTTCAGAGATCTTCTTGATATAATAGACCACATGGTAGAGATTCTGCAAATTCTGCTCCTTCCCACAGTGGTAAGCTGATGAGTGATACCATAATTTGTATCTCAACATTTTTTACCTAGCACTATCAAAAATGGTATGTTTCTCCGTGAGGCGCCAAATTGCAGCCTTGGGAACCACAAAGTAGGGCTACGCATTACAGGCATCTTGGCAGGATGGAGAGTTTTTGCTAAGTCTGAGCACCACCTCTCCTGCCTACTGGCCATGTGACTTGCAGAGCTGTTGTGGTAATTCATTCAACATTTGAGTGCATGTGATATGCCAAGCAGTGTGGAGGGTCTTGAGGAGGGGGTAGTGAACCTGATGCCATCTCTGCCCCCCAAGGACTTAGAGTCTAGTGAATTCAATTAGATAACGTGTGGTGCACAGTGCTGTGTCTAAGACGGGGTGTGTACTCTTCAGGTACTAGTTCTCTTTACCTCCTTTAGCAGTTTGTCCCCAAGCACTACCACTAGCCTTGACGGCGCCTCTTATTGAGAACATCGCCACCCAGTGGCATGTTGTTGCATTTCCTGATACTTAAATGAGGGTCCCACTCGTGTTGAATGTCCAGTAGGGTTACCATTTAAAAATTGGTTCCCATCCAGCTGGATCATAAAAAATCAGCATCTCAGCAACTTAGAGCCAAAGGAGGACTCTTGCTTAGATGATTCTCCCTGTACCCATAAAAAATATATATAACTTTTTTCCTAAAGCAGCAGGAATAAGCATAGGTTAGCATGATTGTTCATTGGCAAGGCTAGAATAGTCTCCCCAAGGAGCACTGTTCTCTAGCTTGCAGTGGTTTTATTTTATTGTAGTGTTTTTTTGTTTTTGTTTTTGTTTTGTTTTGTTGTTGTTTTTTTTTTTTATGAAAAGAGCATTAGATTTTTCTCGCTTATTTGCCTTCAAAAAGCAATAAAAATTCTTTGAGTGAAGTGAATCAGCCACTGATAAATTGATAAATCTTAAGTTTTACCTTCTCAATGATGCATGCTCTGATTTACCAGTAGATATTTATTTCTGAGCCTTCAGAACTTCAAAAGGTCTGTTTATGGTACTTGAATTAGGGTGTCTCAAAAAGCCATAACCTACAGAGGTGTTTGCTTTATAACATAAATCCGGCTGGATTTTGAACTCCTGGAGAGGAGATATTTGGTCTTTGATCCCTGCCATAGAGCGCTGACTGTAGGAGAGTTTGTTGAGTGAGTGAAGGAACAGACCCACCGTGGTCAAAGGGGACTTGCCTGGTATCACTTGATTTGAGTTTAGTACCATAAATCTCACATTCTAAAATTTCTTGTTCTATTAAATTCTGATGGTGAGGCAAGCTATTGGAACATACCCTTGTGAGTGTTAGAGGTACGATTATGTGCTCAATTTAGCTTTTTGTTTTATGTAATTCTCTCCCAGTGGAAATTATGTTGGAGGTAAAGGAGCAAGAGAGGGAGAGTCCAGAGACCAGTGATTTAGCCTCAACCTCCACTAACATAAAGGGTTACTGGATGAGTGCATCACTCTGGTCCCCAGTGTTCATCTAGGAGATCAAGGGATCGCATTAGAGCCTGTGAATCTAACTGTGGTCTCCTTGTGATATCAGGAGACCTTTAGGGCTGAGAGCAGATCTTCTCCTTCTTTTGCATCTATTTTAACATCTAGGCACATTGTAAATGCTTAATAAATACAAAATGAATTAAAAGCTAGTTATTCTATTTATTTATAGGAGAAAGGCATATATATTGACATTTTACCAACCAGCAGAAATGAAGGCAGAGCCCATTTCCTGTTTATCTTATATTCCCAGCACCAGAGAGAATGACAGGGATGTGGTAGGTATCCAATAATTATTAGTTGATTCTCTCTCCCCTCTTTTTCTTTCATCCTTCTACAGAAACTTACTGAACACCTTCTAAGTGCCAGACACTCAGGATACGTCACTGAAAGGACACAGTCCAGAAAGGTCAGAGTTATATGCACAGGCAATTACAAAATAGTGTGATAATGGTTACAAGAGAAGCTTGTAAAGTTTCACTGAAGCATGGAGGAGGAGAACCTACATCTGCCTTGTTGGAGAGTTGGGGAAGGTGCTCCAGAATGGTGATTTGTAAGCTATCTCTTGAAGGAGGAATTGGGGTTGGCAAAATGGACCAGGATTGAGGGGCAGAGAAGGGACTCCAGGTAGAGAGGATGACACAGGCTTACTTAGGGAGTTGTGACATAGCCCACCACACACTGTAGGGATAGTTTAAGATGGATGAAGGAAGGAGTGGGAGACATGGGAAGATGGGGAAAGTAGACAGAGAGCTGAGAAACAGATGATTCTGAGAGTTGTCAGAAGTCAGATCCTGAAGAACACCACAAAACAGGGAAAATTGACTGGTGTGTGTGCTTTTCTGGAAGCTTAAAATGAAATTCTTTGGGCTCTCTCTCAGTAGTAGTAGTAGTTATACTAATAGCTATCGAAGTATTTGTTAGAGACAGGTACCATTCAGAGCATGTAACTCAATTGATCCTCATAACAACCATTATAAGGTAGATGCTATCTTTATACCCATTCAGCAGATGAGAAAACTGAGGCATAAAAGTTACATAATTCACACAAGGTCACAGAGCTAGTCAGGATTTTAACCCAGAAAGACTGGCTCCAGAGTCTGTTCTTAATCACTATACTACTTGGCAGCACAGGAGCTATATTGTAATATTGCAATTCTATGTTAACATAGAATAATAAAGTCACAATACATGGGAACAAAAAGCAGCATGAATCACTGTTTCTTGCTTTCAGATTTTTAAGGAATGGCTTGACCATGTTTATTCCTGATGATGTGGTTGCTCTGTGAGGTACAAAGTCAGGTCACTGCAAACGGGGTCCTCATCACCATTACTCATATATAAGACCTCAGTAAAAAACATTGGCATATTTAATGCAACTTACAACCAAGCCTTTGAACAGCAAGATTCTATAGTCTTTCTGAGCAGTGAAGGCATTTATCAATGCGACCATCAACTCTGAAATTCCCTTCTTAACATCCCAACATGCATGCATGCATCCATCCACTGCCCTGTTAGGAGTGGTCAGATAGGGTTCCATCAGAGTTTATTTGCTGAATCTACTCCAAGTAAGGATCGGCTCTACTTCTCAAATTCTCCACTATTTGATAACAAATAACAAATAAACCTTGGTGCAAAAGGATTTCCATTTAGGTTTCTATTGTCAAGCCTTAGTAGTCGGTTGTGACTGTAGTTTTGCTCTATGCTGCTGAACTCATGGTATGGTCTTTAGCAAATCATTCAATTGTTCTGAACCTCAGTTTCCTCACCTGGAAAATGAAGGTGTCAGAGAGAGATGATCTCTAAGCTTTCCCCAATGCTAACATTCTGGGAAATACTTGTAGAGATTTATAATCCAACACAATTACTTAAAAGGGAGAAAAGCAGTTGCCATGGCAATTGGTATTTAATACACAACGCTGTTTCTCAGTTAACCTGCTTTTCCTTGAAGAAATTTGTTTCTATTGTGATCTAGGCCCCAAGCTCTCCCAATCCTTCATTTAGAAAGGCTCAAATTTCAGTTCTATCACTTAGAACTCTATGAACAGAACCAATTACTTAACGTTCTTATGCCTGAGTTCCCTTATCTTTAAAGTAGTGTCAGTATCAACCACACAGTTAAAAAAGCATTTAGCATCAAACCTGGCATACAATAATGAAAATATTAATGATTATTGCAGTGATAATATGAATACCAACAATAAAAATATCTAACATGTATCTCATGTATGCTCTGCTCCAGGCAGTGCTATATGTGTACCTCATAATCCTCACAACAGCCCTATGGGGTGGACACTGCTATTATTCCCATAGGTAGGTAAAATTATTTGTTCAAAATCAAGCACAAAAAAGGGGTGGAACTGGAATACCTGGCAACCAGGTAGATTGTTTCCAGGGCTACATTGTTAACCATTTATTACATTGATTACATAGCATGTACCATGTGGTAGTTACTATTACTATCCTGACACCAGGGACCCTAGAAGTTAGACCAAGGTCCTTAGAGGAGTTACTACGCCTCTAAGAACACACAGGTGGTGGTGGCAGAGGCAGGATTAAACCAGGCTGCCTGGCTCCAGAGTCCATGCTCTTACACAGAATGTTGCACTACCTCAATGTTACCTTGCTATTACCACTACATACGTACAATTTGGTGTCTATGAAAAATGTAAGAAAATTATGATTGCCCTAACCAGTAGACCGAATAAGCGATTTTGTGGTCTGTTGGAGCTCTATTTGCGCTCTTTTGGGTTGGTACTTGGAGCACCAAAAATGCATGCCTAAGTGCCACATTAGTTTGTGAAAACACCAAGCAGTTGTACAGCTATTTTTCAGTGCTTTGCAAAATGAAATGAGGATATAAATGGAAAAGTGTATGAAATTCCAAGCTAGTAAGGTTCAAAATTTCAAACAAGTATGGTCTGTACATATTTGAAGGACAGTTTGCTTCAGTAGATCATAATACCTGAGCAGTGTTTTCTGAAACGTTAGCAATATTGATATAAGATGGGGGCCAGGTTTGGCCCATGTGCCATAGTTTGCTAATTCCTAATCTAAGAGGAATATTGCCCGGTTATTTAATGCCAATGAATTTTGAGAACTGTTGCCTCTTGGAGGCATGTATTTAAACAACATTAATGCCATGCTTTTTTGAATTTTCTCCCTTAACTCTTAATTTTCTTTGAGACCTGATCTTTCCATTCCAAATTTGCTGAGCCAAGATTTTGCAGACTGTGGTTAGCTAAGGCTTGGAATAGATACACAGTTCTGGACATTTGATTTATTAACATATTGAAATTTGACTTTAGGGACAGGTTTTCAACACTGTATAGCAGTGATGACAAAACAAATTTAAAAAAGATGATATCAAATGAAAATTTATGAATATATACCTTGCCTTGAGCTGCCTCAGATCCTTTTGCTAAATAATTAGGGAGTAAATTATTTTAAATAAATGTTTATTTAAGGGAAATGGAATGCAATTTTTATTATAATTTAAGGCATTTCAAATGGGCCTTAAAATATAACAAGTTGTCTGCCAGAGGGGTTTTCATTAATTATTAAATGTATTAGAAATTTAATTAATTTAGTACTGAAATTAGTCAAAAGCAACATTATAGTTCGAACCACATAAATAACCTTCATTGTTCCAATGAATGAATCATTATAAATTTGATTAAAAAGCTACATTTCAAAATCCATGTAATTTAATGTCATTTTTTGTTCCTGCTTTTCAAACATTTATTAAACCAAGGCACATCGTATGGCTAAAATATCTCATTGTACCATCATTAGCATAGAGCTGTAATCAGTAAATAATTAGTGGGTTGCAATCTGGAGTTAGTCTTGATAAGTTTTTAGACTTCTCTGAATTAACATTTGTTTTATGGTCAGTTAAGTAAATTACATATTGATTAAGGAAATTCAGATAGGGCTGGCTTCAGCATCTTGCTCCTTCACTGAGCTCTTCAGTGTAGCTGCCTTGGACATCCAGGAGGCAGCATTCAAGGTTCTTTATGAATTCTCTAAAAATCATAAAATTCCATACAAAAGTAAGTTGTCATTGTCATTACTTTCAGCCTAAGCACCCAGCATTACATCTGAAATACACTTCAGACTGGATACCTCTTCCTTTTGTGAGGGAGCTCTGTTCTTTCATACCCTCACCCTTTGCTGCCAGGAATGCTCTTTCTCTCCAAATCTGCCACCATTAGAAACTTATCCAGCAGTCCAGTCTTAAAGACAATGACAGTTTCTCTGTGAATCCTTCCCTGATAATCTCTCTCCCACCCCTACCCCCCAGTGCTCTGAGTCAGAGATTGGCAAACTATAGCCCACAGGCGAAATCTGGCCCACCACTTGGTTTTTATAAATAATGTTTTATTGGAACACAACCATGCTCATTAATTTGTGTTTTGTTCATGGCTGCTTTAGCGCTGCAGCAACAGGGTTGAGTAGTTGCGACAGAAATGGTACGGTCTGCAAAGCAGAAAGTATTACTGTCTGGCCTTTTTTTTTTTTTCTTAATGTAATTATATTGAGATATAATCACATGGCATACAATCATTCAAAGTGTATAATCAGTTGTTAACAGTACTGTCATATAGTTGTGCCTTTATCACCACAAAGTTGGAACATTTTCATTATCCAAAAAATAAAATGAAGATTAAAATAAAAAAGAATGTCCCAAACATCCCATTCCCTTCCTCCCCTCCATTGTTCATTTACTTTATTTTTTTGGCCAATTTATTTTTATTTTATTTTATTTTATTTTAATTTTTATTGAGATTGTTCAAATACCATACAAGTATCCAAAGATCCAAAGTGTACAATCACTTGCCCCCGGCACCCTCATACAGCTGTGCATCCATCACCACAATTAATCTTTGTTCAATTTTTAGAACCTTTTCATTACCCCAGACAAGAAATAAAGCAAAAGATGAAAATAGAAAGAAAAGGAAACTCGAATCCTCCTATATCCCCAACCAACCCCCTCAATGGTTGACTCGTAGTGTTGGTACAGTACATTTGTCACTGTCCATGAAAGAACATTGAAATACTACTAACTGTAGTATATGGTTTGCAATAGATACATATTTTCCCCCCATATGCCCCTCTATCACCAAACTCCAGCCGTAGGTCATACACCTGTTCTGGCTCATGGAAGAGATCTCCAACATTTGTATGGTCAGTCATGGACACTGCCCACCATAGGATTCAGTTTTATACATTCCCATCTTTTGACCTCCAACTTTCCTTCTGGTGATATATATGACTCTGAGCTTCCCCTTTCCACCTCACCCACGCACCATTCAGCACTGTTAGTTATTCTTACATCTTGCTACCGACACCTCTGTTCATTTCCAAACATTTAAGTTCATCTAAATTGAACATTCCGCTCATACCAAGCAACCACTCCGCATTCTTTAGCCTCATCCTACATCTTGGTACCTTATATTTCATGTCTATGAGTTTACACATTATAATTAGTCCCCATCAGCGAGACCCTGCAACACCTGTCCCCATGTGTCTGGCTTACTTCACTCAGTATACTACCCCCGAAGTTTCGTCATCAACCCTTTTTTTTTTTTTTTAAGATGGTTTTGTTCACATGCCATACATTCCATCCCAAGCAAACAATCGATGGTTCTCATACAGTTGCATATCCATGTGTTCACCACCTTCACCACTATCTATATAAGAGCATCTACATTTCTTCCACAAGGCTGGAGGGAGAATCAAAGAAGGTAGAGAGGCAAAAGAAAAAGAAAAAAGAAAGGAAAAATATGACAGCTAGGAAGCAGCAAAAGGAAAAATAACCTTAAATCAAAGTAGAATAAGGAATCAGACAATACCACCAATGTCAAGTGTCTAACACGCCTCCCCATCCCCCACTCTTATCTGCATTTACCTTGGTATATCGCCTTTGTTACAGTAAAGGAAGCATAATACAATGATTCTGTTAGTTACAGTCTCCAATGTATGTAGATTGCATCCCTCCCTCAATGCCTCCCTATTTTTAACACCTTGTAAGGTTGACATTTGCTTGTTCTCCCTTCTGAAAGAACATATTTGTACATTTTATCACAATTGTTGAACATTCTAGATTTCACCAAGTTACACAGTCCCAGTCTTTATCATTCCTCCTTTCTTCTGGTGTCTCACATGCTCCCAACTTCCTCTCTCAACCGTATTCATAGTTATCTTTGTTCAGTGTACTTACATTGCTGTGCTACCATCTCCCAAAATTGTGCTCCAGACCACTCACTCCTGTCTTCTCCTATCACTCTGTAGTGCTCCCTTTAGTATTTCCTGTAGGGCAGGTGTCTTGTTCACAAAGTCTCTCATTGTCTGTTTGTCGGAAAATATTTTGAGCTTTCCCTCATATTTGAAGGACAGCTTTGCTGGATTTAAGATTCTTGGTTGGTGGTTTTTCTCTTTCAGTGTCTTAAATATATCACACCACTTCCTTCTTGCCTCCGTGGTTTCTGCTGAGAGAGCTGCACATAGCCTTATTAAGCTTCCTTTGTATGTAATGGATCGCTTTTCTCTTGATGCTTTCAGGATTCTCTCTTTGTCTTTGACATTTGATAATCTGATTATTAAGTGTCTTGGTGTAGGCCTATTCAGATCTATTCTGTTCAGAGTACGCTGCGCTTTTTGGATCTGTAATTTATGTCTTTCTTAAGAGATGGGAAATTTTCATTGATTATTTCCTCTGTTATTGCTTCTGCTCCTTTTCCCTTCTCTTCTCCTTCTGGGACACCAATGATACGTACATTCTTGTACTTTGTTTCGTCCTTAAATTCCCGGAGACGTTGCTTATATTTTTTCATTTTCTCCATCTGCTCCTTCACGTATAGGCTTTCAGGTGTTTTATTCTCCAGTTCTTGAGTGTTTTCTTCTGCCCCTTGAGATCTGGTGTTGTATGTTTCCATTGTGTCTTTGTCTCTTGTGTTGTGCCTTTCATTTCCTTAGATTCTGCTAGTTGTTTTTTTGAACTTTCTATTTCTACCTTATGTACGCCCAGTATTTTCTTTATAGCCTTTATCTCTTTTGCCAAATCTTCTCTAAACTTTTTGAATTGATTTAGCATTAGTTGTTTAAATTCCTGTGCTCAGTTGAAGTGTACATTTGTTCCTTTGACTGGGCCATAACTTCGTTTTTCTTAGTGTAGGTTGTAGTTTTCTGTTGTCTAGGTATCTGACCTCCTAGACCACCCCAATCAGGTTTTCCCGGATGAGAACAGGCTCAGGTCACAGAAGAAGGAAATATTCAGTATCCGGTTTCCCTGATGTTGTCTTAGAGGATTGACACACCCTGTGCTTTTCTGCCTGTCAGGTGCAACTGTCAGCCTGTCACCGGCTGGTGTGAGGGGTTGTGGCCCATGGCTCTCCTCCCCCAGGCTTTGGGGTCTGGTTCCGGTAAGGCAGGCAGTGGAGCTGGGCCCCTCCCTTTCCTCTTGGGAAGCTATGCCCCCTCCAGAGATGTCATCTGAATATCAGTAAGTTCTTTGTTTCTTTGACTCTGCTGGTCAAAGTGCTGTGATTTTAAAATGGCTGAGGCTTTCTTTACCACAAAGCACTGTGGGCTGAAAATGGCTGAGGCTTTCTCCACAGAGAGAGAAAGGGACAGAAAACTCCCAGATTTACCCATCAGTCAGAGATACCACCTGATCCTCTGTGTTCCCCATCCTGAGACAGATATGTCCCCTGATTCTCCCAAGGTCAGTTGTCACCAAAAGCCTCTGTCTGCTTGTTGGGGATTCGCTGTCTGTATTGAGCAGTTAACGTTAAAACCCCAGTTGTAGCTGGGCTGAGAGAGTGCTGCTCTCTAGCACCATGAGGCTTCCATGAGGGAGGGGCTCTCAGCTCTCGGCGTGGGTCCGCAGTTTTTACTTACAGATTTTATGCTGCAATCTCGGGCATTCCTCCCAATTCAGGTTGGTGGATGATGAGTGGACAGTCACGTTTGTCTCCCCGCAGTTATTCCAAGTTATTTAATAGTTTTTTGGTCATTTATGAATTGTTCCAGGGGGGCATAACAGTCTTCTACTCCTCTCTATGTTGCCATCTTAGCTCCTCCTGGCCAATTTATTTTTGACAAGACTGCAAAATCCACTCAGTTGGGAAAGAATAATCTCTTCAACACATGGTACTGGGATAACCATATGCCAAAAAAAAAAAAAAAAAGAATTAGGACCCCTCTCTCACACCACAGACAAAAATGAACTCAAAATGGATCAAAGACCTAAACACAAAAATCAGGACTGTCAAACTCCAGAAAAAAATGTAGGGAAACATCTTCAGGACCCTGTGTTAGACAATGGTTTTGTAGACTTTACACATAAACCACAAGCACCAAAAGAAAAAAATAGTTAAATGGGACCTCATCAAAATTAAAAACTTTATGCCTCGAAGGGTTTATCATGAAAGTGGAAAAAGAACCTACTCAATGGGAGAAAATATTTGGAAACTACATATCCAATAAGGGTTTAATATCCCATATATATAAAGAAATCCTATAACTCAACAATAAAAAGATAAACAACTCAATTAAAAAATGAGCAAGACTTGAATAGACATTTCTTCAAAGGGGATACACAAATGGCCAAAAACCACATGAAAAGATGCTCAATATCACTAGCTACCAGGGACATGCAAATCAGAACCAAAATGAGACACCAACTCACATTGATGAGAATGGCTACTAGTTAAAAAGAAGAAAATTTAAGTGTTGGGGAGGATGTGGAGAAATAGGAATACTCAATCATTGCTGGTGGAAATGTAAATTGATGAAGCTGCTGTGGAAGACAGCCTGACAGCTCCTCAGAAAGCTAGGTATAGAATTACCATGTGACCTGGCAGGACTCGAACAGATATTTATGCACTGATGTTCGTAACTGCATCATTCACATTGCCAAAAAATGGAAGCAACCCAAGTGTCCATCAACTGATGAATGGCTATACAAAATGTGGTATATACATATAATGGAACACTACTCAGCATTAAAAAAGAATAAAGTTCTGATGCATGCAAGAACATGGATGAACCTTGAAGATGTCAGGTTGTGGGAAATAAGCCAGTCACAAAAGTACAAATACTTTAATGATCTCACTGATATGAAATAATTAGAATAAGCAAACTCATAGAATCAGAATCTAGAATACAGGTTACCAGGTTGGAGGTAGAGAATGGAGAGTTGATGCTTAAATTGTACAAAGTTTCTCTTTGGGTCTATCATAAAATTTTGGTAAGAGGTGGTAGTGATGGTAACACAAAATTGCAAATGTAATTAATAGTACTGAATTGTATATAAGGGAATTTTAGGCCATATATATGTTATTTGAACAAAAATTAAAAGAAAAAATCTTCTAGGACCATGTTAACCACAGGGCAATAAAATTATAGTTTAACAACAACAACAAAAAAAGGATGTTTTCAAATCTATGCCCATGGAAATAAGGAAGGTGGGGCACTGCACTTTTACTCTGGTTAAGGAGAAATCAATTAAAATGGAAATTACAAACCATTGCAAAATGAAAAGCAATAAGAGCTCTACATATAGCCTGTGAGAGATCCATGCTTAGTTTCTTGATCTACAGAAATTATGAGTTAATAAATGTTTATTGTTTTGAAACATTACGTTTTGGGAATAATTTGTTACACAGCAATATATAACTAATACAAAAATAGGTCCCAGGCCCAGATGATTTTCTATATTATGTAAACACTTCCTGAGCATAGAAAAAGATGGACAGCTATTCACCTTGCTTTTGGAAGTTAGCCGAACCCTGATACCAAAGGTGGACAAGAACAGGATATATAAAGAAGATGATATGCGAATCGCTTTACAAACACCAAAGAAAAAGTCATAAACAAACATTTAACAAGTGAAATCTAACAACCTGGTAATTGAATCCTGAATTGTAACCATGTAGAATTTACTTCCAAGAAGGCAATACTTTAAAAAATATATATTTAGTACTTATTATGCACTAGGGTCTGTCGTAGGTGCTTTACATGTATTTAGTGGTTTAACCTGCATAATAACCTAATGAGGTAGCACCTGTTATTTAAACCCAATTATATATTTGATGAGACTGGAGGGGAGAAGTTACACAAGTCCCAGCATTTCTCTGATGATAAAACCAGATAAAGACATTACAAGAAAGGAAAACTACAGACGAATATCTCTTATGAATATAGATGCTAAAATTCTCAACAAAATATTAGCAAATCGAATCCAACAATATATTACTGAACCTTTCTCCATCTCTCTCTCTCCTTTCTTTGTTTCTCTGTTGGTAGGGCTCCTTTAGTATCTCAAGTAGGGCAGGTCTTTTGTTAGCAAAATCTCTCAGCATTTGTTTGTCTGTGAAAAGTTCAAGCTCTCCCTCAAATTTGGAGGAAAGCTTTGCTGGATAAAGAATTCTTGGTTGGAAATTTTTCTCTCTCAGAATTTTAAATATGTTATGCCACTGCCTTCTCGCCTCAATGGTGGCTGCTGAGTAGTCATTACTTAGTCTTATGTTGTTTCCTTTGTATGTGGTAAATTGCTTTTCTCTTGCTGCTTTCAGAACTTGCCCCTTCTCTTCAGTATCTGACAGTCTGATCAGAATATGTGTTAGAGTGGGTTTATTTGGATTTATTCTATTTGGAGTTTGTTGGGCATTTATGCTTTGTATATTTATATTGTGTAGAAGGTTTGCGAAGTTTTCCCCAGTAATTTCTCTGAATACACTTTCTAGACCTTTACCCTTCTCTTCCCCTTCTGGGACACCAATGACTCTTATATTTGGATGCTTTATTTTATCTATTATATCACTGAGGTCCATTTCAATTTTTTTGTTTTTTTTTCCCCATTCTTTCTTTTGTTCTTTCATTTTCCATTTTGTCCTACTCCAGGTCACTGATTTGTTGTTCAGCTTCCTCTAGTCTTGTACTGTGAGTATCCAGAATCTTTTCAATTTGGTCAACAGTTTCTTTTATTTCTGTAAGACCATCTATTTTTTTATTTACTCTTGCAATTTCTTCTTTATGCTCTTCTAGGGTCTTTATGCCTTTTATATCCTGTGTCATGCTCTTCTTCATGTCCTTTATATCCTGTACCATGCTCTTGTTGTTTGTCTTTAGTTGTTTGATTAATTGCTCTAAGTACTGTGTCTCCTCTGATATTTTGATTTGGGTGTTTGGGTGTTTGGGTTATCCATATCATCTAGTTTTTTCATATGCTTTAAAATTTTCTGTTGTTTTTGGCCTCTTGGCATTTGCTTAACTTGATAGGGTTCTTTTAAGATATGTAGACTAATTCACTAACCAGCAGGTGGCGTCTGCAAGCCACCTACTCCCCTCAAGTCAGTTCTCCCCAACTTTGTCTTTGTGGTGTGTGGCAGTCTGATTCTTGTGGGGTTCCAATTGGTGCACCAAGTTTGGGTGTGTTGTTGGTGCTGTCTGCCCTGAATGTGGGGCGTGTGTCTGCATGGATAGGGAGGGAGGACGGCTTTAATAATCAAACTTCCCAGGTGTTCCTGGAGATTTAAGGCTGTTGCAAGAGTCTAAACCTTCAATTCAGTCTTGCCACAGGTTGTCTCTGGTGCTGACCCACAAGTCCTTGGTATTGGCGTACGGTCCCAGGATTTCAGAGTGGGTCCCTCTTCCAAGCTGTGCCCTCCCAGGGCCTCTGCTGAGGGAAGGCTGTGCTATGTCACAGGTGAGTGCCATCCCCTAAGGGAAGTTCTGCGCCGCCGGGCCATGTAGGGGCATTCCCAGCCTGCTGTAAGGATGGCTGTATGGGACATGTTAATTTCCCCCTTTTCACACAGCTCTGCCTTCCTAGCTCCAGGACAGTTAGCTGTGGATGCATGAAAGGCTATTGTCCATGCCTGATATTGTGGCATGTGTGTGTTGCTGGAAACACTTCTGGTCACACTTGGTTTTTTGGCACGGCTCTGGGCTGTGGCTCCGGTTCCAGCCAGGAACACTTCCAGTCCGCCGGGAAGACAGCTGCAAGGGATGTGGTTATTTTCCCCTTTTGGCTCACCTCTGCCTTCCTCGCTCTGAGACAATTAGCAGCAGGTGCGCGAAAGGCTATCATCCATGCCAGATATTGAGGTGTTGGCACAGCCCGTTCCTGCCACGCTTCACTGTGTGGTTCTTGCTGCCGTATCCGCAGCCACTTTTGGGTTTTTTAAAAAAGAACTAGTCCGACTCCAAATGCCAACCTACAGTTTCCCCACACCACAGCATTGCTGCAGGATATTCAGCAGGCTTACTTACTCATTTCAGAACATAGACTCCCGGTTTCTCCAAGTGCACGGTCCCTGTGGATTTAGCAGACCTTGTCCAGCTGGTGCATTGCTGGAACTCGTGTTCTGGGTCACTTTCTGGCTTTTATCTAGTATTTTTCACAGAGGTGTTTCTTTGTCCTGTCTTTCCTAGCTGCCATCTTCCAGAAGTCCTATTGTCTGGCCTTTTACAAAAAAAGTGCTCTGACTGCTTGTTCTGGTTTGCTAATGCTGCTGTTATGAAAAATACCAGAAATGGATTGGCTTTTATAAAGGGGATTTATTAAGTTACAAATTTACAGTTCTGAGGCCATAAAAGTGTTCATACTAAGGCATCAAAAAGATGATACCTTCATCGAAGAATGGCCAGTGGCATCCAGAACACTTCTGTCAGCTGGGAAGGCACGCGGCCGGTGTCTACTGTTCCTTTGCTCCTAGGTTACATTTCAAAGTGGCTTTCTCCAAAATGTCTCTGGGTCTCTCTTAGCTTCTTCAGTTCCTGTGCATCTAAGCATTGGGGTCCTTTCTTAGCTTCTCTGGAGCAAATTCTGGGCTAGCATCTCCAAACATCTCCAAGTGTCAGCATCAGTGTCAGCTCCTAGCTTCTCTCCAAAATGCCTCTCTCAGCTGCTCTGAGCTCCTTCTGTTTGTGAGCTCTTTTATAGGACTCCAGTGATTAAATCAAGACCCACCCTTGAATGGGAAGAGTCCCACAGTTGATTGAGTCACATCTCCATGGAAACACTCAATCAAAAGATTCCAACCTAATCAAAACTAATACGTCTGTCCCCACAAGATTGTATTAAAGAATATGGCTTTTGAGTCACATCTCCATGGAGACACTCAATCAAAAGATTCCAACCTAATCAAAACTAATACATCTGTCCCCACAAGATTGTATTAAAGAATATGGCTTTTGGGGGTAAATAATATATCCAAACTGGCACACCCTTGCTCTAAGTCACTTTTCCACTTTGGAGCTCATAGGCTGTTCTGTGTCCACCTGTGGACCTTTCACACCTGCCTTCTGTAAGTTAATTCTGTGCACCTGTTTTCCTCATGAGACCACTCTCCTCTTGTGGGCATGGATTCTGCCTTCATCATCCTTATTTCTGTCATTGGGCATAGTATGGTACAGGCCTCCAAAGTTGTTGGTAGAAATTAATTACTCTCCCAAAAAATTCTTTGTAACTGAATTTTACCTATTTACCTAAATGACCAAATCTTATTTCCTGTAGAGAGTTAATACCTATTATTAATGGCATTTTGTGTTTTTTTTCTAGAAGCATTTTATTGACAGCCATGATAAGCTGCATATTTGAATCCAAGGAACTTAAGGAATAATGTTCTTATACTATTTAAGTTGCTGACTTCGTGTTATCAATTAATAAGTGGTTCCACTGAAATTCAGGATTGCACGGTATACTTTTTCACCCTGTGTGGGTTTTGCTATTTGGAATAGATGGCTAGTTCTGACTTAGTTATTCTTGCTGTCTACATCCAACTGTATGTACCTGGGGTGTGATGATATTTGATCGTGCTTCTCTCTTGAGAAAGTGCTGAATAGTTACATTTGTTTTAGGAAAACAGAAGTGACTCACTGATTTCTCAGGGAGAAGCCAGATGACCTTGTTTTCTTTTTAACTCTGGAAGTATTGATGTTCTCCTCCAGGTTACATTCAATGCCCTTCCTCTTTGCTCCTTTGGTACTGGGGGACACCTCTGTGATTGACTGTGAGCTCCATGAGTGCAAAGACTCTGTCCTTCAATCTCTGAATCCTCAGTGCTTGGCACAGAGAAAACTCTCAACAAATGTTTGTTAAATGAATCAATAATAAACAGTTGAACTCTTTCCCGAAGTGTTTCTTTTTTTTCTTTTCTTTTTTTTTTTATTAAATTCAGTTTTATTGAAATACATTCACATACCATACAATCATCCATGATATACAATCCATTGTCCACAGTATGATAACATAGTTATGCGTTCATCACCACAGTCTATCTCTGAACATTTTCCTTACATCAGAAAGAACCAGAACAAGATAAAAAATAAAAGTGAAAAAAAACACCCAAATCATCCCCCCATCCCACCCCATTTGTCCTTTAGTTTTTATCCCCATTCCTCCACTCATCCATACACTAGATAAAGGGGGTATGATCCACACGGTCTTCACAATCACACTGTCACCCCTTGTAATCCACATTATTATATAATTGTCTTCAGGAGTCCAGACTGCTGGGTTGGAGTTTGGTAGTTTCAGGTATTTACTTCTAGCTATTCCAATACATTAAAGCCTAAGAGGTGTTATCTATATAGTGCATAAGAATGTCCACCAGAGTGACCTCTCAACTCCATTTGGAATCTCTCAGCCACTGAAACTATTTCGTCTCATTTTGCATCCCCCTTTTGGTCAAGAAGATACTCTCAGTCCCACAATGCCGGGTCCTCATTCATCCCCGGGAGTCATACTCTGCGTTGCCAGGGAGATTTACAACCCTGGGAGTCGGGTCCCACGTAGGGGGGAGGGCAGCGAGTTCATCTGTCGAGATGGCTCAGTTAGAGAGAGAGAGGGCCACATCTGAGCAACAAAGAGGTACTCAGGGGGAGACTCTTAGGCACCATTACATACAACTTTAGACTTTCCTTTGTGGTAATGAGCTTCATAAGGGCAAGTCCCATGCTTGAGGGCTCAGCACATCAAACTGCCAGTCCCAATGTTTGTGACAACATATGCTAGGGGATCAGCATCTTAAAGTTTAGAGATAGACCTTACAATTCAGGGATAGAGTTAACTGCTGTAAGAGCTTACAATCTTGGGACTATTACAATTATTGTGTCCACGTTAGGCTATGTTCTAAGATTCAATTCTGAGTTTACACATTGTAGTTAGTCCATATTAGTGAGGCATCATCCCTCTCACCATGTTTTCTCCAACACTTTTACTCCTATATATATATTTTCCTACAATTTTATAAAGTTATATTCACATACCATACATTTATCCACAGTTTACAATCAGTTGTTCATGGTATCATCATAAAGTTGTACATTTATCACCACAATCAGCATTTGAACATACTGATTACTACAAGAAAAATTGTTTTTTTTTTTTAGCAATAAGAGAAAATGATAAAAAGAGAAATAACATGTCATACAAGACAATATACTACTAAGGACAGCAAATAACACCACTACCAAGAATCCCATATTCCTCCCCTATATCCCCCTCTCATATACATTTAGCATTGGCATATTGCCTTTGTTACATTTAATGGAGGTATATTACAATGTTACTGTTGACCATAGACTCCAGTTTGCTTTGATTATGTTTTTTCCTGAATACCATCCCTTTTTCAAATTTCTACATGGTTGACATTCATTTGCTTTCCCACATGCAAAGACATTTTTATATTTGTATATTTAGTAACAGTCATTGGCCACTCCAGTTTTTGCCACGTTATACAGTCCCAGTCTTTATCATCTATCTTTACCTCTGGTGTCATACATTCTCCTATCCCACCTCTTTCAGCTTTACTCCCAAAGTGTTTCTTTTAAGCCATATAGTCATAATTGTCTATTTCCACCTAGTTCACATTCTTAAATAATATCATCTATGACAATTTTGCTGTCATATTGACATAAGGTTTATATCTATATGAGAAACAGGGGAGAGGACGTACATTATGCCTAAGTCCACAAACACAAAACAACCCTTCAACTGTCAGAAGGTGACAGGAATTCCATAGCTGTTCTCTCTTCATTTCACTGAGTGAGAATGTAAAGATTTAGAATAAATTGGATATCAGAGGATGAGGTGAAGTGAGAAATCCAGAGTTTAGATTGGCATTCAGAGAACTGAAAGGAGAAAAAGACTCAAAATCACACAAAATCAGAAAATCCTGGGGAATGAATGTAAAGAGTAGCAGGCACAAAGACTTGAGAATCTTCCAAGAAAGTTTTCACTGATTTTGTTGTTAATTTATGAAGTTGTAGAATCATTAAGTACTAAAGCAGAAGGGATTGATTTCCAAGTTCCGAATAGCCAAGATCCAGGCAGGAAACAGAATTCCAATACATGAAGAGATTTTAACGAAGAGACTTATACTGCAAAGGAGTGGCAGGGTTCAGCAAACTAACAAGAGATGGTGAGGCACCCAGGGTCTAGCAACAGTGGGGAGCCTTTGTTACACTTAGTCCTGAAGAGGCAAGGTCAGTATTAGATCTCAACAAGGGCAGGAGCCATGGAAAAGGGGGCGGCCAGCAGGAGTAGACCTTGTAGAGGGTTCTCAGGAGTGTGCTGAGGCAGAGGGGGAGCAGGGAAGAAGTAACCTAACTTCTCCTTCCTCCTATTCTCCAGCTCCTGCTGGTGCCTTCCATTGGCTGAAGCAAATTGAAAGCCTGTGAGGGAACCCAAGTACTGCTGTCTGTAGGAGTCAGCTTCCCAGTGCATAGAACATGGTGGAGAAGGGTGCACAGTGGACTCGAGAAAGGTGGGGGCCAACAGAAAATCACCAGCACAGAGACCATCTCCATCTTTTCAGTTAACAAATGAGGAAATTGAGATCCAAATTGGAGAAGTGAAAGGTTTATAAGTGCTTCCCTTTCAACTTTAAAACTTAATGACTCTACATCCTCAAAAATCAAAGTTCAAATGACAAAGGCAGCCAAAATATTGATTGAATGTGTGAATGGAAGAATGAATGGATTTGAATGTTTTCCAATCTTAAAATCCATTTTTCACCAACATATTTGCTGCGAAGCATTCTAACATATGAATGGGCCATAATTTATTTAACTCTTCCCCTACTAATAGTTTTCTAATTTCCAATGTCACTATTATTGATAATTATTGTAGTTATAATGTCACTATTATTAGTTATAATTATGTTACTAAGTATCATTTACTGAGCATTTATTACCTGTCAGGCACTAGGTATGTAACACACACACTCATTTAACCCTTATCACAAATCTTTGATGTATTAATTTAAATTCCCATTTTATAAAGGAAGAAATTGAGGCTTATCTTGTAATTCAGTGAGAAATTCCATAGTCGCCGAAAGATAGACCCAGAATATGAAGCCATATCCACTCAGCATGAAAGCCCATCTCTCTATTGCTTCCCTATGTTACAAAAAATTCTGCATGGAACATATTTCACATAATCTTAGTATCTCTGATAATTTTCTTGGGATAGTTTCATAAAAGTGTTATTGGATCCAGTGTTTTGATCCTGGATCAAATTAATTAGTAAGAAATAATATTTAGTTGTAATCTGAAATAAATTAAACCTCTGTAAAGAGAAATATCCCTATGTGGGCATGAACTTCTAAAGGTTTTGTCAAATTGCCTAATTGCTAATTGTGAAGTAGCAGTGTCTGATAGTGCCAGTCTTATGTCCTTACTAAGAGTGGACAGCATCATTTTTAAGAGTCTTAAATCACTCCTTAAATATTTCACATGGGTAATTTTCTCCTGTGGATGTTAAATTTTGGGCTTGTAAAGGTGGGGAAGGAGAGTGGAAAGATGGCCAAGCTGTTCTTGGCTCTCTTGATTTACAACTTCTCCCAGCTCCTACCTACTTCAAAAGTCTCAGTCCCCCTTCCAGCCAGTGAACTCCCAGACATTCTCCTAGCAAAATCAACAGAGCAACTGTTCCTTGCTATGTACCAAACTTGTCCCTCTCTTCTCTTCCTCTGTTCCTTTCTAGAAATGTTTATATTACTCCCTACTATGAGCCATGCAATGCAATAGGTGTTAAATAAGACACAGCCCCTGCTCCTAGTTAAAGAACATACAATTACAATACTGGTGGATATTCTTGGTATGCTTGGTGTGTGTACAGGTGCTAACAGAATACAGGGCCTGGGGGCAGGATAGGAAGTTGGGGGTAAAGGGAGGTTCCTCAGAAGGATGATGAATGAGCTGATTCAAAAAGAAAATGTTGGATTTCTGAAGGAAAATTTTTCAAGCAAGAAAGAGAGAGTTTTGCTTATAAACTCACTCCTCTGACCAAACTGAAGGCTCTAGCACTGTTTCATTTCCACCTTATGAAGACTGTTATTGGGGCTGTGTTTATTAAGTTTCTGCTATGTACTAACAACCCCCAAATCTCAGTGGGTCACACCCAGAGACATTTGTCCTTTATGTTCAGGGGTCTTCAGGTCAGCTCATGGTTGACCAATCTAAACCAGGTTTAATAGGGTTTGGCTCCAGGCCACAGGGCAGGTTTGGGTCTGTTCTAGATGTCTCATCCTTGGACCTATGGCTACTAAGGCATGTTCTTTTCAAGGTGATGGCAGAAGCACAAGAGACCAAGCCAAAACAATGCAAGTTCATTTCAAGCCTCTGCTTTCATCATGTCTGCTAATGTCCCATCAACCAAAGCAAGTTGTGATGACCAAGCCCCCAATCAGTGGAGCAGGGTCTATACTTCCACTCTACTGAGAAGCAATGGCAGGTCACATAGCAGAGAGAAGGATAAAGAACTGAGGAAAATAATCTATTCTACCACCACGGTTTCCGGAAATACAGTTCTTCTAGTAGAATTCTATAGCAACTATTAAAAAAAAAAAAGTAGAATCTAAATCAGCCCAAATGGCAAGAAAGGAAGAAGTTACAAAAAGCCTGTAAAGAATTGAGAGGTGGATTTGAAGGACAGAAAACATCAGTAATTTTTCTGAAGCACTTTGTATAAAAATGTTAGTTAAACCTTCTTATAGTCTCTTATTTCTGATTCTGTAGATTCTTCATATAGATATTGAGCCAGAAGTTAAATCTGGGTAATCTTAACTCTAGTCATTAGCATTTTGGTCACTTTCCAAAAGAGCTTTAATGCCAATTTAGTGTGGCTTTAGACAGACAACTGTCAAAAAATTACAAATAACAATTTCTTGGCAGGAAGTTTTTCCTGGTTTTATGTGTTGGTACTGCCATATCTGTGTAACATGCTGATGCCAATCTGTCAAAAAGTTTTGCATGATGTGGGAACACCAAATGGAAGGGAGATGGGACATACCCAAGGACCTGGTGTGATAGAGGAAGGTTCAACTCTAGCAAATCCTCTCATCTGGTCTGCTGAGACTAAGCAGTGCTCTCTCTCTGGTCTCTGGAAGTGTCCTGTCTGAATCAGCTCTCAACATGTATAACTGCCCCTTGGACTGTGGCCACACTCCATTATCCAGATGATGCTCAAAACTCCTCAGAATCCATTTGTTCTGGGCTCACCTGAGCACATGTCACCAAAGATGCAAAAATTCTATCCCCTCTGATGGGAACATGTCTAAGCTAATGACAAATGATGTGTTCCCTTTGCTTGTGCATTCCCATGTGCATGAGTTTTGTCCTCCCTAGGATACAGAAGGTATCAGCTGATTTTGTAAAGAACAAATGTTCTTTGTACCATAAAAGAGAGAATACTAGAAAAGGGAAAGGCTCCAGAAAAATTCGGGAAAGTAAATCCAGGTCCAAGGATAATCAGGAGAGGTTTTACCTCCACTTTGGCCAATGTTTCGGGAAGGGGAAGCCTTGGATTTCTTCTCTACTTTGTAGTTAAATCTGAGTAAAAGAGAAAACTAGAAATAAATATCCCCTTCCAATTAAGATTGTTTTTTTCTTAATTACAAATAGGTGAGTCTTATGTTTTGTCCATGGTAATGACATTCAAGACATGATTTCTTAGTAGTTTGAAAAGTAATTTACCTAAGAAATGACAAGAAGAGTGTTGTGACACATAGGCACTATCACTGCAAGTTGTGAAACACTAACAGAACTACAGATGTTCCTATGGTATGCAGCTCTTCTGAATCACAGTAATGACATTTAGATGAAAGCACTTTTACACAGGCAAACTTCTGTACAGTACAACCAGAGCAAATGTACTTTGGAAGAGGGCCAGAAGGAAAATCACCTAACAATTTTATTTAATGGAGAAAAATGCCTATGTTTTAGATTTAGAAATTTTGAGAAGTAAGAAAAATATATATGAGAGGCTTAAGGAAAGCTAAGCTTTGGTTTTGGTTATCAAAATAGTAAACTTTTTTTTGCTGAATTCATTGAGTTTCTCTGGAGAAAAATCAGACCAAGTAGGGAAGGTATCCTTGACATTTAGCATGCAGTTCAAAGCAGGAGTGATTTGGGGAGCTGACCACACAGAGATGATAGTTGCTGACCTGGAGTGCATAAGATCACCTGGGAAAAAGATACAGAAAAAGAAAATGCCAAAGTCAAACCTTGGGAAATACCCACTGTGCTAGGCTGAATGGCTCCTAAAAATATGTCTATGTCCTAATCCCTGGAACCTGTGAATATTACTCTTTTTTTTTTTTTGAAGCGTCCTTGCAGGTGAGATTAAATTAAGGATTTTGAGATGAGGAGATTATCCCGGGTTATCTGGATGGGTCCTAAATGCCCATCACAAGTGTCCTTATAAATGAGAGGAAGAGGGAGACTGGACACACACACTGAGGAGAAGACCATGTGATGACGGAGGCAAAGATTGGAGTGATGAGGTCATGAGCCAAGGAATGCCAACAGCCACCAGAAGCTGAAGAGGCAAGGGATGGATTCTCCCCCAGAGTCTCCAGAGGGAATGTGGCCCTGCCAACACCTTCATTTTTGTCTCCTGGGCTCTAGAATTGAGAGAAAATAAAGTTCTGTTGTTTTAAACCACCAGGTTGTGGTAATTTGTGACAGCAGCCCAGGAAACTAAATATACTCACCTTAGGGAATAAGAGAGGGAAGAGCTCTTGGAGAGGTAGAAGAAGTAGGAAGATGCTTCAGGGTCATGGAAACCAAAGGAAGAGTTTGAAACAGGTGAGCAGAGGCAGTGGCGTCTAAAGGGCAGGAATGAAGACTGAGGAGAAGCCATCGATACAAGGCAGTGATGGCAGTGATGACAGCTGAATTTTACCGAGCATCTTGCCACTGTCCTAAACACTTCATAGGTATTAACTCAATTAGTTCTCACAACAACCCTGTGAGTTAGGAACTGTTGTTATCTCCAGGTGAGGAAACTGAGGCACAGAGAGATGACAGCCTGTGTTAGATGACACAGATAGTAAATGGTGTAGCCAGGATTTGAACCCAGAAACTCTGACTACATCATCTACCTTTTAACCACTACATTGAACTTCCCTCTCCTCATCCCTAAAGATGGGTATTTCCCAAGATTCTGACTTTGGGCCTTTTCTCAAGTAAGGTAGGTGATAGACCTCAAAAGGAAAAGCTATTTTTTAGATGTTTTGAGGTAGAAAGTAGGGAAGATTAGAAACTTAACGTTACCAGGGTTCTAAGTTTTCTGCTGAGTTGGAGAGGAAACCATCTTCTGAAGATGAGGGGAGCGGTACGTTTCAGGCCTAGGTTAGGATATGATAAAATAGGAAGCACTAAATTAAGAATTTGTTATGTGGGTAAACACATTCAGTGTCGTTTCCTTGACCACCTCTTGACCCTGTGCTCTGCTTATGCACAAGGAGTGTGTGCACCAGGTGAAAAGAGAGGGATGGGGGATTATCATCACACACTTGTGTATGGAAAGCATTTTGTTAAAAGCTGAGGAAGAATTCAGAAAAGTACAAAATGTGATCCGTTAGAGATTCTTGGGGAAATGGGATACTTGTGTGCCAGCAGGTGAATGAGATTATAAGAACATTGCATGATAAAGACCAATTCCATGATTCGAGATGAGAGTGTTGGTTGTGGCTGAGAGGGACTGATATGGCTTTAAGGAGAAGGTGGGTTTCAGCTGGTACTTAATGACTAAGGTGGTCAAGAATCAGGACATTTCAGCATGGATAGTGTCTTAAGCCAAGAACGAAAATGGGGGAAAAGATGGGGTCAAATGTGTGTCTGCATACTATACCTTCCAAACCCCGTTTTGATAGATCTCTGTTAAGGATGTCAGAGCCACTACAGACTTACAACAATTAGTCTCTGTTTGGGTGTTTAATTCATCAGGCTACAGGGTCTAGTGAAAGAGGCAGGGTTAGAATTCTAGTTAATCACTTGTGGGTCCTTGGACAAGTAACTTAATCTTTGAGTCTCAAGTATCTTATCTGCAAAATGTGGATACCAGTCCTCTGTGTTTTAGAGTTATGGTTAGGTATTAATGGTATAATTATCAATATCCAGCACAGTGCCTGGTGGTTAGTACATAATTAGTATCAGTATTTTCCTGAAGTAATTAATAACGAATTAGATAATGCTGTTTATTTGCTGACAATTCATTTCTGAAAATGTGACTCAGGAGTCTTCCACAGATGTTTGTATTTTCAAATGTCTTTGGTATATTTGCTGCTTGGGTACTATTTGTTTATGCATCTAAATCTTTCTCCCTTTGAACTTAGCCCTCATATAAGGAGAGCTATGATGGGCCAGGCCTTTTAGCTGTGCCTCTGAGGACTCCTAATTCTTGAAGGAGCAAGATGTATTTCTCAGGCATTAGGCCTTTCCTCCCAAATTCCCATGTAACATACCCACCTTTCTCGTACCCACACTCTCCCAGTAGTACTCAGGGATTCTCTTTTATTTTGTAACATGTGCTTTTCCTTGATCTGCATTATTATATATTTTTAACATGGAAGTCAACAGTTTCAAGTACTTACATTATTTATTTCCACTGTGTAATTTTTATTCTCATTTATGTCATTTTGTGATTCCTCGAGCAGTGCCAAGCTGAGTCAGAATCCTGGTCCCTCCAGCCCAATAATCCTTCTGCAAAAAGGACAAGAAGAAATGTTTTTGGGACACTGGTCTATTTCATATTTGCACACTGACACTGCATGTACCTCCTGATGTTGACTTAAAACAGCTTTCCCATTTCCCTCCATCTATTACTTCCAAATCTGTCTACATTCTTCTGGAGTGTTAATGTATCTACAGACATCTATGGAAATGTGGAGTGTAAAGTAGTGGTAGGCAGAGTGGTGGAGTGGAAGGATAACAGATTTCCTCCCTGGTGCTGGTCCTACCCATGGGGAGACAACTGGGAATAGAAGGCTCACACTTGCCCAGGCACAGCTTCAGAGGGGGGCACACATTGGAAGGGAATGTTGGTTTGCTGTCTCTCAAGGGGCTACTCAGAATGGCAGTCCTTACCTGGGTGAATTTTCTGAGGCTAAGGCTTGGGCTTCTGCAGACTTAGAAACCTGATCTTCTGGGTAGACCCTAACTAAGCAACTCACGAGGAGGTAGATGTATAAAAGCCCAGCACCCCCAATTGTTGGTTCACACTGAGAACCCTGTCAGCCTTATAGATGGGAATACCCAAACTGGTGTTGTCATACTCTCCCTGCACTAGAAACCAAATCCTAATCCAAAAGTTGTCTGGTGAGTGTTGTCAGAACAAGGTCAATTAAATAGATAAAAGGAGAGTAAAATTTTATGTCAGTACAGTCTGGTTGTGCAACTGGAATTTTTCCACTTTGATGCTCTTGCTTAGATGGTCACTGCCCATGTTTGTCTGTGTTCCTGTAGTGAATTAAAGTAGCATAGGGGGAGGGCGGGGCAAGATGGTGGACTGGTGAGCTGTATGTTTTAGTTACTCCTCCAGGAAAGTAGGTAGAAAGCCAGGAACTGCGTGGACTGGACACCACAGAGCAATCTGACTTTGGGCATACTTCATACAACACTCATGAAAATGTGGAACTGCTGAGATCAGCGAAATCTGTAAGTTTTTGCGGCCAGGGGACCCACGCCCCTCCCTGCCAGGCTCAGTCCCGTGGGAGGAGAGGCTGTCAGCTCCGGGAAGGAGAAGGGAGAACTGCAGTGGCAGCTCTTATCGGAAACTCATTCTACTGATCCAAACTCCAACCATAGATAGACTGAGACCAGACACCAGAGAATCTGAGAGCAGCCAGCCCAGCAGAGAGGAGACAGGCATAGAAAAAAAAAACAACACGAAAAACTCCAAAATAAAAGCGGAGGATTTTTGGAGTTCTAGTGAACATAGAAAGGGGAAGGGCGGAGCTCAGGCCCTGAGGCGCATATGCAAATCCCGAAGAAAAGCTGATCTCTCTGCCCTGTGGACCTTTCCTTAATGGCCCTGGTTGCTTTGTCTCTTAGCATTTCAATAACCCATTAGATCTCTGAGGAGGGCCCTTTTTTTTTTTTTTTTCATCCTTTTTTCTTTTTCTAAAACAATTACTCTAAGAAGCCCAATACAGAAATCTTCAAAGACTTGCAATTTGGGCACGTCAAGTCAAGAGCAGAACTAAGAGAGCTCTGAGACAAAAGGCAATAATCCAGTGGCTGAGAAAATTCACTAAACACCACAACTTCCCAAGAAAAGGGGGGTGTCTGCTCACAACTACCATCCTGGTGGACAGGAAACACTCCTGCCCATCGCCAGCCCCATAGCCCAGAGCTGCCCCAGACAACCCAGTGTGACGGAAGTGCTTCAAATAACAGGCACACACCACAAAACTGGGCATGGACATTAGACTTCCCTGCAACCTCAGCTGATTGTCCCAGAGTTGGGAAGGTGGAGCAGTGTGAATTAACAAAGCCCCATTCAGCCATCATTTCAGCAGACTGGGAGCCTCCCTACGCAGCCCAGCAGCCCAGAACTGCCCTGGGGGGATGGCACTCACCTGTGACATAGCACAGTCATCCCTCAAAAGAGGACCCGGGGTGCACAGCCTGGAAGAGGGGCCCACTTGCAAGTCTCAGGAGCCATACGCCAATACCAAGGACTTGTGGGTCAGTGGCAGAGACAAACTGTGGCAGGACTGAACTGAAGGATTAGACTATTGCAGCAGTTTTAAAACTCTAGGATCACCAGGGAGATTTGATTGTTAGGGCCACCCCCCCCTCCCTGACTGCCCAGAAACACGCCCCATATACAGGGCAGGCAACACCAACTACACACGCAAGCTTGGTACACCAATTGGACCCCACAAGACTCACTCCCCCACTCACCAAAAAGGCTAAGCAGGGGAGAACTGGCTTGTGGAGAACAGGTGGCTCGTGGATGCCACCTGCTGGTTAGTTAGAGAAAGTGTACTCCACGAAGCTGTAGATCTGATAAATTAGAGATAAGGACTTCAATTGGTCTAAAAATCCTAAAAGAACCCTATCAAGTTCAGCAAATGCCACGAGGCCAAAAACAACAGAAAATTATAAAGCATATGAAAAAAACAGACGATATGGATAACCCAAGCCCAAGCACCCAAATCAAAATACCGGAAGAGACACAGCACCTAGAGCAGCTACTCAAAGAACTAAAGATGAACAATGAGACCATAGTACGGGAAACAAAGGAAATGAAGAAGACTCTAGAAGAGCATAAAGAAGACATTGCAAGACTAAATAAAAAAATGGATGATCTTATGGAAATTAAAGAAACTGTTGACCAAATTAAAAAGATTCTGGACACTCATAGTACAAGACTAGAGGAAGTTGAACAACGAATCAGTGACCTGGAAGATGACAGAATGGAAAATGAAAGCATAAAAGAAAGAATGGGGAAAAAAGTTGAAAAAATCAAAATGGACCTCAGGGATATGATAGATAATATGAAACGTCCGAATATAAGACTCATTGGTGTCCCAGAAGGGGAAGAAAAGGGTAAAGGTCTAGGAAGAGTATTCAAAGAAATTGTTGGGGAAAACTTCCCAAATCTTCTAAACAACATAAATACACAAATCATAAATGCTCAGCGAACTCCAAATAGAATAAATCCAAAAAAACCCACTCTGAGACATATACTGATCACACTGTCAAACATAGAAGAGAAGGAGCAAGTTCTGAAAGCAGCAAGAGAAAAGCAATTCACCACATACAAAGGAAACAGCATAAGACTAAGTAGTGACTACTCAGCAGCCACCATGGAGGCAAGAAGGCAGTGGCACGATATATTTAAAATTCTGAGTGAGAGGAATTTCCAGCCAAGAATACTTTATCCAGCAAAGCTCTCCTTCAAATTTGAGGGAGAGCTTAAATTTTTCACAGACAAAGAAATGCTGAGAGAATTTGCTAACAAGAGACCTGCCCTACTGGAGATACTAAAGGGAGCCCTACAGACAGACAAACAAAGACAGGACAGAGAGACTTGGAGAAAGGTTCAGTACTAAAGAGATTCGGTATGGGTACAATGAAGGATATTAATAGAGAGAGGGAAAAATATGGCAAACATAAACCAAAGGATAAGATGGCCGATTCAAGAAATGCCTTCACGGTTTTAACGTTGAATGTAAATGGATTAAACTCCCCAATTAAAAGATATAGATTCGCAGAATGGATCAAAAAAAAGAACCATCAATATGTTGCATACAAGAGACTCATCTTAGACACAGGGACACAAAGAAACTGAAAGTGAAAGGATGGAAAAAAATATTTCATGCAAGCTACAGCCAAAAGAAAGCAGGTGTAGCAATATTAATCTCAGATAAAATAGACTTCAAATGCAGGGATGTTTTGAGAGACAAAGAAGGCCACTACATACTAATAAAAGGGGCAATTCAGCAAGAAGAAATAACAATCGTAAATGTCTATGCACCCAATCAAGGTGCCACAAAATACATGAGAGAAACACTGGCAAAACTAAAGGAAGCAATTGATGTTTCCACAATAATTGTGGGAGACTTCAACACATCACTCTCTCCTATAGATAGATCAACCAGACAGAAGACCAATAAGGAAATTGAAAACCTAAACAATCTGATAAATGAATTAGATTTAACAGACATCTACAGGACATTACATCCCAAATCACCAGGATACACATACTTTTCTAGTGCTCACGGAACTTTCTCCAGAATAGATCATATGCTGGGACATAAAACAAGCCTCAATAAATTTAAAAAGATTGAAATTATTCAAAGCACATTCTCTGACCACAATGGAATACAATTAGAAGTCAATAACCATCAGAGACTTAGAAAATTCACAAATACCTGGAGGTTAAACAACGCACTCCTAAACAATCAGTGGGTTAAAGAAGAAATAGCAAGAGAAATTGCTAAATATATAGAGACGAATGAAAATGAGAACACAACATACCAAAACCTATGGGATGCAGCAAAAGCAGTGCTAAGGGGGAAATTTATAGCACTAAACGCATATATTAAAAAGGAAGAAAGAGCCAAAATCAAAGAACTAATGGATCAACTGAAGAAGCTAGAAAATGAACAGCAAACCAATCCTAAACCAAGTAGAAGAAAAGAAATAACAAGGATTAAAGCAGAAATAAATGACATAGAGAACAAAAAAACAATAGAGAGGATAAATATCACCAAAAGTTGGTTCTTTGAGAAGATCAACAAGATTGACAAGCCCCTAGCTAGACTGACAAAATCAAAAAGAGAGAAGACCCATATAAACAAAATAATGAATGAAAAAGGTGACATAACTGCAGATCCTGAAGAAATTAAAAAAATTATAAGAGGATACTATGAACAACTGTATGCCAACAAACTGGATAATGTAGAAGAAATGGACAATTTCCTGGAAACATATGAACAACCTAGACTGACCAGAGAAGAAATAGAAGACCTCAACCAACCCATCACAAGCAAAGAGATCCAATCAGTCATCAAAAATCTTCCCACAAATAAATGCCCAGGGCCAGATGGCTTCACAGGGGAATTCTACCAAACTTTCCAGAAAGAACTGACACCAATCTTACTCAAACTCTTTCAAAACATTGAAGAAAATGGAACACTACCTAACTCATTTTATGAAGCTAACATCAATCTAATACCAAAACCAGGCAAAGATGCTACAAAAAAGGAAAACTACCGGCCAATCTCCCTAATGAATATAGATGCAAAAATCCTCAACAAAATACTTGCAAATCGAATCCAAAGACACATTAAAAAAATCATACACCATGACCAAGTGGGGTTCATTCCAGGCATGCAAGAATGGTTCAACATAAGAAAATCAATCAATGTATTACAACACATTAACAAGTCAAAAGGGAAAAATCAATTGATCATCTCAATAGATGCTGAAAAAGCATTTGACAAAATCCAACATCCCTTTTTGATAAAAACACTTCAAAAGGTAGGAATTGAAGGAAACTTCCTCAACATGATAAAGAGCATATATGAAAAACCCACAGCCAGCATAATACTCAATGGTGAGAGACTGAAAGCCTTCCCTCTAAGATCAGGAACAAGACAAGGATGCCCGCTGTCACCACTGTTATTCAACATTGTGCTGGAAGTGCTTGCCAGGGCAATCTGGCAAGACAAAGAAATAAAAGGCATCCAAATTGGAAAAGAAGAAGTAAAACTGTCATTGTTTGCAGACGATATGATCTTATATCTAGAAAACCCTGAGAAATCGACGATACACCTACTAGAGCTAATAAACAAATTTAGCAAAGTAGCGGGATACAAGATTAATGCACATAAGTCAGTAATGTTTCTATATGCTAGAAATGAACAAACTGAAGAGACACTCAAGAAAAAGATACCATTTTCAATAGCAACTAAAAAAATCAAGTACCTAGGAATAAACTTAACCAAAGATGTAAAAGACCTATACAAAGAAAACTACATAACTCTACTAAAAGAAATAGAAGGGGACCTTAAAAGATGGAAAAATATTCCATGTTCATGGATAGGAAGGCTAAAGTCATTAAGATGTCAATTCTACCCAAACTCATCTACAGATTCAATGCAATCCCAATCAAAATTCCAACAACCTACTTTGCAGACTTGGAAAAGCTAGTTATCAAATTTATTTGGAAAGGGAAGATGCCTCGAATTGCTAAAGACACTCTAAAAAAGAAAAACGAAGTGGGAGGACTTACACTCCCTGACTTTGAAGCTTATTATAAAGCCACAGTTGCCAAAACAGCATGGTACTGGCACAAAGATAGACATATAGATCAATGGAATCGAATTGAGAATTCAGAGATAGACCCTCAGATCTATGGCCGACTGATCTTTGATAAGGCCCCCAAAGTCACTGAACTGAGTCATAATGGTCTTTTCAACAAATGGGGCTGGGAGAGTTGGATATCCATATCCAAAAGAATGAAAGAGGACCCCTACCTCACCCCCTACACAAAAATTAACTCAAAATGGACCAAAGATCTCAATATAAAAGAAAGTACCATAAAACTCCTAGAAGATAATGTAGGAAAACATCTTCAAGACCTTGTATTAGGCGGCCACTTCCTAGACTTTACACCAAAAGCACAAGCAACAAAAGAGAAAATAGATAAATGGGAACTCCTCAAGCTTAGAAGTTTCTGCACCTCAAAGGAATTTCTCAAAAAGGTAAAGAGGCAGCCAACTCAATGGGAAAAAATTTTTGGAAACCATGTATCTGACAAAAGACTGATATCTTGCATATACAAAGAAATCCTACAACTCAATGACAATAGTACAGACAGCCCAATTATAAAATGGGCAAAAGATATGAAAAGACAGTTCTCTGAAGAGGAAATACAAATGGCCAAGAAACACATGAAAAAATGTTCAGCTTCACTAGCTATTAGAGAGATGCAAATTAAGACCACAATGAGATACCATCTAACACCGGTTAGAATGGCTGCCATTAAACAAACAGGAAACTACAAATGCTGGAGGGGATGTGGAGAAATTGGAACTCTTATTCATTGTTGGTGGGACTGTATAATGGTTCAGCCACTCTGGAAGTCAGTCTGGCAGTTCCTTAGAAAACTAGATATAGAGTTACCATTCGATCCAGCGATTGCACTTCTCGGTATATACCCGGAAGATCGGAAAGCAGTGACACGAACAGATATCTGCACGCCAATGTTCATAGCAGCATTATTCACAATTGCCAAGAGATGGAAACAACCCAAATGTCCTTCAACAGATGAGTGGATAAATAAAATGTGGTATATACACACGATGGAATACTACGCGGCAGTAAGAAGGAACGATCTGGTGAAACATATGACAACATGGATGAACCTTGAAGACATAATGCTGAGCGAAATAAGCCAGGCACAAAAAGAGAAATATTATATGCTACCACTAATGTGAACTTTGAAAAATGTAAAACAAATGGTTTATAATGTAGAATGTAGGGGAACTAGCAGTTGAGAGTAATTAAGGAAGGGGGAACAATAATCCAAGAAGAACAGATAAGCTATTTAACGTTCTGGGGATGCCCAGAAATGACTATGGTCTGTTAATTTCTGATGGATATAGTAGGAACAAGTTCACAGAAATGTTGCTATATCATGTAACTTTCTTGGGGTAAAGTAGGAACATGTTGGAAGTTAAGCAGTTATCTTAGGTTAGTTGTCTTTTTCTTACTCCCTTGTTATGGTCTCTTTGAAATGTTCTTTTATTGTATGTTTGTTTTCTTTTTAACTTTTTGTTTCATACAGTTGATTTAAAAAAGAAGGGAAAGTTAAAAAAAAAAAAAAAAGAAAAAGAAAAACAAGGAAAAAAAAAAGATGTAGTGCCCCCCCTTGAGAAGCCTGTGGAGAATGCAGGGGTATTCGCCTACCCCACCTCCATGGTTGCTAACATGACCACAGACATAGGGGACTGGTGGTTTGATGGGTTGAGCCCTCTACCATAAGTTTTACCCTTGGGAAGACGGTTGCTGCAAAGGAGAGGCTAGGCCTCCCTATGGTTGTGCCTAAGAGCCTCCTCCTGAATGCCTCTTTGTTGCTCAGATGTGGCCCTCTCTCTCTGGCTAAGCCAACTTGAAAGGTGAAATCACTGCCCTCCCCCCTACGTGGGATCAGACACCCAGGGGAGTGAATCTCCCTGGCAACGTGGAATATGACTCCCGGGGAGGAATGTAGACCCGGCATCGTGGGACGGAGAACATCTTCTTGACCAAAAGGGGGATGTGAAAGGAAATGAAATAAGCTTCAGTGGCAGAGAGATTCCAAAAGGAGCCGAGAGGTCACTCTGGTGGGCACTCTTACGCACACTTTAGACAACCCTTTTTAGGTTCTAAAGAATTGGGGTAGCTGGTGGTGGATACCTGAAACTATCAAACTACAACCGAGAACTCATGAATCTCGAAGACAGTTGTATAAAAATGTAGCTTATGAGAGGTGACAATGGGATTGGGAAAGCCATAAGGACCACACTCCACTTTGTCTAGTTTATGGATGGATGAGTAGAAAAATAGGGGAAGGAAACAAACAGACAAAGGTACCCAGTGTTCTTTTTTACTTCAATTGCTCTTTTTCACTCTAATTATTATTCTTGTTATTTTTGTGTGTGTGCTAATGAAGGTGTCAGGGATTGATTTAGGTGATGAATGTCCAACTATGTAATGGTACTGTAAACAATCGAAAGTACGATTTGTTTTGTATGACTGCGTGGTGTGTGAATATATCTCAATAAAATAAAATAAAATAAAATAAAATAAAATAAAAAAAAAAGTAGCATAGGGGCTTTGCACTCAAACCCTGAACCTGGGTCCCTTAATGACCACCCCTGACAGCTGCTTATACAAGATACACACCTTCTTCCTCTCCTCCTCATGTCCTTCCTGGGTTCATGCCCCATGAAAGTCAAATACAAACCCCTTAATTCCCACATTTGCTTGACCAATTGCTGCAGCTCCACTCATGTGACATTATAAAGACATAGCCCCCAGGTCTACTATAACATTTCACTCCCCACCTGCTCCTGATGTGTTTTTCCAAGGTGTGCCACTCCTCTCTGTTCTGGTAGCTGTGAGTACTAATAAACTTTTCTTTCCTACTTCTCTGGTATCACTCATCCTTGCCATGTGTGACTATCCGTATGAAGATTCTAACTTACACAGTTACTCTGGATTCTATGCTTACTTGGCTGACTAACCCAATTCTGATTTGAGTCATCCTTTCTTAAGACACATTAGAATTTATAAAATTGACCCAGGTCATATTCTTTTTTATCTAGAGACATTTAAAGTTACTCTGCATACATTAAGAAAAAATTTTTTAATTTTATTAGAGAAGTTGTGGGTTTACAGAACAGTCATGCATAAAATATAGGATTACCATATACCACCCCACCACCAACACCTTGCATTGGTATGGAACATTTGTTACAATTGATGACAGCACATTTTTATATTTGTACTGTTAATTAAAGTTCATGATTTAACTTAGAGTTCACTGTGTAGTTCCAAGGATTTAAAGAAAAAAGTATGCTGTTACCATATATACAGTCTAACATTTCGCCTTTTAATCATATTCAGATATATATTTCAGTGCAGCTAATTGCATTCACAATTTTATGCTATCATCACCACCATCCATTACCAAAACTTTTCCGTCATTCCAAATAGGAATCCAGTATATTTTAAGCCTTAAATTCTCATTCTTTGTCCCTACTGCATCCTCTAGTAAACTATATTCTAGATTCTGACTCTCTGAGTTTACTTATTATAATTGTTTCAAAACACTAAGATCATACAATATTTGTCCTTTTGTGTCTGATTTATGTCACTCAACATGATGTCTTCAAGGTTCATCCATGTTAACACATGTATCAGGACTTCATTCCTTTTTCGGCTGAATAATATTCCATTGATGAATATACCACATTGTATTTATCCATTCATTTGTTGATGGACATTTGGGTTTCTTCCATCTTCCAGCAATTGTGAATAATGCCACCATGAACATGGGTGTGCAAATATCTATTTGGGACCCTGCTTTCAATTCTTTGCGGTGTATACCTAGTAGTGGGATTGTTGGGTCATATAGTAGTCCTATACTTAGCTTTCTGAAGAACTGACAAACTGTCTTCCACAGTGGCTGCAACATTTTACATTCCCACTAGCAATGAATGAGTGTTCCTATTTCTCTGCATCCTCTCCAACACTTGTTATTTTCTGTTTTTTTTTTTTTTTTAATAGCAGCCATTCTAATGGGTGTGAAATGGTATCTCATTGTGGTTTTGATTTGTGTTTCCCTGATGGCTAGTGATGATGAGCATCTTTTCATGTACTTTCTAGCAATTTGTATATCTTCTTTGGAGAGATGTCTGTTCAAGTCGTTTGACACTTTAAAATTGAGTTGTTTGTCTTTTCATTAAGTTGAAGAATTTCTTTATGTATGCTGGATATTAATCCTTTATCAGATGTGTGGTTTCCAAGTATTTTCTCACATTGTGTAGGTTGCCATTTTATTTTCATGGTAAAGTCCTCTGAGGAACAAAAGTTTTTAATTTTGATGAGGTCCTATTTATATGTTTTTTCTTTTGTTGCTTGTGCTTTTGGTCTAAAGTCTAAGAAACCATTGTCTAAAACAAGGTCCTAAAGATGTTTTCCTGTGTTTTCTTCTAGGAGTTTGATAGTTGTAGCTCTTACATTAAGGTCTTTGATCCATCGTGAGTTGATTTTTATACATAGAGTGAGGCAGGGGCCCTCCTTCTTTTTTTTGCAAATGGAGATCCAGTTTTCCCAGCACCATTTGTTGAAGAGACTATTCTTTCTCAATTGAGTGGTCTTTGCCATCTTGTCAAAAATCAGTTGGCCATCAATGTGAGGGTTGATTTCTGAGCTCTCAATTCTATTCCATTGGTCTATATTTTGGTCCTTGTACCAGTGTCATGCTGTTTTGATTACTGTGGTTTGTAATAAGTTTTATGATTGGGAAGTATGAGTCCTCCAACTTCATTCTTCTTTTGCAGGATGGCTTTAGCTATTTGGGGCCCCACACCCTTTCATATAAATTTGATGTTTGGCTTTTCCATTTCTGCAGAGAAGGTTGCTGGAATTTTTATTGGGATTGCATTGAATCTATAAATTGCTTTAGGTAGTACTGACATCTTAATGACATTTAGTCTTCCAATCCATGAACACACAATATCCTTCCATTTGTTCAGGTCTTCTTTAATTTCTTTTAGCAATGTTTTGTAGTTTTCTGTGTATAAGTCCTTTACATCCTTGGTTAGATTTATTCTTAGATATTTGATTATTTTATTTGCTATTGTGGATGGAGTTTTTTTTCTAGATTTCTTCTTCTGATTGTTCATTGCTTGTGTATAGAAACACTACTGTTTTGGGGGTGTGATCTTGTACCCCACCACTTTGTTGAATTTATTTATTAGCTCTAGTAGCTTTTTTTTTCTTCAGGATTTTCTGTATGTAGGATCATATCATCTGAAAATAGGGAAAGTTTTACTGCTTCCTTTCCAATTTGGATGCCTTCTATTTCTTTTTCTTGCCTGAATGCTGTGGCAAGAACTTCCAGTACAATGTTAAATAACAGTGGTGACAGTGGGCATCCTTGTCATGTTCCTGATCTCAGAGGGAAAGCTTTCGGTCTTTCACCATTAATTTGGATGTCAGCTGTGAACTTTTCATGTATGCTCTTTATCAGGCTGAGGACATTTCCTTTTATTCCTAGTTTTCTAAGAGTTTTTATAAAAAGAAAGGTACTATATTTTATCAAATGCCTTTTCTGCATCAGTTGAGATGATCATATATTTTTTTCCTTCTTTCTGTTAATGTGGTGAATTACATTAATTGCTTTTCTTGCGTTGAACCAACCTAGCATTCCAGGGATAAATCCCACTTGATCATAATGTGTAATTGTTTTAATATGCTGTTGGATTCACTTTGCTGGTATTTTGTTGAGTATTTTTGCATCTATATTCATAAAAGATATTGGTTTGTAGTTTTCTTTTCTTGTAGTGTCTTTATCAGGTTTTGGTATGAGGGTGATTTTGATCTCATAGAATGAGTTAGGGAGTGTTCCCGCTTCTTCAGTTCTTTGGAAGAGTTTGAGCAGAATTGGAGTTAAGTCTTTGAATGTTTGGTAGAATTTCCCTGTGAAGCTGTCCAGTCCTGCGCTTTTCTTTGTTGGGAAGTTTTTGATTACTGATTGTTCTGCTTTGCTAATGCTACCAGAATGCAAAACACCAGAAATGGATTGGCTTTTATTAAGTGGGATTTATTTGGTTACACAGTTACAGTCTTAAGGCCATAAGGTGTCCAAGGTAACACATCAACAATCAGGTACCTTTACTGGAGGATGGCCAATGGTGTCCGGAAAACCTGTGTTAGCTGGGAAGGCATGTGGCTGGTGTCTGCTCCAGAGTTCTGGTTTCAAAATGGCTTTCTCCCAGGACGTTACTCTCTAGGCTCCAGTTCCTCAAAAATGTCACTCTTAGGTGCTCTTGGGGCCTATTTTCCTCTCTCAGCTTCTCCAGAGCAAAAGTCTGCTTTCAATGGCCATCTTCAAACTGTCTCTCATCTGCAGCTCCTCTGTTCTCAGCTCCTGTGCATTCTTCAAAGTGTCCCTCTTGGCTGTAGCAAGCTTGCTCCTTCTGTCTGAGCCTTTTTTTTTTTTTAATTTTTATTTTGAAATAAATTAAAATTTACAGTAACAGTTGCAAAAATAATACAAACCCCATACACAGAACTCCAGCATACCCCAACCCCCCTCCAAAGATACCCCGATCTTTAATATTTTGCCACTTTACCATTTCTTTCTTTTCCTCCCTCCCTCCCTCCCTGTCTATTATCCATCATCTATTGCTCTGTCTTCTGAACATATAAAAGCAAGTTGCACATATCCTTGAACAAATGATATAATTCACATATACATTTCCTGTGAACAAGATTATTCATTTATGTAATCACATTAAGTGTAGTTAAGAAGTTCAAGAAATTTAACATTGATGTAAAGCTTACATTCTATATTTCATTTTTTTTCTTATGTCCCAGTTGGGACCTTTTCAGCCTTTTCTCCTCTATTCTTAGATCTCATTCAGGATCATCTATGGCATTTAATTGTCGTTATCTATTTAGACTGTCTTTTTTTTCGATTGTGGAAACATATACAGCATAAATCTTCCCATTTCAACCCCTCCCAAGCATTCCATTTAGTGGGATTAATCACATTCACAATGTTGTAATGCCATCACCTTCCCACCATCCATTACTAGAAATTTCCCTTCACCCCAATCAGAAACCCGACAATCATTTTTTATTAACTCCCCATTGCCCCTTCCCCCACTTCTCGTAACCCATACTCTACTTTTCATTTCTATGGTCGTATTCTCTGATACTTTCTTTGCGTTTACCATGGAGCTTAAATTTAGGATCTTAAGTCTATAACAATCTTGTTTTCTTTGATACCAACTTAACTTCAATAGGACACATAAACTATGTTCCTATACTCCTCCATTCCCCCACCCTTATGTAGTTCTTGTCAAAAATTACATATTTTAGATTGAGTCCAAAACCACTGATTTTATCATTATACTTCATGTAGTTTAAATCCTGTAGGAAGTAAATAGTGGAGTTACAAATCAAAAATACAGTAGTATTGGTATTTATATTTACCATGTAATCTTTACTGGAAATCTTTATTTCTTCATGTGGTTTCAGTCAATTGTTTAGTGTCCCTTCCTTTCAGCCTGCACAATTCCCTTTAGCATTTGTTATAGTACTGATCTACTGGTGATGAAGTCCCTCAGCTTTTGATTATCTGGGAATGTTTTCATCTGTGCCTCATTTTTAACCTCCAGGTGTTTGTGAATTTTCTAAGTCTTTGATGATTGTTGGCTTCTATTTGTATTCCATTGTGGTCAGAGAATGTGCTTTGAATAATTTCAATTTGTTTGAATTTATTGAGGCTTGTTTTATGTCCCAGCCTATGGTCTATTCTAGAGAAAGTTCTGTGATCACTAGAGAAGAATGTGTATCCTGGTGATTTGGGATGTAATGTTCTATATATGTCTGTTAAATTTCTGTATATCTCTCTGTCCTTTCTTTGTTTCTCTGTCAGTAGGGCTCCCTTTACTATCTGAAGTAGGGCAGGTCTTCTATTAGCAAAATCTCTCAGCATTTGTTCATCTGTGAAAAATTTAAGCTCTCCCTCAAATTGGAAGGAGAGTTTTGCTGGATAAAGTATTCTTGGCTGGAAATTTTTCTCTCTCAGAATTTTAAATATGTCATGCCACTGCCTTCTCGCCTCCATGGTGGCCGCTGAGTAGTCACTACTTAGTCTTATGTTGTTTCCTTTGTATTTGGTAAATTGCTTTTCTCTTGCTGCTTTCAGAACTTACTCCTTTTCTTCAGTATTTGACAGTCTGATCAGAATATGTCTTGGAGTGGTTTTATTTGGATTTATTCTATTTGGAGTTTGCTGGGCATTTATGCTTTTTGTACTTATATTGTGTAGAAGGTTTGGGAAGTTTTCCCCAACAATTTCTTTGAATACTCTTTCTAGACCTTTACCCTTCTCTTCCCCTTCTGGGACACCAATGAGTCTTATATTTGGACGTTTTATTTTATCTATCATATCCCTAAGATCCATTTCAATTTTTTTTATTTTTTTCCCCATTCTTTCTTTTGTTCTTTCATTTTCTGTTCTGTGGTTCTTGAGGTCGCTGAGTCATTGTTCACCTTCCTCTAGTCTTGTATAATGAGTATCCAGAATCTTTTTAATTTGGTCGACAGTTTCTTTTATTTCCATAAGATCATCTATTTTTTTTATTTACTCTTGCAATTTCTTCTTTATGCTCTTCTAGGGTCTTCTTCATGTCCTTTATATACTGTGCCATGCTCTTCTTCATGTCATTTTTATCCTGTGCCATGCTCTCATTGTTTGTCTTTAGTTCTTTGATTAATTGCTCCAAGTACTGTATCTCCTCTGATCTTTTGATTTGGGTGTTTGGGTTTGGGTTACCCATATCATCTGGTTTTTTCATATGCTTAAAATTTTCTGTTGTTTTTGACCTCTTGGCATTTGCTTTACTTGATAGGGTTCTTTTGGGATATGACGGATTATTCAGACACCAGGGTCTAATTTGTCAGATCTCCAGCTTGGTACACTTTAGCTAACCAGCAGATGGCATCCGCGAGTCACCTATTCCCCTCAAGTCAGTTCTCCCCAACTTTGTCTTTGTGGTGTGTGAGGGTCTGGTTCTTGTGGGGTCCAAATGGTGCACCAAGTTTGGGTGTGTTGTTGGTGCTGTCCGTCCTGAATGTGGGGCATGTGTCTGAGTGATTAGGGAGGCAGGGCAGCTTTAATAATCAAACCTCCCAGGTGTTCCTGGAGATTTAAGGCTGTTGCAAGAGTCTAAACCCTCATTTCAGTCTCGCCACAGATTGTCTCTGCCACTGGCCCACAAGTCCTTGGTATTGGCGTAGGGTCCCTGGGATTTATAGGTGGGTTCTTCTTCCCAGCCATGCCCTTCTAGGGCCTTTGCTGAGGGAAGGCTGTACTATGTCACAAATGTGCACTGTCCTTCAAGGGAAGTCCTGGGCTGCCGGGCCGTGCAGGGGCATTCCCGGCCTGCTGTAAAGATGGCTGAATGGGACGTGTTAAGTTCCCCCTTTTCACACAGCTCCACCTTCCCAGCTCCGGGACAATTAGCTGTGGGTGCGTAAAAGGCTATTGTCCACGCCCGATATTGTGGCATGTGCGCGGTGTTGCTGGAAACAATTCCTGTCACACTGGGTCCCTTGGTGCAGCCCTGGGCTGTGGCTCTGACCCTGAGCAGGAGTGTTCCCAGCCCACCGGGAAGATGGATGTAATGGACGTAGTTTTATTTCCCCTTTTGGCTCCCCTCTACCCTCCTCGCTCTGAGACAACTAGCAGTGAGTGCACAAAAGGCTATCTTCCATTCCAGATATTGAGGCATTCTCACAGCCCTTTCCTGCTGCACTTCACTGTGTGGTTCTCACTGCCATATCTGCAGCCGCTTTTGTTTTTTTTTTAAAAAAAAACTACACTGCCTCCAAACACCAGTCCCCGGTTTCCCCACACCACAGCATGGCTGCTGGACATTCAGCGGGCTCACTCACTCATTTCAGAATGTAGACTCTCAGTTTCACCAAGTGCACTGTCCCTGTGGATTTAGCATACCTTGTCTGGCTGGTGCATCACTGGAACTGGTGTTCTGGGTCACTTTCTGGCTTTTATCTAGTATTTTTCATGGAGGTGTTTTTTTGCCTTGTCTTTTCTAGCCATCCTCTTAGGTTCTCCTCTGTCTGAGCTTATATAATGCTCTAGTAAACTAATCAAGGCCCACACTGAATGGGTGTGGCCACACCTCCATGGAAATTATCCAGAGTCATCACCCACAGTTGGGTGGGGTGCATCTCCATGGAAACAACCTAATCCAAACATTCCAACTTAATCAACACTAATATTTCTGCCCCCACAAGATTACATCAAAGAACATGGCTTTTTCTAGGGGACATAATATATATGAACTGGTACAGTGTGTTTTAAATTTTCCAGAATAAACTTGTTTTTAAAATGTATATCATTCTAAGGTTATCAGAAATGTATAATCTGATTTCATTCTCCAACTCTGACTTACCCATGAGTCCCATGGAGAAAGTTTCCCAATTTTTATTCATGTTCCAGACAGCCCACAACAGTTTCTAACCCTCATAGACCTTGACAATAGGATGCCAACTATGTGAATATTTTTTCAGGATTTGGAGTTGTAAGAACTTTAATAATTGATTCTATTGGATTCCTGTTTATAAAAGTCTTGTCATGATAACTACGCATGTCCACTTTTTTTTCTTCATTAGAGATGTTGTGGGTTTACAGAACAATCATGCATAAAATACAGGATTCCCATATACCACCCACCACCAACTCCTTGCATTGGTATAGAACATTTGTTACCATTGATGATAGCACACTTTTATAATTGTACTATTAAGTATAGTCCTTGCTTTAACTTAGGGTCCACTGTTTGTGTAGTGTAGTTCCATGGACTTTTTAAAAAATTTTTTTTCTGTTACCATATTTACAATCTAACATTTCTCCTTTTAATCACATTTGGATATATATTTCAATGCTGTTAGTTACGTTCACAATGTTGTGCTACTATTGCCACCTTCTATTACCAAACATTTCCATCGTTCCAAATAAGAACCCTGTACATGTCACTTTTTAATGAAATAATATTCAATTAAAAAGATAATGTAAATTGATTGGTATCGTAATTCTAGTGTCACTCATATCCTTTAAGAATTTGGAAGTGATAGCTTTTGTTTTCTGGATTTGGTGCCAGAAATGAACAACTTGGCATTTTAGCCATTCTGAACTGACTTCTTCAATATGGTGATCTTTCTCATTGCAGGTTTAAGTTTATCTATTCATGGGGCAGAAAAGCGTTTGCAAATCCATCAACGGCGAAGTGTGGCAAGTCGTCCAGCGTCACGCCGCCTGCCCGTGGTCAGGCATTCCTCACTCCCACCAGGCAGAAGGTCAATAAAAATGGAGGCCAGCTCTTCTGGAATCACTAATGGGAAAACCAGGGTCTTCCACCCAGGTAAAGCATGGGGAATTTCAACAGGGACCTATTTTAGCAGCAATTCAACACAGCCTGCATTTTATTTTTATTATGTATTATTATGCCATACTTCTATTTAAGCTCACCTTTTTAAAGAGTCTTGTTTTTTTCCCCTCTCACTTCAGTGGTAAATGTCACCAGGACGAATAAAGGGAGAGAGAGAGATGAATGTATCAAAGAAGGTTAAGGCTACATTCTACGTACTGTGGTAGAATCTAAATAAAAAGTGGAATGAATAAACTCTTGTTCAGTTCAGAAGGCTTGCTGTATAATAAAACAAAATAGATATTTGGCCATTTTCCTGATAATTTGCTCTAAGATAGCCCAGGAAAAGTTCAAGCTAAAAATACCCACCTTGAAGTCTGAGTTATCTGGATTGACTTGCCCACATCCTCCTGATGCAAGGGGCAGAGACTGGAATCAGTATATTAAGTTTCACAGGTTCTGAGAAGCATCTGTGATCTCTTAATAATGTTAAAAGGATTCTATATTATAGCAAGTAATTCCGACTAAGATGTTTTGTTTGCTTGTTTGTTTGTATATTCATTAAACAAATGTTTATTGAGTGTATTCTATATACCAGGCATTGTTTTGTGTGCCGAGGAAACATTGGTAGTGAAAAGGCAACATTCCTGCCCTTCTGGTTCTTTTGGAAACTTGGAACTATGAGAGAATTCAGAAGTCATTTAGTCTAACTCCACCCAATCCTGAAATCCTTTCTATAATAGCCTGTCATGGGCTACCCAGCCTCCACAGAAGCCAAGTCCATCCTAGATAAGTCACCATCTTCTCTCTCTCGGCAGATGACCTTGTTTCCTGAGAAACCTGGGGCCACTGGGCATGAATTACTGCAGCCCCTGTTCCTCCATCTCTAAATGTATCCATGTTTGCTCCCATCCTTCCCTGGTTATTCAAGTTTCAGAAGATGAGGGCGTTCCCACCATCTTTGACCAAACCTTCCATCTATGCCCTTTAGCCTCAGCCACCACTCCTCTTGTGAACCTTGCTCATCTCCCTTTTGACTCTTTCCTCTATGTCTATGAAAAGGTTCAACTCAGGCTTTTCCCACTCTAAACATCTTCCTTTGATGCTGTACCCTTTACTCTCTCCTGCTACACTTTCCTCCTCCCTTCCAAGCCATACTTCTGAAAGAATAATCCACCGTTCTTTGCTCTGCAGTCTCGCTTCCCAGCCACTGTTCAACCCAACACAGTCCAGTTTCTAGCTCCTCCACTCTATCATAGCTATTCTTGAGGCCCCAAGTGACGTCCTTTTATCACAACGTGGTAGGAGCTTGCCAGACTCTTTTGATGCACCAGACCTGGGAGGACTACCCACTTCTTCCCCAAACACAATTCTCCTGGCTTCCATGATGGTCTTCTTTCCTGGTTCTCCTCTTACTTTTCTCACAAATCGCTTTCCTGGTTTCCCAACTGCTAGCATCTCCCTGTTCCTCTTGCCTCCCATCCCAGTACATCCTCCACACCAGAATGGTTCATCCAGAATGGTTCATCTCTGACTCAGATTTGATCCTGCCATTTATCTTACTTGTTCTATTGACTTAAGGTTTGACTTAAAGTTCAGACCTTGTAGAAGGGCAAGCCAGATGCCCTTTAGGACCTAGCCCTGCTGCTTCTCATCCTTCTTTTGTTCCCCTCCTTATGCCTTATACTTTATATTCATTCAGTGTTCAATCAGAGAAGCAAAATAAGTAGGTGATATATATTAAAATATTTATTACAAGGAATTGGCTTATGTGATATGGAAGTTACTAGGGCAGGCTATCAAAAAAGTCAGGCTGGAATTCTTGTATACAGGTTGAAGCTCCTGTCCATAAGTGGAATTTCCTCTTTTTAAAGGAAGCCTCAGTCTACTGTTAAGGCCTTGCAATGGATTGAATCAGGCCCACCCAGATTATCTAGGATAATCTCTCTTCCTTAAAGTCAGCCAATTATGGATGTTAATCACATCTACAGAATACCTTCACAGCAATACCTAAATTAGTGTTGGATTAAATAACTGAGGACTGTAGCCTATCCAAGTTGGCATATCAAAAAGACCATCCTATCGAGTCATTCTGACTTTCTTTTAGCTTTCCAAATGCATGATGCTGTTTCATGCCTCCTAACCTTTGCTCTTGCTGTTCTTCTAGGATGCCCTGGTTTTGCTTTGTTAACTTTTAACATTGTGAAATTACCTGTCTATCTCTCCATTTTAAGGTCATCGAGAGTGGGGATTCAATTATTTATCTTTGTAGCCCCAGTAAATAATTCTAGGGTAGGACTGAACTGAATCTTCATTAGCTGTTTTTGGGACTATCACAATAGCTTTCTAATTGCTTTTCCTGCCTTTCACCCAACAAATACCTACCTACTATAGGCCTTCTAGGTTACTAGGCACTCTTCAAATACTTGGGATACATTAAGTGAATGAAGCAGACAAAGGTGAATTACCTTTGGGGAGTTCACATATTGACTGGTGGAAATAGACATTAAATAAACATGATAAATAGATAAATTATAGGGTTTTTGAAGGGGATAAGTACTATGGCTAAAATGAAAAGGGAATCAGGTGGTGGGAATGGAGTGGCATGTTGTAATTTTAAATAAAGTAGTTAGAGTAGGCTGCATTTTGGAGGAGTCATTTGATCAAAGACTGGAAGGAACTGAGAGTCATGTGGATGTCTGGACAAGCTCATTCTATCAGAGGGTCAGCCACAGGACAGGGCCCAGGGTAGGAGTGGGCTTGGTAGTTTGAGGAACAGCACTCAGGCCACTGAGCCTGGAGTATAGATGGAGAGTAAGTGAGGGGGAGAGGTCAGGTCAGAGAGGTCAGATGGGTCAGGACCTTGTAGGCCACTAGGGACTTTGAACTCTTTGTGCAATGGGGAGATCTTACAAGGTTTTGAACTGAAGAATCCCCAAATCTGAATTATTTGTTAACAGGGTCACTCTTGCTATTTTTTGACAATAGATTATAGGGAGATGGGGGAAAAGGTAAGGACATAAAGTAGGAAGCCACATTAATAATCCAGTTGAGAGAAGATAGCAGCTTCAACTATGGATGGCAAAAATGGTGGTGAAATCTTGGATTCTGCATGTACTTTAAAGTTGGCCTACAGGATTTCATAATAGATTAGATGTGGAGTAGAAGAGAAAGAGCCAAGAATGAATCCAAGAGTTGTTTTGTTTTGTTTTGTTTGGGTCTAAGCAAACAGGAGGGTAGATTAGCATTAACTGAGATGGAAAAGGCTACAGGGGAAGCAGGTTTAGTGGATTGGAAGGCAAAGGTGGGACCGAAATCAAAAGCTTGATTTTGGATATGGTAATATTGAGAACTGGCAAGATCATGTGCATAGAAGGATAAACATGCCTGGAATTTGAGATATTGGTCTGGGAAAGAGACATATAATTGACAGTTTTTGCCATATAAATGATATTTAAAGCCAAGAGATGGAAGAGATGACCAAGGGAGGAAGTATAGATGGAGAAGAGGAGAGGATTAAAGGCTGAGATATGGGGCACTCCAATAGTAAGAGGTCAGAGAGAAGATAAACACTAGCAAAGAAGGCTGAGAAAGATTGACCAGCAAGAGTGGAGAAAAACCAGAAATACCATGTCTGGGTTAAATAATGAAAGTTTATTAAGAATAGAGGAATGGGTACCCAATGTTCTTCTTTTTTACTTCAATTGCTCTTTTTCACTTTAATTATTATTCTTATTATTTTTGTGTGTGTGCTAATGAAGGTGTCAGGGATTGATTTAGGTGATGAATGTACAGCTGTGTGGTGGTACTGTGAACAATCGAATGTACGATTTGTTTTGTATGACTGCGTGGTATGTGAATATATCTCAATAAAATGAAGATTAAAAAAAAAAAGAATAGAGGAATGATTATCTAGATTGAATGTTGCTAAAAGTCAACTAAGATGAAAATTGAGAATTGGCCATTGATTTTTAGTAATGTGGAGGTCAGTGGTGATTTTCCTAAGAGAAGTTTTGGTAAAGTGGTGGGGATGAAACTCTTACTGAAATGGATTTAAAAGAGAATAGGAGAAGATAATTTGGATACTGTGAATATGGACAACTTTTTGAGTGGTTTTGCTGTGAAGGGTAGTGAAGAAGTAGGGCAATAGATAGTTTGTTTTCGAAATAGCAAATCTCCAGCAGATCATTCCTGATGTAGGAGAGAGGGAGAGAATTCATAATGTGGGAGGTGGTAAGGAAGGGATGAGAGCTATGCACAAGAGGATCATGAATAGTTTTATTTGTGATAACAGGTGGGAAGGCAGAGTATATGGATGTTGGTAGGTAGTTATGTATATTTTTAGGATCTAGGAAGTTCTCTTCCAATTGTGCCAATTTTATCCATAATATGGGAGGCAAGGTCACCACTAAGAATGAAAATGGAACCAAGATGAAATGGTCACCAGAGAACTAAGAGAGAGCGAATGGACATGGGAAATATGATTGCTAGTCTACCTTAAAGGCCTATTTGAAATTGATGGTCATGAAATTAAAGTGGGACTGGTCATCATGGTTGTGGGTTTTCTCTAACCTTGTTTAGTTGCGTGGGTGAATGCATACAGTAGGTGGAGAGCTGGGTTTAATCAGAGTTGTGATTTTGCCAAGGAAGTAAGAAAAGAGAGAGATGAAATTGAAGGTACATGAAAGGAAGTGATTATAAGGATTGATTAAAGCTTGGTAAACAAGGAAGAGAAGACATCAAAGATGAGGAATATGAAATAGTTGATAGGATCAATTGGTTGGAAGTTCCAGAGGAGTGGAAAGGGCAATAGGAGGAGGAGCCAGAAAGACAGCAGGTGGTGGTCAGTGCATGGCACTGACATCATGGAGTGGGGGGGTATTGTCCTGTTATTGGTAATGACAAGGTCTAGGCAAGGGTGTGAAAAGAGTCAATGTAATAGTGTGGAGGGCAGGATCATAGGGAGAGAGAATTTCCAGGGACTGAGAAGCCAGCATATGGGAGGGATCATATATAAACTGAGTAGTTTTAGGGAAAGTGATAATGAGCCAGGAGGTAACATCATTAAGAAATCAGGGAGTGTGACCTGGGAGGCAACAGATGAGTGCACTGATAAAAGGTAGAAGATGATATAATAAGACAACATGAGTTTCAAGGCTGGGGGTGTTTAGGGAAGAGGGAAGGAGAATGGCCTGAAGTGGCAATGAGATCCAAGGAAGCTACCTACCCCTCCCCCAGATCCATTGGTGCCAGGGCTGTGGAAGAAAAACAATATCACATGAAAGAGCCATAGACAAACAGTGACCTCTGAGAAGAGCCAGGTTTCCATTAGAGGAAGAAGATGAAACTAATAATCTGAATAATTGGTCTCTTGACTGATGATGGACAGAGAATTCTGGAGATCCCAGTGGGAGGGATTCAGAGGATGAGGAGTTGCCTTCAGTGGCTCTCTCAAACTAATCTACCATATCACTCCAAAGTTCTCCTCCAGAGAAATTGATTAATATCAATCCTCCCCTGCTTTAAAATCTTTATGGCTATCCAGAATAAAGTGCAATCTTGTGAGTCCAGTTTTTCAAGCCCTCTCCAATTTAATTTTAAGCCTCTGTACTCTTCCAGTCTACCTCCTGCTTTATTCTACTTTAACCATCCACAGCTTTTCACTATTTCTTTAGTGGTCTTATATGCTTCCATTTCTCTGCCATTGCTCAAGCTCACCCCCACCCCCAACTCTCTCTGGAATGCTCCTTCCCCAAATAAATCTCTTTCTAGCCCTTCTCATTCCTTAAAATCTAACTCTAATTCTACTTCCTCCAGGAAGCCTCCCTAGATCCCACTGGTCAGAATTGATCTCTCACTGTTCCATGTTTCCACAAAATTTGGAAGCCTTATTAAAATCCTGCTTTTAGGGTTTTGTAGTTCTCTTGGAAGGCTGGGCCTATATCCAGTTTATCTTTGTATCTTCCATCATGCTTAACCCAAATATTGTACAAGATTCCTACTAAGTGATTATTTGTTGCTTGTCAAAATCTATTCTGCCCACTGGTTATAGGTTTGCATTCTGAAGTTATGCAGAATAAATCTAATTCTTCTTTCATATGATATTTCTTCAGTTGTTCAAAAACTCATCCTGAACTATTTGCCAACTGAAACATTTCCTAGTTTTTTGATTGCTTTCTTGAACAACATGGTTTTCAGATTCTTTGTTATCCTACCCACTCTGCTGTTATAAACAGAATGTTTCATTACTGCGTCTTTGAAAATACAGTGCCTGAATTGGAATAAAATATTCTGTTTGTGCTTGACCTAGACAGAGTAGTCAGTCTGTCCTTTCCTTGAACTGACATCCTGTACTGATATTAAAATAATACAAAATTAAAGAAATGTTATTAAAGTATTTCTTAATGGTGTAATAACCAGCATGGGATAATTTAGCATATATAAAGTCACTGCTCTCACCTTTAAAACACATCATTACATTTATCTATCCGTCATTTTGTCATAGATTTTCAGCCCTACACGTATTGACTGTTGGTTGAAAGTATAAATAAAGGCAATCCTGTTAACACAGAACTTTACTTTTAAAAATAATTTTAAACAAAGTACACTTGGAAACCTATTTTTTATAACTGTACTTTAAAGTTATATTATTCTGTCAAGCTAGCGCACAATTTCAATTCCATCTTTTTTATTTTTAGCATACTTACACTAATGCATCATAGCTCTCTATAGAGAGATTATAGAATAGCTCTAAAACTGATTTTCTTATTTGTGGTGAATCATAGATCTTAGAAGCAGCATGGACATTTTAGTCATATCAAGCCTATTAAGTCATCCATATACTTTTTATAATGTTAATAATCTCGCTTCCCAAAGTACTCTCTAAAAGCCCCCTCAGATTGGTTTTTAAGTACAAAAAAGTATGAAAGTTTGTAGATTTTCCATGTCATCAGCCCTAAACAATTTCAGTTCATTTATCTCCCTTTTATTTTTTTTTTTTAATTTTAAAAACCTTTTTATTTTGAAATATTTCAACTTATAGGACAGTTGCAAAATAATATGAACTGTGTACAGAGAACTACAACATACACCCCTACCCGGATACCCAGATCCAACAACTTATAATGTAAATGATACATTTACCGTATCATTCTATCTATCCATCCATTTCTCCATATGTCCATCCATCTGCCTGCCTGCCATCTATTTTATAAATATTTGAGAGCAGGTTGTATATATCGTGCTCCTTGAACATTTATTAATTCCATGTACATTTCCTAAGAACAAGGAAATCGACTTATGTAACCACCTTAGGTACAGTTACCAAGTTCAAGACATTTAGCATTGATATAAAGCTTACAGTCTATACTCCAGTTTTTTCATATGTCCCAATAATGTCCTTTTGCACACTTTCTGCTCTGTTGTTAGATCCAGTCCAGCATGTATAGCATTTAGTTATTATTGTCCCTTTAGTCTCTCTTATTCTTTTATAAATATGGAAACCTACAATGCAACATGAGTTTTCCCATCTAAACTACTCCCAAGCATGCAGTTTAGTGGGGTTAATCATACTTGTCCTACACTCACCACTGTCTATTAACAGAACTTTACCATCATTCCAAACAGAAACCCTGTACCCATTATGCATTAACTCCCCATTCTCCCTTCCCACCCCCTACCCTGCCCCTGGTAACCTGTACTCTACTTTATGTCTCTCTGAATTTGCATATTCTAGTGATTTCATATAAATGGTAAATTCCAGTAACTTTTTTAAATTCAGTTTTATTGATATATATTCACATACCATACAGTAATCCACAGTGCACAATCAACTGTTCACAGCACCATCATATAGTTGTGCATTCATCACCCCAATCAATTTTTGAACATTTTCCTTACTCCAAAAAGAATTAAGAATAAAATTAAAAGTAAAAAAGAATACCCAAAGCATTCCACGCCCTCCATCCCACCTCATTTTTCATTTAGTTTTTGTCCCCATTTTTCTACTCATCTGTTCATACATTGGATAAAGGGAGTGGGAGCCACAAGGTTTTCACACTTACACAGTCACACCATGTAAGCTACATAGTTATACAATCGTCTTCAAGAATCAAGGCTACTGGGTTGCAGTTCAACAGTCTCAGGTATTTCCTTCTAGCTATTCCAATACACTAAAAACTAAAAAGGGATATCTATATCGTGCATAAGAATGCCCTCCAGAGTGACCTCTCAACTCCATTTGAAATCTCTCAGCCACTGAAACTTTATTTTGTTTCATTTCACTTCCCCCTTTTGGTCAAGAAGATTTTCTCAATCATATGGTGCTGGGTCCAGGCTCATCCCCGGGAGTCATATCCTGCATTGTCAGGGAGATTTACACCCCTGGGAGTCATGTCCCAATAGGGGGAAGGGCAGTGAGTCACCTGCCAAGTGGGCTTAGAGAGAAAGAGGAACCACATCTGAGCAACCAAAGGTTCTCTGGGGGAGACTCTTAGGCTTGGCCTCTGCTTTGCAGTAACAAGCTTCATAAGGGCAAGCCCCAAGATTGAGGGTGTGGCCTACTAAATTGTTAGTCCTCAATGTTTATGAGAATATCAGTAATAACCCAAGTGGGGGAGTCCAACATTTCCACATTTTTCCCCAGTTCCTTAGGGGGCCCTGCAAATATATTTTTTTTCTTTGCCCAAATTACTTTGGGATGTATTGGGATTTCACACTAACCTGTACAAACTACCAGATCTCACTTCCTATTCCAAGTTCCATGTAATTATGGTGTTTGAATAAACTGACCATATAAGTTAAATTATTTAGTGTGCTGCAGAAAATATAGATCCTGCACTAAATAAACATCTCTTCCCTCAGTTTCACACAGAAGTTGAAGTTTTAAGGCACAGTCAATATCGTCCTTTACCCTTTGGCCTGATTTGCCTTAGTCCTAACCAGATCTTCTTCATTCATATCTCTAATTGAAGTCTGGACTCTTTTTCAGCTTTTTGAACATTTGCTGTATGATGTACTACTGACATTCATAGCTGCCGAGCTCTAACTCCAGGTTTCAGGTGTCACACAGATGCCCAAATTTCCAGAGACCAACCAGGTTATACACAAAGAGCTCAGCATCACAGAATTTGGAGACAGCCGTTACAATTCAGGAATAGATGTGACTGCTGTAAGAGCTTACAATCTAGGGACCATTACAGTAAGTGTTCCCCTGGTAAGCTGTGCTCTAAGATCCAATTCTCAAGAGTTTGTACATTGTAGTTAGCCTATATTAGTGAGGCATTATAATGTTTGTCTTTTTGTTTCTGTCATACTTTGCTCAAAATGCTGTCCTCAGGATCCATTCACCTAGTTGCATGTCACACAACTTCATTCCTTCTTGCAGCAACTCAAATATTCTATTGTATGCATACACCATAGCTCACTATTCTGTTCATCAGTCAGTGTACCCTTAGGCCACCTCCAAACATTGCAAATCATGAATACTGCTGCCATAACCACCGGTGTGCAAATGTCCATTCATGTCCCTACTCTCAGTTCTTCCAAGTATATACCCAGTAATGGGGTTGCAGGACCACATGGCACCCATGTACTTAGTTTCTTGTGGAACCACCACAGTGTCCTCCAGATAGACTAAACAATTCTACTTCCCCACCAACAGTAAATAGGTACATCCCTATCTCCATGTTTTCTCCAGCACTTGTATCCCTCTGTTCATATTTTTCCCTGAAATTTTATAGCAATATATTCACATAACGTGCAGTCATTCACAGGGTACAATCAATTGTTTACAGAATCATCATATAGTTGTGCCTTCATCACTACAATCAGTACTTAAACAAATTCATTACTCCAAAAAATTTTTTTCTTAAAAGGATAATAAAATGAAAAAAAAATTAAAATACAGTACAATACAATAATAAGGTCACATAACACCACTACCAAGAATCCTATACCCCTCCCCTATATCCTCCTCTCATAGACATTTAGCTTTGGTATATTGCCTTTGTAAAATTTTATGGAAGCATATTACAATGTTACTGTTGACCATAGACTCCAGTTCACTTTGATTATATTTTTCCCCAATACCATCCCTTTTTCAACACCTTGCAAGGTTGACATTCATTTGTTCTCCCACATGTAAAAACATTTTTATATTTGTACATTTAGTCATCATCATAATATCTAAGTTTCACTAAGATAGACAGTCCTAGTCATTAATCATCTATCTTTCCTTCTGGTGTCACACTTGCCCCTAGCCCTCCTCTTTCAGATTTGCTCACAGACATCTTTGTTCAGTGTACTTACAATATTGTGCTACCATCACACAGTATTATGCTCTCTGCTTCTAGATGTATACAGTCAATCCTGTTGAACAGTCTATATTCCTTCAGCATCAAATGCCTGATCTCTACTCTTTTTCTATCTCCTGGTAACCTGTGTTCTCAGCTTTAGCACTCAAAGTTTGCTCATTAATGTTAATTCATATTAGTGAGACCATACAGTATTTGTCCTTTTGTTTCTCGCTAACTTCACTCAACAAAACATCCTCAAGGTTCATCCATGTTATTATATGTTCTATGACTTTGTTCTGTCTCACAGCTGTGTAATATTCCATCGTGTGTATATACCACAGTTTGTTTATACACTCATCTGTTGGTGAACATTTGGACTGTTTCCATCTCTTGTCAATTGTGATTAATGCCACGATAAACATCAGTTTACAAATATCCATTTGTGTCTTGGCTTTCAGTTCCTCTGAGTATATACCTAGTAATGGAATTGCTGGATCATATGGCAATTCTACAGCTAGCTTCCTGAGGAACCACCACACTGCCTTCCAGAGTAGCGCACCATTCTACCTTCCCACCAACAGTGAATAAGTGTGCCTCTTTCTCCACATCCTCTCCAACACTTGTAATTTTCTGTTTTTTGGATAATGGCCATTCCAGTAGATGATATCTCATTGTGGTTTTGATTTGCATTTTCCTAATAGCCAGTGAAGCTGAGCATCTTTTCATATGTTTTTGATCCATTTGTGTTTCCTCTTCAGAAAAGTGTCTGTCCATGTCTTTTGCCTATTTTTAAAATTCAGTTTTATTGAGATATATTCACATACCATACAGTCATCCATGGTGTAAATCAGCTATTCATAGTACCATCTTATAGTTGTACATCATCACCCCAATCTATTTTTGAACATTTCCCTTACACTAGAAAGAATCAAAATCAGAATAAAAAATAAAAATAAAAAAAGAACACCCAAATCACCCCTCCCATCCCACCCTATTTTTCATTTAGGTTTTGTCCCCATTTTTCTACTCATCCATCCATACACTGGATAAAGGGAGTGTGATCCACAAGGTTTTCACAGTCACACTGTCACCACTTGTAAGCTACATTGTTACACAGTCATCTTCAAGAATCAAGGGTACTGGATTGGAGTTTGGTAGTTTCAGGTATTTACTTCTAGCTATTCCAGTATATTAAAACCTAAAAAGTGTTATCTATATAGTGCATAAGAATGTCCACCAGAGTGACCTCTCAACTCCATTTGAAATCTCTCAGCCACTGAAACTATTTCGTTTCATTTCACAGCCCCCTTTTGGTCAAGAAGATGTTCTCAATCCCACGATGCCAGGTCCAGATTCATCCCTGGGAGTCATATCCTGTGTTGCCAGGGAGATTTACACCCCTGGGAGTCAGGTCCCATGTAAGGGGGAGGTTTTGCCTATTTTTTAATTGGATTGTTTGTCTTTCTGTTGTTGAGTTATAGGATCTCTTTATATATTCTGGATATTAAACCTTTATCTGATATGTGGTTTCCAAATATTGTCTCCCATTGCATACACTGCCTTTTTACTTTTCTGACGAAGTCCTTTGATGTACAACAGTGTTTAATTTTGAGAAGATCCCATTTATCTATTTCTTCTTTGGTTGCTCGCGCTTTGGGTATAAGATCTAGGAAACCACCTCCTATCACTAGATCTTTAAGATATTTCCCTTCATTTTCTTCTAAAAGTCTTATAGTCTTAATGCTTATGTTTAGGTCCTTGATCCATGTCAAGTTAATTTTTGTATAAGGTGTGAGATAGGAGTCCTTGTTTATTCTTTTGTATATAGATATCCAGTTCTCCAAACACCATTTATTGAAGAGGCTGCTCTGTCCAAGTTTCACTGGCTTGACTGCCTTATCAAACATCAATTCTCCATTGATGAGAGGGTCTATTTCTGAACACTCAATTCGATTCCATTGGTCGGTATATATCTTTATGCCAGTACCATGCTGTTTTGACCCCTGTAGCTTTGTAGTATGCTTCAAAGTCAGGTAGTGTGAGACCTCCCACTTTGTTCCTCTTTCTCAAGATATTTTTGGCTATTCATGGCACCCTGCCCTTCCAAATAAATTTAGTTATTGGTCTTTCTATTTCTGCAAAGTAAGTTGTTGGGATTTTAATTAGCATTGTATTGAATCTGTATATCAGTTTAGGTAAAATTGCCATCTTAACTATATTTGGTCTCCCAATCCATGAACACGGTATGTTCTTCCATTTTTTTAGGTTCTGTTTGATATGTTTTAGCAACTTCTTGTAGTTTTCTGTGTATAGATCTTTTGTGGCTTTGGTTAAGTTTATTTGTAAATACTTGATTCTTTTGGTTGCTATTGTAAATGGAATTTTTACTTGATTTCCTCCTCCTGTTGCTCATTATTTGTGTATAGGAACACTACTGATTTTTGCATGTGGATCTTGTAGCCTGCAACTTTGCTGTGTTCATTGATTAGCTCTAGTAGCTTTGCTGTAGCTTTTTCTGGATTTTCTACATAAAGGATCATGTCATCTGCAAACAGTGAAAGTTTTACTTCTTCCTTTCCAATTTGGATGCTTTTAATTCTTTTTCTTGCCTAATTGCTCCAGCTAGAACTTCAAGCACAATGTTGAATAACAGTGGTGACAGTGGGCAACCCTGTCTTGCTCCTGATCTTAGAGGGAAAGCTTTTGGTCTTTCCCCTTGAGTATGATGTTAGCTGTGGGCTTTTCATGTATTGCCTTTATCATATTGAGAAAGTTCCATTCTATTCCTATCCTTTGAAGTGTTTTCATCAAAAAAGGATGTTGAATTTTGTCAAATGCCTTTTCTGCATCGATCAAGATGGTCATATGGTTCTTTTGCTTTGAATGATTGATGTGGTATATTACATTAATTGATTTTCTTGTGTTGAACCAGCCTTGCATACCTGGAATAAATGTCACCTGGGTGTGGTGTATAATTCTTTTAATGTGATGCTGAATTCGATTTGTGAGCATTTTGTTGAGGATTTTTGCATCTAGATTCATTAAAGAGATTGGTCTATAATTTTTTTTTGTAGTGTCTTTGTCTGATTTTGGTATTAGGATGATGTTGACTTTGTAGAATGATTAGATAGCTTTCCCTCCTCTTCAATTTTTTTTGAAGAGTTTGAGCAGGATTGTCACTACTTCTTTCTTGAATGCTTCATAGAATTCACATGTGAAGCCATCTGCTCCTTGGCTTTTTTCTTTTCTTTTTTTTTTTTTTTTTTTTGGAGCTTTTTGATGATGACTGACTCAATCTCTTTACCTGTGATTGGTTTGTTGAGGTCATCTATTTCTTCTGGAGTCAATGTTGGTTGTTCATGCTTTTCTAGGGAGTTGCCACTTCTTCTAAGTTGTCTAGTTTATTAGCATATAGTGGCTTATAGTATCTTCTTATTTTCTCCTTTATTTCTGTGGGGTCAGTAGTTATGTCTCCTGTGCCAGTTTGTATATATTATGGCCCAGAAAAAGCCATATTCTTTAATGCAGTCTTGTAGAGGCAAAGGTATTAGTGTTGATTAGGTTGGAACCTTCTGATTGAGTGTTTCCATGGAGATTTGACCCTCCCAACTGTGAGTGACACTTTTGATTAGGGTGTGACCTGTTGATTGAATGTTTCCATGGAAATGTGACCTTGTTCATTCAGGGTGGGTCTTGATTAGTTCACTGGAGTCCTATAAAAAGAGCTCACAAACAGAGGGACCTGAGAACAACTGAGAGTGACATTTTGGAGATAGCTGCTGCTTAGAGTCACAGTTTGAAGATGGCCATTGAATGATGGTTACATTTTGGAGAATGCCATTTTGAAATGCAACCTGGGAGTGAGCAGACACCAGCCACATGCCTTCCCAGCTAATAGAGGTTTTCTGGATGCCATCGGCCATCCTTCAGTGAAGGTACCCTATTGTTGATGCCTTACCTTGGACACTTTTTGGCCTTAAGACTGTAACTCTATAACCAAATAACCCCCCTTTATAAAAGCCAATCCATTTATGGTTTTTGCAAAATGACAGTGTTAGCAAACTGGAACATCCCCTTTCCCATTTCTGATTGTATTTATTTGCATCTGCTCTCTCTCTCTCTCTCTCTCTCTCTCTCTTTTTTTTTTTTTTTTTGGTTAGTCTAGCTAAGGGTCTATCAATTTTGTTGATTTTTTCAAAGAACCAACTGCTGGTTTTGTTGATTCTCTCTTTTGTTTTCCTGTTCTCAATTTCATTTATTTCCACGCTAATCTTTGTTATATTTTTCCTTCTGTGTGCTTTGGGGTAAGTTGCTGTTGTTTCTCTAGTTTCTCCAGGTGAACAGTTAATTTCTCAATTTTTGCTCTTTCTTCTCTTTTAATATAGGCATTTAGGGCAATAAACTTCCTCCTCAGCACTGCCTTTGCTGCATCCCATAAGTTCTAATATGTTGTGTTTTCATTGTCATTTGCCTCGAGGTATTTACTAACTTCTCTTGTAGTTTCTTCCTTTACCCACTGGTTGTCTAAGAGTATGTTCTTTAGCCTCCATATATTTGTGAATTTTCTGACCTTCTGCCTGTTATTGATTTCCAACTTCATTCCATTTTGATCTGGGAAAGTGTTTTGTGTAATATCAATATTTTTAAATTTGTTGAGACTTGCTTTGTGATCCAACATGTGGTCTATCCTAGGGAATGATCCATGAGCACTTGAGAAAAAAAGTGTATCCTGCTGTTGTGAGGTGTAGTGTGGGGTGTAGTGTTCTATAAATGTCTCTCAAGTCAGTTCACTTACTGTACAATTCAACATCTCTATTTTGGTATTGATCCTCTGTCTAGATGTTATATCCATTGATGAGAGTGACATATTGAATTCTCCAACTATTACTTTAGAGGTAGCTCCTTCCTTCAGGGTTGTCAGCATTTGCCTCATGTATTTTGGGGCACTCTGGCTTGGTGCATAAATATTTATGATTGTTATGGCTTCTTTATGAATTGTCCCTTTTATTTATATATGTTGTCCTTCTTTGTCTCTTTTAATTGTTTTGCATTTGAAGTCTAATTTGTCTGATACTAATATAGCTACTCCTGTTTTTTTCTTGTTATGTGTGTGAAATATCTTTTTCCAACCTTTTACTTTCAGCCTATTTTTGTCCTTGTGTCTAAAGTGAGTTTCTTGTATACAGCATATAGATGGGTCCTGGTTTTTAATCCATTCTGCCAGTCTGTGTCTTTTAATTGGGTTGTTTAATCCATTAACATTTAGTTTTATTACTGTAAGGGCAGTACTTTCTTCTACCATTTTGTCTTTTGGATTTTATATGTCACATCTTATTTTTCTCTCTCTCTCCTTTTACCCTTTCTTATAGTCTTCATTTCTACACTCTTCTCCAAACCTCTCTCTTCTGTCTTTTCCTATCAGCCTGTAGCACTCCCTTTAGTATTTCTTATAGTGCTGGTCTCTTATTCACAAACTCTCTCAGTGTCTGTTTGTCTGAAAATATTTTAATCTCTCCCTCATTTTTGAAGGAGAGTTTTGCTGGATATAGAATTCTTGGTTTGCAGTTTTTCTCTTTCAGCATTTTAAATATTTCATACCACTGCTTTCCCGCCTCTTTGGTTTATTCAGAGAAATCTATACATAGTCTTATCAATCTTCCCTTTTATGTAGTGGATTGTTTTTCTCTGCTGCTTTCAGAATTCTCTCTTTGTCTTTGACATTGGACAGTCTGATTGGGATCTATTCTTTTTGGGGTGTGCTGTACTTCTTGAATCTGTAATTTTATGTCCTTCATAAAAGTTGTGAAATTTTCAGTGATTACTTCTATTATTCTTTCTGCCCCGTTTCCCTTCTCTTCTCCTTCTGGGACACCCATAACACATATATTCATATGCTTCATGTTGTCATTCAGTTCTCTAAGACCCTGCTCATATTTTTCCATTCTTTTCCCTATCTGTTCTTTTGTGTGTATGATTTAGAGTGTCCTGTCTTCCCGTTCAGCATCTTTTCTTCTGCTTCTTCAAATCTACTGTTGTTTGTCTCCATTGTGTTTTTCATCTCTTCTATTGTGCCTTTCATTCCCATAAGTTCTGCTATTTGTTTTTTCAAGCTTACGAATTTTTCTTTATGGTCATCCGGTGTCTTCTTTATATTCTCATCTCTTTTGCCATGTCTTTCCCGAGCTCATTGATTTGATTTTTGAATTGATTTAGGAGATTTGTTTGATTATTAATTAGTTTCAATTCCTGTGTCTCAGTTGAAGTGTTAGTTTGTTTCTTTGGTTGGTCCATGTTTTTGTGTTTCCTTGTATGGCTCATTATTTTTAGCTGTCTAGGCATCTGATTTTCTTGATTAGTTTATTCTGGAGCTCATTTTCACTCTTTTACCTAGGGTTTTCTTGTTGGTCAGCTTTTTTCTCTATTTGTTCTTTGACATTTAGTTCAACTTATTCTGGATCGCTAACATAGCTTCTGTTTAGGTGATCAGAATTTTTCACCTCTTCTTTTCTGGTTCTTGCTCTGCCTCTATGTAACCTTTTTGTGAGAGGGTCCCCCCAGATATGATGGACCCCAATCTGATTTTTCCAGTCCAGACAGGCCCAGGTCTCAGGAGGAGAGTGTACTTCACATCACATTTCCCTGAGACTGACACCCTGTGTCAGTGTCTCTGTGCTTTTCCTATCCTGTCCTACAGGTGGCACTTGTCAGCCTGCAGCTCCCCACCAGTGTAAAGAGGTGCCACAGGTGCCTTTAATTTCCTCAGACCATGTCCCTGACAGGACATGGCTGACTCAAGCTGGTTTCCATTTTCCAGCCCATGGGGTCTGGGTTCTTTGAAGGAGGGCTGCAACTTGAGCTGGGCCCTGCCCCCCCCCACCCCTTTTGTTGGGGAAGTTATGCCATTTAGAGAATTGTCTCCCCATTTCTTTGCCTCTCTGACCTATCTTAGCTCTACCTTTGCCTGGGTCCAGTGGCCAATTGCAAATATTTGTAGCTTTCTGTAATGGGCTACTTAGAATAGTTATTTCAAAAAAGAGAAAAGAAAACAAAATCCCTTTTCAAGGCCTTTCCTCACCCCCCAAGTTTTGTCAGTCCCAGTGTAGACTATTTAAAGATATGCCCTTTAGGCTATTATCTCTTTCACCTGAATAGTTACTCTGAGGTAACTTTAATTCTGCCCTTGTCTGGGGCAGTGCTGAAACAGGAGCTCTGATGGGCTATTGAAAAGCAAAAAGATAGAGTTGGAGAGCAAGAAAGGAAGACCTTTTGTTGCTCTCTGACTCTTGCTTGCTCTTCAACTCTTTTCTTGCTCTCCGACTCTTGCTTGCTCTCCAACTCTTTTCTTCCTCATAACCCTTCTCAGAGCTGGACCCCAGATCCCCAGGTCTGCAGATGGGAGTTTGTACCTGTTTCTATATGCCCCTTTTTCTTGGAGCCCAGCCCTTTTCCAGTATTCTGACCACCTCCAACTCCAAAAGTCTCGGTTTTTTTCTGCTGTTAGCCCCACCTCCTTTCTGCCTAACTGATAGCTCCTGGTTTCTTTCATGCCTGCTCTCAGTTTATCTGTGCTTGGAGCTTTTATTCAGCAGTCTGAGTTTGGTAATTAATTCTGCAGTTGGGGCTGGGTTGAGCCCCTCCTTGCTCCAGGAACAGATTTTTTTTTTTTCCCCTCGGGGAACCAGCTCCAAGACAGTTTGCTGTGCCTGGTGGGGAGGGACACCAGCCCCTGGCCAGGGAAACTTGCAGGTTTTCACTGCAATGTCAACCATACCACCCATTCCAGACTGGTGTACGACACATGACCAGTCACAGACATCCCTGAAACGGCTGTTCCATACAGTTCCTGGCTATTTATCAGCTGCCCTAGAGGAGTAACAAGATTCCACACCTCACCACTCCACCATATTGCCCTACCTCTCTCTCTTTGATTTTAATAACATTTCTGAGTGCCTGCTATCTACTAACAAATATTTATTTGGAAGACACCTCTTTGGTGCTAGAATAGTTCAGAACTCTTAATAAACATTGACTTCAGGGAGCTCACAATCATGCCCAAGAGAGACTATCAGTCAAGATTCTTTGGTTTTCAGCAACAGAAACCAATATTTAATTCAAGCAAAGAAGCAATTTAAATTTGAAGGATGTGGATGCAAAGTCTAGAAATCAACTTGGATAAAGGGCAGAAACCAAGAAAAGAACTACCTGATTGTCTGGAATGAATAAACTCTTACCATGATTCCTATTTTTGCATTTGGCTCAAGTTTCAAAGATCTAGGAGAGATAGTCTAACTGAACAAAAGGAGACCTCTGCCTTCAGCCTTGAGAATGGGAGACAGAGCTCATTGATTTATCCTCCCACCTGGGCTGCACACAGTGAGGGACAGGCACTTCCCCTGAAGGAAGTAGAGATGATGGTAGCAAAGGGAAATGGACTGTGGAAGAATGTCCATGGTAGAGACCTGTATGTAACTGTATAGAACAGAATTCAAACGGTGTTAAGGGCTGGAACATAGATATAAAGTTGTGGGAACATTCTGACTGAAGAAATTTATCAAAGATTTAAAAGGCAGATGGCCTACAAATCGGACTTTAAAGGTCAATTAGAATATCAACAGGAGGACAGGGGCATAGCTGTTCAGATACAGGGAAGAGCATAATAATAGACAAATATATTTTACTGGTTATGAGTACAAGTTTTGTTGTTAGGAGTTTAAAACCCAAGTGTGTTACCTGATACCTGCGACACCTTGAAAAATTACTTATTCTTTCTGAATCTGTTTCTCATCTGTAAAAAGAGGATACTAATACCTATTTCACAGTGTTAGGGTAGTCAGTTTAAAAAAAGGGCTCCCAGTTAATTTAAATTTCAGAAAAGAACAAATACTTCTATAGTATAAGTACATCCCAAATATTGCCTGGGACACACTAATGACTAAAAAATTATTCATTGTTTATCTGAAACACAAATTTAACTTGATTCCTTGTATTTTTATTTGTTTTAGCTGGCAACCCTACAAGTGTTGTTATGGGGATTAAATAAAGTAATTCATGCCAAATGCCCACTATGATCATTGGCACAGGATAGGTGCTCAATCAAAAGAGGGAGTGATTATTTTTGTTGCCATCCTCATCATAGGCAAAATTCCAAATCCTGAAAATGAGTGCAACCCAGAAGCATTTCTTGCTCAGTCACCACACCATAGAGTAATTTCCCAATTAACTTGTGCTGCAACACAAATTATATGACCTTTCGTCTTGCTGTATGGACACAGGAGCTGTTCATTGTCTTCTTGTGTTTGTGTGGTTTCTCTTTCCTTGTGATAGTTTCAGATGTTTCTTTATGTATTGACTTCATTTTGAACTTAACCTTTAGCTACTCATAATTAATGAACATTATTTCCTATTCCCCTTATAGGCCAATAATAAAAGTGTTAAATGGCTCCAGACTTGGGAACACTGAAAGATCAAGAGCAGAGTAAACTGAAACAGTGATTGCAGTTTTTTTAATTTGAAACTGTAAAGCTTAGCAAATATAGATCAAATTATCCCAGTTTAATGATTATGCCATATAAAATAGAATTGGAATCCTTCTGAGATCTGAACTGTTTCTTTTTGCTTTTCCTTTATCTGTTAGGCCCATCATACAGTCCAGGAGGAGTGGCATTAGTCATAGAATATGCCCTTTCTTCTCTTTTAGAGTTCATAAAAGATGCTTTGCTAATATGTTTCATACTTTCCCAAGTAAATTCTAACACAGTCCCTTTAATCTCCCCTTTAAAACCTAAGTGACCCTTTTCTACTTAATACCTGTTTATTTTTCCTTATATAGATACGGGATTTAAATGCTGAGGCATGTTGATTTCACAGGAGAGGGACTTTAGCATTTGTTGTTTCCAGTGTTCTAGAATGACTGTAGTATTCTCTGCCTACATAGACATTAAATACGTAGTTTGACAATAGTAAAATTCTAGCTACATTTTAGTAAACACTCTACCATATTCCCAACCTCAAAAATTATTACTCAGATTGCATTCATTATTTAATTTAATTCCTATAATACCCCATGCAACTATACCTATTTTATGAATGGGGAAACTAAGGCATTCAGAAGGTTAAGTAACTTGGTCAAGATCACACAGCTAGAAAGTGATGGAAGCAGGATTCCAGCTCAGGCAGTCTGACCCCAAAGCCTGCACTCTCATTCAATGTGTTTTATTACCTTCTTCTTCAAATGACTCGGTAGCTGTATCTCTAACAAGTTAGTAACAAAGCCTTGGAAAATTTAAATTAAAACGCTGATAGTTAAGACCTTGGTATAGGAAGACCATACTGAAGAAGGGACCTGTTGGCTTCTTTTGAAAACCCAGTCACATTAACTGGGTTATTACTTTTTCCTATTTAAACACTGCTCCATTTTGTAGCTTTGTTGTTGTTGTTGTGTTGTTGTTGTTCTATTCTGCTTTGGACTTTGATTTTTCCATCCTTCCTTTTTCTGGTTCTGATAGTATGGAACTTGTTCCTGTTACCCCAAGTTTCAAAGATTACTTTCTAGCCTTCATGTTAGGGCCTCATCTCAAATTAGGGACCAGATTCACTTCAGCAGGTGTCTTTCATATCCTGTTTCATGCCTTAAAATTACAGGCTATGGGGGGAGAGGAGCAATTAAGGACAGATTTTAAAAGAGAAAGATAATCAAGAAAGACCTATCTCTAGTTCTTACAAGATGAGAGTCAAGATACAACTCACGCTCTAGGAAAGAAAAAAGTAAATGTATGGCCAATCTTTAGAACTATAATAATCATGAAACCACCACCCTACCGTTAGATGATGCTCCATTGTTCCCAGAGGGCTTTCACAAGTCTTTCTTCTACATCTCAGGTCTCACAGCAGTGCTGTGACGTAGAATTCCGTATTTTACAGGAAATGAAATTACTTGCCCCAAAGTTCAAAACTAGTAATTGATAGACCCTAGACTAGAACCTGTGTCTTTAATTTCTTATGGGTGTTTTCTTCATTGTTCCAATTTATTTTTTTTCAAAGATGAGCAAAGGTCGAAGAGTGTGAAATTTGGTGTTTTCTCATCACCTTATCTGGAAACAGACATTTTATTGAGAAGAGTGTCTGAGGCTTGTTGATTGAACCTAAGGAATCTTCTCTTCTTGAAAGATCTGAAACTTGAATGAGAAGATATGTTTGCTATCCTTTTGGGAAATGAAGTTCTGGTGTGGCTGGAAGATAAGGTCTTCCACAAGGCTTTGAAAGCATATGGAAGAAAAACTATGTGGGCTCCTTTGGACTTCTGTTTATTTCTCATTGTGTTGAAAGTGATTGTGGTGTCTTTCAGAACAGTTAGCACTGTGGTTTAGAAATAACACTAATCATCCTTCATTTGAATCGCTTCCTCTTTAAGTGGATTTTTTTTAGATGTGTGATGTGAATTTGGTAAATAAGGGGGTGCTTAGGAAAACAAGTTATTTTGAGCCTTAGCAAATGTGGGCCTTGGTATCTGTGCTCCATTGCTATGGTTTTCTGAGTAACAAAACTGTGTTTTCTAAAAATACATACCAAATTCTTCCCTTAGGCATTTGCATTTTCTTTCCCTTTGCTTAGGGACATATATACATAGTTTGATCTGATACATTTAGAGAGAATTTTCTGAAAAATCTTTCAACAACGTTTACAGCAGCACAAGACATGAATGAAGAAAAGCCACAAAGAAAACCAAATGATTAATTTCTGGAAAGAGGATTGTGTTTTATGGAATTTAAAAATGTGTCCTCCCCCAGGGCTATTTCAAATTATTTATTTATTTAGGAAGTATGATATTAGGAAGTAAAAGACTACTATTTATATTTCTTAATATAGCACATTGCTGTGCATAGAATAAAATGATTAATGCACATAAACCCTTTCTACTATCTATGCTGTTGCAAAGTAATTTCTGGTTTCTAATTCCTTATGGTCAAGATCCCAAAGTCATGGCATTTTGGAGCTAAAAAGGGTCTTAGGGTCACCTATCCAACTGAGACAGAGAGGTATAGAATGAATTAACCAAGCTGAAATTAACCAAGGTGAAATTATGTGTTAATGAAAAAAGCTGGGTCCAGGTCCCAGTTTTGAGTACTTTGCACTAAGCCTAATTCATTAATTTACCAATGAATTCTATTTTACAACTCCTCAATTCAAAACAGTATTCAAGGTAGCTTACCAGAGCAGAAAATTCCTTTCAACTTTAATAAAAGTTTGATGAGACAGTACTGTTTTTGCATTTTGCAGATGAGGAAAGTGAGGCTTGAAATGATTTAGGTAGCTAGTTAGCTCAAGATCATATAACTATAACTAGCGGCGTTATTGCTTAAAGGCTTAAGCCCTTAACTATGGTGGGTGGTCAATGAATATTGAGCTTCTCCTATGCTTAATTTGCTTAGTTAGAGCTGAGAGGCAAATGCTTACAATGCGGGATCCTGGCCCTTGTGAAATTTGTGGTCTTGCCAGGGCCATACTCCATTCATTTGTCTCAAGTCTTTCTTTATATCCAGATTTAACATGTCAGTTAGAGAGTAAATGATAGTGTAGTGAAGCTGAAAATCTCAAAGTTTTTATCCTGTAACCCCTCCTGTTCCTCTCTTCCTCTTCTCTGCAAGAGTTCCCATCAGCACAGCTACCGACCTCAGCATCTAGGAGATGGGAAGACACCCCAGAGCCCTGCCTACGTGGCTCACAAATCTTTCTACCTTTGGGAGTTCTGCAGCTCCGAAATTCAGACCTTCTTTGGAACTTATAGTGCAGGGATGCATTATAACTGAAGTGGTCACGATTTTGCCAATTCTGGGAAATGTGGATGCAATTTTGTTGGTCAGCTATTACTGACTAAAGCAGTGGGATGATTATTCCATTTTAGACCCGAGAAACATCCTCCTGCTATTAGCCGAATATGGTTCTCTGGTTTACACAGAATTGGGTCCTGAGACTACTCGGTGTTAATCATTTGAGAGAATATCTATTAGCATTATAGTAATTACATGGGTAAAACAAGCCATTTATTCCTGCTAATAAGAGCCAAGCTTTTTTGTAAAAGAATGAATGACAGTATCTCTAGATTTATTGTTAGGCAACACTAATAATGTGAAAGAACATGACTCTTGTGTCTTTTTACAATGGCATTTATGAAGCATCCTCTATGTGAAGCCTTTTTAGATTATGCACATTAAATAGATTTTGGTAAGCACTATAAATGAAGTTAAGAAACAGAGATGGAAAGGCTTTCCAGAACCAGTGAAATATGTCGTGCGTAAACCTAGGGGTTTCCAATTCCAGGTCCCCCAGAAGGACTGATTTCATTTCCTTTCTTTTTTCTTCAAAGACTCATCTTGGACACTGGCTGATTGCAGGGAAAGTCTATACGGGAGACAGAATGCACCTCCCTCCCTTCTTAATACCATTTTCCATCTTAATATCATCATAGGAATCCTGAAATCACTTCTGGGGAGTTCAGAACAAAACTCCCAATTTCAAACTTGTTGTCTTTGCAGCCTAACTCTAAAGGTACTACGTCAGGATTTATTTTAGATATTTTGCTCAAGTTTTGAAATATCACTGCTTCCTAGTCTGTAATAAAATGCTACATTTGAGGATTCAAATATCTCAGGACAGGAACTACCAATAAATACAGTATAGACAGATGCTCAGATCTAGCATTGTCTATTTATTCTGAGGAAATTATGGAATATAGCACTTGCCCCCTTGAGCTTACTTTACAGATTTCCCACTCCTTGCATTACATGAACTAGGTAAGATTTGATTTGTCAGACTCTTTTATTTCTGTTTCAACTTGGAATAACTATTGTAAGTCCAACCTATAGGATTATTTTTAAAATTATTTTTCTTATTTAGTTTAGGCCCTAAACCTGGATTAGGCTCCTCATTTTGCAGAGAGGGAATATGCCACATAAAATTCTTAGTTGAGTGCCCTAACACTATGGGCCAAATTATTTATCTATGATTTTTACTAGAACCTCTAAGAAATTTCATTCTCTATTTTACAGATGAGGAAAGTGAAGCTTATTGAACTCATTATTTGATGGCTTATGGTCACCATAAGAGCAGAATTCAAATTCACATCAGTATAGTCCAAAATCTGCTTTTGAAGCCACATTGTGTTAATTTACAAATATAACATCTGTCTATATTTGATGGAACAGGAAATTGATTTATAAGTAATTTATTCAGTTAATAAATTAAGGTAATCTAATAGAATAACAAAGATAATGACTGAAATATATGGGTGGTGGAGGACAAGTGGGGAGTAACAGTAATGTAAGATATATTGTTATGTTTCATGGCAGAAAACAATAAGTAATACATGAAATTGATAAATCAGGAAACAGTGAAATACACAAATGGAGGTATCTGTTTTAGTTTCCTAGGCTGTTTAAGCAAATACCGTAAAAATGGTTCAGCTTAAACAATGGGAATTTATTCGCTAATGGTTTTGAAGCTGGGAAAATGTCCAAATCAAGGCATCGTCAAGGCAATGCTTTCTCATTGAAGACTGTGGCCTGCCAGGGCTGGCTGCTGGCAATGCTTGGTTCCTCTGTCACATGGCAAGGCACATGTAAGTGTCTCCTGGTCTCTTCCTTCTCTTCCAGCTTCTTGCTTCCTGTGACTTTCTCTCTGTCTGAATTTCATTCTCTTATTATGGACTCTAGTAATAGGATTAAGACCCATCCCAACTGAGGTTGGTCACACTTTAACTGAAGTAGTCTCATCAAAAAGGTCCTACTTACAATGGGTTCACACCCACAAGGATGTATTAGATTTAAGAACATGCTTTTCCAGATACACACAGCTTTTTTTTTTATCATATTTTTTAATTGTATAATATAGTATATATATATACATAAAAGTGACAATTTTCTAAGTGCAATTCAACAAGCTGATAGAGAGCAAATTTCAAAGAATATTATAGGTTACAATTCTACAGTTTCACTTATTTCCTTGTTATGAAATATAGCATACATATACAAAAAGGTAATATCTTTCAAAGTATGATTTAGCAAGTAGATACATAGGAAATTTCCAAAGTTATTATGAGTTACAGTACCATAGTTTCAGTCATCTCCTTACTCTGAAATATAACATATATACAAAAAGGTACAGCTTTCAAATCAAATTCAATAAGCAGCTATAGAACAAACTTCAAAGGATGCCATGGGTTACAGTTCCACCACCTCAATCCTTTCCCTCTAACCATTCTAACACTCTAGCAACCAAGAAAAAGAAAATTGTATAAAGGTTCAGTATTTATAATCCTTTGTTAAATTCCATGTTGTTTGTTGCTACCCCTTCCTCTAGTTTAATCACTTTCCTGATCTTCAGGGATGTCTAGGCAGTGACCACCCTAACCTGTTCAGGTTTAAAAGGGGTGTCAACTTTATGAGCAAAGGGGACACATATAGTTGGTGTTCTTGAAGAGGCTATTGCCTCTGGGTTTTGGGACTTAGGTGGCGTAGGAGCACTCTGAAGGATTTAAGTTTCTGAAGAATAAATTTAGTGAGTGAAACTTTTATAGAGTCTCAAAGAGGGATCTGGGTATTCTTTAAGGTTTTCAAGAATACCATTGACTTGGGCTTATCATATTGTGGTCGTTTGGCATATCTTGGTGAAACTTGCATTGGAATGATCTCCAGAACAGCCTCTTGACTCTTATTAGAATTCTTTTAGCCACTAAAACCTTCTTTTGTTGCCCTTCTTTTCCCCCTTTTGGTCAAAAAGGTATTCTCAATCCCTTGATGCCAGGGTCAGCCTCATTCCCAGATCCATGTCCCATGTCACCAGGAAGACTCATTAGTCTGGGGGGTCCTGTCCCATGTTGGAGGGAGGGTGATAAACTTATTTGCAGAGTTAGGCTTAGAGAGAGAAAGTCCACATTTGAGCAACAGAAGAGGTTCTCTGGAGGTGACTCCCAGGCATAATTACAAGTTGGCTTAGCCTCCTCTTTACAACCATAAGTTTCACCCAAGCAAGCCTCAGTATCAAGGTCTTGATTTATAAAGTAGGGGGTTCCTAAGTTCACATAGCATATGTTATAGCCACGATAATCCATCCATGTCCCACATTATCATCACTTAGTTGTACAATTCTCGTCACTCTCCATTTTAAACAATTCTCTTGACCTAAAACATCTCTACACACAGCTTTGAGCCACCACCCTCCACCTTCTGGCCCCCCAAAAGACATGTTCTTTCTATTGCAAATTATGTTCATTCCATCACAAGATCCCAAAATTGTGCTAAATACAAAGTATCATCAAAATTGGTCATGGGCGTGGTCTGTCCTGGGACACAATTCCCCTGTCTGTTGACCTGTGAAACCTAGAGAACAAGTTATCTGCTTCTGACACACAACAGAGGAATAGGCATAGGATAAACATTCCTACTGCCATAGAGTAAAATTGGAAGGAAAACAGGGGTCATGGGTCCCAAACAATTCCCGAACCCAGCGAGGCAGACTCCATTATATTTCAAAATCTGAGACTCATCTGTGAAATGATGTTTTGTCCTCTGGGCCTGATGAAACAGCAGCCAGATCCCTTCCAAATGCTTGTGCAGTGGTCCTGCTCTCTCCAAACGCTGGGGCACAGGCTCTACCCTCTCTGAGCACTGGGGTGGAGGCATTCTTCCTGAACAACAGGGTAGAAGACTTGCCAACTGACCCTTTCCACACACATGGGTGGGCCTGCTCTCTTGAGCTGAGAAGATATCTTCTGTCCAGATCTCAGCTTCCATGTTTCTGCCCTTGAAGTTATTCTTCTTTCAGTTTGTCCCTTCCCTGTCCCTTTTAGTCCAGGCTGGCAGTGGTTCCATTCATACAAATTATGCAAAAAAAAAAAAACTTGTTGGCCTTGCATGTAGTTCACAGGGTTCGAAACCATCAGACAATAGAGCCTTCCATAGATCCTTCCTGCATAATTGCATTTCCTATCCTGACTTCCCTGAAATGACTGACTGGTCCCATGTTCAGTTAAATCCTCACATGGAGCACTATTCTCTGGGAACTTGCTTTTTGGAGGCTCAGAATTTTCCAAGCCATCACTTTCTAGTTTCTTTGTGCCCAAGAGTTCTGTCTTCAGGTTATCCCTTTCCTCTTGCATTTTATTATAAGCTGCAAGGAGAAACAAGACTACACTTTCCACATTTAACTTGGAAATCTCCTCATCTCAATTTCCAAATTGATTGCTTTCAAATTCTGCCTTCCATGCAACATCAGAACTCAATTTCACCAAGTTCTCTGTCACTTTAAAATGAAGATCGCCTTTCCTCCAGTTTCCAGTAACACATTCATCATTTTCTTTCGAGGCCTCACTGGGAGTACCTTTAGCATCCATATTTCTTCAAAGACATCTAAGTTTTTCTGTCATGCACCTCACAATTCTTCCAGCTTCTACCAGTTACCCAATTCCAAAGCTATTTCCACATGTTTGGTATTTGCAATAGCAACACCCAACTCTCCTGGTGTCAAAATCTGTTTTAGCTTCCTAGGCTGCTCAAGCATATACCATGAACTGGTTCTGTTTAAACAATGGGAATTTATTTACTTATGATTTGGGGGCTGGGAAAATGTCCAAATCAAGGTATCATCAAGTCAAGGCTTTCTCCCTGAAGACTGTGGCATTCCAGGGCTGGCTGCTGGCAATCCTTGGTTCCTCTGTCACATAGCAAGGCACGTATCTGTTGCTTCTCTTCCAGCTTCTTGCTTCCTGTGGCTTTCTCTCTATCTGAATTTCATTCTCTTAAAAACAACCTGGTAATACTTAGGACTTATCCTGGTTGAGATGGGCCACACCTGAACTGAAAAAGCCTCATCAAAAGTTCCTACTTAAAATGGGTTCACACCCACAGGAACTGATTATAAGAACACATTTTCTGGGGTGCATACAGCTTCAAACCACCACAGTATCCAAAAGAAATAAAACCAGCAACTGTTAAAAGTGGTCATATTGGGAGAGCAGGACTAGGGTTGAGAAGGGGGTAGGGTTGGCAGCTATTGATTTTCATTATATAGTACAACTTTTTGTACTTTGAGATTTTAAAAAACCATTTATTATTTGATAAATTTAAAAAGAATATCTTGCACAAAAGCAAATATATGATCTAGAATATGTTTTTGAGAGTAATATACAGATAACCTATCAAGGTGCCTTCAAATTGTAGACTAGGATGGAAAATAGCATTTTCTTAGTCTACATCTATTAGTAGCAATATGAAATTGCAGTTAAAGAGCATTCATTGAGCAATTAGTATACTTAATTACCTATTCTAGGTTTTGTAGGAGATACAAAGTTGGCTACAGTTTGATCCCAGGCCTCAAACATATTACAGTCTAGTTGAGTGTGATAGATATGATTTTAAAAATCTAAATACAGAGGAAAAGGGATTCATTTTTTTTTCTATCTCTTCCACTATGTGCTAGGTACATTACCTACCCTATTTTTTATGGTAACATGTACCATAGAAAAGATAAGAATAGATTTCTATGTGGGTTCAGTGGATACAAAAATGGTATTTAATTGTCAGGAACAAGAAATGCTTCATGAAGCATAAAGCATTTGAGGTGGCCCTTAAAAGTAGAAAGATTTCTATAGACAGAGGCATTGACATATTTGCTAATACAGAAACTCATATTTGGAGCTCTTTTTGTTGCTGTTGTTCTACTTATATATAAGCACTTAGTTAAAATCTGTGCAAGCCAGATACAAGTCTACAGTGAATTTTAAAATATCGTTTGCTCAGCTGAAAGATCTTTTATTAAATGTAAGTGCTGTTTTCAAGGTACTTTGATTTAAATTACTTTTGCCTTTACTTATATTGCAGAATCATTATTGACAGAAGAGTATAACCTGTCCTAACCATCAAGAATGAGAAAGGCTAAAGGCAAATTGGATGTCACATGAATTTTTGTAGCTGTTTTTGGTTTTTTAAAAGTGTTCAGTATGTTTTACACATTTTTAGGAATCTTTGCAGCTTCCATTTTTAATGCAGCTTATTTGCTTAGTTTCCTTGGGATTGCACTTAGTTGTATATCAATTATTGAGGCCCAATTGGGTTATATTTTATTTTAAAAAATCTTCGGGTTGAAATCATGACATCCTTACCATCTTGCCTAGTTTTGCAGAGCTTTGTGTTTTACTCAAAGTCAGAGACATCCATGACTACGGGAGGAACTCAGGTTCTCAAATTACTAGAAATAACATCAAAACCCTATAATAATAAGTACATAAATATATAAATAATCAAAGTAGACATACAACTTTTAGTATATTGAAGTCATTTATTCTCCTTCACTTGGGCAATGTGTGCTAAAGGTGAATATTGTGCTAAAGGATTCATTTGGAAAAGGCCTTGCCTACTAATTGCTCTCCATTTGGGAAAGCTTACAAAAGCTCTTGTTTTACATCATCCCCTGCTGTGTCATCTTAGACTAACAAATGGCTTATGGCCAGAAGTTGCAGGCCATTATATTAAACTTTATGAAAGTATATTTTCTATTTAGGGCACAGGAAGAAAAATATGTTATATGTTAGGGAATCTAAATGTGATCTTGATGTTTACCATGAAAATGAAATGTTGCATCCTGCAGTTTGGAGCTATTTGATTTAAACATTTTATGAATTGCATTACTTTAGAAAATCTTTTATATTACATTGAGTATTTAATATCTATGGTTTAATGTCTGTAGTCTTTATGTTTTAAGTCTTGATTCCTGAACTCTAAAAGTGACTTTAAAATTATAAAAATATTTTATGTTTACTGTGAAAAACTTAGAAAAGATAAAGAATAAAACAAAATCTACCCATAACATCATAGCTCAGAGATAACTTCAATACCCATTTGATGAATTTTCTTTCTATTTTTTTTTTTTTCTGGTCATGTAAATGGCTGGGTGTTTTAAAATATTCTTTGGATATATTTATATCTGTATCCTTGTATCTGTTTTCCTAATTTTTTCATTATATTTTGAGCATTTCCCCCATGTCATTAAGTATTCATTAAAGGCAGAATTTAATGACCTGCATGCCTCTTTTATGTTATTTCTTTTGGGACTTCTTATACTGTCTTCCAGCTTTAAAAAACTATTATACAATTTTAGTTATTAAAATTGTAGTTATTTAGTATTCATAAGTACATGACTATGACAAACAACAAATAAATAAATTGAGCTTGTTTTTATTAGTCTATTTAGGGAGTCATTTGACACTTATGTTAAATAATAGTTTTTATCTGATCCAAAGTAATAGAATGTGGAAATATTTGACAAATCCAAACAACAGCCTATATTTGTGGCCACTTGGTTCTGGGTGAAATTAAAGACTAGTTAAGAGCAAGTATTGGTATTTCTTTACACCAAGAAATACTACTGTGTGACTTTGGGCAAATTACCCATCTCATTGAACCTCTCTTTCGGGTTGCAGTACAGATTTAGTGAAATAATAGATATAAAGTTAATATCGCAGAGCCCGTAGGAGGTATTGGATACTCTTGTTAATTTGTTGTTGTTGTCTCTATGAGGTCTTTGGCCATTGTACAAACAAAGGAGACTAGCCTTTGTTGGGGTTGAAAAGCATCAAAACTTTTCCCTAGCCATTTGAAAAAACTGGCATGGAATAAAAAGGTGAATAACCCATTTTATTTCTGGACCAGCAGAAAGCCACCTTTATTTTGTCCAATCTGAGAAGTTCAGTCCCCCAAGTAACTTCAGACTTTGCGATGGGACAACTGCGTGCATGTTTGAAAAGTTCACTGCTGTGTCTGCATTGTTAAACAGCAGTGACTGACAGTCACTCTTGTGCATGCTGGGCTTCCTAGGAACTGACTTACAGCTTTCTTCTCCTTATTCAATAGCTAGGTATTCTCTGTATAAATGCAAGTGTTGCTTTCATAAATTATTATGGGTGATAATAGTAATGACTTCCATTTATCAAGTGCTATGTGACAGCTAAGAGCTTTCCATGCATTACCTCATTTAATCCTCATGGCTGCTCTGAGAGGCTGTTGTTACCATTCCTATTTTATATGTGAAGAAACTAAGGTTTAGAGAGATTCCCTGTCAGCAAATAAGAATCTGAATGCTGGTCTGTCTGACTCCAGAATCTGAGCTTGTAATAGCTAAGCTATAATGCATTTGTTTCAGGATTACTGCACAGCCTCATTCATTCATTCAGCTTGTATTTGCTGAGCGCTTACTCCATGCAATGCACTGTTCTAAGTGCTGGGGTTATCACGTGAAAAGTCCCCACCCTCCTGAAGCTTACCTTCCAATATATTATGTTACTTGTGTCTGTTTCCCTCCTACAAGGTATGTCTCTGTAAGGCAGTTACTGGGTCTTATTCTTGAGTTTTAGGGATGTAACTAAAATTTTATCCATGGCTAAGAAGAATTCCTGGGCTTATGGAAGGATGATTTCTACAAAATTTTTGGACGTTAGGGCATTTATTTTAGCATTTGCTTTTAGCAGCTCCAGACTCCTAAAATTGCAGATGTCCTTAGTAAGGATTACTTTCAGTAGCATTTAGAGGTTTATTACTGTTAATGATAGAGCTATTTTTTTTTTTTTTATTATCTTGGCTTCTTTGGCTTTCTTTAAATGTTCTAAAGATATGTGGAACATCATTAAAAACCTCTGTCTTTCTCTAGAACAGACCAAAACTTTATCAGCAACCATGTAAAAGAGGTTTAATTACTCCATAGAATCAATAAAAAGATTCTGTGTGGAAAATAAATGATATAGCAGAGAAGTTGACTGTGAAGAAAACAGTATCAATCCTTATATTTCTGTGATATCCAGAATATTAAATCCTTCCCTGAGAATAAATTATTACCAATTTTAAAGGAGATGGTATCATAAAGTGTTTGTGTTGAATGTCACTTTTTAACCATGTGGAAGCTGGAAATAGTTTTCTTTGTCCTTGGTTGGAGGCTGAACTGTTACATTCTTCACCCAGAAATTACCATAAATACTCTGAAATTTGTGTCATTGTAAAAAACAAAAGCAAACAAACAAAAAACACAGTTTTTGCATTGGAAATAAAATTGACAACTGAACCTTGTTGGTCCCAAAAGGAGCAAATGACTACTAAGGTCCCTCATTTTTTTAACATCATTTATCCAAGAGGGAAGATCATTAACAACCCAACTGGCTGTTCATTTTGGATTTTGACATTGCTTCTCCTTGGGACCGTGATGCTGGGTTCTCTTGATAATCAGTGCAAACTCCATGAATATCTTTGTTTCTCTAGAAGGAGGTGTGGATTTGCAAGGCTACCAGCTGGATATGCAAATACTACCTGACGGCAGAAAGAGTGATGTGGACTTTTCAGAGATTCTTAATGCAATACAAGAAAGTAAGTCTCACTCAAATTTTAAATTCACCATGAAAGGACAAGCTATAATACTTGGGAGGGGTAATAAAACCAGAAACCTTAGATGGCACCCTCTAAAACAAGCAAACAAACCAAAAAAACATAAAATGATTTCTTTAAAAGAGATAATATGCAAAATAATTTTGAGACAGGAATAGATGGTCAGTGAAATGGGGATTTAATTTGTGAAATGGAATCACATCATACCGGGATGTTTGAAGAAGCCTAGCAGAAAAACTGTACTGGAATTATATACTTGGTGTATTTAGTATGCTATAGCATTAACTCAATCTCTGGGTATTATATTTTTTTAGATTCTTTGATTAATCATAATCAAGCTAAGAAAAATCTTCAAGAAACCAGAATACTGTTCCTTTACTCAAATGTAAGGTATAAAATTAATGTTGCTAGAATAAATTGAAATCAGGAATTCATTCTCCAAAATGAATATCTGGAGTAATTGATGATTAGCCAAGTCCCAGAAGCATACCTTTTTTCTGAGCATTTTGATTAATCAAGGTTTGGTCTTCTCAGACTATATTATTTGTGTTTTATACTTTTCACTTATAATAGTATCATAATCTGTACATTTACCCAAGTTATAAGTATGAGTGACACAATATCACATACCAAGTCATTAACATTTGTGTTATTTTCAAGCTCTGTTTCTAGATAATGGATACTTCTCTTGAAATATCAAATACTATTGTATAATATTGGATTTGAGGGATTCAAACTTCAAAAACATTATATAAAGAACCACCGCATTATTTTTGTGATACTCTCAGTTTTGACACATTACATATCTACATGTGTTTCATTATGAAGAATTTAAAGGATTTTTATAGTAGTTATTCCCATTTGTCATTATATTATCCTCTTAACTTTATGAGATATTAATATCTCCACTTTACAGGTGGAATAATTGAGACTGGGAGAAATTAAGTGACAAGGTCACTCAATAAATAATGGAGGCCAGACCAGATTTGGGGCTCTCTTATTCTTCATTTAATTCCTTCATGAATGTGCTCAGTACAGAATTTAAGCACATTGAGCTGAAGGAGCCTGCAGTTGAAGATGAGACTACTTTTCAGAGAAGTACTTTTACTGAAGAATATAAAAGGAGCAGTTATTTGTTCTGGTTGGACAATCCCTTCATATTAGGTTAATGAATAAAGGAGAAAAAATTTTCCCCAGAAAAATCAAAATCAAATTAATAGACATTGAGAAGAAAATAACTTTTTATGGAAAGTTTTTAAATTATGCAATTATATCATTTCATTTGAAAGATGATAGATTATATAGTGCTCAAAGGATTTTTAAAATTTTTCAGTAAAGGATAAAAATTGGCTTCTATACAAGTGCTGGGGAAGAGCTTAAATCTTTTTAGGGCTGGATAAATTTATATTGAAATGAATTAAATGTTTAATTGGGATATTTTTACAGTTATTTTTACTAGCAGATCTCAATAAAGATACATTTGTGTATTTGATGCTAACTGTTCAGTAGTTTAGAATGGCGACTTCTTTATGAACAGATAGAGAAGTATATGAGTACTTAATGTCTAAATTTAAAAATAAGGAAAAGGAATATCACTTCACTTTAAAAATGCCAATCAAGTTTTTTATATGTTTGTGAATTGTTTAATGCTTTGAAACCTACTTATTTATTTTCTTGTTGAAAAAAAGTTTTTATGCAGAGTAGATTTAGGAAACTACCCACCCTTCTAGGTCATTTCTGGTAGGAAAGATTTGGACCATTCATCTATCTTCAGTCTCTTCTTAAGTTCCAAATATGATACAAGTGTTTAACCCATTCTATGTAAACAAACAAACAAAAAAACAGAAAAACACAAGGCTTGCTTCTTTAAGGGACTGTACCTTAGATTATTGCATAAAGAAAGCTTTAAGAGGGTTATAGAACTTTGAGCATCAGTGTAACTCCTTCTCTTCTATGAACATTTCTATTGAGATTAGCAGGATGATGGAAAGATTTCGCAGTTTTCTTAGAATTTTGTGGCCTGTATGTATGACCTTCAAGATCAAGCTAGAATTGTGTGTGTGTGTGTGCGTGCGCGCGCACATTGGTGTTTGTTTCAAACATTTATTGACACGGGGTAGGCTGGCCATTGTGTTTCACATACTGCCTATTGTCCTTCTTAAAACAACATTATTTAATAGGAGATACTATTTTCTCCATTTTACAGTTAGAAAAAACTGAGCCGGTCTGTCAAACACTGTATGGGTTAATATGTGATGGAGTCAATATTCAATGCTAGGTCAGCCCCTGTTCTGTTAAATAAAATAATAATAAAATGATTAGGAAAAATGAAATATTTTGGATTTTTAAAATCTTGTATTGTTACATCTTGATTCAACAATTCCTCCACCATTCTTCTACATTATAAAATATGTTTATATATTTTTCCTATAGTGCTTATTCCCTAAGTATACAAAAGATCTATTGTTTCAAAAGATGTGTCAGATTGGCTAGCATGCACATTGTTTTTCAACTTTCCCAATAATGATGTACAGCATAGAAAAAAGACAAAACGTTATTTTATCCATCTGTTCATCTATCCATCTCTCCACCAAATATTTGGGGAGCACCCTTCATGTGCCAGGCACTGTGCTAGACACAGTACTTTAAAGTGGTGATGACATGATTTGGTGCAAACTCCATTAAAGATCACATCTTGTTTGTTGTTCAAAATGAAAACAACTTGATTGCTTTCTGGTAAAAAAAAAAAAAAAAAAAGCCACTTATTTGTGGCAGTTTAATGTAAGAGGGTGTTTGTGTGTGTGTGTGTTTGTGCACTTTCTTGATGTTATTTTTCCCCTCCCTCTCCCTTCTCATCCTTTTACTCCCCATCCCAAGATGGCAACCAGGTCCCTGGACCTCCTTTGTTTCAGCAGAGTTTTTTGTTGCCTAAAGTTCTTGGCTTTTGTTTTCAGAAAGCCTGAGCTTCAGAGGGGCTGACAGTTGTTGGATAGGAGGAGAAGACACAAATAGAGAGACACGAGGGATTTCCTAAGACCGACTCCCTCTGAGTAGCATGCAGAGGGACTGTGGTTTCTGGTGGGGCAGGTGGAAAGGGAGGAAATGGCTGTGCTGTGCGCCTGGGAGACTGCACCTGAGACATCTAAACTCCCAGCCAAGGCAGAGATTCCCCAGTCCTGGGAAGTGGTAGATCCTCGAGAATGCAGGGAAATTTGAAAACTCTGGAAAGGTGGCCGTCTCATCTTCCTATTCCTTGTTGTATTCTCAGTACCTTGAACACGGAGAACAATGGCTAATCAATAAATATTGGGTAAACAGATGAGTGAATGAGTGAATTATACCACAGGCTTGGAAAGCAGGCAGCTTAGCAGTAGCTGATAAAGCTTGGAGACGGCCCTTTATGAAACCCCTGAGACCACTGTACAATCCTGGATACCTGAGTTGGGAGGGTGGCAATGTTGGTGATGACAGAAATTAGATTGTCCACCAAGCCAGAGGGATGGACTCTTGGGGACAAATTTAACCTGATGCAATGATGACAAAATCACAGGTCATTCTTACTCTTGAGTTTGTTCAGTACGATTCAAACCCTCTTGATTTATTTTGAAACTGATTTATTTTGAGTTATTTAAATTAGCCCCATAGTCTGAAACTTTAGCATGCCTGCTTTATTACATACAGGTATATCATTTATGATTTTAAAAACTGCATTTTAGCTACCAAAGTTTTAAGATTTGCGCATTGTTTTGAGATGTAAACATTTTTAAATCTTTCATTCTGAAGTTAGATTTAGAACCACGTCATTAAGATCTGCAGTCCAAGAAGCAGGTACATTTGTGTGTACGTGCATGAGCATTTATTATGTTATCAAACCATTGTGAAGTACACCATCCAAACGTTCTGCAGAACATTTAATTTCTTGCTTTAAAATTATTACTGATGCCCTTCCTTTCCTCGAGGTCTTTCTTGCTCCCACTGTTGCTCTTTTACCCCCCTGCTTTATCCTTAATTTTGATGGTTCCCATCATACCCTGGCAGACATTATTGTCAAATTCCGTTAGGTTCTAACAAATGAGAGAGAATAGAGGGTAGTATTTGAAATGAGAACTCAGGGGTTAGTTGGATTGTTGGATCATTGTTATCCTGTGGTCTGAGGCTTTGTGCTTGTCCGTGTCCTTTGTTAGCCATATAGCTGTGACTGCATAGGTGTTGGTCTGCGCTTCTGTGACTGAGGAGACTTGGTCATTTCTTACTGATATTGAGTGAGTTGTTTTGAATCCAATTTCTTGAGCCCTGATTTCCGGTTTCATTTTCAACCCTTACAGTCAGAAGGGAAGATGGGGCAAGACAGAGGAGAGGACAGATATATATTAAGTGTATAATCTTGTCCAACAACTCTGTGGTTGACCTTTTACTTATATTATTTTATTTCCTCTTCACCTGTATTTGCCATACTGTTCACATCTTTAGAAGGGACATACTTAAAGTTAATCTATGTTAAGCCCTTAAGATAGAGCCGGCATGTGGTCAACACTATTTAAGTGTTGGCCTCCACCTTCCTCTTCATTCCTTGCAACAATCCTGGGTAGTAAATGGCCTTATCCCCATTTAAAAGATAAAGACATTAAAGCTTGAAGAAGGTAAATAACCCAGTATAATAGCTACTAAGAGGAGGACTGGTGTTCAAACCCTGTCTGAATCCAAAGGTCATACTCTTTCCAAAGAAGAGAAAATTATGCTCAGTAGGCTTTGAGGGTCTTTATTGCAAAACCCCATTGACCTCGTTTCATGTTGTGAAAAGATAAGCGAAGATTGAATTAGATAGCGAAGATTGAATTAGATAGCAAAGCTTGAATTAGGCACATAGTCCTTCTCTAAATATCATTCTCAGGGTGTGTAAAAGGTTCCATCATTATCTGCCTCATTGTAGAGGTAACCAAAGTGTTCACTTTTTCTGAAGAAGGAAGTAGTAGCAGGAGAAGCTCTTCATAAGAAATATGTGGTGTCTTGGGTACAAATTCACTCTCTTGGCTCCAGTGCAGTGTGCTGTGGAGTACTCCATGCCAATGTCTGTGCTCTGTTTTATAAACATCATCATCGTTGAGCCAGAAAATGCCATTGAAATTACTTTTCAAAAGGGCTGTATATTTTTTTTAATTTCCTGATTATTTTTTAGTGGTTGGTTTTGTTTTTGCAGATGCATATTTTGAATATCAGCATATTCTATGTCGGAAGAAAGATGCCTGCTGTCAGATCTATAACAATTAGAACCCCAGCTTTCTTATCTGAGCTTTTCTTTGGGGAGATGTTAACATAACCATTTAATTGTTGCCAGAGTGCACTAGCAGATGTTTCCATACTTTTTTTAAAGCGCTGGAATCTGGTTTTCTTTTCCCCCCAAAGTATATTTTTACGTATAACTTTAATATATAAAGCAGATTAAAATGGAGCTGTTTTTGTAGGTGGGGTTGGGAGGTGTAAGGCATTGCCCACTCAGTTTCTTCCTCTTCTCCACCAAGCTCCTCAAAAGGATCCTGGGGTTCCAGGAAACACACTCTGAAAACCACCGACCTGTGGGGAAAAAAGTAAAGCCAGCCAAAGAAGAGTTTATGTCCTTTCCATTTACTTTATTGATTTATTTTGAATTATTTAAATTAGCCCCCTTTTTTTCTTATTGATAAACCAGGTAGCCTCTGTCTTAGGGAAGTTGTCAGACTCATTTGAAGAGTAATAAACATCTAGAGAGTCCTAGGCTTGCTATATAGTGTTTAGCTTTTAAAATCTCAGCCTAAGGTGCTCAAAGCTGCACAGTGTCTGTGTATTTTCCTGAATTTTTGTAACATTTAAGGTGATCTCTATTAAATTTTTTAAAGTATCAGGCCTGTTGGGCTGCAGATTTTAAAGTCCAGCTTTATTCAGATGGATATTAAAGCTGTTACAAGATAATGGTTAGGTGGCTAAATTACTTCCTGTTCCTGAAAGCCAAACAATTTAAGAACAGTAGAATAATTTCCACAAACACACACACACACACACACGCACATGTGTACACACACACACAAGAAACCCGATTAGAAATAGCATGGAATCAGGGAGTCAGAACCAGAATTCAGTGTGGTCTTTTACTAGCTGCGTAGCCATACTTAGCATCTCTGAACCTGGCTTCTTTTGCAATATGGGTCTCATCACACCTGTCTCACTGGACACACGAGGATGGAATGAGAAAGTAAACCTAACACACAGTAGACTCTCAATAAATTGTAGCCCCTTTGCCTTTGTCTCTCTCCCTACTTTCTTCATATTTAATCTCTGTATCTGACAGAGAAACAAATGCTTTTAAGCAATCTCACTGAGATAGTTAAATATATATATATATATATATATATATATATTTTTTTTTTACAGCTTGCATTTGTATTTAAAAATGAACATTGATTGCCTCCTATTTGCTAGCCCTTCTGTTCAAGATTAACAGAACCTCCCAAGATTTGGAGCTTCCAAGATTCACAGAACTTGGGCCCTCCCTCACCTGAAAGGGACCACAGTTTAGACATAGAGACAGACTTGTTACAAAAAAGCCAGGTAGGGGTTAAAACAGAGGTATAAAAAAATCTGTTTTTAAAGTTCTGGATTATTCCTGAAGGTGTCCTCTATTTTGTGTTTTCTAGTGAGGTTTTGAGATCAACATGCAATGCCTTTAGAATTCTGAGCATCGCATGCAATAATTTGGAACTTAGGACAAAAATAGTATGATGAACTTGTACTAAGGAGAACAAATATAGAAACCTGAATTACACTGCACAGCCCTCACATGTCTTCTTCAGTGACCTGTAATTTCACCTTATTTTTTCTGTATCAGAAAATACTGCGATTCAAGTACTCATGTACTTTATACTGAGGTGGGGTTATTCTGCTGTATTGGAAAATAGGAAAGAATTAAACGAAGAGCAATGGTCTACTTTATTTATTCTATAATGACTTTATTTTTGGTATTCATTTCCTACTCTTTTTTAAGACTGTTTCTAAAACATATCTACTGTTGTTGTTTTTCATTGTCTTTATGTCTTTGATTACTTGATTTCTTCCTCTTGCCTGGCAGTGTGAGGGCTTTCCACATGTCTTCTTCATGTTTATACTCCAGCAGCTAGTACTAAATGTTTATTCAGTGAAAAAAAATGGCAGTAACAAAATCATTTAATTAATCAATCTTTAATTAGACTTCTTGCAATGTGTTTGTTGTCTCTTTCTCCTAGAGAATTAAAAATAGTTAATGTCCCAAATGATTTTCACTGGAGGAATAATTGCAACGATTGCAAATATTTGATGAGTAGATCCAATACTAGTTAAGTAAATTCTCTTTCTTTTCACATAAAGATACCAGGATCTCTTTCCTCTTGGCCCTCTGATTCCCGTGCTCAGCACCCGTCTTGGTATAGTACATAAAGAGCCTCAGAACCTCTTCTGTATCTAAGGCTAGGGCTGTAACTTCAGCTCTTTCTTAGACTATAGCTAATTTACTGCCTCCAAGGCACTTTGAGGTTCTTGACCCTTTTTGTTCAGTTTTTGTATGAGTCCCTGCTGCTTTGTTCCCAAGTCTTTTAGGCTTCGTGCCTGACACTTGCTTGCATCAGATTATTATTTGGGTATCTCCCTTGCCTTCCTACATGTGTGGTATCCACCTACTCTGACCCACCTTAGCTGCCTAGTTCTGTTCACACGGCCTTTCCCAAGCCTAAAGGCAATGTAAGTTCCTTACATGGGTGGCATGGAATTTTTGCACCCAGTTCTCCTTCTTGTCACTTTTACTCTCAGAGCATTTGGTGCTCTTTCTCATTTAATGGGCCTAATAGCAGAATTCTAAAATGGCAGATGATTATCAAACATTTTTCTACTGGGGAGAAAAATGTCAGGGAGATAATGGATTCCATTAACAACTGACCTTTTTTAGATGAATGGTGCATTTGTGATGTCCGTGTCTCTCATGTGAATAGAGAGCTAGGTTGGATACTGAGTTCTTGGAGGGCAGAGGCCCTATCTTTCATGTTCAGTGCTTTTGACCCAGTTACTAGACAGCTCAGTGTCCAGCTATGGTAAACGCTCAATAAATACATGTTGTATATATGGATATTTTAAACTTGGTTAAAAACTTTGGAAGTTCAGGATTATTTTTCTCCTTATAGAAAATACTGTAAGATAGTTTGCATCAAAGAATATTATATTTTCTTTCTAAAACTTACCTTCTAGTTTAAGCTGATGATATCAGAAACAAAGGTAAAATACTGATGAATGGCACATTCTTCTGTCTGTAGAATGCTCACATGTTCTACAGTCTTCTTACTGACTGTGTTCAGCTGAGCCTTCTCCGTCCAGTGTTTCTAATCTCTGCTGAAGTTAACAAAAAGCTGTCAGGTGGTAATGATGCCTCAATATCATTTATTCTCCAGAAATCAGATTGCCATGGCATGCTGATTTCCCTGAGCACTCAGGTGGCAGCAGCCCATAATGGCTTCCAGACAGTAATTCTAATGAACAGCAATAGAAAAAGCAAAGAACTTCACTCTTTTACCCAAATTAGCTGATCCCTCTAGAATCAAGGGTTGAGTGTCTAATATATAGCAGTTTCTCAACTTCAAAGCTATTGATGTTTTGTGCCAGATATGTCTTTGTTTGGGGAGGCTTGCCTGTGCATTGTAGGATGTTTAGCAGCATCTCTGGCCTCTCTCTATTAAATGCCAGTAGCATACACCCCTGCCCCCAGTCATGACAATCTAAAATGTCTCCAGACATTGCTAAGTGTCCTCTAGGAGGCAAGATTGGCCCCAGTTGAGAACCACAGATGTAGAGGACTTTGCTTAAAAATACTAGCACTGACAGATGTGGCCCTCTCTCTCTGGCTAAGCCAACTTGAAAGGTGAAATCACTGCCCTCCCCCCTACGTGGGATCAGACACCCAGGGAAGTGAATCTCCCTGGCAACGTGGAATATGACTCCCAGGGAGGAATGTAGACCCGGCATCGTGGGATGGAGAACATCTTCTTGACCAAAAGGGGGATGTGAAAGGAAATGAAATAAGCTTCAGTGGCAGAGAGATTCCAAAAGGAGCCGAGAGGTCACTCTGGTGGGCACTCTTAGGCACACTTTAGACAACCCTTTTTAGGTTCTAAAGAATTGGGGTAGCTGGTGGTGGATACCTGAAACTATCAAACTACAACCCAGAACCCATGAATCTCGAAGACAGTTGTATAAAAATGTAGCTTATGAGGGGTGACAATGGGATTGGGAAAGCCATAAGGACCAAACACCACTTTGTCTAGTTTATGGATGGATGTGTAGAAAAGTAGGGGAGGGAAACAGACAGACAAAGGTACCCAGTGTTCTTTTTTACTTCAATTGCTCTTTTTCACTCTAATTATTATTCTTGTTATTTTTGTGTGTGTGCTAATGAAGGTGTCAGGGATTGATTTAGGTGATGAATGTACAACTATGTAATGGTACTGTAAACAATCGAAAGTACAATTTGTTTTGTATGACTGCGTGGTATGTGAATATATCTCAATAAAATGATGATTTAAAAAAAAAAAAAAAAAAAAAAAAAAAAAATACTAGCACTGAACTGATTGTGCAGACACAAGAAAGTAATTGTCAAGATGACCCAGTAATTTTCTGTCCTTGGCAAAAGCATAAGGTCAGTTCTTACGGATGGATGAGTAGATATTCAAGAGTTTCTCTACAACATGAACCAGTCATCTGGCCATGAATCTCAGTGTCCTCTTTAGCTTCCCCCTTTATCACATACCCCATCCCAATCTATAACAATAATATAAAATCCTCATAATAACTATTCCAGCTCATAAATGCCTCTTCTGCCTTCTTATATTGATAAGGCTAAGATGTTAACATAAGGTCCCAAGGTCTAAAATCAACAAACCAACATTTCTTATGGGTTTGCTGTGTGTCAGCCACTCTGCTAATGCCTACATTATCTGATTTAATCCTTTCAGCAATGCTGAGAGAGAAGTTTTCTATCCCTATTTCACCAGTGAGGAAACAGAAGTACAAATTCACACATCTAAGTGGCAGATTTTGGAAGAGTAAGCAGGCCTCTGACTTTGTTAAAATGATATTTTTATCCTATTCTTCAAATCAAATCAATATCTACTTGAAATTTAATTTCTCTCTACTTGAAAATTTAGTCAATATCTTCTTGAAACATGTTGATATTGTGAATAAGAATCATGTTAAGACAAGGGTAAATGTCTAGAGCCATAGAATGTTAAAGAAAAAGGGGGTCTCATAACATTAGACCGTGACCACCTTGAGTCATCATTCTGTCACTCAAAAAATATGTGTTGAGGGTTTACTCCATGCCAGGACCTCAGTACATCAGTCAAGACAGACAAGGCCCCTGCTCTTATGGAACTTACTTTCTAATACAGTAAACATCCTGTAAACAAGGAAAGAAATTCATGAACAAGGTAATTATAGATTGTGCTAAGGGCTGTGAAGGAAATAAATAGTGAGAGGAGATGAAGAATAATTGGGGATGGGGGGAACTTCTTTACATACAGTGATCAGGGAAGCTGTCTTTCATCCTGACACCTCCCACAACACTGGACATACTGCATTTCCTTAAAAAAGTGTCAGTTCCCATCCTCAAGTGCCTGGCACAGTGTAGGCACTCCTAAATCTTGGTGTCACGAAAAGACTATGATGTTTTATGTCTATAGCCTTAGAGTCTAAAATCCTATAGTAAGTGAATAAGTTTCTTGTTGCTGCTATAACAAATCACCACAAACTCAGTGGTTTAAAACAATACAAGTTTATTTTCTTACAGTTCTGGAGGTCAGAAGACCTAAAATCAAGGTATTGGCAGGACTGCATTCCTTCTTTTTTGCCTTTCCTAGCTTCTGGAGACCACCTGCATTCCTTGGCTCAAAGCCTCATCTTCCTTTGTCAAACCAGCAGCGTAACATCTTCGAATCTCTCTCTCTGATTTTGATCATCCTGCCTCCCTCTTAGAAGGACCATTATGATTACCATGGACCCACCTGGATAGTTCTCTCAAGATCTTTAATTTAATCACATCTACAGAGTTCCTTTTGCCATAATCACATCTACAGAGTTCCTTTTGCCATATAAGGTCACATATCCACAGGTTCCAGAGGTTAGGGTACCTTTGAGAGGGTCATTATTCAGTCTACCACAGTAAGCAATAAAAGTACATTTTTTCCCATGCCCATTTGATTTTACTGATGAAAAACCTGAGAAGTTAAATGAGTTACCTAAAATCGTGCACTTGAATCTAGCTTAGAACCTGGTCACTGCATCTCAGTAGATAATTTCTATTCTCTCTCTATCCGAACTCTGTTCTTTCTAGCACTCACCACAGTTTACATTTGTTTGTTTGGTTATTTGTTCCATTTACTTACTGCCACAAAGGCAGGAAGCCATGTCACTTGTATTCACCAAGGTATGACCATCACACAGCTCTGTGCCTGAAACACAGTGTGCACATCAATAAAACTTTTTTGAATGAAATAATGAATATTTTGTTATATGCTGGGGTAAATATAACAATCTGTTATGGATTATTCCATGCAGTGTCTTCTAACAGGTTAAAAACTCTTAGCCATTTTTAAAGCATCAAAGGAAAGTGGGAACTGCAATATTAGCCCATAATTTGATTTGATGAAGCATGTACCTACACCTGGCATAACACTCTCTCCTCTGCTAGGCTGGTGTGCTGGGAGACACTGTGAATTTGAACACAGTATTCTATTTCTGGAACTCTGGTGTACAATGCTTTATATGTTGGCATTTTGTTAGCATCTGCAATCTTTTGGAATCGCCCCTTGATGCCTTACTTCATTATTTCAATCCATGATTAGAGGAAGAAGGATGGCAGAAAAGCTAACTGAATGCTTTATTACTGCATTAGTTTTCCTCTATTAGGCCTTTGAGAAGCAACAAAGGAACAAAAATCACTCATTCCTAACAGAACTGGGCAAGTGTCACATTTATGAGTTCACTTAGTGAGTTGTATGAAGTTTAAATAAAAAAAAAAAAAACAAAAACAGAAAAGTATAGATGATTTCCATCACAGAGTATGAGTTCTTAGAAGTTGTAAATGAAAGTACCTTATGCTAAAACAGCTATGTAAAGAAAAGCTAAACAAACACACCACCTCCCGTTATCATGAAAGACAGATTATATTTATATGATGGAGTTACTTTAGAAGGCTTCATATTTTCCTTAATGTTGCCTAATGAAGACAGTATTTGGTTAAACATGTTTTATATCTTAAATTCTTTTATCTTAGGAAATATACCTGCCACTCCAGGTACTATTGAAACAACAAGAGAATAACAAAGCCAAAGGGCCATGTCTTCTCTTCTAATATTGCTTTTAAGAGCCACGGTTCTTAACCCCACTTGTGATTTATTTACTTTGGTTCTAGTGGCCAAGGATGTCAATATTCTTTTCGATGAATTAGAAGCTGTCAACAGTCCTTGCAAAGATGATGATTCTCTCCTTCACCCTGGAAACCTGACCAGTACTTCAGATGATGCTAGCAGATTAGAAGCGGGAGGAGAGGTGAGAATGTGTGATTTAAAATATATATATATATAACCCTTGATCCAAATGAAGCATGAGAAACGTGTTCCAGAGAACTGTTTAAGGTCATAATCTCATGGTCCCTTGAAAAGAAAGGCCAGTTTTTATATTCTTCAGGAATCTCCCATGGGTCTACCACATTTCAAGGATCCTAAATCTACCTCGACTCCAAACCAACTTTCGGTGGGCCACCTACTTCCCTTCTTATACCTAAAAACATTTCATTTATACAAAGGAAAATTCTTAAAACCACCATCAACTTAAAATCAACATTCTTGGTATAGCTAACTAGTAAAATGTATGCTTTATAAGGATGGACTTCCATGTATAAATCTCCCAGTACATAGAACAGTGACATAAAATGAACCGGCTCTCGGTAGATAGATTGTGTTGTCTGAAGCCACGCTGAGTTTCCATTTGCCTCTGTGATCTGGAAACTCATTGCGGTTGCTGTGTGAATAGACCCATCATTCTTACATCGTTTTAGAAAAATAATCGTTTTGTTAGAGGCATTCAGCATAGCTCAGGTTATCTCAATGGAGTTTAATACCACCTTTGTCCATGTATCAGGTATAGGTCACAGAACACAGTATCAGAATGATTTATTTATTGTATATTCCTCGTGTTTTTATTTTTCAAGGACCAAATAACCATTGAAGGAATGACATCTTTGAACAAGGAAATTTGTTTACTTTTACCAGCTTCCCAGACTTCTCCCCACAAATACCATGTTTTTGTTTTTTCTTTTGTTTTTAAGAGAAAACTCATTCTCTCATCTCTTCCCATACATATTTTGGGTGACAAAATATAGCATGGAGGGGACTGTGGAAGTGACCTCAGAAAGCAACTTAGTCTCATCCCCCTTAATTTACAGATGAGGAAATAGCTCATAAAAGTTAGGGTTTTGCTGAAGGCAGCACAGTCCACTGTTCTGCACGAAGAGCCAGCCCTCCTCCCGAAGCCTTGGCTGAAGCCCTGCTTTCCTAGGCAGGTGCTGATGTGCTAAATTCACAGGACAGTTTCATTGCTTGGTAAATAATTAATGCAGTATTCATTCCAGCAGACTCCTGGATGCCTCTTAACGCAAAAGCAGTGAGGGTAGGTCATCTGTTGAAAACGCCTGCACCAAGACATGGTATCTGGACCCTTTCGTTCCTCCTGGCTGAGATTTTCCTTTTGGATTAGGTTGCATGCAGGGCACTTGTGCAAGAATGTGGTTTTTCACAATTGCCTTGGAGGTCTGGCGTGTTTGCCTTCTTCATACTGCTGTTTGGAAATTAATGTATTCTGTGGCCTAGAGCAAGGGTTGATCCCCCATTTCCACTCAGCTAGGTTTACAGATGTGTTTTTGAAATTTATCAGCCTGAGAAACCTGTATCTGGTCTGACTGTTAGTTTTTTTCAGTGGTGTAGGTGATTAAAACAAGCCTAAGAAGACTGGACGAAAATTCACCCTACTTCTTTTGTTCTTCACTTTTTTTTATATGTAGTAATTGATCATTACAAAATAATATTTGTTACTTATATGCAAGTTATAAAACATAATAATAAAATGAACACCTCAAACCACCACCCAGCTTATGAACTATTTTCAAATTATGATATTTTTCATATTATGGTAGCAACTCCAATTGTTTCATAATGGAATAGAAAACATTAGCGTGTATTCAAGTAGAAAGTGTTAAGTATTGTTCTGTGAAACTTTTTTCTCAAATATTGTGTGTATGTATGGACATATATACACATAGATCACAAAGTAACTATTTTTCTTATTATGGGCAAAAATGTTGAGAAACAATAAACCTAGAATATTACCAAAACCATTAAAGCCACCATCCCTCTACCCTCCCACAGATACCACCTTCCTGGGTTTTAGCATTTTTATTCTTTTGTTCTAAAATTAGTTTTACCATAATATATATGTAGCTTTAAAAACTTAATTTTGGATTTTAAAATTTTTATGCTTTATAAAAAATGACATCATGCAGTATGAAGTCTTCTGTGACTTCTATTTGTTCCCTGTCAATATTGTTTTTAAGATTCATTCTTATTATGAGATGCAACTATTGTTTGTTTTTTTTTCACTGTTGTGTAATATTCTTCTATGTGACTGTTCCAAAATTGATCTATTTGCCTCCCACTGGACATTTAGAGTGGGTTCTCAATTTTTTCCTGTTATTATCAACAATGCTGTAGATGTCTCCTAGTTGCATAAGCCAGAGTTTCTCTAGGGTTGTATGTTACACAAATGTTCAATTTCACAAGGTAATGCCAGCGTGTTTTCCAAGTGACGATCAATGTTCATTCTTACCTGTAGAATATGAGAGTTCTCAGTTGTTTATGTCTTTGTCAACACTTGGTATTTGCCTGTTTTACTCGATGCTTTTTCCAATTGTTCCTTTGTTTCCTCTTGTTTATATGTTTCTAATTACTAAGGATGTAATTTTAATGAAACAAATGAAACCTGTATTTTGTTTTAGTTTTTTAACATTACTCACTTGAGGCTCAATGTTACAAGTGGCTTAAGCTGGTCCCTTTCTCTCTGTATGCAGGCAGTGCGGGAAAAAAACAAATCAAATGGACTTTACTTTAGAGATGGGAAGTGTCGAATTGACTACATTCTCGTGTATAGAAAATCCAACCCCCAGACTGAAAAGAGAGAAGTATTTGAAAGAAATATCAGAGCAGAAGGATTACAAATGGAGAAAGAGGTAAATAGTTTGCTTAAATGAGAAAAAAAATTAAAATATATATCTATTCATATCAAGAGGCAATAAAAATAAGCAATTAGTATGTTAACTGAACATTTCACTTGGTCAGGGTTTGCCTGGGAAGTGTTCCTGCAACTATTTTTTCTCAGCATAATTTGCCTTTGAGAGCATTTTACAGACAAGTGATTCCATTAGAACCAAAATCTTCTATTCCAATCAAATGGATTGCTTCAAAGTGTTATTATCTACCTAACTTCTTTCATAGGCTGCTTCTCTCTATATACGAATGGAGGTTTCTAATCACATGCATTAAAGAAAACTTTGGATATAATGCAATCACCCTGCTCCGGAGGCTTTCTTACTTTTCAGGAAGCATAATAAGCTTGGGCTTCCTTCTACACCAGAAGAGACTGCCTGGCTAATTTGACCAAAAACAACTGGAACTTACAAAATGATTCCAATGCTAAGAGAATTTTGGGTTATTTTTATCAGGTTCCTAAGCTCTAGAGTGACCTTACTGGTGTTTGGCTCTTCCCTCCTCTGCCTGGCGGGGCGGGGGGGGAGGTTTAAAGGAAGAATTTAGTGAGGAAGGTCCAAGGTGCCCAGCCAGGCCTGTGACAGTAATTCATGTTGGCATCACTGTATACCCAGAAATACCGTGTGTATTTGTAGAACTTGCCCGTGAACTGAATTACATAGCTCTCAGATTTTTCCTAAACGTTGTCCAAACTTCAGCACCTTTACATACTGAGTAAGAAGTAAGAAGAAGAAATTGCCAATTGAAGATACCTGTTTCCAGTTTTGCTCCTCCAGGTTGAGGGGATAAGTCTTTGCCATCAAACATCAAGGTGTTTCTTTGTACAGTACAGGTCACATGGAAGTGCTCTGGCTCAAACAAGTATTCCAGGCATAGAATGTCCATACTTGTCATATTAATCCTGGCACATTTCAGATAAATTCCAGGTCTGTTATAATGACCTCAACTCTTGAGCATTTATAAAACAGAAGTAGTATTTTTTTCTGGAACGTCTCCAATAAGAGAATTAGAAAAACATTGAGATGAGTGTGGCCTCTGGGGGACAGGTTCTCATTACCAGGAAAGGAGAACCAGCTTGCTCTAAAGGCTGTCACAGTGGGGGGTCCTCCAGAGCAACAAACAATTAAATATGTTGGTTTTCCACCTTTGTGGGGTTCCAGAAAATCTTTAGTAAACCCATTGATAAATCTTGGTCTTTAAGTTCTTATTGAGACTATTGTGTACTTTATTTTATTAACATTAATAGTACATTAATATCTTTATTCTTAAAAATCATTTGTGCATCATTTATCCTTCTAAGTTTCATAATTTTTATATGAAGAAATAAAAGATCTGACTTGCCGTATGATCTGAAATAATGACGGTTCTTCCTCTGATCCTTGATGACTGTCAAAATTTTGATTTCTACCAAAACTAGATAACTTTGTTCAATTAATGAAAGGTTTGTATTTTGTGCTTCATGAGGCAGTTCAGCATTATCACTGTTGTGTGTTTAACTATTTTCTGCATTCCTAGGACTTTTCAATGTTATTTTATGACTTATTTGTCAAAACCCAAAAAAGCCCAATACTTTTCCAAATAATATGCATTACTAATGAGATGACAAATCTCCTATTGTACCTTCTAAAACATAATCTATAAACAGTATTCATCTACCAGAAGGAGAGTAGGTGGCTGAAGAAAAGCATTCTACCTCTTGTTATACAGTTGTGCTCTACAGTGAAATGTTGGCTGTGTGTGATAGAGGGACTGCTCTTATGATTTTGGTTGTATACAAGATAATTTCATTTGGTTATAATTAAAAAAAATTAATAGATATCTTAGTTTCCCACTACTAAGACAAAATATCATACAATGGGTTGGCTTAACAACAGTACTTTATTGGTTCACAATTTCAGAGGCTAGAAGGCTTGCTTCCTTCCAAGGTCAGTATCTTCTGGCTGGCTGGCCATCCTTGGGGTTCCTCGGCTTTTCTTTCACATGGCGATATCCTCTTCTTTCTCCTCCAGGTTCCATTGCCCTTCTATGTGGCTTTCTCTTCATAAAACCTCCAGTAATAGAATTAAAACCCAACCTCACTGAGCTGGTCCACGTCTTAACTAAATAACTTTTCAAAAAGCCTATTTACAATGGATTCACACCCATATGAATGGATTAAGATTAAGTACATGTTTTTTTTTTTTTTGGTGGGGTACATAATTCAACCTACTACACTAGGTATATATTTTAAATTACAGTAGAGAAAATAACAGTGGGATAAAGGACAATGTCACCACATGGAAAAAAACCTCATAAAAATTTCTTTAAACATCTCTTTTTTCCCCCCTAAGATAATTCTCTGGGTGGCACCCCCACCCCATGCTATGCCGTTTCTTCTTTTCTCTCACAGTCCTCTGTCTGCCCGCACAGCCAGGGGTTCCTTTCTCTGGAACCTTCTCCCAAGCAGCCTTTCCAGTGCCTGGCTCCAGTCTTGCCCTGCCACCTGCACCCTTTTTCATCATTGAACAATTTAACTCCTCCTCAGCCTCTAAGCATCCACTTTGTGTCCTCACAGCCTCAGTCAGAGTGGCAAGAAGAGGGGCACTTGCAGGCTTCTTCCTGCTTAGAAGGCAGTGGGAAATTATAGATATGATAAATTAATTTCTCCCTGTCACAAATAATTAAAATAAAATGTTCCCTTGGTTGGATAATGAACAAATCTCTATCTACACTGTGTTATTAGGTTTAGAAACCATCTGTGTCGTAAGGATCTTTATGTGGATAGTCAGGTGTAGCAAGGATGAGTGACACCAGAGATGTAAAAAAGACAATTTTATTAGTACTCACAGGTCCTAAAACAGCAAGGAGAGGCCCACTGCACAGGGCCATTTGGGGGAATATGTCAGGAGCTTGGGCTCAACGAAGCAGGCAGGGAGCAAAGATTAGCGTGGACCTGGGGACTCAGACCTTAGTGTTATATAGGTGGAGCTCTAGTGATTGGTCAAACAAGAGTGGGGACGGGGGAGTTTGTATTTGACTTTCGTGGGGACAAATGGGGAGGAGAGGAAGTCACTGTTTACCTTGTAAAAGCAGGTGTCCAGCAACAGGTTCTAAGATGTTGAAGCACTGTGATCGTGCAAAGCCCTTATTTTTTTTTAATTCACTACTCCAACAGTAGCACTTTTACTTAAATCAAGCTTTTTATAGACAGCTGTAGCAGAGACAATTTTTTAACAGCTGTTTCAGCTTCCAGAATTTACTTCAATCTTTTATAGTACGTAAACAAAAAGCTTATTTCAAGGCAGAAGAGAAAACAAATGAAAACCCCAATGAGCTTAAAATGAACCTCTGGACATCTGAGATGATTAGCACTGCCTACATTTTATGAATTATTAGTATCTTCTTCACTAGCAATGTGTCATGATGTCCAATAATTATCGAAAACATGTTTCACAGACTTAGAGTTTATGTTTCCTAACAGGTAAAGACAGTCTCTGTTGTTGAATAGTTTGACAGTAAAAGAGACTTTATCTCTTTTAACATTGAATGTCAAGAAATACAACTAAGAGAATCTTTAATTTATGATAAAAGTGAGGACATAGTCAAAGTTAATCTATCTTAAAACCTTTGCTCCACTCTGTTTAGTCAGCAGGTAACTGCTTGGTTTGGCACCCTGGGTCTTTAATATTCTGTAACTCAGCTTATTAGCCTAGAGAAAGCAGTTATGGCAAAGTCCCAAAATAAAATCCAAGTAATTTGCTTCTTAGTATCTATTTAAAGAGATTCCCTTCTCAAAGGTAAATTCATATATATTAATTCACATTTTCTAGTTTATATATGTGTGTGTATGTGTATGTGTGTATATATATATATATATATGGTGTGTACATATATTTGTGTGTGTATATTTCATTTAAATTCTGCATTCACAATTATCTCTTTGGTGCCTATTTTGAAATCATTGTCATCAATAATTGATTTATCTTTTCCTTCATAAAACTAGTTAAATCATGGGTGACTTTTGAATTCCTTGCAATGTGTGAGTAGCAGTTGTGTTAACGGAACACTCTCCTCCTTTAATATCAGCCAGAACATGCATGAAGACCTAAACCATTACAATCATTATGAAATAACTGTAATTAGATAAATCATATCATTCTGATGATAGTAATACATTCAACAAATATTTGTTGCATGCTCACCCTGTGGCAGTAATTACTTTAAGCACTAGGAACTCAACAGGGAACAAAACAGACAAAATTCCTGCCTTTTTGGAAGTTAAGCACAAGCTAAGTAAGTAAAATATGTAAATATCAGTAAGTGCTAAGGAGAGAAAAATGAATCAGAGAAATGTTGGGAGGAGCTTGTGATTTAATAAAAGTTGACAAAGGGGGCCTCTTTCCCAGGGAGCGAAAACAGTAAGTGCAGAGGCCCTGAGGCAGGAGTGTGCCTGGGGTGTCGATGGAGCAGCAAGGCTAGGAGGCCAGGATGACTAGGGTCAACTGAGCAAGGTAGACAATAGTGACAAGTGATACCAGTGACCCAAATGGCAGCCAGATGACATCCCCCTGGAGGACTTCAGCTTTTCTCTGAGTGACATGAGAAGTCCTGGAGAGTTTTCAGCAGAGGTGTGACAAGATCTGATTTCTATTTTAACTTGGTCACTCTGGCTGCCTGGTAAGACCAGACTGTGGTAGGGGTGGCAAGGGCAGAAGCAGGGAGACTAATTAGGAGAATTGTTGCAAGAGTCTAGGAAAAAGATGATCTTGGCATGGTTGAACACAGCAGAGGAGATCTTGAGAAGAGTAGAAAGTAGAGCTGATGGGGTTTGCAAACAGATTGCATGAGGAGTGTAAGAGAGAAGAGTCACAACCCTACTCAAGGACATCACTCCATAAAAGAGATAAAATATGGTAAGCCTTGAAAACTAGAACACACAAAATTGCACAAAATAATGCAATTTGTCAAAATAGTTTCAATTAAAAGTACTAAGCAAAGAAAATTTAGAATAAATATCAACTCTTTTGATTTTGCTATTCCATGCAAAGGTTTTCACCTAAGCTGTTGGAAGAAAGGAGTTGCCATTTACGGAAATGGTGAGAGAGGCAGGTTCCCTTGTAGGTGTGCTGGTGGAGGTGTTTAGTAGGATAGAAGAGTCTGGAACCTAGGGATAGATTTGGACTAGGGATATGCATTTGGATGAGATCACAAAGGACTGACCACCGATGGAAAAGAGAAGCAGCCCAAGGATTGAGCCATGGGGCATGCCAGTGTTACAGAGCCAAGGGGATAGAGAGGAGCCAGCAGATGGGACTGAGAAGGAGCTGCCAAGCAGCTAGAAGGAAACCAGGAGGGTATGGTGCCTGTGGGAAAGTGTTTCAAGAGGAAGAGACCCATCAACTATGTTAAATACCAGTAAGTAAGAGCAAAACTGAAGGTTAATTTCTGGGTTTAGCCATGTGGAAGGGGTTTGGTGAACTGGATGGACAAGAGCAGTTTCAGTGGAAAGGTAGGGATAAAAGCATTATTAAAGTGTGTTCATCATTTTCTGAAGTTATATAATGGAGGACTTGAGGTTTTTTGGATCTGCCCCAAATTAAGAGATACATTTGTGTTTACAAAAAAATAGTGCATTTCTCAAATGCTCATTTTCTTTCTCCTCCAAATAGACCTTCCCATGACCATTTCTCATCTCAGCAAATGAACCCTTTACCGACCTGGCAGTCAAGCCAAAACTGGAGGTGTTATCTTTAACTCCTTTGAGTCCTACCTCTCAAATTCTTCTGGGACTATTCCACATCCTTCTATCCACCTTTCTGCCCCTTAGATCTGACTACTGTATCTTTTCTGGAGTATCAGCAGCTCCCTAACTCAAAGTTTCTCCAACTACTTGTTGTGACTTGTTAACTGGTCATGAGATCAATTGAGGTGGGTCACTGCAGTTTCAGCATTTTAAAAATGAAATACTTTAAATAAAACATATTAATGTGCATCACACATAGGTAAAGTATGTGCTTGTGCGTGTGTGTCTGGGTCTGTGTGTGTATATATATACTGGGCAACAGGTAAAAGGTATTTTCTTTGTCAAATATTTTGAGAAATACTTCTCTAATTGATCTCCCTGGGTCTAGCCTTGTTCCTGCTTCCAAAGTGTCATACACACGTAGTCCAAGAGCTGAAAATACTGAACAGATGCTGTCACTCTCCAATTTACAATCAGTGTCTGCCCTCGACAAAGTCTCCCGCCTAGATTTAGGAGATTCTGAGTGGCTTATTTCCTTCTGACCTTTCAGGTACATCCTTCCTGGCCACAAGACTGCAGCACTTTTACTTTTAGTTATCCAAAGGATCAATTGGTCTCTCTCTTGGCCTTTACATATGCAATTCCCTCTTCAGGACATTCTTCCCTCCTCTTTCTCCTTCAGGTATCCACTTAGGTGACACCTTTTCCAGAAGGACTCCTAGGAAGTCCTTCCAGATGCTTCTCCTTGTTCTCAGCAGAAGACATTTTCTGCCTGACAGAGCAGTTATTCATTCATAATTATCTGCTCAATTCCCCACTAGACTTTGACCTCTATGAGATCTTGGCATTGTGCTTTGAAATTACATTACCTTTACCTAGCATAGTTTGTGGCAGCAAGTGGGTATTTGGTAAATATTTGTTGGGTGAATGTTGTTGAGATCAAATGTTCCACATCTTACGCAGTTCACATGTCCTTCTTACAAACCAATTTAGATAGTTGTTATAAAGTATCTCATCTCAATTTCTCAAAGCTTTAATTTTCATTCTTTTTTACTTCAGTATCGTCCCTTTATTTGCTCTTCAAGCATGACCTAATCAATTTTCAAATGCTCTGTACTCTTAAAATTCAAAATAATAAAAGGTGGAGAAAGCAAAAAAAGAAAAGTGTTCAAGAAAGATTTAAATAAAAATTTAAAAACAAAACAAAAATCATAGGAATGTACTACACAAACAGTGAACCCTGATGTAAACCATGGACTATTATTCATAGCACAATTATAAAAATGTACTTTCTTTAGTTGTAACAAATGTACCACACTCTTACAGGGTATTTATAATTGGGTGGGATATGGGACTTCTGTAACTCTCTATTTTACATATAATTTTTCTGTACACTTACAACTTCTCTAATAAAAAAAATTACCATAAAAACAGGAGAGAAAGAGAACAGGAGGAGAAAATTTGGAGATAGCAAATATAATCAACTCTTTCAAGGAGTTTCATTATACAGAAAAGGAGACAAATGGAGTGATAGAAGTTGTGTCAATAAAGGGATCTTTTTTTTTTTAAGATGGGAGAGGTAACTGAATGTTTTTATGCTAATAAAATGATTCATTTGAGAAGGAAAATTGATATTGTGGAAGAGAGAAGGAAGAATTTTTTTAGTGATTTTTGAGCCAGTAGGAAAAGAATTACCACAAGCTTCTCCCATTGCGTGGATCCACCTGCCTGCATCTGTGCCCACAGATGCTACTTTCTCCCTGGGGCTAAGGATGTACTGTCTATGCTCCTAGTAAGGCCAAGCCTTCATTTTATGCATGACATTTCATCCCCTCGATCCTATTCAAGGACATTGCCCCCCACAATGGTACAATATAGTAAATGTTTAAAGTTGAACTGCACAAAATAATGAAATTTGTCAAAACAGTTTGTTTCAATTAGAAGTACTAAATAAAGGAAACTTAGAACAAATATCAGCCTCTCTGATTTTGCTATACCATACGAAGACTTTCATATCTTAAAAAGGTCCTTACTCAGTAATTTCTGAGAATACATTTTATTTTAAAGGGGTAGTTTAAAATTATTATTAAAATTATTTCTGTTTCTACTAGTCTCTTAGAAGGATGGAAAAATCTAACTACAGTGAATACACATACATCCACCCAAGGTTAGGTACCTTGGAAGTTTTGCTATGAGGTGATGAAAATACAGGCATATCTTGTTTTTAATGCAGTTACCTTTATTACACTTTGCAGATATTGTGATTTTTTTTTAAAGTTGAAGGTTTGTGGCAACCCTGGGTGGATCAAGTCTATGGGTGCCATTTATCCAACAGCATGTGCTCACTTTGTGTCTCTGTGTCACATTTTGATATTCTCACAATATTTAAAACTTTTTCATTGTTATTATATCTGTTATGGTTATCTGTGATCAGTGATATTTGATACTACTTTAATAGTTTTGGGGTGCCACAAACTGTACCCGTATTAGATGATGAACTTGATAAATATTGTGTGGTTCTGATTGCTCCACTGACTGGCCATTCCCCATATCACTCCCTCTCCTTGGGCCTCCTTATTCCTTGAGACACAATCTGCTGCAATTAGGCCAATCAATAACCTTACAATGTCTCTAAGTGTTCAAGTGAAAGGAAGAGTCGCCCATCTCTCACTTTAAATCAAAAGCCAGAAATGATGAAGCTTAGTAAGGAAGACATATAGAAAGCCAACATAGGCAGAAAGATAGGCCTCTTGTGTCAAGCAGTTAGTCAAGTTGTTAATGCAAAGGGAAAGTTCTTGAAGGAAATTAGAAGTACTACTCCAGTGAACACACAAATGATAAAGAAAGCAAAACAGCCTTGCTGATATGGAGAGTTTTAGTCATCTGGACAGAAGATCAAACTAGCCACAACATTCTCTTAAACCAAAGCTTAATCCAGAGCAAGGTCCTAACTCTTAAATTCTGTGAATGCTGAGAGAGGTGATAAAGCTGCAGAATAAGTATTTGAAGCCAGCAGAGTTTGATTCAAGAGGTTTAAGGAAAAATGTTTTCTCCCAAACATAAAAATGCAATGTGAAGCAGCAGGTGCTGTTGTAAAGGTTGCAGAAGTTATCCAGAAAATCTAGCTAAGATAACTGATGAGGGTTGTCACACTAAATAACAGATATTTAATGTAGATGAGACAACCTTATATTGTAAGAAGATGCCATTTGGACTTCCCTAACTAGAGAGGAGAAGTCAATGCCTGGCTTCAAAGCTTCAAAGGACAGGCTGACTCTGGTTAGGAGCTAATGCAGTTAGTAACTTTAATTTGAAGCCAAAGCTCATCCACCATTCTTAGAATCTTAGGGACCTTAAGAATTGTGCTAAATCTACTCTGCTATGCTCTATAAATGGAACAACAAAGCCTGGATGACAGGACATCTTTTTACAACATGGCTTACTGAATACTCTGAACCCACTGTTGAGACCTACTGTTCAGAAAAAAGTTTCCTTTCAAAATATGACTGCTTATTGACAATGTACCTTGTTACCCAAGAGCTCTGATGGAAATGTACAATGAGTTTATTGTTGTTTTCATGCCTGTTAACACAACATCCATTCTGCAACCCATGGATCTAGGAGTAATTTCAACTTTCAAGTCTTATTACTTAAAAAATATATTTCGTAAGGCTATAAGTGTCATAGACAGTGATTCCTCCAATGGATCTGGGCCAAGTCAATTGAAGACCTTCTGGAAAGAATTCACTATTCTAGATGCCAATAAGAACATTTGTGATTCATGGGGGGAGGTCAAATATCAACATTAACAGGAGTTTGGAAGAAGTTGATTCCAACCCTCATGGATGACTTTTAGGGGTTCAAAACTTCACTGAAGGAAGTCACTGCAGATGTAATGGAAATAGCAAGAGATCTAGAATTAGAAGTCAGGCCTGAAGATGTAACTGAATTGCTGCAGTTTCATTATGAAACCTTAATGGACAAAGTCTTGCTTCTTATGGATGAGCAACAAAAGTGGTTTCTTGAAATGGAATATACTCCCAGTGAAAATGCTATGAACATTGTTGAAATGACAACAAAGAATTTAGAATTTTATGTAAATTTAGTTGATTAAACAGTGACAGGGTTTGAGAGGATTAACTCCAATTTTGACAGAAGTTCTACCATGGGCAAAATTCTATCAAATAGCATCACATGCTACAGAGGAATCTTTCATGAAAGGAAGAGTCAATCGATGTGACAAACTTCATTGTTGTCTCATTTTAAGAAATTACCATAGCCACCCCAACCTTCACCAACCACCACGCTGATCAGTCATCAGCCACCAACATCAAGGCAAGACCCTCTACCAGCAAAAAAGATGATGACTCACTGAAGGTTCAGTTGATGTTTAGTGTTTTTTAGCAATAAAGTATTTTTAATTAAGGTATGTACATTGTTTATACATAATGTTATTGCACACTTAATAGACTCCAGTATAGTGTAAACATGACTTTTATGTGCTCTGGGAAACCAAAAATTATTGTGACATGCCTTGTTGTGATAATGGCTTTATTGCAGTGGTCTGGAGCCAAACCCACAATATCTCCAAGGTAGGCCTGTGTGTGTGTGTGTATGTATGTGTGTGTGTGTGTGTGTGTGTGTGTATTCTGTAGGTTCTGTTTCTCTGGAGATCTCTGACTAATACATGTCATGAGAGAAGAAAGAGAGAACGAGTATACATGGACATATATTCCACTTTAATTTGCCTAGATTTTCCATCCAAGTTTAGGGTACAACATCTTAAACACAAAGATGCTCTGTGGCCAGACTGTAATCACTATGAGGGCATAGTCAGTATCTTACATGATTTTGCATCCTAAGGACTTAGCCCAGTGCTTGGCAAATGTAATTTTGCATTTGCTACAAAAGATTGTGAATAGCTTATCTCTGTGGCTGGATATGGGAAACAGCAGTCAATTCAGTCCCAGAGTTTCTCAACCTAGATACTATTGGCATTTTGGACCAGATAGCTCTCTGTAGTAGGAAGCTGTCCTATGCATTGTATGATGTTTAGTAGCATTCTGGCCTCTCTCTACTTCAAGCCAATAGCACCCCACTCCTCAAGATATGACAACCAAAAATGTCTCCAGAAATTATCAAGTGTCCCATTGAGGGGTGGGGGGAATAAAGCTGTCCATGGTTGATATCCACTGAGTTAGACCTTTTGATCCAATAATACATAGTTTATTTCAGTGCCCCATTATGTAGCTAGAGGTATTAAAAGTAGCTATTCTATTATTTCCTCCATGAGGACCAACTGATTTAACCATTCTTAACATCAGACTCTTAGAATCAGAAAGGAGGCTGTTTTAGTTTCCTGGGCTGCTCAACCAAATACCATGCAAAGGGATACTTAAACAATGGGAATTTATTAGCTCATGATTTTGAGGCTAAGAGAAAGTCTAAATCAAGGTGTCATCAAGACAATGTTTTCTTCCCGAAGACTGGCATTCTGGGGCTGGTGATCCTTGGTCCTGGGCTCTTCTGTCACATGGCAATGCACACGGCAGCTTCTTCTGACCTGTCCATTCTCTTCTGGGCTCCATTGAATTTCAGCTTCTTGCCTCCTGTGGCTTTTTCTCATCTGTCTGAATTTCATTCTGCTTATAAAGGTCCCCAATAATAGGATTAAGACCCTTCCTGATTGAGGTGGGCCACACCTTAACTGAAGAACCTCATCAAAAGGTCCTCCTTACAATGGGTTCACTCCCATAGGAATGGATTAAGTTTAAGGACATATTTTTCAGAGGCACACACAGTTTCAAAACACCACAGAGGCCTATGTATTTAAAGATAAGAATAGGATAAGTTAAGACTGCTTCTCAAGCCACACAACTGGAAGTAAGATCCACTTATTAATTCACCCCTTACTAAGTAAATAATTTGGGGCAAGTTTCTTTACATTTCTGTGCCTCAATATCTCCATTTATTAAATGGTAGATAATACTGTGAGTTAATAACATTTATAGAAAAGAGTCTGGCACATAACAAGTGCTCAATAAATGTTTGTTGCTGTTGTTGATAAAGAAGGGAGTGGCTGCAGCCACTAGTCAGCCTGTGTTCCTGATCCCAAGCATTCAATCCCTTGGATTAGAAAGGGTTGATGGATACAGTGCTAGGATCACCTCTTGCACTGAGGGGTTTTTGTCTGTGTGTAGGGAAAACTGAAAGGATCTGGTGGGTGGCAAGAGATGTCAACCATAATAGTCCCACTAGGACTCAATCTTCTTTGGGGTTACCTACCACTACCCCATATCAGTCCATCAAAACTTGGGCCTCACTCTAATGGTCCCTCTCCTTAAGGCAATTTTAGCTGATGTTTGGGAGAGGAGTGTCTCTCTGTCTGTCTCTCACCCTAATTTCTGAGAGCCATTTAAACTGTGAGGGCCTAATTATTACTGCCTCAGCTGCTTTTGATTCATCAAGAAGACAAACTTTAATCAGAACATCTCTGTACTAGGTCAAGATGACCAGTACATAGTTATTGTGAACTGATTTACTCAAATGGTTATTCTAAATCAACACATTTTGTGTGACTCATGCGTATTCCTCCACTCAAGGCAGAACAACTTTAAGGAAGAAAATATCCATTATACAAAGCACAACTGAGTAACTGAAATCATATTATGAACTGCAGTCTAAGTTGAACTTGTCTGATATAAAACACATTTTGTCTTGTCATCATTTCTTACATATCAAATGTGGGCATCGTATTGTTGCAGCTATGAAATGAGCCAAAGGAACTGAAGTCCTTTCTTTATGTTGTTATTTTTTACTGTTGTTTTCGCTACATGTTCTGTCAAGTCACTGTAAATTATGTGAATTGTATATTTCGGAGAGGGCACTGATTTTTCACTAATAGGATGGCAAGATTTAAAAACTTTGAAGAAGTTCAGAAAACATTAAATCCATGATCTCCTGCTAATAATCTGAATAAGTGAAAATGTTTTGAAAAAGATGAATTTTAGGCTGAATTTATTAATGAAGCCTGATACACTCTAGTCACAAAAGTGATGATGCAAGAGAATTTCTGGAGAAAATGAGAGAGTAGGGAACTATAGGACTCACTCCTCCTCTAAAAACAGCTAGTGGATAGGCAGAAAGTTTCTAAAACAACTGTCCATGGTCTCCAGAGGCCACAGGAGAATTTACAACATCCAGGGAAGAGCAGGACAAAGAGGCTGAGAAATAGCGATAAAAATCTTTGAGCAACTAACTTCACAGTGGCTGCTGGTGCCCATCCCACACTCTCAAGGTGAGCTGCCTCCTCTCTGGTCCCTGTCTGGCTGCTGCAGACAGAAAGGGATGTGGAAGCCCTCTCCTCCAAGAATGGGGAGGAGCGGGAGGAGGGGGAGGCATGGCTGAGTACTGATCACAGCTTTTGATCAGTGAATTTAGGTTGCTGGTTCCCAGCTCTGAACCACTGTTTTAGCCCACTCCAGAGAAGGACTGCTACAGCCAGTGTTTCAGACTAACTCCTGCCAGGGGCAAAGGCAGTGGAGGTTTTAAGATGCAGAGTTTCCTTAAGGCTGCAAGGAGCAAATTGCTGAAGAGCACCATCTGCTGGGCAGTTCAGGAAAGCACAGGTTCAGGGAGTTGTCAAAAAGGCCTTTGGGTGACTTTCCTGACTCTCTCTCAAGGGTGTTTTGGAAATGGTCTGTGCCGCCTTCGTGGATTCCTGGCCCTGTTTGGGCTGAGAAATACTGACTTGGGAAAGTCCTCTCCAGGATGGACTCTCTTCCCAGGATTTGCCCTCCAGGCAAAAGCAGCTAGAGGCAATTAAAGGAGAGTAAAAAAAAAATAGTAATAACAAAACAAAACAAAACAAAAAAACTATAGCTGCAAAACAAAAACAGAACAGATCAAGATTCCTGGAGAAGGAACAGAGGAAAGGAAGCTTTCTACTGGAGGTGAAACAATTGCAAAAATAGTGCAACTTTTAGAGTTGTACCACATACCCAGGGCAAGAATCAGATGAAGAAGAGCTGGAAAAATCTGATCAGTTAAACATGAGAAATTCTAAAGGTCTAGAATAAATTGAAACAAGTGTCAAAGAAAAGCCAGTCAACAATAAAACTGTAGACAAAAGAGAGAAACTGACCTTCAGGGTATACTCATCAAGATAATCAGATGCCTAGATATCAGCAAAAATTACAAGCCATAGAAAGAAACAGGAAGACATGACCAAGTAAAGGGAACAAATTTAAAAGTTGGAGGAAACATGGAATTTTGAACAACTAATCAGAGATGTTCAAACAAATCTCCTAAATCAATTCAAAGATGAAGGAAAATATAGCTAAAGAGATAAAAACATTAAAAGGATACTGGGAGAGCATAAAGAAGAATTTAAAAGTATGAAAAGAAACATAACAGAAATTATGGGAATGAAAGGCACAATATAAGAGATTAAAAATACACTAGAGGCATGCAACAGCAGTTTTGAACAGGCAGAAGAATCAGCAAACTACAAGACGGGATGATTGAAACCTTACAGACAGAAGAACAAATAGAGGAAAAATGGAAAAAATTGAGCAGGGTCTCAGAGATTTGAATGACAGCATGAAATGCGCAAACATATTCATCTTTCCAGAAGGAGAAGAGTGAAAGGGGGCGGAAAGAATCTTTGAGGAAATAGTGGCCAAAAATTTCCCAACTCTTATGAAGGCATAAATATACATGTCCAAGAAGGACAACATACTGTAAACTGAAAAAAATCCTAAGAGACCTACTCTGAGACACATACTAATCAGAATGTCAAATGCCAAAGATAAAGAGAGAATCTGAAAGCAACAAGAGAAAAGCTGTTTGTCACCTGCAAGGGAACCACCATAAGACTAAGTGCCTTTTATGCATCAGAAACCATGGAAGCAAGAAGACAGTGGCATACAATATTTAAGATACTGAAACAGAAGAACTGCCAGCCAAGAATTCTTTATCTGGCAAAACTGTCCTTCAAAAATAAGGGAGCATTTAAAATATTCACAGATAAACAGAAACTGAGAGAGTTTGTAAACAAGAGTCATGCCCTACAAAAAAATCTTAAAGGTAGTTCTGCAAGCTGAATGGAAAAAGACAAGAGTGAGAGGCTTGGAGGAGAGTATAGACATGAAGATTATCAGTAAGGGTAAATAAAAGAGTAAAAAGAGAAACAAAAATAAGATATCACATATAAAAACCAAAGGATAAAATGGTTGAAATATGTACTAACTTTACAGTAATAACATTGAATGTTAATGGATAAAACTCCCCAATCAAAAGACTCAGATTGGCAGAATGGATAAAAAAAAGTACAATTCATCTATACACTGTCAACAAGAAACTCATCTTAAACTCAAGGACACAAATAGATTGAAAATGAAAGGTTGAAAACAGATATTCCACACAAACAGGAACCAACAAAGAGCTGAGATAGCTATAAAAATATCAGACAAGATAGACTTCAAATGCAAAACTGTTATAAGAGGCAAAGACAGATACTATATGTTAATAATAAAAGGGGAAATCCACCAAGAAGAAATAGCAATCATAAATATTTATGCACCTAGCCAGGGCACCCCAAAATACTTGCAGCAGACACTTTCAAAACTGAAGGGAGAAATAGGTGTCTCTACAATAATAGTTGACGGCTTCACTATATCACTCTCTTCAATAGATAGAGTATCTAGGCAGAGGATCAATAAGGAAACAGAGAACTTGAATAATATGATAAATGAACTAGTCCTGATAGACATATAGAGAACATTGCACCCCCAAAACAGCAGGATATACATTCTTCTCGAGTGAGCATGGAACATCCTCCAGGATAGAGCACATGTTGGGTCACAAAACAAGTGTCAATAAATGTAAAAGTTTGAAATTATACAAAGCACTTTCTCTGACCATAATGGAATGAGCTGGAAATCAATAACAGGGAACTGGGAAATTTACAAATATATTGAAGTTAAACAATGCACTCTTAAATAATCAGTGGGTCAAAGAAGAAATTGCAAGAGAAATAAGTAAATTTCTCAAGATGAATTAAAATGAGAACACAGCATATCAAAACTTATGGGATACCCTGAAGGCAGTGCTAGAGGGCAATTTATAGCCCTAAATTCCTATATTAAAAAAGAAGAAAAAGTTAAAATCCAAGACCTAATTGCACACCTGGAAGAACTAGAAAAAGAACAGCAAACTAATCCCAAAGCAAGCAGAAGGAAAGAAATAACAAAGATTAGAGAAGAAAAATAAATGAAATTGAGAATTAAAAAAATAGAATTACCGAAACCAAAAGTTGGTTCTTTGAGAAGCACAGTAAAATTGCCAAACTCTTAGCTAGACTAACAAAGAAAAAAAGAAGATGCAAGTAAATAAAATCAGAAATGAGAGGGGGGACTGACCCCACAGAAATAAAAAGGATCACAGAGGAATCTGTGAAAGAACTGTATGCCAACAAATTAAGCAACTTAGAAGAAATGGACAAATCCCTAGAAACACACAACATCCCTCACTGACTCTAGAAGAAATAGATGACCTCAACTGATCAATTTCAAGTAAAGAGATTGAGTCAGTTAATCTCTTTACTCTTTTAGTTACCCTTACTGATAATCTTCATGTCTATACTCTCCCAATAAAGAAAAGCCCTCTGCCAATGGCTTCACAGAGGAATCCTAAAAATCATTCCATGAAGAATTAATACCAATCCCGCTCAAACTCTTCCAAAAAACTGAATAGGAGGGAACACTACCTAACTCATTATATGAAGCTGACATAACCCTAATGCCAAAGCCAGATAAAGATACAGACCATTTTCTTTCATTAATATAGATGCAAAATCCTAAACGAAATACTTGCAAATTGAATCTCACAGCACATTAAAAGAATTATGCACCATGATCATGTGGGTTTTATCCCAGGTATGCAAGGGTGGTTCAACACAAGAAAATCAATTAACGTAAAACACCACATTAACAAATCGAAGGGGAAAACATGATCCTTTTGATTGATGCAGAAAAGGCATTTGACAAAATCCAGCATCATTTCCTATGAAAACACTTCAAAAGATAGGAATAGAAGGAAGCATCCTCAACATGACAAAAGGCATATATGAAAAACCCACAGCTAACATCATAGTCAATGGTGAAAGACTGAAAGCTTTCCCTCTAAGATCTGGAACAAGACAAGGATGCCCGATGTCACTGCTGTTATTCAACATTGTGCTAGAAGTGCTAGCTAGAACAGTTAGGCAAGTAAAAGAAATAAAAGGCACCCAAATTGGAAAAGAAGGTAAAACTTTCACTATTTGCGCATGACATAATTCTATATATAGAAAGTTCCCAAAACTACAACAAAGCAACTAGAGCTAAGAAATGAGTTCAGCAAAGTGGTGGGATACAAGATCTACAGCAAAGATCAGGAGTGTATCTAAACACTAGTAATGAGCCATCTGAGGAGGAAATCAAGGAAAAAATCCATCACAATAGCAACTAAAATTATCAAATATCTAGGAATAAATCTAACCAAGAATGTAAAGGACTTGTACACAGAAAACTACAAAACATTGCTAAAAAGAAATCAAAGAAGAACTAAATAAATTGAAGGACTTTCCATGTTCATGGATAGGAAGAATAAATATCATTAAGGTATGTATGCTACCCAAATCAGTTTACAGATTCAACCGAATCCCAATCAAAATTCCAACCACCTACTTGGCAGAAATGGAAGAGCCAATTATCAAATTTATTTGGCAGGGTAAGGGGCCCAAATAGCCAAAAACATCTTGGAAAATCACAAAGTTTGAGGACTCACACTTCCTGACTTTAAAGCATATTAGAAAGCTACAGTGGGCAAAACAGCATAGAACTGGCATAAAGATAAATATATTGACCAATGGGATCAAATTGAGTGTTCAGGAATAGATCCTCACATCTATGGCCAATTTATGTTTGCCAAGGCTGCCAAGTTCATTCAACTGGGACAGAATAGTCTCTTCAAAAAATAGTTCTGGGAAGACTGGATATCCATATGCAAAAGAATGAAAGAGGACTCCATCTCACACCTCATACAGAAATTAACTCAGAATGGATCAAAGACCTAAACATAAGAGCCCGGACCATCAAACTGCTAGAAGAAAGTGTAGAGAAGCATCTTCAAGATATTGTGGTAGGCAATGGTTTCTTAGACTTTATAACCTAAGTACAAGCAATTTAAGAATAGATGAATGGGACCTCCTCAAAATTAAAAAAAAAAATGGTGCTTCAAAAGACTTTGTCAAGAAAGTGAAAAGGCAGCCCACCTAATGAGAGAAAATATTTGGAAACCACATATCTGATAAGGGTCTAGTATCCAAAATATGTAAAGAAATTCTACAACTCAATAACAAAAAGACAACCCAATTAAAAAATGGGCAAAAGACTTGAATAGACATTCTTCCAAAGAGGAAATACAGATGGCTAAAAAGCACATGAAAAGAGGCTCAACATCACTAGCTATTAGGCAAATGCAAATTAAAACCACAGTGAGATATCATCTCACATCTACTAGAGTGGTCACTATTAAGCAAATAGAAAACTACAAGTGTTGGAGAGGATGTGGAGAAATAGGAACACTCATTCACTGCCAGTCAGAATGTAAAATGGTGCAGCCACTGTGGAAGACAGTTTGGCGGTTCCTCAGGAATCTAAGTACAGAATTGTCATATGATCTGGCAATCCTGCTACTAGGTATACACCCAGAAGAACTTAAAGCAGGGAAGCAAACAAACATTTGCACACTGATGTTCATAGCAGCATTATTTACAATTGCCAGAATATGGAAGCAACACAAGTGCCCATCAACTGATGAGTGGATAAAGAATCAGTGGTATATGCATATGATGGAATATAAATCAGCTGTTAAAAGGAATGAAGTCCTGATACATGCACCAACATGGATGAACCTTGAGGACATTATGGTGAGTGAAATAAGCCAGACACAAAAGGAAAAATATTGTATGATCTCACTGTTACGAACTAATTAGAATAAGCAAACTCATTGAATTAGAAATGAAAATATAGGTGACCAGAAGATAGAATGGGTGCAGAGAATGAGGAGCTGATGCTTAATTTGTGCAGAATTTCTAATTAGGGTGATTGTAAATGTTTGAAAAAGCATAGTGGTGATAGTAGCACATTAGTGTCAGTGTAATTAACAGCACTGAATTATTTGTGTGAATCTGGTTGAAACAGGAAGTTTTGGGTCATGTATGTTACTAAAAAGAAAGTCAGAGCATAAAACTTGGGACTGTATAACACAGTGAACCGTGTTGTGGATGAGGGACTAGGGTTAATAGAATTGTAGGAATGTTCTTTCATGAATTGTAACAAGTGTATGTCACTATTACCAGGTGTTAATAATAGGGTGGTATATGGGAAAAAATACACTAATGCAAACTATGGGCTATAGTTAAAATAACATTTTAATATTCTTTCATCAGTTGTAACAAAGGTACCATACCAATGCAAAGAGTCTACAATAGGAGGGTATATGGGAATGTTGTATTTTTACATGACTTTTATGCAAACCTACAACTTGTCTAATTAAAAAATAGTAATAATAATTTTTAAATAACCTTAAAATAACATTATACTAAATGAAAGAAACCAGACACACAGTACTACATTTTGTATGATTCCATGTATATAAAATGTAAATATAAAATAATCTACACAGACAGAATTATATTAGTGGTTATGTAGGGCCTGGGACGAATAGAGGGATTGAGAGGTGACTGCTAAGGGGTATGGGGTTTTTCTTTCCAGAGTAATGAAAATATTACCGTAGTGTTGAATGCGTTAACTCTGTGATTCTACTAGAAGCAATTTATTTTACACTTTGGATGGATTGTATGGTATGTGAATATATCTCAGTAAAACTGCTTTTTAACAAAGTAATGATGCAGCGCTGCCCTTGGGGGCAATGACAAAGGATTAACCCATATCCTATTTTGTCTTAGACATATTTTAAGAGCAGTCATTGGTGTCTGATAACCCCATTTCTAGATGGTCATTCATTCATTTGTTCATTTGTCAAATACCTGAGTGTTTACTATTAGTGACAAAAGAGAGGTATTAAATAAACAATTAAATATGTCAGCTGTTATGAATGCTATGGAGAAAATATGCAGAAATACTGGAAAGGAGTCACTCTTTCATTTAGAGAGTTTAGGGGAAGCATCTATGATAATGGATAAACTAAGCACAGAGAGATAGTAGGGTTTGGTTTCCTATACCTAAGTCCAAAAGGCAGTTCAGAGTTTTCCTACTGCTTGGATTACCTTTGTCTTGTGTGGGCTAGGATGAGAGTGATCAGGGTAGGAAGAGTAAATGGAACAACTGAAGGGAGCAGGCAGGGGCTATAGGAGCCCAAACGAGCTGGATTTGGCTGGGGAATGGGGTCATGCATCTGATGACCTCCCCCAGGGCACAAAATAGGTGTTAATGTCAAATTCATAAGCAATGTTGGGGACTTTGGGGGAGGTCTGACCTGGTTGCAGACTCCTCCTCAACTTGCCTCTTGCTGTTAATCAGTTAGAGTCCACTGTGGATGCTTCCTCCTTAATGATCTTCCAAGCTTCTGTCTGCCCGTACCTCAGAAATTTCTTTGAAATTCTTCCCAAGTACTTGCACCCTTTTTCAGTCAGGGTTCTGCAGGAACCACTCTGTATAATCCAAAAATTAAGTGATAATACAGAGGCTTATACCGCTACTGAAAAGGTTGGGGAGTGAAGGTCGGGAAAGCCACCTCCGGTTACCATAGCAGTTGGGTCCCAGGAACTGGCCTGGAAGCCAGTGAGGATCTCAAGAATAGTGTGACAGTAGCACAGGTGATTCTCAAAAAGTCACCAGCAGGGGGTTCAAACCTCACATCTGCCTACATAGAAATGGCCTCCATTTCTCCACCGTCTACATCTTACCTGAGCACCTATCACTGGCCAACTTTAACCCAGAACAACATGGGGAAGGGCATTCTGGGAAATGTAGTTCCAGCTTCTCCATGGCAATACAGAGGAGATCTCAGAAGGGGATGGCAGAGATGCCAAGTTGACAACAAGTAACATAAAGCTGCCACTAGCCCTCCTCCTAACAGATTTGACCACCTAGCCACCTGCCCCTTCAATTAAGGCTATGCTAGCCCCTTCTCTGTAATACCCAAATGTTTTTTAAGACATGAACCCTAACACCTGCTCTTGAAGATGATGGTGGAGCAGCTATTTCTCATTTTTCACGTGGGCATATAGGGTAAATTGTCCCAAGTCACTGATCTTCCCTCACACCCATATCTTTGTTCTGATGCTAACATTAGACAATTGTTCAAAGAAGGGCTGAAGTCATTTAGGCCAAATCTTAATTTGGAAGTTAGACAGCTGCAGCCACAAGCCTGTGTAAGAATACCGTCCATGTGTTCGTAATACAAGGGAAGAGGGAAAAGAGAAAGAAAAGAAAAGCTGAAGATTACTTCCCCTACAACTGCCCACAAAAGGAATAAAAGAAAGTCCCTTCCACCACTCTGCCCCCTGCAGTGTTAGAGCATCCATCATCATCAGGCCATGTCTGAACTGAGTATCTGCTATGTTCCAGGCACTGTTGTAGGTACTGAATAAAAAATGAATAAGATGAGTGCTCCAGTTATCTATTGCTGCATAACAAATAACTCCACACTTGTGACTTCAAACAACAGCAGCCATTTATTTTGCTCTCAAATCTACACGCTGGCAGGGCTCAGCAGAGATAACTTCTCACTGCTCTATGGGGCACCAGCTGGGGCAGCATTGCAAGGGGTTGGAGAATCCCCTTTCAAGATGGCTCACTCACATAGCTGTCAAGTTTGTGCCAGAGCTGTGGGCTGAGGCCCTTGGTTCCTTTCCATGTAGACCTCTATACAGGTAGCTTGTACTTTGTCATGACATGGTCTCTGGGTTCCAAAAGCAAATGTCTCAAGGGAAAAAGCATAAGTTCATCTTTGCAACCTGGTCCCAGAAGCATTATTTCTGCTGTACTCCACTGACTGAGGTAGGATCAAAAGGAGGGGACGTAGATTCTACCTCTTGATAGAGAGTGGCAAGGTTCTAGAAGATATGTGTAATGAAAGACAATTGTTTGGGCCATCTTTGGAAAATATAGCTGACCTCAGTACACTCAGTGTGTTTGAGGAGTTCATTGAGCAGTGGTGAAGACAGGCATGAAACATATGATTAGAAAACAGAAAAGTTTCTATGAAAGCTTTAGAGAATTTCAGGCTCTGCCCAGAAGTTTTGGGAAAGTTAGAGGAGGTGACCTGAGACTTGAAGGATGAACAGACATTTCCTGAGCAGGGAAGTAGAGGGGTATGACATTCCAGACAGGGAGCAGCACGCGCAAAGGCACATGGACCTTGTGTGAGCAGCATGGCTCCTCTGTATGTTTCCCCAGTGGGAGGGTGAATCCCTTGAGCACTGCACCAGTTTTAGCTCACCATTTCATTTTGACATTCACAATGATTATGCTCATTTGGCAATTTTCCATGAATAAAATTCATGCCCAGTGTAACTGTTTTTCTAGGCTTTAATGACAAGACAGATAGTAGCCAGATATGTATTTTTGTCTTTTTTTTTTTCAAAACAGTCTAATCTAATTGCATTTAGCTTCTTTGAAACCAAATCCATCCCCTTGTACTTCTTTTTAAATTGTCATCTCTTTGCTAGATTTCTTTCAGGCCAAGGATTTCTTTCAAACCAACTGTACCAGCTGTTGTCTACAATGTAACCAAGGTCATTTGGGGCATCTGAAAAGATGGTGTTTATTACTCACTGAAATTCTTTGTTTTTCTGTCCTGATGTCCATTCTGATTTCTACTACACCGGTTGAAATTTAAAAGAGCTTTGTAGAAGACCGGGAGTAGAGCAGGCAGCAGAATGAAACTGTTCTATACGCAATTTTACTTGACCTTAGCAGTCCAGCAGGCAGAAGAGGAAATTACTTGTGGTGAGACCTCCCACCCATTAGTGTTTCAAAAATGCATTATGTCCCCTTTCGAGGCCTCTTCTTCTTCTCCTCAGTCTGTAGTTTCCTTGGTTCAGTCAGGATGTTATTTTGGATTGTATAGCAGTAAGTCATTCTGGCATTCATTTGAGCTGCCTTGATTCAGTTTTTCAGACTCTTAACAAGTGCCTGTGATTCTTCTGAAATCTAATCCTGCAATCAGTGACTCATGGATAAAACTGTGTGTTATGAAAGGATAACCTGTTTGAGACTTTCAGTGTTGCCTCTCATCTCTGGAAGGGATCTCCCACCCTGCAGTTCTTTGTACAAACTCTAGTTGATGAAACACTGTTGGTCTTGATTCTTTATGTCATAAAATGCCTCATTTGGGATGGCAAAACAAAGATAAGCAATCAGCAATTGCTGAATTTTAATTTGTGGTTTTCCTTTTGCTGTTTTCTTTTTCCATTTCCTTTTAAAATGAAGTCTCTCAGTAAAGTTCTAAGTTAACGGTTAAATACTTGGAGCTAATACTTGAAATTGACTCTGTCTTTGAATAGGTTTAAATATTCAAAAATGTCATCGGAAAGTACATTTAATATGATAATGAGCCTGCTAATTAATTGTCCCAAACACTTTTTTAATCATCATTTCATTACTCTTACTACTTGGCTTTGATTCCTTGGGCCATCATCATGACTGCTGCCTTGCAAGCACCAGCACCTAAATGCTTTCTTCTTATTTGACTTATTTGCCTGGTAGAGCCCTAACCGTGATTAGAACCCACTTTCTATGGCTTGCACCCAAGTGGCTGAACGTTGCTGGGAAAAAAACATGCTTAACTGCTTCACTCTCAATCACTACCACAGTCTCAAAATGACACCAAAGAATGCCCGCTGATACTGCTATACATCCCCAGCAGGTTTGCTTTCCCTCCTCCGTAACACCCAATTAACTTCCTCCCTCCCTTCCTTCCATTCATTCATTCATTTTCTTTCTTTCTTTCTTTCTTTCAATCAATAAATATCTAGTCCCTGGCACAATTTGAGGCACTTGGACATATACATGAACAAAACAAAGAGCCCCTGTCCTTGTGGAGCTCACATTCAATGGGAGAGACAATGAAAAACAAACATGATAAACAAATAAGTAGCATCGTATGTTAGAAGGTGATAATAATATGGCAATTGAAAAAGTAGGTCAGGGTATGCAAGCCCTGGGGTGAAGGGTTCATAATTTTAAATGGGATGTTGGGTAAGGGGCTCAGTGAGAAAGTGACATTTGACCAAAGACTTGAAGTGACGGAGTTGACCAGCTGTTATTCCCCACTTGCTTCATGCCCCTCAACCCTCTCACCTCCTTTTTCTGCACCCAGCCACCTGCACCTCCACATGCCCACCTGATAACCTTGCCTATACTTCAATGGTAAATAGAAGCAATCAATCAGACAGGATCTTCTTTGACTGTATCTCTCTGTCTTTTCTCCAGTTAGTATGCATGAAGTGCCTGCCTCTATCCCATGAGCTTTCCTATTAGACCCTGAATCCCCTCCCATTTCACCTTCTCAATTACTTTGCTTCTGTAATTGTCTCTTCTCTCTTATGCATCATAAATTTTTCCTCTCTACTCAATCAATACAAAGGTGCTTCTGTAACTCATGTCTTAGGAAAAATCCCTTGACACCACATTCTCCTCCAACTACTGCCCCATTTCTCTTCTCCACTTCACAGCAAAACTTCAGGAAAGATTTATCTGTTGTTGCTACCTCCATTTCCTTGCTTACCATTCTCTTTTCAAACTACTCAGTCTGGGCTTTCTCCTGCACCATTCCACAGAAACTGCTTTCATAAGTGTCACTCTGACCAAACCCAGCTGTCTTGCCATCTCTCTTATCTTGCTGGCCTTATCAGCAGTGTCCTATCTGGAAATCACTCCTGTCTTGGAAGAAGTTCTTCTCTTGGCAACACATGCTCTCCTGCATTTCTCCCTTCTTCACTGGCCCGTTCTCAATCTCTTTTGCTTGCCCCTCCTCTTTTGTTTGATCTCCAAATGTTTTAGAGGGTCCTAGGCTCAGTCCTGGATCCCCCCCCCCCCAAAACACACACCTTTCCTTCTGTATCTCTGCCTCCCTTGGTGATTTATTCCAGTTCCATAGCTTTATATAACCCTGACATGTCACTCAGGGCCTTTCCATCTCAGCAACTTAAGGCAACAGGGTTTATTTCTTGATCTCAATGATTGATCCCTTGGAGTAGAAGCGCTGCTCTTTGTAGTCACCAGGGACCCAGATAAGCAGAGGTGTCAACCAGACATCTGCCTCTGTGGCAGGGAAGGCAAAGCACACACCACCTCTTCAAGGCCTCTGCTTTCACCTCAATGGCTGGAACTCACCATATGGCTCCACCCTACCACAGTGGACCAGGAGCTCAGTCTTCCATATGCCCAGAAGGAGAGGAGAACCAGTTGCCAGGAATGCACTAATGGCCCCACAAAGCATGATTTCAAATGTGTTATATAATATACATCTTAGCCCTGTAAAGTGGAAAGAGGTAGCTATATAAGCATTTTACCAATGAAGAACTGATATGAGAAGAGGTAAAATTTGTCATCTTATTTTGTCAGCTAGATTTCTCTGTTATCAGAAGTCATATAAACACTGGTTTTTTGACATTTTTTTCCATAACCTTTAGGTAAGAAGCACTTTGTAAACTCTACTGTTACGTGCACTGTTATTGCAGCCTCTAAATTTTGATCCACATTCCACCAAGATAGATAGATGATTGATAGATAGACAGATGATAGATAGAGATGATAGATAGATAGATAGATAGATAGATAGATAGATAGATAGATATAGAGAAAGATACTTACAGACACACACACACACACACACACACACACATCTACACATACATTTATACAGGTAGGAGGGAATGTCATAACCTTTTCCAAGTACAATAGGAAGTATTTCCAAAGATAAATTGTTTCTTTACTAGCAGCAAATACCCTACTCATCTGTCTTTTCTGGGTCATTCTATTTCATGTCTAATTGCTGCAGCTTACCAAGGGTATAATGACACATGGGTTGCTGACTGGGTCATAATTTTGAATAGTTATCAGTGGGTGGATCATTTGTGATAATAAAAAGCATAACTGTGATAATATAATTATCCCCAAGCTCAGCTTATCTAACATACCACCTTGAAGGAATAGGAAGATGTTAGGATGGTCTGTAACAAGCAAAATGACTTTTAGAGTTGACCTTGCTTACTTCTAAGAGATTTAATACTGCATGGTGGGAACATGCACGAAGGGTGCATTTCCTCTCCCGTGATTATTCAGCCAATTCTGTTCATGTCTGTCACATTATTTATAATTAGTATAATGGTTGCTCTGCTAAAGTGTGAGTTCCCTGAGGTCCAGGAGCATGTCTCAGCCTTTGCTATGTCCCTAGGATCTTACACAGTGCCTAGTATGTAGTTAAAATCATCTTTGTTTGTTGAATATCTTTATGAGTGTTGTGAGGTAAAGACATTTGTTTTACACAATAGATCTACTGTGTTCCTAAGAAGGTGACGGAAGAAGGATATATTCTATATTAGCATGTATTAGTACTATTCACTAGACAATAACCTTTCTTCCTGGTGGCTTCATGGACAGATGGGGTCATATGACTTGTTCTGTCCAATGAGCTGGGTATAGAAGCAGCTTGTGTTCTTGTGTGACCCTCCAGAGCTCTGCCTCCCTCCTGCACAATGACCCTTCAACTTGGATCACTGAGTCACTAAATGAGCTGAACTGCAATGGGGATGTAGCATGAGCAAGAAATAAACCTTGATCATAGTGCCATCCAACTGGTGAAATGTAATTTTAAATTTTCTAGTAGCCACATTAAAAAGATAAAAAGAAACTGATGAAATTTTTTAAATAATTTAAATATTAATTAAACAATGTTTACTTATTTTTAAATAATTTAATTATTTAAGAAATAACTTGAAATATATCTAAATTTATTTAATAGTAGTTCTAAAATATTTAAACATGTAATCAATATATAAATTATTGAGATATTTTACATTCTTTTTTTATACTAAGCCTTCAAAATCCAATGTTTATTTTTTCATCCAGAGCACATCTCAATTTGGACTAGCTGTATTTCAAGTGCTCAGTAGCCGCATGTGGCTGGCTAGTGGCTACCATATTGACAGTACAGCTCTACCATTTTAAGCCATGGATATTGGGGGGTTATTTGTTACTGCAGCATAACTTAACGCATGTTGACTAATGCACACTAATAAACACTAATTTTCCTCTCATTCCGTGATGTGGTAATTTTCATAGGCTTGCTGTGAGGATCACCAGGGTTGAAACAGAATAACCAAGAGCACATTCCAGCAGTATTCATTACAACACAGAGGTCCTCTGATGAAATCTGTGGAGATTTGTGTTTAGTTCATCAGTGCTGGACATCTGCTGAAGGTGAAGAGAGTGTACTTGAGCTTCTCATAAACTATATTGAAACCTCTTTAGTGGCAAAAAGATGAATTTTTAAGTCTAATAATACTGTTTTAACAAGGAAATCAATAATATGAGAAGGCTGTTCGTAGTCTAGATCCCACAATATTCATAAATTAATTTAGAGAACACTCATTCTCAATGACCATGTGATTAGTAACATACTAGGTGCTTGGAATACAGCAGAGATAACAGTGAAATATGTAACTGCAGAATCAATTAGTTGAAATAGGACATATATTTGTTTTCTACTGCTATATGACAAATTACCTCAAATTTAGCAGCTTAAAACAATGTACATTTGTGATCTCATAATTTCAGGAATCTGGGTACACCCAGCTGTGTCCTCTGATCTGGATCTCACAAGGCTACAATCAGGGTATCACCCAGACCACATTCCTTTCTGAGTCTTAAGGGGTGATTCCTTTGTGAATCTCAGGTGCATGCTGTTAGAATTTAGTTGCTTGTGATTGTAGGACTGATGTCCCCATTTTCTTCCTGGCTGTCAGCCAGGGGCTCCTCTCAGCACCTAGAGGGTCCCTCACAAAACCTCTTCCAGGCCCTCTCCCAATGTGGCACCTGTCTCCTTAAAGCCAGCAGGAAAATATCTCACCTCTAAACCCTCATTTAAGGGCTCACCTGATTAGTTCAGGCCCACTCAGGATAATCTTCCTTTTGATGAACTAAAGTCAGCTGATTCGTATCTCTCACAGAAGTGATATCCCATCCTACTCATAGGTTCAACCCACATTCAAGAAGAGGGAATTGTACAGGTTTGTGCATCAGGGGGTGGGAATCATGGTGACCATCTTAGACTTCTGCCTACCACATGCCCTGAGACTTGAAGGAATAGGAATTTACCAGGCAGAAAGAATAGTATATAAGAAGACCTTGAGACTGTCAGGAGCTTGGCAGTTTAGGGAAGAAAGGAGTCCAGTGTGGCTAGAGCTCAGAGAAAGGAAAAGTGACACAAGATTAGTGAGTGGCCAGATTCAACACTGGCCACTTCAGTGATTTTTCAGCGAGCAATGGGAAACTGTGGGTCACATTGCATTTTTAAAGACTTCAGTGAGAATACACAAAAGGAGTAGAATTGGAGAGAACCCAGCTATGCAGCTGTTGCTGTATTCAAGAAGACAGATGATGGTGGCTGAAAGGAGGATGATGGCAGGGAAGATGAAGAAAAGTGGAGATAGATTTGAGAGAAATTTAAGAGGTAGAATCAATAAGTCTTGGTGATTAATTGGATATGAGGTAGGGAATAAAGACAAGTCAAAAGCAATTCCTAGATTTGAGCAACTGGGTGAGTGGTTGTATCATTTCCCAAATCTGGTGACACTAAGGAGAGGAAGATGTTTGCCAGGGAAGAGGATCTGTTTTAGACATGTTGAGTCTGACATGCTCATGAGACAACTGTAGCATGTTGACCATTGACTGTGCCAATCCAGAGCTCATGAATAGAGATATCAGCAAAAAGATGAATATAGGAGACATTGGACTCTAGGTGACATCTGTAGCCATTGGGAAAGGATGAAATCATCAAAGAGGAACAGCTAGAGGAAGCCCTGGATGGAGTCCTCAGGGAACTTACATTTAAAGGTCTGCTACAGAGGAGTGAGTGACCGTTTCACACACTGATTCCCTGTTGCCAATGCTGATGTGTTCTCCAGGGAATAAACATTGTGACCTTTTAGGAACATACAATGCCTCAAAGTCTTCTCTCCACTAGGGCACAAGTAAGTGTATGAGTGTGTGTGTGCATGAGTTTTGGAGAGAGAATTGCATCAGAATCTACAAGAGATTTTTTCAACTATACTTACAAATTCCGATGAGTCCCTAAGGGAATCAAGAATAATAGAAGCAAAAAGACTTTTTAGAGACATGTGCCCCAATTTTTCAGAGAAAACTGAAGCTCGGAAAAGTATAAGTCATTTACCTGTGACTCACAGCTGGTTAGATGGCAGCCCCACTGAGAGGAGTTGAAATTGCTCAGCCATTACTTTGAGCACTTTAACCGTCAAGAAATGTACATTTCTCTGTCAGTTTCAGAGACTAGATTTCAGATACACCAAGAGACTCTAGCAGCAGCTGTGGGTTACCAGAATGTCCACCATGCATACAGTAGTCCTGGGAAGAAGGAGGAAATTCCCACTTATTGAACCACAACCACACAACCATGTTAACTTCAGAAAAAACCTTGCAATGTGAATATTGTTATCCCCATTTTTAAAATGAGGAAATTGAGGCTCACAAATGAAGTAATGGGCCCCAAATCACACAAGTAGTCAGTGACAGACAAGGCTTCAACTTGGCTCATAACACTGACCTTACATAAACTTGGGGATCTTTAGAGGGAACTGTATGTATTATATTGTGAATTCCTATATGTGACCAAGCATTTTCCCCCAAAAAATAAAATGACAGTGGAATCGATTCCATGAGAAAATACATTCATGTTAGCAGTTCTTGAGCTACTTCACACCAGCACTCATGGAACAGCGGTTTTGAAGCCAGACTGCCTTGGTGAGAATCTGGGCTCCGCTCCCTACTGAGTGTGACCTTAGCCAAGGTACACAACTTCTTTGTGCTTTAGTTCCTCCTCTGCCATAAATTTGGATACTAATAAATAATGCCTGCCTCAGAGGGTTGGTGTGAAGAATAATTGATCTACTGTATGTACCTAGCATGCAATAAGCACTATGTCAGCTGCTGCCACTGCTACCCCTAATCCTTATGTATACACTATGATTATTTTTTCTCCAAGAGATTTACCTGTGTCCCCAGTTGGTACTCCATTTTGCCCCAGATTTTTAGGGTTTTGCCTCGTTTTGCTAACAGCATAGTTAGTTATGAGACAGTGATAACCAAGTAGTTACCTAAGGGGACGCAGAATAGATGCAAGCAGCTAACCTGATTTTACCCTTCGTGCTCAATAAATGGAAACATCAAGTATATTTGTGCCTTGAGGTCTTGGCCTTTCCTCTTCTTTCTTCCTGGAATGCTCTCTCCCTGTATAATTGAATGGCCTTCTGCTGCTCTTTCTTCACGTCTCTGTTCAAATGTCACCTTATCAGAAAGGTCTGTCCACACCACTCTATCTAAAATAGCGTCTCCTTCCCACTATTACTTTCTGTTTCCTTACTCTTTAATCTTCATCAAAGGACACCATTGGAAATATTATGTGCCTCTTTATTGTCTGTCTCCCTAATAGAACTTGAGTTCATGAAAGCAGGGTTCCAGTCTGTTTTGGTCACTGCTGTAATCCCAGCACCTAAGACAGTCCTTGGCACAGACTAGGCCCTCAGTAGACGTTTATGGAACAGATGAATGGATGGGTGAAAGCTAAATTACGATTCACATGATTGGATTTATGGTCATCTGCAATGACCACTGTGACTTCCAGGTGCACTGCCACCTGAACAGGTTTGTGTCAAACTGAATAGTTCTAGCCCCATCCTTTTATGAGTGAGGAAACCAAGGTCAGAGAACAAGAGGCCATATTCCCAATCTAATGTCCAGTAAGAGACAGGACAAGGACTGGGCCATTTTTGACATGCTCTTTCACATCTGTGCATCAAAAACTATAATTTTGCAGAACAGGGGTCATGTTATTTCTAATTGTTCAGTGGAGCAACTGAGAGGCAGAGAAGTGACTTATCCAAGCTTTCAAGGGAGAGCTATGATAGGCCTTTGTCCTCATGTTCTTTCCACCACTCCTCACTGAAGCTGCTCAGCAACTCGCAGTGAACATTGGCCAGTGGTCACCTTGCAAGGCAAATCAGAGATTCTCCTAGAAAGTATCTGTACCTAGAAGGTCTCCTTTAGTCTGCTGCCCTGATAAAGCTCCTGAAAAAAGACACTTAAGATAGATTTTGCAAAGTTAAAAAATATTGGGGATCATCTTTTGAGTTCAGATGGTCTTTAAGTGATAGAGGGACATTTTTAATTCAACAGTCTCTTGTTAAGGGTCCCAGAACTTTCCTAGAGTTCTTTGAACTAACTTAGACCCACAGGGACTATTTCCAAACAAACCTCCATTTCACTCCCCCTTTCCCATTCATGTATTCCCTGTCCCTACTGTGCAACAAACATAATCCCAATATGGACTTTTTTGTTTTAAACTAAACCAGACTCTAATGAGCTTGCAAGCGAGAGAGGATCAGGTTCCTTTGAGCCAGGCATTCACCCTCTAATATCCATGGAAATAAACTTTGTTTAAATTCTCAAATGCAGCTGCCTTTCCTAGTCCTTCCAAGAAAGTACTTCTCCATACCTAATGTTCCATTAGTATAATTCCATGATCAAAATCTGCAAGCCAGATAGGAAGAAAGCAATCTTTGTTGTTCCTAAATCCAAGCTTTAATTTTAAAAAAATATTTTCAAATTCCTTTGACTAAGCACATACATCCCTCCTTACCACCTGAAAAGCATTTACTGCACAAGATGTAGCTAAGCATTTTGTGTGCGTTAAACTTTGTATGAGTTACCAGAATGTCCAGAAATCTGAGGCTTATAGAGAATAAATAATTTATCCAGGGTCACCAGCTACTAAGTAGTAGGTTGGCACTTAAACCTAACTCCAGGCAAGAGTTTGTAGCTTTTAACCACTATACAATATTGTCTCTCTATTTCCACTCAAGACATAAAGAAAGGTTATTAATGCTTGCACTTGTTTATCTCTTATTTGGTAATTCTACTCAAATTTCACATATACTTATTTCATCTTCATAGCTAAAGTATTAGTTTCTCAGGAGCAGAAATGTTCTCCTTTTCTGTGTAGCCAAGGCACATTAGAGCTAGTTGTCTTACTATGACACAAATGCCTCATTCCCTGCATGAGATAAGTGGTTAATAGAGGTGTAATAAATATTTGATAAATAAATGATTGACTGAATTCCTTCAAATTGCTTTCCTTTGTCCTGCTACCTTTTAAAACTTGCCACCCTCCTGTATCAGGTAACTTGATCAGAGGAAATGGACCTGAATTATTAATTCAATGAGATTAGATTGATAAAAATTTCCCAGAATAGTGTTTCTATGGCAAATATGGTTTCTAGTATATTCCCTTTATGCACATGTACACACACACACACATTCTACTACATGTGTGGTTCTGTACAAGATCACCATTCAGGTGCACATGGGCTTAAAACAAAAACTCAAAATTTCAATAGGATTTTTCTTTGAAAGTGTGTGTGTGTGTGTGTGTGTGTGTGTGTGTGTGTGTGTGATGGGGTTCTTGAGGTGGAGGGGAGGGCTGAGCTGCATGGCCACCTCAGGAAGTCTGGGGAGGTTGTCAGGGGTTTTTGTTGCCTGAGTCATTGAGAGAACAGCTGCCTCCCAGTGAGACACTGAACCTGAGACCCTCAGGCACAGTGGGGAGACTTGAGCCACTTCTGAGCTCTTGAAAAGTTGCTCTGAGAGTACAGACAGCTCTCCTCAAAGCAGGCAAGAAGAGAGAAGTATGGGTTCCATTCACTGCTGCTGGTTGGGGCGTGGCAGGGAGGTGTGTGGAGGAGAGAGACATGGCCTGGTTTCCCTGTGCTCTCCTGGAACTTGGTGTGGAAGCTTGTTCCCTTGGACTCCGGACTCCTCAGGCGAGCTAGCTGGAAGTCACAGCACAAGGGAAACACTGTTGGGAAGAGAAGTCTGCCTCTGCTCTGCATCAGCATTAAGGTCTGGGCCAATGACAGTGTCAGCAGAGAAAGGAGGGTGGTGCAGCAGTGATGGGACCAGTGGAAGCTGCTGAATGAAGCAAATACTGGGGAGGAGAAAGCAGCACCAGGGGCATCTGCAGGAAGGATAACCAGAGCTGTTGCTAGCATCTGACACAGCTCATCACTTTGTCCTTCCAGAAACCCATTCCTCTCCTGGCTTCTGGGATTTCCCTCTCCTTGTTTCCCTCCTACCTCTCTGGCAGCTCCTTCTGTCTTCCTTGATGGTTTTTTCTCCTTGTCCAAACCATTAAGGTAGGACACCATGAGGACCCTTGAAGGAACAGCAGACAGGAATGGGGGCCTTGGCTCTCAGCGATTCTTCTGTTTGGACCTTCTAGTCAAAGACCTGGGAAAGCCTTTCCACATATTGATTCCTTATTTGTCCCCTTCCCAGGTGTTCAGTTTGCTAATGCTGCCATTTTGCAAAACACCAGAAATGGATTGGCTTTTATAAAGGGGGTTTATTTGGTTACACAGTTACAGCTTTAAGGCCACAAAGTGTCCAAGGTAAGCCATCAACAATAGGGTATCTTCACTGAAGGATGGCCTTTGGCATCTGGAAAACCCCTGTTAGCTCAGAAGGCACGTAGCTGGTGTCCATTTGCTCCCAGGTTACATTTCAAAATGCCATTCTCCAAAATGTTGCTCCTAGGATGTTTTGTCCTCTCTTAGCTGCAGCTCCTCTTCAAAATGTCACTCTCAATTGCTCTCTGGTCCTTCTGTCTGTGAACTTCTTTATACGATTCCAGTGATCCAGTTAACACCCACACTGAATGGGCAGGATAACACTTCCATGGAAATTATCTAATCAAACATTTCACTCACAGTTGATTGAGTCACATCTCCATGGAAACACTCGAAGGATTCCAATCTAATCAACACTAATACGTCTGCCCCCATAAGATTGCATCAAAGATAATGGCATTTGGGGGGACATAATACATCCAAACTGGCACAGCAGGTTCTAAGTTGGGTGAGTAGGAATGCTGCATTCTTCCCTCTACCACCAATCTAGTGCAGCCCTTCTTGGAAATAATAACTAACATATTTTTAGATGTGTTGTGAGCATGTTATATGTATTATTTCATTTAATACAGTACAATGAGGTAGGTATTGCCATCATTTCCCATTTTATAGTTGCACATAAAGAGGTTAAATAACTTGCCCAAGATCACAATGCTGGTAAGAGGTATAACAAGGTTGTGAATCCACACATTTGACCTGAGAGTCTGAATTCCTAACTAAACTCTGTGGTGCAGCTGCCCACATGGTTCCATATATATATTCTCACTCTAAGGGACCTCATCCAATCCCATGACGTTAAGCCATCTGTGTCCTGGCCATACTTAACACTGTATCTCTAGCCAAGACTTCTCCCCAGATCTCCAGACTCATTTATCAAACTGCCCATATGATGTCTTATTTCTAAAACTGAGTTCATGATCTTCCTCCATGCCCCCACTCCCAAACCAGTTCCTCCCTCAGACTCCTCTTCTCAGTAAATGGCATCATGAATTGTGTGATGTGAAGGTGTGTGTATACATGAACACATCCTTGAAAGATGGATTGCCTGGGCTAGATACTGGAATGCTATTTCTTTTCTTGCCTTACTGTTGACTTACCTAACCTTCCCTTACTAAATTGTGACATATCAAGGGAAAGACCACAATAGATCTTGCATTCCTAGCATCTAGTATATAGAAAATGTTCTGTACTTTCTTGTTGAAGGAAGGGAAGAAAGAAGGAATGCTTTCTGTGAATCTTATTTATTTCTATTGCAAGTAGCTCCTATGCTACTCATTAATTTCTTGCCTTTCTTCTAAGAGTATTTTATCAAACTCCTCCAAATGGTCTTTTTACTTCTTCCCCAAGGTTGTGACCTAAGGGATTTTTTTGCAGCATATTAATGAAACAACTCTACATTTCATAAAAATCATTTTCATTTCTCTTCCCTTTGGCACTTGCACACTTGGATTTACGTGAGAAGGAATACTTAATATTGAGGAAAAACCTATTTAGAAACAGTACCATAATCACTCAGCAGTAGAGAAAAGGATGATATATGGGCCATATAATTAGCAATCATCTGTTTCACATTTATTTTTTAGAGCTGAGGTTTAGAATGTGTTGTATAACAAAGAGTAGGTCCTCCCTTCTCAGTTCCTCCTTGAAAAATTTAATATGAATAATAGGCCCATGGATGAGATATTGTTACTCTGTACAGGTTAATGTGATACCTGATACACCCCAGAGTTTTTTGGGCAGAAAATAAAGAAGTATCTGCAAAGTTCCCTTGAGAGACTGGGGGAAATGTGAAAATATTCAACTTGCCCACCTGGGGAATTCTTGATATTCTCGCAAGTATTAGTGACTCCTAACTTAATAAGTCAAGCCCTCGATCTTGGGGCTTGCCCTTATGAAACTTATTCCTGCAAAGGAGAAGCTAAGCCTACTTATAATTATGCCTAAGAGTCACCCGCAGAGAACCTCTTTTGTTAAAAAGATGTGGCCTCTCTCTCTAAGCCAACTGTGCAGATTAACTCACTACTTTCCCCTCTATGTGGGACATGACTCCCAGGGGTGTATCTCTCCCTGGCAATGTGGGACATGACTCCACAGGAGGAGTCTGGCTCTGGCATCATGGGATTAAGAAAGCCTTCTTGACCAAAAGGGGGAAGAGAAATGGAACAAAATAAAGTTTCAGTGACTGAGAGAACTCAAATGGAGTCCAAAGGTCATTGTGGAGGTTATTCTTATGCATTATCCAGATATTCCTTTTTAGTTTCTAGTATATTAGAAAAGCTAGAAGGAAATACCTGAATCTGTTGAACTATTATCCGATAGACTTGATTCTTGATGATAATTGTATAACTATATAGCTTTTATCATGTGAACGTGTGAGTGGGAAAACCTTGTGCCTGGGACTCCCTTTATCCAGTGTTTGGGCAGATGAGTAATAAAATAATGACATATATACATACATATATATATATATATATATATATATATATATATATATATATGTGCAATATGGAGTGCCTTTTTGGTTTTGTTGCTTTGTTTTCTAATGCTTGAAATTCTTCTAAAATTAGTTTATATAAATGTATAAAGGAGCAATTCAGAGAATATGTATTTGTAAACACATGTTCCCTAAGCAAGGCCATGGATTTATTTAAACCTCAGAGTTTATTAGATAAAAGTGATGACAGAGTCAAGTAATAAAGGTCTGGAATCAGCTCTATGATAAACACTCAGATTGACTTGAGTGAATCACTTGGCCTGTCTCCCTCTCCTCCTCTTAAAAGTCAAAGTAGAGAGGGACAGGATGGCAGCATAGAGAGGTGTGGAATTTAGTTAGTTCCCTGGAGCAGCTAATAAACAACCAGGAACAACAAGTAAATAATCTGGAACAACTGCTGGGGGACAACCGTGACTGTCCACACATTGTACACCAACCTGGATTGGGTGGAATGGCTGAAATTGCAGCATAAAGTCTGTAAGTAAAAACTGTGGCCCCACACCGGGAGTCCCCTCTGCCCATGGCAGGCTGAGCGGCAGGACCTCACTGTGGGAGAAAGCAGCATTCTTGGAGCAAGTGAATATAGCTCAGCCCAGCTCCAGCTGGGGTTTTGATTAACAAAAAATGGACTGCTGAATACAAGTGATAAATACAAACCCCTAACAAGCAGCAAAGTACTCTGAGGGTACTCCCAGCAGAGAGGATGTGGGGCTGACAGAAAAAAAATAATTAAAAAAAAAGAAACAATATGGAGGCTTTTTGAGACAGACCTTGGAGAGCCAGAGTATACCAGTGCCCTGGGAGAGGGAGCACAGAGGACTGGGTGCTCTGTCTGACTGAAGGGTGAAACCGGGGGACCATGGACTGGCTCTGAAAGGGAGCTTTCTTCCCCTTTTTCTCTCTCTCAACCTGAGTGACCATTTTCCATTCACAGCACTGTGACCCAGACAGGCGTGGAGTTACAGAGTTAAAGAGAAAAAGGAGCTATTCACATGCAGAAGATAAATCCTTAGGGGTGTATCTTCCCTAAGAGGAAGGAGGTAGGGCCTAGAGCTAGTGCTGGCCTGCCCTTCAGAACTCAGATCCAAGGCCTGGGGGAAAACAGTAAAAACAGAGACAAACAAAGCTAAGAATTAAAGGGGCCACACCTCCTAACACCAGTCGGGAGTGAAAGGCTGACAGGTGCCACCTGATGGGCAGGTTAGGAAAAGCACAGCAGCTAGAGACCTCACAGGAAAGTCTGTCAATCTTCTAAGATGCACCCTCATGGAAACTTGGCTTTGAATATAACCCCACTCTCAGACCTGAACCCAGTCTGGTCTGGGAAAATCTGATTGGAGTAACCAAGGAAACCAGATGCTTAGACAACAGAAACTACAAATTACATTAAGAAAAATGAAGATATGGCCCCGTCAAAGGAAGAAACTTACACCTCAAAAAAGATAGAATTGAAATATTGTTTCACCTTAATGAAACAATCAATTAAAGATTTTCAAAGAAATATGTTGAATCATATTAAAAACCAAGTCAACAAGTTCAGAAAAGATATGGCAAAAGAGATAAAGGATATAAAGAAAACACTGGGCAAACATATGGTAGAAATCAAAAGTTTGTAAAAACTACTGGCAGAATCTGTGGAAATAAAAGGCACAGCACTAGAGATGAAAAACACAGTGGAGACATACAACAGCAGAGTTCAAGAGGCAGAAGAAAAAACTCAGGAACTGCAGAACAAGACACCTGAAATACTACACACAAAGGAACAGATAGGAAAAAGAATGGAAAAATATGAGGAACATCTTAGGGAATTGAATGACAACGTGAAGTGCGTAAATATATATATTATAAGTATCCAAGAAGGAGAAGAGAAGGGAAAAGGTGCAGAAGCAATAATAAAGGAAATAATCAATGAAAATTTCCCATCTCTTATGAAAGACATAAAATTACAGATCCAAGAAGTGCAGTGTACCCCAAACAGAATAGATCTAAAGAGACCTACTCCAAGACACTTAATAATCAGATTATCAAATGTCAAAGACAAAGAGAGAATCCTGAAGGCAGCAAGAGAAAAGCGATCCATCACATACAAAGGAAGCTTGATAAGATTATGTGTGGATTTCTCAGCAGAAACCATGGAGGCAAGAAGGAAATGGTGTGATATATTTAAGATTCTGAAAGGGGAAATCTGCCAACCAAGAATCCTATATCTGGCAAAACTATCCTTCAAATATGAGGGAGAGTTTAAAATATTCTCTGGTAAACAGACAATGAGAGAGTTTGTGAACAAGATACCTGCTCTATTGGAAATACTAAAGGGAGCACTACAGACAGATAGGAAAAGACAGGAGTGAGAGGTTTGGAACACAGTTTTGGGTGATGGTAGCACAACAATGTAAGTACACTGAATAAAGATGATTGTGAGTATGGTTGAAAGAGGAAGGTTAGGAGCATGTGGGACACCAGAAGGAAAGAGGAAAGATAAAGACTGGGACTGTATAACTCAGGGAAATCTAGAGTGCTCAACAATTGTGATAAAATGTACAAATATGCTTTTACGTGAGGGAGAACAAATGAATGTCAACCTTGCAAGGTGTTAAAAATGGGATGGTATTGGGGAAAAAATACAATCAATGCAAACTAAGACTATAGTTAGCAGAAGCATTGTATTATGCTTCCTTTAATGTAACAAAGGCAATATACCAAAGCTAAATGCCTGTAAGAGGGGGCTATAAGGGAGGGGTATGTCATTGATGATGTTGTCTGACTCTTACTATGCTTTAGTTTAATTCTATCTTTCCTTTTGTTGCCTTTTATCTGTCATTTTTTTCTTTCTTTTTCTTTTGTCTCTCTACCTTCTTTGACTCTTCCTCCTTTTTAGAAGAAATGGATATGTCCTTATATAGATAGCAGTGATGGTGGTGAATGCATAAATATGTGATTATACGGGGAACCATTGATTGTTTACTTACGACAGAATGTATGGTGGGTGAACAAAACCATCTTGAAAAAAAGGAGGATGATGAAGAAACCTTGAAGGCACTATGTTGAGTGAAATAAGTCAGACACAAAAGGACAAATATTGTATTGTCTCACTGAGATGAACTAATTATAATATGTAAACTCATAGACATGAAATCTAAATTACCAGAATATAGAACAAGGCTAAAGAATGGGGAGCGGTTGCTTATTATGAGCAGAATGTTTAACTAGGTTGAACTTAAGTGTTTGGAAATGGACAGAGGTGACAATAGTATGTTATTATGAGAATAACTAACAGTGCTGAACGGTGTGTGAATGTAGTGGTAAGGGTCAGCTCAGAGTCACATATGTCACCAGAAGGAAAGTTGGAGGTTAAAATATGGGAATGTATAAAACAGTGAATCTTGTGGTGGACAATGTCCATGATTAACTGTACAAATATTAGAAATCTCTTTCATGTACTAGAACAAATGTATGAAACTGTAACCATAAGTTAATAATAGAGAGGCATATAAGGAAAAAATATACCTATTGCATACTATATACTACAGTTAGTAGCATTTTAACATTCTTTCATCAACAGTAACAAATGTACTATACAATACTATGAGCCAGTAATGGAGGGGGTGGTTAGGGGTATGGGAGGATTTGAGTTTTCTTTTTTGTTTTTATTTCTTTTCTGGAATAATGGATGCACAGCTGTATGATGTACTGTGGGCAATTGATTGTGCACTTTGGATGATTATACGGTTTGTGAACAATCTCAATAAAATTGAATTTAAAAGAAAAGTCAAAGGAAAGCTTCTCTCACAAGGTTTGTGGGGGAATTAATGAGGTAACGTGAAAGTGCAAAGCACTAAATAAATATAAAGTGATAGTATTATGATTATTGAAAATACTATGAAAAATATTATTTATAATGCTCGATGAATCAAAATAGCTGTGCTTTTATACAGAAAATGATAAATGATCCCAATTTAAATTTTAGTTTACTCTTTATGTGATCAGATAATGAGTTGGCTTTTCCACACACAGAATTATACATTTAAAATGGGGATCTACAAAATGATTATTCTTCCAATAAATTGTTTTCCATAAAACTAGCAATCACAGTAATTCTATAAGTTATATTCTAGGCTAGATCAATACTTGGTCTCTCGCAGGTTCTTTGAAAAAAATTACATCCCCACATGTTGTCTTCCCATATTATGCAACTTTGTTCTTTCTCTCTCATAGGAAAGTGAAAGAAGAAACAACGGCAAGTGTAAAAACTTGTAGGAAAGATAGGTGAATTTAAAGAATTCCTATTATCACGATTTAAACTCCCAAGCGAGGAAGCCACAAAACTTCCTAGGCTCTGAAGTATATCTTTAACGTAAACAAAAAGACCCAAAAATCTTTATTCTGCTTTATAACTTGGAAAACTGTACTGTATATTGAAAAACAAGCAACAATTTTTCCAGAGCACAAACATGCTCAGCTGATAAGCTCACAACCCTCTCAGATCATCAAGGAATCAGTGTATCCAGCAGGCGTGAATGACACAGACTTAACAGTTTTGTGTGTATGTTGTGTTTGTAATTATTCTGCAAGGACGCTGCTGCTTGTGAGTTCATTCTTGACCTGTGGCTACTTGGTTCGAAGCACCCTGGCAGGGAGGACTGAATGTGATGGTCACTAACCAGAAAACCAACTGGTGCAGAGACACAGCATTTATCATCACATCTTCAGTGGTTACTGGCTTGTTCATTCTTATGGGCCCTTCATTTGCAGTAACCTGCTAAATTAGCTCCAAAAGTCACTCTATCCACAGTTGCTTCCTCCTTCACAGAACACGCAACTTTCTCCTGGCTGGGAGAAATAACCTGACTATTCACATTTCGCTAATCATATTCATAAATTAAGCAAATGTTGTTTGTATTCTCCCTCTGTGCCAGCAGTTTGCTAGGCTGAGGATCCAACTGTGAATAACGGAAACATTGCTTGACCTCAGGAATGTTATAATCAGGGGACTTCTTGTCCCGAGCTACAAAACAAAGCCTTATTTCAGCCTGGACTGGCAGGAAGTTTGATTTTTCAGACCAATGTCAGAGGGTGTCCTCCCACCATTTCAGAGGTGGGTCCTGGCCCTCCTACTAATGGGAAATTCAGCATCACTTTGCCAGAGTCCCTGAGAATATCATAGTTGACACCAGTTTGATTTTCCTAATATCTTGAGGAATTCATATCAACTAAGTTCAATATTTATAAACCCAGCAAGAATACCCTGAATTAAAGACTGAGAAATGAATTACAATTAAGCATCATGTGGCAATTTAAAAACAGTTTCCTGTAATGCAGATTTATTCCAGCTAGAGCACATAAGTTGAGTTTATATTTTTCTCAGCTGTGCAAAACAATTAGATTGTTTATAGATACTCTTGTAGGGGAGTTTAGCTACAAATGCCTAACATACCTGTGGATACTATTAAGCTGCAAAAATGTAAATAGCGTGCAAATCCAGAAAGACCCTGTGTGAAAAGATGGGGATAAATAAATGGCCACTTTACTAATTTAAACTGGTTTGACCCACTGTTTTTTTTTTGTTTTTTGTTTTTTTTTTTTCATTTTTCCTTCTACACCCTCCACAATTCCCTCCTCTTCCCCACCCCCAGGAGGCCACTTCCAAAGAGATACCTCCTAATTAGCTTATGTTCCTTTGCTTTGGTCAGAATCATGGACCAAAACCTGTTGAGTGGTTATCAGGGTGTGAAGTCCTAGTTTTACTTCCTTGCTTAAGTTCTGTGTTGATGGAAAGCCCCAGAAGAGGCAAAGATTCTGGGTCAAAAAACACAGCATTTGAAAAGGCATGCCTGACATCAACTCAGACTTAAATTCCACATATTTTACATCCTTCATCTCCACCATCACCAACTTTTGCTTTTGCCTGGTTGATTGCAAGAGTCCCTCTCTGACTCTGATTTCCCTGCAGCTCTCCCTTTCAGTAGCCAGAGTGATCTTCTAAAACCTAAATCAAAATGGCTTCCCGGTGTTCCCAGAATAAAGTCCAACCACTTTATCGTGGACCATAAAGCACTCCAAGGTGTGGCTTCTGCTCACCTGTTCAGCCTCTTGTCAAGTCAGCTCTTCTCCATGCTGAATACATTCCAGCACTCTACTCTCCTTTCTGTCCTTCAAACACTCCCAGCAATTTTATAACCTAGGGCAATTGCCCCAGGAACACTCATCCATACTCTTTACCCAGGGGGATCCTTCCCTTTTAGGTCTCAGCTAAAATGTCATGTTGGCTGAGGGGCTTTTCCCTGCCCCTTATCCAAAGTAGTGTGCGCCTCTTTGTCCATAACTCTTTCACTCATTACCTTGTTATCTTCTCACTGAATTTATCCCTCTCTTTTTAACTTGTTTTTTCCTACTTTCTTTTGCAAAAATATAAGTTCCATTTATATCTGTCTTGTTCACAGCTGGGTCTCCAGTGGTTGGTTTACAGTGGGATGTTTGTTAAATGAATGTGTGCACACTTAAGGACCCAATGTATTGCTGAAGAACACTCCAAATCTTAAACTCAGTAGTTCACACTTTCTAAGTTCCAACTCAGTTTAAATTAAACCGCAGGAGACTTGGATATACTTTTCAATTTAGTTTCTTTTTTCTGTTTCAGTCCTCTCTAATAAATAGTGACATTATCTTTGTGAAGTTACATGCCCCATGGGAAGTCCTTGGAAGATATGCAGAACAAATGAATGTAAGAATGCCTTTCAGGTAGGTATAAATTTGTTTTTCCCCCTTCTCTCTGCTACTTCACTGTAAACCTAATGTGCTGCTCTTTCAGAACAAATAAAACTGAAATCAGCCGGAAAGCTATTAGAGAAGAAAATCCTTCAGCTGTTTAGAAAATGCAAATAAGTTTTCATGACTAATAATGATTTCCTAGCTTTTTGTGACATTTTCTGGCTAATTCAGATTTTAGCAGGTAGATATTTCAAGTACTAGAAAGAAGTGTTTTCAAACCAGCATTTTCATTTCCTAAGGGTGTCATTCTTAGAAGCCCTGTGTACTCTGCTTTGAAATGCCAGACTACGAGCATCAGTGGCACAAGAGATATTCATATTCCTGACCTACTGGTCCCTTCCAAGGCCAGCATTCAGGAATGAATCCAGAAAAACACTAAAATCCTGCTTCTGTAGAAACAAGACAAGAAATTTCATGAAAATGTGATCTTTTAAAAGTAACCTATGTTTACATAATTAAAAAGTCAGTCCATAAATAGTGTGCAAACATAAACATTGATATTTATTCCAAGGGGAATAGAAAATACATTTTTGCAGATTGCTTAGTTATTTTAAATGATCAGTTTAACTTTATCTCGCAGTGAATAGTATTATTATGCATTAAGGAAAATCTATCTTCATTTGCTAGATGTAAGTACAATAACATATTAAACCTGAAATTATAAATGCCAAGAAATGGGGGTGGGGGGTATGGACTCTTCTAAAGAGGCGGGGAAAATTAGTACCACGGATAGTTCCAAAGGGACTTATGGACTAAATACTTTTGGTTTGCAAACATCATTAGCAAGACAGGGTCAGAAGACAGTAACTAGGCAAACTACTGACAATTCTAAATGAGCTGGGAAAAGTTATAGAGACAAAGAATCAGCTACATTCTTAGAAACAGAGAGGTACTAGGAACACATTTAGAGAAGGACAATTTCCATTCATAGGCCTGTGCTGTATCTCCCTGGTGTGTCATATTGTCTTTATTTATTGGCCTTTATGTCCTAATATCAAGTAAAAATAGAAATTGAGATTTCTACCTTCTGTTTGCTTCGAGGCAAAATTCTCAATGCAGATCAGCATAGCTCTGATATTATGAATTTTTTTGTATTTTAAATGTTAGGAAGGAAATCTGAGAACTTGCGGACTTTTTAAAAATATATATATTACCACTTAGAAAGAGAAAGAATATCAATTTAACTTCCATTGAAAGTTGTTATCCTAAAATTAATTAAAGCCAATTATATATTAATATAATAACTAATATAAATTAGCCTGGTATTACACATAAGAACCAAAAATAAAAGAAACCACTACTAATTTCACTTACATAGAACCATAATATCTCCCAGCCAAAAATCTGCCTTTTGATAAAAGGTAGTGAAACTTATTGAAATTGATACCACAATCCAGTAGAAATATCACAAAATCTTCTGCCAGAACACCGCCACCTTTCTCTAGCAAAGAACCCAAGCCAATTGCAGAATCATGAGCAATCATAATGGAAAGCAAATTCCCCTAGTACCTGGAAGGATTTCCTATTTGAAGGGCCTCTCAACACCATAGATACCAAGTCTGGGTGTCGTTATGTAACACCACCTCCAAGAAACGTTAATACATTTTCTTATGCAGCATTAAGAGAATATGATCCAAACAATAAAAATGAAAACCGTAATAACTGTGACTAATAAGCTTCTTTTTAAATCTAGGAATTCCTGCAGGACAACACTTTCAGGAGAAAATACTATTAATGTGTGCCACTAATTGGCCTCATTAATATTGATATGATGCTACCTAAGTATAGCTTTACTTGTTGCAACAGGATGCATTTAAAATTTGTTCTATCATCTTGTCCACGAGTTTCAGGCAAATAACTAACCTTAGAAGATACAGACATGTCCAAAGTAGGAATTCTCCCACGGTGTCATTTCAACAAAATGTACAAACACCAATTTGACTGAACTTAAATGCCCCAAAGAATCTTACCTGTATTTGTTATTTTCTGTACACTGCACTTCTGAATTTAGAATTAAGAATTTGGTTTAGTCTCCTTGGGTTTTTATCCCTACAGTGTTTAAAAGGAAATTGAGGAATAGGCTTATTGTGGTAAACTGCCAATAAAACCTGCTTCTTAAATACCTATATGTCCATGAATATGTTTTTAAGTTTTCACAGATATGCAAAAAGTTGTGGGATGTCAACTTTCCATTTTGTAAAATGAGATCGCCCAGTACAGTTCAAAACTCATATAAACCACATTTCATTGGGTGAAGCCCAAAATGTGGAAAGGGAGAGTGCATTTAATAAAGCATCGAACTCACGTGCTCTCCATTCAGACTACACTCAGAATGCGTATTTTTAATGTTTTTAAAATGCAGTTACACAGCAATGCAACATCTCCTTACAAAGTCCAATTTTTAAAAATTTTGCAGGACTCCACTGGCACTGTTTAATTCACCTATAAACATCCCCAGTGGTTAGGCAGTGTGCCCAGTGTGGTTATTTACAGCTGGTTGTCAATGATGATTAGTTAGTGTCCTTCCCATACTAGTTAATTGTTATCACTCTCTACATATTTTGTAGGTGAGGAGCAACCATAAGAAGTTATAGTAATGTGGAGAGGAAGAACTAGCAATTGAAATTGTTTCTTAAGATTTCATGGCAAAAATGCATGCCCTGTGTGCCCACTACATTTCTCACTGTTAATCTCTTTTTAGTTTTTTCTTCTTCACCTCTTACAGGCTTCTATCTTCAATCTCCTTTCCTTCCTTGCTAGTTCAAACTGTAACTGACGATGGGTTTTCTTCTCGACTGGCTTCATTTTTGCTGTTCTTCCAGGAGAAAAATCTATTACCTGCCCCGTCGGTACAAGTTCATGAGCAGGTCAGTAGCATGCTCTGTGACAGCGTGTTTGTTTGGCCTGTAGGCCTGCCTACTCCAGCAATGCAAGGAGCTACATGCTGGGGAAGATGGGCCTCTGTCTCATGGAAAAACCAGCTGCCATTCACATTTCAAAAATAGCTATTTTCAGGTTAGCTTGAAAAGAAGCAAAGATGGAAGTGTTCTTCTCAGAGTCTTCCCTGTGACTTCTCCACACTTGGAGGATGCAGTTCATCTGCAGGTGTGTCAGGGGTGTTGTTTTGTTAGGCCATTTAATTAGATAAAATGCCACAAATCCCAGACATTTGGAACATCTTTGTCCTGAATGTTATTTTTTTTCACACAAATTCCTCCCTCCACTGTATGGACCTTCAAAGCTTGAAGTGCAGAAGTCACTCTTTTACAAAGCTGCTGACATTGGAATCCCATGGGCAGAACCATCCTATGTTAGCAATATTTGGTTAACAAATTGTGCAGATATGTTAGATATATTCTCACTCAAAAGCTGTTCCTACCCACTTCAAAATAAAAAACAAAATGATCCCACTGGATGTAGGTCACGTTTACTTTGTAGCCTTCCAAAGCTTGCTTTTCTTTGCTGTTTTGTTGTTGTTGCTGTTGTTGTTGTTGATTCTGTTGTGATCATTGGCAAATCTAATTTCAAAATCTTAATTGGTCTCATGTTTCCAGTAAGCTGTAGCATTGGAATCCAAAGAAATTAAAATGTGATTTCTCAGATTTTCCCTATGCAACACCCTCATTAGCATTTCCTCTTTCATAAGGCAGTAGACATGGCACTTGGAGTCCCCATGATTTAGATTATGTCCCTTGTCACATAATGACCTTCGATAAAAACCTGATGAAGCACTTTAGACTATATCAGGACCTTTCAGTAATTCTCAAAATTCAGCCAGCAGCATAATCACCTGGATTGTTAAAACACTTGCTTGTTAAAACACAGATTGCTGGATGCCATGCCCAGAGTTTCTGATTCAGTAGGTCCAGGGTAGAGCTAAAGAATTTTATTTCTAACAAGTTCCCAGGTAATGCTGATGCTACCTGGTCCTGGGACCACATTTTGAAAATCACTGGTCTGTATAAGAGATCCATCTCCACCTTCTCATTAAGGGGTTTGATTGACTCTAGATGGAGTGAATGAAAACCAATGGCAAATAAAACCCAAGGGAAACATGACAAGGAGAAGAGAAGAGAGATTTCCCCAACTGTGATAATACTGTGAAAATACCATGTCTGTACATGATATTATTGCAGCCAATTGAATGCAGTATATTTCAGTTACTAAAAAGAATGAGGGTGGAGGGCAGTCTTACTCCTGTGCACATGTGCCAAGTAGCCTTGATTTAGTAAAGTCAGTAGGGGTAGGAGAAGGCACATCCTTGAGGATCTAAAGGCTGGGTTCAAATCTTGGTGTTGGGTGACTTTGGGCAAGATGTCAAGGTACATCTTTGAAACTAGGTTTTCCTCATGTGTGAAATGAGTATACTGATTCTTACCCTGTGGTGTTGATGTGAGGTTTAGAGATGGATTATCCAGAGCACCTGGCATTATACCTAGTATGTAGTAGATGTGCAACAAATGGTATCAACAGTGATTATATATAATATTTATAATAATGGCCTTATATCTTTGCATACCTCATATTCCCTTTCTATCTCTGAACTTGTTATCCATCCCCTCTAGTCTCTCATTTCTTCTGCCCTCTAGTGACTAGTCCACTAACTGTTCTGATTTTACTTGCCAGGTAGTCATTTTCACTGTGGCCCCACTACCCACCCAGTTACCTAAGTTAAAACCTTAGGATAATTCTGAATGTTCCACCTCTTCATCTAACCAGTCTCTCAAGTCATGAAGATACTGCCCTGTGACTACCTCTGTAAACCATACACGGCTCTCCATTCCCACTGTCACCACCATAACTGAGCTCTCATCACCTCTTGCCTGTTTTGCATCAGTTTATCTTCCTGCGTTGTCCTGACCCCTTACCAAACTCTCCTCTAATCATCTTCCTAAGAAGTAAATCTGATCACGTCACATGGTGACTACCCCATGGTGATCAAAATAAAGTTAAAATCCTTCAGCATGAAGAAAATCTCTTTATAAATTGTCTTCTCTCATCTCTACCCTCCGAACACTCTCCTCCATCCACATTGAACTACTCATGATTCACAAATACATTATACTCACTCAGACCTATGTGCTTTTGTGCTTTAGTGGTCTTCTGGAAAGTTCTTTCCCATCATATTCACCTATATAACTCCATCCACATGTTTGGGCCTTTTGGCCAGGTTCGATGATGCCTCTTCTCTATTCTCCTTTTGGCATTCTCTACTCCCGTAACCCCATGCTGTAATTTATAAGGTACGTGTCCCTCTCCCCTCCTGGACAGTATTTGAAGGCAAGGATGGCTCATTCAATTCTATATTTGCAGCTCCTGGCACATTGTTGGTGGAGTGAATGAATAAATGAATCTCCATACACATTGGAATGGGGGGAAGAAGGTCACAAAGAAAAGTGTAAAAAAGTCAAGTGTACCTAAGTATCAGACATAGACTTGGGATTGAAACATTTGCTCAAACAATGGGGAGAGGTGGGTAATGAGTGTTTAAAAAAAATCAGTAATAAAAGAACCAGAGAATCTTAAGGCTGGATATCAAATGTCATCAATTCAAGTCTTTCATCAGATGCTTAACCACTTGCTACAGCTTCTTTGCTATATTGTGGCCATCCCATGTTTGTACATCCCTGAGAAATGAGAATTCCTTAACCATCTGTGGGTAGTTCTGACTGTTAGAAAGTTAAAGGTTTAAAATAAGCCTTAATCTTTCTCTCTGTAGCCCTCACCCCTTGATCATAGTTCTGTCCCCTGAATAGGCAAAAAATAATCTATAGACCAATATGGCAAAGTATATGAGAAAGATGGTGACATTATAGGCAAAAGTATTTAGCACTTAGCAGCTATTTTGAAATTGGAAGTTGGGGAGAAAGAGGTTTCATGCCTAAGAGTTTAGAAAAATATTGTTGGAAGTAACAGAAGAATGGGAATCCAGAAGAGATTCAAGTGTGCTGAAGAAGATGATGATTTTTGTTTCAATAATGCTGGATTAAAACACAAAGTAGGTCTTTGAGATGTTGGTGTCCTGGAGGCCTTTGGAAGTGATGGCAACACAGCTGAAGTGAGAAGTAAAGCTAAAGAATCCAATGTGGAAGTCAAAAGCATAGAAGTCATGACTTTAGTCATGGGAGTGGATGGAATATCCCAGGAAAGGATGTCAACAGTGAAGAGAAGCAATCCAGTGGCAATTCCTTGGGAAAATCTGTCTTTAGGGGACAGAAGGAGATGAGATGGAGATTGGAAAGAAATAATCTGAGAAGTAGGAGGAAAATCAAGGGAGTGCAGTATCACAGGCGCTGGGGAATGAGTTCCCATAAGGAGGAGTGTTCTGCTGCCTTTGATGATATTTAATTTCATTAATCTAGGAAAGCATCTCTAAAACAAGCCTATCTCCTTAATGATAAGATAAATGAATTAAAAACTGTAAATTTTCCAAGCAGTCAGAGGAAATATACATCTTTTCACGTATTTTAAAAGTCACCTGAATCCTGTAAAACACTCTCATGTACTTCAAACTTTTTTTTTTTTTGGAGTAAATTCTCTTTTTATCCAGGTACTTGTTCTATTAAATGCTGATTTGACACTCATCTATGGGCAGGTATACAGGCATTATACATTACCTATCCAATAAAGACAGAGAATTTATCATCTTTTTTCTGTCCCCCCTTTTGCTTTCACAACACAGCACAAATATAGTCTGTAGAAGATGTAATTGCAAAGTGACAAATCTGATTATTGTGGGTGACTTTTAGCTGAAGTCTCAGTACTGTAACACACCTGCCCCTCACCCTCCGCCCAGCCCCAGTTGTGGCTATCCTGCTTGACGTAATCCTTTGCAATGCTTGGCAGAGTGAAGGGTGGACACTTCTACATTATCCATACAGTGCAACTATAATCGTAACAGATAAGCACATAGGCAAAATGGCAAAACAGCTTGTATATTTCCATCCTGTTTTAAAATATTAATATATGTAAATGTTCCAAAGCCTTTGACTCTTCAATAATGATCTTTAGGCTGTGCTTCAAATAGTCCCCCATGACCTAAAAGGATCACATTAGCTTCCAGAGATCTCTAACTCCCATCTGAAGAGAAGCTGGCTCTAAGAAAAGGAAAAAGAAATCCAAGCCTCCTATTGTCTGATGTCAGTACAGGAGGGCTTCGTTTACTGCAATGAAGAGCTGTGTAAAGCCTCTGTTGAAAGGAGGAAAGAGAGAGAAAGAGAGAGAGAGAGAGAGAGAGAGAGAGAGAGAGAGAGAGAGAGAGAGAGAGTATGTAGGTGCCCTCTGGGCATATCATCCCTAAAAATCTAATCCAGCTATTAGAAACATGATGTTATTATAGAATTTTCTTGTCTGGGGGAAAAAGCAGGTATCTCTGAAGTATGCAATTAATTCTTCTAATTAAGTGGTCATTAGTACACACTCCCCTCCTGGGTTGTTAGTGGCTCAAGGGAAAGGACCTTGTCTTCTCTTCCTCAGGGTGTGCCCCCAGCACCCAGGTTGGGACTCTGTGCTCAGTGGTAGCTTATAAAGGTCTGCTGAAGGGTTAGCATGCTGGCAGTGAAGTACTTTCAAGTGCCCTTTTCTTTAGTTGTCATCCTCTGTAAAGTGCAGATGATTATCTCCGCCTTTAAAGCTGAGGAAGCCAAGGGTCAAAGAGGTTAAGTAGAACCTTCCCAGGACCTAAAGAGCTGGCAAGTCTGTGCCCATTTTCTTTGCTGCACTACCATCTCTTTCTAGCCATCTGCAGTCTCATTTGCCATGAACCAACATTTTAGGGAGAACCTGAACTTAATATCAGAACAGCATCCCATAAAAGTATTTCACCTTTTAGTCCAGATATTAACTTGACAAGTCATGGCCAGGAATGTCCAGATGAATGATCCATTTTTTCTATATTGATTCGTCCAGGTATTCTGTAAGCAGACTGTGCTCAGTAGATGGTAGAAATTAAATAAAGTGACAGTGTGTCCAAACAAAATTAATGCTAAATCATTAAGTCAACATTTTCACTTTGCTTTTCCCTTTCAGTGGAAAATTTATTACATTCCATACTGATACTAAAGGGACAAGAAGGATGCTTTCTGATTAGTTGTTTTCTCAACTTGAACATTTCTAAGTAAATTTCAGGTTTGCATGTGTAGGGACATTTATCAGTTGCATCATGGGAGCACAGAACTCAACATGTGAGAATCAGCTTATCATTGTCATCATCAGTTTCTTCATCCCAGAAACCACTACTTAATTGAGCAATTGTACAATGTCATTTGTACAAGCACTTGATATTCATGATCTCATTTAGTCCTCACCAGTGTCCCATGCAACAGGTACTGTTAGCTCAGGGGGATTTGGTCACTCACCCACCATCTCATTCATGGCCAGCAAGCTGTGCAGCTAGGATCTGAACCCACTTCTGGATGACTCCAAAGTCTATCATTCTATACTAAACATTATTCATTATGCATTGTAAAGCAAAGCTCTCTATTTACTCAAGTTTGTTGGAATGCTTTAACCAAAATATTGCCCAAATCACCAATGACATATAGTATCTAAAGAGCATTCGTTAGATCATCAACTTAGAGATGAAAAAACTTAAGCTCATTAAGGAAAAGGCATGTCCCAGACCACACCAATATACAATGGAGAATCCAAAATCCAGTGATTTTGACACTGTTTCACCTTTGTGTGGTTGAGGGGATTGTCACTGATGTCTGAGTGGCAGCTTTTGGAGAAAGGCGTGTGCTTGTGGAAGAGCAGCCCAGGGGAGCACTCACTCGTCATCCTGCCTCAGAGAAGTAGACTCTTGTTGCCAGAGCCATTTTACTGGGAGGTGGTAGCAGTTTGTGGAATGTCAGCTTCGCACAGGGAGATCCTGGCCAGCCAAGGCCATGTCCTGAGGAGAGGATAAGACCAGGACTGTTCTAAGAGGTGTATTCATTTCCTTTTGCTGCACTAACGAATTATAACAAATTTAGCAGCATGGAGCAATGTAAATTTATTATCTCACAGTTTGGTAGATCAGTGGGGTTCAACTGGTTTCTATGCTCCAGTCTCACAGTGTCATCCAGCCTGGGCTCTTATCTGGAGGCTGGGAGGGAGAATCCACTTCCAAGCTCATTCAGGTAGCTGACACAATTCAGTTCAATGCAGATGTAGGGCTGAGTTCTCTGTTTCTTTGCTGGCTGCTGGCCAAGGGTGATTCTCAGCTTCTAGAGGCTGCTCGCATTCCCTGGCTCACAGCCCCTCCATCTTTGAGTAGCAGTGGCAGGTCTAGCCCTTCTCACACTTTGGATTTCTGACCTCCCTTCTTCCTCATCTCTCCTACTTCTGGCCAAAAAAGTTTCTCTGCTTTTATAGGACTCACGTGATTAAATTTATCCCAGACAAGTAATACAAGATAATCTCTCTATTATAAGTCCCTTTTGCCATGTAACATAGTATTTTCACAGGTTCCAGGGATTAGGGTGCAGACATCTTTGGAGGGCCATTCTGCCTACCACAAGAGGACATAAACTGCTGAACATGCTGAGTATTTGTTCCTGTGGTTGTGAAGAGCACATGGCATGCACCAGAGTGTGTGATAAAACCTGGATAAGCCAATCTTAGTCTGCCTACGTCTGCTCAGGCTGCCTCAGTGAAGGCCAGTCCATTCTCCACCCCGTTAGTGTCTCAGGGGGTTAATTTTTAATATGTTGCTTCAAATCTCTCTCTTTCCAATGTCCTTCTTCCAGTATAATGTTTCAAAAGCCTAGTTCCTCTGTTTTCCATCACTTTTACATTAACCTCCATAGTCCTTAAGAAGTTATTAATAATTCTTGCTGTCTAACAGCTTCTCTAAAGTATTTCATATACACATTCTTTCATAAAACTCCTAACAACTCTGTGAGGTTGTTAAGACAGGTATTATTAATATTATTTCCTATTATTATTACCCCATGTTATAACACTGGAAAAATAAGTCTCAAAAAGTTGAGTGATCTGTGGAAGGTCACATATCTGATAAGCAACAGAGCCAGGACTAAAATCCAGACATCCAATTATAAATCCCAGCTGTTTTCCACCATACCAAGTGGCCTCCCCTCACTTTCTTTTAGTTCCTTTGCTTCTCATCTTTCAATTAATTAATCATGTTTCATTACCCTGGTATATTCTCTCTTTGCCATCTCCATGTTTCATTTAAATTGTGGTGCCACAGCTGGTTGCTAAAAGCTGCCATTTTATCCCATAGAGCATTTATGTCTGATTTTTTACAGCTTTATTTGTTTTTATCCACTGGTATGCCAAGCACTGTACCCAGCTGGATTGAATTCATAGTCTTTGCATGCAGAGCCCAGATTCTGTGAGAATGTGAACTTTGCACAGTGTAATCCAATTAGTGCTGCAGACAGGAGATGTGTGGGAGGTAAAAGCTCTATTATTAAAACAAAAAAACCAAAAACAAAAACAAAACTTTTGGTCAATGTCCTCTTTCTTGAATGAGTTTTAAGGCAATCAAATAAAGTCAAAAGCCACAGGGAAGGCCACCAGCTTAGCCTACAAAGTACAATTTATGAGTCCATTTAAGGACTAAATCATTATACTTGGACAGATGTGGGTAAAGCACAATTAACATTGAATTAAAAAGCAAAAAGACAAAAATATTAAAAAGCAAGCTGGTTGTGCAAATTCTAATTTAAAAAAAAAAAAGAAAATGGAGAAGATAGTAATAATAGCCAATGCTTACTTACTGTCTGCCAGACACTGTTGTGGAGACTTTCTGTAGGGATTAATCAGCTAATCCTCACAACAACCCTATGAATTGGGTATCATTATCATGCCCATTTCACAGATAAGAAAACTAAAGCAAAGCTAAGTTAAATAACTTACCCAAGGTCATACTGCTGACATTTACAGAGCCAGGATTTGAATCTACGCAGTCCAGCCCCAGAGCCTGTCCCCTCCTCCACCGTCCCTTAATGCCTCCCTGAAGCTTGTTGGCTCACTATGTGAGGCAGGGAAGGACCCAGCGGGTGAAGGATGGAAGAGACAGGAACTTTTTCCCTGTTGTCTTCAAACCCTTCTTGGGGGCTTTGAGCCCTTCCAGTCCTACTATTCCTTTCTGGGTGTCTAACCCTGGGTAAAATCTGTACCTCTCTGCTGTGGTGTCCTCTTTGAGGGAAGGGCCCCAGAGCAGCTGTAAGAGTCTCTCTTCGTTGAGAACCAGCTAATGAGCTCGCTGTCTGCTGAGGGGCTGCTCAGGGAAAGTGTGAGAGGCAGGGGTTCCCAAAGAGAGTGGCCACCGCCAGGCAGACACCAGGCCACAGCGGGGCTGGAACAGTGCTGAGAATCAGGGAGGTGGTAGAAGAGGAGTTTGCCATCATTGTTCCGTTTGATTATATTATAAATTGATATTACAAATATTCCCTTCAGCTGGGAGTTTCACAAAAAAGGATAAATTACTGTGTAAATAGTTTTAAAAACTAAAAATAAAAATCCGTGTGCTTTCAGTTAATAGATTTACAAAGCATTTAGATATGTTCTTTTCCAGGGTAGTTTATTCCTTCTGCAGCCTGTAAGTGGAGATCCCCATTATCAACTACTTTTGTAAAGCAATCCCTAAAATGGAGAGTCCAAAATTTGGCATTGTGGTCCTGGTTGTATTTACTGGTTGTGATTTGGGCTGGATAATCACTCCCCATGGGTCTCTTTTGTGTTGGTAAAATGAGAATGATTCCTGTTCAGTGCACCTGACAGAGATGCTGTTTGATATGAGCTTTTGGGGGAAAAAGAATTCAGAGTTGTAGGTACCTGAAGTAGCATAATCATCTTAAAGACTGGTATGTGTTTTGCTTCAAGTGGCTTGCTGTGAACAATGATTGGGGATCCAGCTCCTTGGAAGCTAGATGTTTTCTCAGCAGAAGTCTGATTTACAGAGAGAATAGGGAGGTGCCCACAGAGGAAACTGGGGCTTGAAGACCGCTTTTAGGAGGCTGTTTTATTTGTTTTGGCATCATTGTGTGCACTGGCTAGAGTGATACATGTGTGCCCAGGACATCCCAGCACCTTGAGAACATGGAGTCAGCTTGAAAAGAAAGCAGAGGGCGCTAAGGAGCTGACGGTGTGCTGGGAGGCTGCTCAGGGAAGGTGTGAGACCCAGGAAGGAATTCATGGCCTCAGGCTCTCTGTGCACACTCCCCCGTGATGTGTTCTTGTCCCCCCTGCCCCCAGCAGTGGGGGCTCTTCTCTGACCTCAGATGGGAGATTTTCCCAAGCACGAAGTTAATTTCTAGAACCTCCAGTATGTAAGAAGTTAGGGTAAGATCTCTGCCGCCTTGCTTAAGGACCTGTCAACTCCTTTCCAGTGCCTTCTGGTCTTGTTAGGACTACTCAGTCATCTCTTGGCATGTGGGTGGACATATAAATCATGGCTGCTATTTTATAGACAACAATATTGAGGCTGCTTGGTGAAGTGAAAAGGACACTGAGCTCCAGCTCTCTTCTTTACTGTGTGACCTTACTCTTCTTTCTGAGCCTCAGGATTTTTATCTGGAAACGGGGGCATCATGAGTGCAATGGGGGTGACTTTGAGTGTGTGGTGTCATAATTATGGCTCTGCAGTGATTTCCTGTGTCTCCGGGCAATGCTGACATGCTCTACCCTTTGGTCTTGCCTTTCATGTACCACAGGATCGATAAACAAATAAGCAGGTTTCGGAGATGGTTACCTAAGAAGCCAATGAGGCTGGACAAGGAGACACTGCCAGACCTGGAGGAGAATGACTGCTACACTGCCCCTTTCAGCCAGCAAAGGATCCATCAGTGAGTGTTAAGCCTTTGTCTTATTGAGGACGTGCAGCTGTGGTAGAGTCTTTTCCTGCACGGCTTTGATTCCTTGGCACATGGAAGGACCAGGGAAGTGCCCTTTTCCCCTAAAAGATCTGTGGGTGTTGATATCCCTTTTATATTAATGAGGGTAAGCTAATTGCTATAACAAACATCCCCACATCTCAGCGGCCTAAGATGGTACAGTGATCATTGTCCTGTGTGTTAGCTGAACAACCTTCTCCATGGTGATCCAGAGACCCAGGCTCTTTCTGTCTTGTGAATCTGCCAACTCATAGTACTCAGAGCTCCCCGAAGGCTTGTCAATGTAGCCAACAGACAGGGGAAGTAGTCTATTCCTTTCCCTACTGAAAAGGGAGGTTTTTTGTTTTGTCTTGTCTTGTTTTGTTTTGTTTTTTGGCTTGGTTTAGTTTGGTTTTCAGTTTTTGTTTTTGTTTTAACTCAGTTCACTTCTTGGTTCCCCTTTCTTCAGCAAGTCAGCCCAGGAAAAGCCACATCGCCTGGCAGCTCACTGGCTGGCTCATTTGGCAGACTATCTCCAAGCAGCAGTTTGTCACTTTTGACACATGGAGTTAAGTAATTGAGCCTGTGAGGAATTGCAGAAGTGGTAGAGAATTTACTGTGATGCTTCTGAGATGACAAGAAACGATGGCTGGATGGCAGTGTAGGTGGTTCAAGGGAAATGCATGCCAGAGACCGTCAACAACCAGGGAGAAACAGACTCTTAAAAGGGGCCTAAATCAGGTGTGCCCAGCCTCACTCTCAGCAGGGCTTCAGGAATTCCTGGCCCACCCTGCACCAGCAGTGGGAGAAATGACTTACCAGAGGGTAGGAAAGGAGCAGTGGATTTTTTTTTAATAAGTTGCTGATTTTGAAAAAAAATAAAAAACTGAATGGCAGTTGCCATGAAGTTGCAGGGAGTGCAAGGTGGGGGCATGATTCAGCAACAGAAAATCAGTTAAAGTCTATGGAAACCTAGAGGGTAAAGGAGAGAAGAAAAATCAAAGAATAGGTTTTCCACATCAAAATGTTTAATGCCTCTAAGACCAGTCTAATGCTAGGAAAGCAACTCAATAAGCCTCTGATATAGTCAAACCCGGGGTCCTCAAGAATCATATTGATATGAACCCAGCCACATTCTCTGAACATTTAAAAGGGTCACTGAAGATGTGAAACTCTCAGCCTGACCTCAAAATCCTGGGAATCTTTCATGAGAAATAAGAGGGGAACTTAATGTAAACTCAGACATCAGGATTATGGGTATTTTCTTAAGAGAAAAATATGCATGAAAGGTAACGTGTTCCTCTTTTTTAATTTAAACCCTTGCCACATATATGCTGTTCATCTTGAATCTTAGACAAGTGATTGTTTGTTTTTTATATTCTTCTGCAGTCTGGTTTACATGCAGATTTTCCCTTTGCTTCTCACCTGCCTGAGAGAGTATCAAGCACAGTATAGGAAGATCTCAAAAAATTTCAGATGGATAAGTTATTGGATGGTGGGTGGGTAGATGGATAGATAGATGGATGAATTAGTAAATTATGTAGGATGTGCTCTGGAGTTTTGTTTTACTTTAAACAAAAGGATATAGGCCAAGGGGACAGGAAGTTTTCCAGCCACTCCAGATATGCTGGCTATGTTTCCTGATGCTTTTGCTTTAGAACAAATTTTCTTAGCATGGTTCTCAAAGTCAGAAGTACCTGGGACACCCATCAGGATCACTGAGGACCGGAACCAAGAGTATTTTTAAGAAATATTTTAATATATAAAAATGAGGTATGATAGCATGTGGGATATGGGTATTCAGTCATCAGTCTCACATATTTGAGAAGTCTTTTTTGAAATGTTTGACTATTGATTCACAGAAAAATTTATTAATTCAGCAGTCATTAAATCAATGTCCACTTCCTGCCAGGTACTGTTTGGGTATAGATTTAAAGATAAATAATGCACAGTCCTTGCCCCCGGCCTAGTGAAAATGGCATACTATTTAAAAAAAATCATAAATATTATGATGGGTGTGACTTAAAAGAGAAAATGTCAGTTATCCAGATTTGGGGAGGGAAGTTTGGTAAGTAATGAGGATTGGTCACAAATAAGAAAATAGTCAAGTTGCATCTTGAAGGATAAGGTAGGTCCTGGTAGGTAAGGGTGGAGAGATATCCAAAAAGAGAGAGCAATGTGTATATAAGATAACAGGGTAGATGACATATGCCATTTTAGGGCAAGAGAATCAAGGAAAAAGCAGAGGGACAGCGGAAAGGAAGCAAACATAAGAACCAGACTTCAGTGGGACCAAGAGAATGTTCAGGCAGTTCTATCATGTAAATGGGAGCTGAAAAATTAAATAAATGCTCTGAATATTATGGGTGGAGGGGATTTCTTTCTCTTTGAAATTTGTCATGTCACATGGGCAACATTACTTTGATAAGTGTGTAAAAGTAAAACTTGAACAATGCTGGCTGTCAAGTTGGAAACAGTTGTTTGATACAATCAGAAAAAAAAAAAAAAAAAAATCCCTAAGGATGCTTGAGGGAGATAGTCATGGGTTTAAAGTAATCAGAAGTAGTTGGTTAATGAGCTCTGGGATTTATAACATGATATCCAGACTTTCCAAATGCAGTCCGGAATTCCACATGACTTCATAGTTTTGCAGAAAGTTGAATGTTTGATGTGGGTGTTTGTCTAGAAGTAAAAGAGAATAATAGAAATTTTAAATGTGGGTGTTGTAGGAGGGGCATGAATGTAAGAGAAATAAGGGAAAAGAATTGTAAGTTTAATAAATGCTGATCAAAGTGGAAAAGAACATTAAAAATGTTTTGCTCTTGGAATAAAACCCCACCTCCTCATCTGGCTCACTCGCTCCTGCTTTCATCCCCCTTTTACGTGTTCTGGCCACACTGAACTGCTTTTAACTCCTTGACTCACTGTGCCCTCTTTTGTTTCCTGTATACATGTGCTGTTCCTTCTGCCTGGAACACCCTTTGTCTTAGGTGTTCATCATTCATGCCTCATCAGAGATGTCATTTCCTCCAGAAAACCATCCATGATTTCCAACCCGCACCCCAATTCTAGGTGAGGTTCTCTCCTCTATGTCTTGGTAATATTTTTCTTTTCCCATCATAGTTGTTAATAATTAATGGTATCATTCATTTTAATTGTTTTCTCCTAGACGCTCTGATCTTTGAAAGACTATGTCTGTCTCACCCATTTTTTTAATCACATGGCAAGTACTAGATAATGATTTGTTAAAGGGACAAATGAATAGATAGAAATAAAAATAGTCGAAACACGTTGGTAAAGAAGAAAGAGGATGTGAAGTTAGGTCATTGCATAGGCTTCTAAAATCAAATTCAGACATCTCCTCACACATGGTCCATCTCCATTGTCTTCGTCTCGCTAAACAGCACAAGGTGCTGAAAACAGCGTGTGGAAGCCATACTTTTTTTTTTTTTTAATTCATTTTATTGAGATATATTCACATACCATGCAGTCATACAAAACAAATCGTACATTAGATTGTTCACAGTACCAGTACGTAGTTGTGCATTCATCACCAAAATCAATCCCTGGCACCTTCATTACCACACACACAAAAATAACAAGAATAATAATTAAAGTGAAAAAGAGCAATTAAAGTAAAAAAGAACACTGGGTGCCTTTGTTTGTTTGTTTTTTTGCTTCCCCCATTTTTCTACTCATCCATCCATAAACTAGACAAAGGGGAGTGTGGTCCATATGGCTTTCCCAATCACATTGTCATCCCTCATAAGCTACATTTTTATACAATCATCTTCAAGATTCATGGGTTCTGGGTTGTAGTTTGATAGTTTCAGGTATTCACTGCTAGCTCCTCCAATTCACCAGAACCTAAAAAGGGTTGTCTGTATTGTGCATAAGAGTGCCCACCAGAGTGACCTCTCGGCTCCTTTTGGAATCTCTCTGCCACTGTAGCTTATTTCATTTCCTTTCACATCCCCCTTTTGGTCAAGAAGCTGTTCGATGTTGGGTCTACGTTCCTCCCCAGGAATCATATTCCGCATTGCCAGGGAGATTCACTCCCCTGGATGTCTGATCCCATGTATGGGGGAGGGCAGTGATTTCACCTGCCAAGTTGGTGGAAGCCATTCTTGACACCTCTGTTCCTGTTTGGTAAAGCTGACGTTATGCAAAATACTAGAAATGGATTGGCTTTCATAAAGGGGATTTATTAAGTTACAAATTTACAGTTCTAAGGCCATAAAAGTGTCCAAACTAAGGCATCAACAAGAGGATACCTTCACTGAAGAAAGGCTGATGGCATCCAGAACACCTCTGTCAGCTGGGGAGGCAGGTGGCTGGCATCTCCTGGTCCTTTGCTCCCAGGTTCTAGTTTCAAAATGGCTTTCTCCAAAATGTTTCTGGGTGTCTGTCTTCACTCCTCTCTCTCAGCTCCTGTGCATCCTTGCTTCTTCTTCCCAGGGCATTTCTCTCTAAGCATCTGGAGGTCCTCTCTTAGCTCCTCTGGTGCAAATGCTGGGCTTTATCTCTTAGCTTAGCATCTCCAAGCATCTCCAAGCATCTGAGTCTGTGTCAGCTCTTAGCTTCTCCTGGGAGCAAACTCTGGATTACATATCTTAGCTTCTCTCCAAAATGTGTCTCTCAGCTTATCTGAGCTTCTTTTCTCCATGAGCCTTCCTAAGGGACTCCAGTGATCTAATGAAGGCTACCCTGAATGGGCGGAGTAAAATCTTCATGGAAATAATTTTATCTAAGGTCTCAACCACAGTTGGGTGAGTCACATCTCCATGGAAGCACTCAATCAAAAGGTTCCACCCAACAAGATTGGATTAAAAGATATGACTCTTCTGGGTTCATAACAGTTTCAAACCAGTACAAGCTCCTCACTTCCACTTCCTCCATCTAATCCATTTCTAAGAGCATCGATTTTACATCCTAAGTGTCTCTTGGATCCAGCAACTTCTCTTCATCTTTGCCACCATTTTCCCATTTCTGAACTCCAGAAGAAGTCTAACAGGTCTCCCTGGTTCTACTCTTGCCCACCTCCAGTCCATATTCTCAAGTACACAAAGAATGATGTTTTCAAAATGCACATCTAACCACATCACTTTACCTTATTTTAAAAGCTTAGAATAAACACCAAAACTTCTGTGATCCCAGCCATGTCCACAACTCCTCTGCAGTCTTATCTATCTTCCCTGCCTCCTCACCTTTACTTGTTACTATCCAGACACACACAGCTTTTCTCAGTTTTTTTAATGTACTCTGCCTCAGGATATTTGTACATGCTGCTTCCACCCTGCAATTTGCTTCCATTCCTCCCCCTTTAGCCTAGTTTAGTCTTATTCATTCTTCAGAACTCAGCTTCAAAGACTCTTTTAAGGGAAGTGCTCCCTGATCCTTCCAAAGATAGGTCTCTTTGCTATGTACTCTTTTAGTAGCATGTTTCATAAAGAACATTTTTCACATTTGAAATTTTATGATTACTTGCATATTAATTGATGAATGCCTGTCTTTCCAGAGAAACTGTGTGCTCCATTGAGGCATAGGCCATGTCAGGTTTTGCTCACCATTGTGTCTCCAACATGTTTCACAATGTCTAGTATACAGTAGGTGCTCTGTACATGCCTGTTAAATTAATGGACAGATTATAAAAGTAATAAGATGATGAATAACCTAATCAATCTTTGTAGTTGGAACAACATTGTACATAATATTGAAATTGAGAACTGATTGAAAAGCAAATAGCCTCATATTCTATTTGAACTCTCTGTATTTGAGAAACAAAAAAAGCAAAATGTTGGGTACACATCTCTGTAAGTCAACATATGGTGGCCATTTCGTTGTTTGTGTATGGTATCACCAAAGCTGGGCCTACGGGTGGAAAAATTCTACTGTGTTCTAGATACTGCTCTATGAACTTTACTGTTTTAACAAAAATTTTCAGTATTAGAGAAGTTGTGGGTTTACAGAACAATCATGCATGAAATATAGGATTCCCATACACCACCCCACCACCAACACCTTGTATTGGTGTGGAACATTTGTTACAATTAATGGTAGCACATATTTATAAGTTCAAATTTATGATTTGTGTAGTTCATCTTCAAAAATATCTTATGGTGCAGTTAAGAGTTCATAATGTTTTGCTACCATCACTACCATTCATTACCAAAACATCTCCATCATTCCAAATAGGAACCCTGTATATTTTAAGCCTTAACTTCTCATTCCGTATACCCTCTCAGTCCCCTGGTAACCCATATTCTAAATTCTGACTTATTCTAATTGTTTCTAACTAGTGAGATCATACAATATTTGTCCTTTTGTGTTTGGCTTATTCCACTCAATGTGGTGTCTTCAGGGTTCATCCATGTTGTCACATATATAAGATTTCATTCCTTCTATGTCTATTCCATCCTATGTATATACCACATTTATTTACCCATTCATCAGTTGATGGACACTCGAGTTTCTCCATCTTTTGCAAACTGTTAGCAATGCTGCCATAAACATCAGTGTGCAAATATCTGTTCGCATCCCTGCTTTCAGTTCTTTTGGGTATATACCTAGTAGTGGGATTGCAAGATCAAATGATAGTTGTATACTTTGCTTTCTGAGGAACAGCCAAACTGTCTTTCATGGTGGCTTCACCATTTTACATTGCCACCAGCAATGAATGCGTGTTCCTATTTCTCTGCATCTTCTCCAACACTTGTTACTTTCTGGTTTTTTTTTCCTTTAATAGCAGCCATTTTAATGGATGTGAAATGGTATCTCATGGTGGTTTTGATTTGTATTTCCCTGATGGCTAATGATGTTGAGCATCTTTTCGTGTGTTTTCTTGCCGTTTGTATTAACTTCTTTGGTGAAATGTCCACTTATTTTTTGGCCATTTTTAAATTGGGTTGTTTATCCTTTTGTTGTAAGTTGAAGGATTTCTTTATATATTCTGGATGTTAAACCTTTAAGGAATATGTAGTTTCCAAATATTTTCTCTCATTGTATAGGTTATCGGTTTACTTTCATGATAAAATCCTTTAAGGCTGAAAAGTTCTTAATTCTGATGAGATCCCATTTATCTATTTTTTCTTTTGTTGCTTGTGCTTTGGGTATAAAGTTTAAGAAACTACTGCCTAACACAGAGTCCTGAAGATGCTTTCCTGTGTCTTCTTCTGGGAGTTTGATAGTTCTAGCTCTTATACTTAGGGCTTTGATCCATTTTGAGCTGATTTTTGTGTATGGTGTGAGGTAGGGGGCCTCCTTTTTTTTCTTTTTCTTTTTTTTGCTAGTGGAGATCCAGTTTTCCCAAGAACATTTATCAAAGAGACTATTCTTTCCCAATTGAATGGTCTTTGCCCCCTTCTCAAAAACCAGTTGGCTGTAAATGTGAGGGTTGATTTCTGAGGTCTCAATTCAATTCCATTGGTTTGTATGTCTGTCTTTGTGCCCGTGCCATGCTGGTTTGATTATTGTGGCTTTGTAGTAGGTTTTAAGATTGGGAAGTATGAGGCCTCCAACTTCATTCTTCTTTTTCAAGATGACTTTAGCTATTCAGGGCCCCTTACTTTTCTATATAAATTTGATGATTGGCTTTCCCATTTCTGCAAAGAAGGTTGTTACTTCTAATCCTTACAACAACCCTATGAAGGAGATGAGGAAAGTGAGGTACAGAGATTAAGAAATCTGCTATTAGTCACACAGCTGCTAAATGGTTGTATTATAATAAGCCACCTGCCTAAATAACCCCAAATCTCAGTGATTTAAAACAACAGAAATATATCTGTCACTCACATCACTGTCTCATGTGGCTCACCCATGGGGAAGGAGATATAAATCTCTGCTCCATACAGTCATTTGGTACCCAGACTCCTCCTTTTTGGCATCTCTGCCACCCCCTACTTCCTTTGCTTCTGGCTGACTGACAAGGGAAAACAGAGATGGGTGATTTTACAGGAAGTTTCTATGGGCCAGGCCTAGAAGTGGTGATAGCACTTCCACCCACCTTCCATGGGCTGCAGCTCAATCACATGGCCACCCCTAACTCAAGAGATGAGGGGCCGACTAGTTTAACTGTGTTCCCAGGAATAAAAGGAGATAGGTTTGTGAACAACTAAGCCATCTCTGTCTAAGTGATGGAGCAGGAATTCAAACTCACACAGGCCATCCAGATTCCAAACTCTTGTCCATTATGCTCCACTGTAGGGGTTCTCAACTTCAGCACTATTGACATTTTGGACTAGATAACTTTTTGTTGCAGGGAGCTGTCCTGTGCATTGTAGGATGTTTAGCAGCACTCCTGGCCTCTACCTACCACCTGCCAAGAATGCTACCTCACTCCAAATTTCCCCTGGTGGTGGAAAGGGCACAATCACACCCCGCTTTCTCCCCACCACACACACACCATTGAGAACCATTGCTCTACTGTCTTTTACCACATGACTCCCTTTACACAGGACCACCCACTCCCTTTAGTCAAATCTGATGACTATGACAGACAAGTCCCATTAAGAATTAATTTATTCCTCTTCAACTCCTGTGAATGTGACCCTGCTTAAGAATCACTGCCCTTCATTCTTAAAGTGGAATTAACACTAAAACCCTGGAAGCAATTACTTTCTAAGGTCAATACCCATAAGAAAGGTTTTCTGCTGGCAGACAGAGAAGAAGAAATGTGGAAAAGAAGAACATCACTTTTTATATTAGATAAGCAGTATATTCCTTTAAGTTAAATCAATTCTGAATTGCCTTTTGGGAAAACGTTTGTATTAGGTACAGACAGAGAGAAAAAATATTTCTCCCTGTATTTTCTCTATCATTACTTTTATTTTCTGCATTTTTATGAAAACCCTTAGTGTGAGGTGAAGTTAAATATTGTTCAGTTCCTAATAAAAGAATCTGAAATTTATGCTCTGTTATGTGTATATATGTGTAAATATATATTCTATTCACTCACATACTTCTTGCCAATTGTTCTGGGTTCTTGTGAATCTGCAAGGAGCATCTAGGAAAAGATCTCTGCCCTGCTGGAGCTTGCCTTTTAGCTGGGGGTGACGAAAAAATGAATGATAAACCAAAGATTCTCAACAGGAGCTGATTTTGCCCCAAGGGTCGTTTGGCAATGACAGGAGACATTGTTGGTTGCCACAGCCGAGGAGGTGCTATTGGCATCCAGTGGGCAGAGTCCAGCAGTTCACAGGATAGGCCTCCCCCACCCCCACCCTCAACAAAGAGTTTTCTGGACCAACGTTGTCAATAGTACTGAGGTAAACACAAAAAAATAAGTCAATTTTAAAGCAGGTTAGAAAGTGACCAATGCTTTGGAAAAGGGAAAAATAGGTGTAGGTAAGGGGGGGGGGCATATTTGCATGGGGGCAGAAATGCAGGTTGCATTTTCAAGATATAGTGGTTAGGGTTGGCTTCATCAGGAAAGTGTGATGCAGAAGGAAGTGAGAGGGGGAGGGAACATGTTTTGGGTGGAGAAGAATAACTAATCAGGAAGCACTTCTCGGTGTGTTTGGGGAAGTTCCTTATGAGTCCTTTGTGGCTAGACAGAAATGACAAGGAGAAGGGTTACAGTGATGAGTTGAACAGGTACGAGGGAGCCCAATCACATGTACCCTTGTGGGCCTTTGTAAGGTCTTTGACTTTTACAAAGGAATGATTGTGTCTAACAACTTGGAAAGTATCATTCTGACTGCTGTGCTGAGAACAGATTTGTGAAGCAAGGATGGAAACTGGGAACCAGTTAGGCAATTGCAGCCATGGCTTGAGATCATGTATTTATGTATCTATAGTTTATGTTTCCAGTTTGCCAAAATCTATTATGAAAATATATGCTACCTGTAACTCAGCATTGATCCATTTCTTTGTAAAGTTTGGTTGTACCCAAAACTTTTTAACTCACATGCCATGTACATCTATGAAATGGACATTGTAAAAAGACCAGTTGAGATTTGCTCACATGTCTTTCTTCTTCTACTAGACTCTGAGCTACTTGAGAGCAGAAACATGTGCTTGGCACCGAGTGGCACCCAGGGAACATTTATAAGACCTAACAAACAGGAAAGGAGCAAGGCAGAGCTGGACTTGTTGCCACTGCTGGGGGACAAAGCTGGGGCTCCAAAGTCGGGTTCTCTCATCTGAATGTATCATCTCCAAAACCAGCTTATCCAGATGAAAAGTGAAAAATTCAGGTGTCTGTGGTGTTCAACTTGAATTTCCCCCTAACTTGTTGATTTATTTTTGACCTCATTTCTGCTAATTGACAGTCTTATCTATCCAACAGTTTTATGGCCATTAAATTCTGTTATGAGGCCTAATGTCTGACCCCAAGATATTTAACACGTGTCACACATTTTAATTCCTGTGCCATGTGCATAGATGAAATGGACATTATAAAAAGACCACTTGACATGAAATTTACTCATGTGCCCTTTCCCCCTACTAGACTGGGAGCTAGGGAATAGCAAAACAACACAGCTTTTTTAAGAAAGCATTAGCCGTGGAAATCTTGGAGCTTGGAGCTGGAAGTTCTGATAAGGAGGGGAGAACACTGGAAGAGGGATGGTGAGTGGGAGTTTTTCTGTAACCTTCCTTTGATTGTCTTCTTATCATTTGACATTCGTCTCAGTAAAATAAACCAGCAGACCATGGCAGTGAATTATAGACAATAGTGACTGGCCAAATGGCAGTCTTCAAGTAGCAGTAGCAACAATTATAATAATAAAAGTAATAGCAACCACCATTTATTAAACAACTCCTGTATACAAGGGACTCTGCTACACATGTACAACTCTGTGAAGGTCCAGATAGAGAAATTGAGTGACTTGCCATATCACCCTGGTCAATGGTAGGTTAGGTCACAAAAAGGTAGTGTATTTTCTCCACATTGCTGCACCTCATATATGTACCACATTGGAGCTCAAATACAGTTCTTTAGCTGCATTACACTAGAGTGAGCCTGCAGGTGTAAAACATCTGATTGCCTTTGGAGTTTATGTTAAGGCATTTGAGGTAGGTTAAAGAAACATGAAATAAAATGGTGAAGTGTAAATAAATCCACATTCTAAGGCAGGGAAAATATAATTTAGACTTGGCATTCAAGTTCAGGAAAAAATGGACTCAGATTTACAGGCTCGAGTGGCCTATGTATTTGTAATGGTTGACAAATGAGCCAACAGATTGGGCTGTAAACCTAGTGGGCAAAGCAGAAGGGATCAGTGTAGTAAGTCACATGCTTCTGATTGTCAGAGAAGAAGGAAACCAATCCCTTAAGTGAGGCTGTGCTTTTCTTAGCGTTTGACTCCAAAATAAAATTCTTGCATGGGGCGCTCTGAGTGAAGTAGTGGACAGTACCCTCCTCAACCTCCTTATAGCAAAAAACTTCTAGAGCTTTCTGGAAACTGTTTCTGGTAGGCCCTCAGTGGGTCCTGGAGAATTAATTGCTCAAGAACATAACCTTCTGCAGGGGTTTGGGCAGGTCTCTAGCACAACTTCACAGTACACCCTAAACTAACCTAATTATAAATCTCTGTAGTTTGAACTCCACTGTAAAAAAAATTAAAGTTGAGAGATGATTAAAAAGCAACTAGCACTGCATTCTATCTGAACATATATCTATGTATGAGAAGCAGTAAAAGCAAACCAGTAAATACACAGCTCTGTAAATCAATGTTTGATGCCATGTGATCATTTTTACTTGGTATCGCCAAGTCGGACTTGCAGGTGGGAAGACTAGTTAGATGCTTACCACCCACAATGGTTTAAGCTCCCAAAGATCTGACCCCACAGAGAACTCTCCTGTGCTAGCCAGCTGTGGGACCTGAGGTTGTCAGTGTTAGGGTCAGTCTTTCATTGAAGAATTATAGTTAAGAAGGCCCCTCTCAAACCTCAGACAACTTCAGACAAGGTAAACCTATGAAATAGTAGGGAGTTTATCATAGGAATAATAATAGCTAACATTTATTTGGTGCTTTCTAGGTTACAAATACTTCATAAACTCCTTTAATGCTATGAGTAAGGTATGATCATTATCCCCATTTTTACAGAAGAGATACAGAGAAGTTAAGGAATTTGTCTGTGGTTGCCCTGTTGGTAAGTGGCTGGGCTTGGATCCTGTGGCCAGACATTCTGGCTCCAGTCTTACCTTCTTAACATTAGGCTATTGTATTATTTTTCTATGGCAAGTGTAATAAATTTTAAGCAACAAACTTAGTGGCTTAAAACAACACATTTTTATTATCTTACAATTCTGTAGGTTAGAAAGTCAACACAGGTCCCACTGGGCTGAAATCCAGGTGTCAGTGGGGCACTATACTTTTCTCAAGGCTCTGGGGGAGAACTTACTTCCTTGCCTTCCAGCTTCTAGAAGTTGCCACATTCCTTGGCTCGTGGCCATTTGCTCCATCTTCAAAGCCAGCTATGACTGGCTGAGTCCTTCTCACATCACATCACTCTGGCCTTGCTTCTGTCATCACATCTCCTTCTCCAACTCTTCTCCCTCCCTCTTCCACTTTTTAGAACCCCTGTGATTGCAATGGGCCCACCTGGATAATGCAGTATAATCTCCCACTCCTAGCAGCCTTAATCCCCTTTGCCATAAAGCTTAACATTCACAGGTTCTAGGATCAGGATATGGACATCTGGGGGGTCATACTCTGCCTAGCACAGCTATATAAGTTTGCCAATCTGAGAAGCCCCCAGGGTCTGGGATACAAACAGGTTGTTTTCACTGGGGAGAAAGGAAGGAAGGTAGGGATGTGGTAGGACGATTTGAGGGCATTAAATGAAATGACATATGTAAAATATTTAGTCCAGTGACTGGCATGTAGAAAGCACTCAGTAAAGTGATAGCTGCTATTATTATCATTGTTGTTTATTTATATGAGCCAGGAGTACGATGAGAATCCTTGGGAGAAAAGTCACAGTTGGTGTGTAAAGGGGAAATTTGAGGTGCCAAAGATTGATTTGGCCTAGGTAATTATCTCATCTGAACTGGAATATTATCACTTTTAACCAAGTGTTTCACAGTGACACTACTTATCAGTAATGTATGTGCATTTGTTTTTTAATCCCTCTCATCACAGATATCTAAAGATCCTTATTTTTCTAGCAGGTTCATTTTACTCTTTTCTTTTCAGTGCTTGGAGTTTTTTTTTGTCATTGATCTGCAATCTTTAGAGAATCCTTCAGGCAAAGAGATACTGAGATTGATTTCGGTAGGATTAACGTTCCTTAGTGCCCCCGGCGGTTTAAAGCAGTCTCAGAACACTTGTTTTAATGAAGTTACTTATTCAACATTAGGATCCTCAATGTGCAGGTTGTTTGTATTGATCCAGAGAGTCAGGGGAAACATATCTGTGTTCTGGAAAGTTTTAAACTGAGATGAAGAGGAACAAGTCCCCACAGCCCAAGATTTGTACTTCTGGAATGATGTGGCTCCTTTTAAGTAGGACATAATTTAATAACTTTATTTAGGAAACAAAGAGGTCACTTAATCATGTGGGAAAAGCACAGTTTTGGGTGTCTGGAGACCCAGGAGTGAGTTAGGGTGTGTTCTCTGGTATTTGCAAGACTGATTGTGGATAAGTCACTTGGAAATATTTTATTTTCACTTATCCATTTGTAAATAAATACTTTTTCATTTGTCAGTTCATTCAACAAATATTTTCAGTGTTTATAATGTACAGTATTGTACTATAGTAGAGAAATGGATATGTTACTGTAGATTCATATTTATATTTGTGTGGCTGTTTTAGTTTGCTAAAGCTGCCAGAATGCAATACACCAGAAATAGGTTGGCTTTTACAATGGGGATTTATTAGTTTACAAGTTTGCAGTTCTAAGGCCATGAAAATGTCCCAATTAAGGCATCATCAGGCCACTGGTATCCAGGGTTCCTCTGTCACATGGAAAGGCACATGGCTGGCGTCTGTGGTCCTTCTCTCCCAGGTTTCATTGCTTTCAGCTCCTGCTTCAGTGGCCTCCTCTCTGAGCTTCTGTGGGTCCTCTCTTAGCATCTCTGGGGCATTTCTCTCTCTAAACTCTCTCCAAACTTCTCTGAATGTTTCTCTCTGAGCTCTCTGGTCTTTTTCTATCTTGTATCCTCATAAAGGACTCCAGTAAAGGATTAAGACCTTCCTTGAATTGGGTAGGTCACATCTCAACTGAAACAACCTAATCAGAAGGTCCCACATACAACAGGTCTGCACCCACAGGGATGGAGTAAAAGAACATGGCATTTTCTGGGGGACGTAGCAGCTTCAAACCAGCACGGTAGCCTGTATATCATTATTTAAATTTTTAACATGAGCGTGTTATATTTAATGTTAATGGGGCTTATTTCCCTCATAGAAATGATGAAAGGCTATAGGAGGAGGGATGATTTGCCAAATTCAAGTTTAGAAAAATAAGTGAGTGTTAACGTAAAGGAGAAGGAAGGGGACTAAGACTGCATCTGCTGATGGATTTGTGATATCTAATCACTTTGTGCATTATGGCATTGGAAACAATAGTGGTCACAGGGAACAAAGGAGACCAGAGGAAACGATTTTGTCTCTTGTGTACTCTGTACCAGGCTCAGTGTCAGCGTCTCTGCATTATCTCATTTGATCCATGCAGCAACCCTGCAAAATAATAATAATTTCATTATCCTCATTTTGCAGAAGGTGGAACCGAGGCTCAGAGAAGATAAATAATTGACCCAGGCCCCACAGTAGCAGGCTGACTTTGAGATTAGAACCCAAACCTGCCTGATTTCTATGGCATGCGCCTTCCATTACAGCAGCAACATTTATCAAGCACTCACCAGAGAAGGGCTACCCATGAGACAAGTGGTGTCATTATCTCCATTCAGAGATGGAGAAACAGTACAGAGAGGGTCAGAAACTACCTGAGTTACACAGCTGGCAGAGGCAGGAAATCATCCTGAACAGTCTGATCCCCTTGGCCAAGCCTCTTCAGCAATGAATAATATGCAATGCCATATGTAGTAGCATTACTTCTCTGCTTACCAGCTTTCAATAACTCCCTAGCACCTTTACAATAAACTTCAAACCCCCTTAACATGGCACACAAAACTGCTTTCCCAGCCTTTCCTCCTCTCTCCACCACCCCCAGCCTGGACTGGATGCTCTTACAGTACAGCAATGAAAGTTACCTAAATAGTCCATGACTATTGCTTCTTCTTTCCAAACTATGTTCTCTTTCCTCTCACTGTCTGATGAAATCCTGTTCATCTCTGAGGAACAGGTTCAAATGTCATCTCCTCTATGAAACGTCTCATGAAGACAGCTTTAAACCCCTGGACCCATTAGCCTTTGTAAATGCTTCCATTATGGCACAGTTACATTGTACCCCAATTACTTGTTCCCATGTCTGCGTATAGCATAAAGCACAATTCAGCAACCAAAAGGAATTAGAAGGGAAGTCTGATCTTTATTTGAGTCTCTCAAAGGACACAAAGGGAATCCAAGTCCAAGGTCCTCTATATCTGCTTATTATCATCCTTTTCTCTCCTTCCTTCACATTCACCCCTACTCAGGCTCATGTTCCTTCTACCCACAACAAAAATATTCCTCATCACCCCAGGCTTTATAGCTTTTAAGTCCTCTTATTCATTGCTCATCCTTTCCCCCAAATTCTCACCCCTCTCTCCCATTATTTTGTTTATGTGGATTGACATAGCTTCTCCACCAGAAAAAAAAATCCATGCTCTTTAGGAGAGAGTAAAGTAGGCCAGAAATTGCAGGATTTATTTGTTGGGTTAGAAACTATCAGTCAGATTATGCTAGGTTCTGCTACAGTAACAAATAACTCCCAAACCTCAGTGGCTTACAATAGGAAAGGTTTATTTCTTGCTCGCATAACATATTAGTTGTAAATCATCTGAGGCTCTGTTTCATATGTGTTCTTTATTCTGGGATCTGGGTTGAAGAAGCAAACTATATGTAGGGATGCATTCTCATGGCAGAGGAAAAAAATAATGGCAGAGCCATCACTGGCTCTTAAAGTATCTGTTAGGATGTGGCGTATATCACTTTTGGTCACTTTCTATTGGCCAAAACAAGTCCCATGACCAAGCATGGGATCAGTGGGGTGGGGACTGGAAGTCACATGATAATGGGCATGGACATATAATCCTCTCATAAGAAAAAGCAGTGAATTGGGAATAATCATACAATCTACCTCAGGAATATACTCACGTTAATTTTGTTTCTATCCTGTCACATTCCTGTAACACATTAGTCTGTGAGCTCTTTTCGGGCTCAAAGATCTCTTATAATATTTTGTTTTATTTTAAACATCTTGCATATATTTAGGAAAAGATGTTTCCATGCAAGTAAACAAAGACTTGGGCAAAAGAGAGAATAACTCTGTAGGGTGGAAATGAGAATTGAGATTGGAATGTTTCAAAATCCAAATTTAGACACCATCATTATAGGGTGGCGATGTTCCTGCCAGGTGAGCGAGCAGGATAGGTAGATTGGCTGGTTATGTGGTATGTTATTTCTAGGAGAGAGAAAATCTCTTCCCTAAAATGTATTTCTTTTTCTAGCTGCCTGCATTGCTCAGGTTCTATTTAAGAAGACTGCAACCCAATGGTAATTTTACCAGAGAGGTTAATATGGGGAACTGGTTAAACAGATATTGGAAAACTAAATGTCACAAAGGGAGCCCTGAGGTCACACCAATAGTAACTGCAGGAAGCAAAGCAGCCATCACCCCTAGGACTGAGTCAACAAAAGGAAGACGTTGGGCTTATGAGGACCTGGAAGCTCAGAGGAAGGGCCTCATGGGGCTGAGCTCTAGACCGCCAACAAGGAGTTGTTGGCTGCTGGTACCGATCTCAGGGCAGGGGCAATGCTGTGAGGCTAGTTCAGGGAGTGTTTTGCTTTGTTTTGTTTTGTTAAAGCTGGAAACTGGAAACAACTGCCATTGCAAAGTTGAAGGATCATGGCTGGGGTGACATTGACTGGAACAATAGGCAAACAGGAAAGACCAAGGCCCTTTACCCCTTCTTTTGTCTTCCAGTCTCCCCCTAGTGCCCCCTACTTGAAGAACATATCAGGGAGTCAATGGCAAAGCCGAAATGTAATTTGCAGGGTCTCAGCTTTAGCACCAAAGAGAAGAGTATAGAGGGAAAGCTGAGAGACAACTCAATAAACAGTGTGCCCCCTAATATCTGGGATTTTATAATATGAACTTTAATCCTTTGACTAAAGTCATCCTCAATCAAAAGAAAAATGGCCCTGGGAAAGATGAAAATGTTAATGTTATTCTTCATTTATACCCAATTATGAATAAATCTGTCAGATCTTCTCCAGGGAGTTAAAAAAAAGAAAAGAAGGGGAAAAAGGAAGAAATACTTTGGCTGTAACAGTGGTAGGTAGAGGATGCCACTAAGATAGTGGAAGGAAATAAAGGCCAAAAAGGAAACATGAAGACAGTGGGACCACAGAAGATAAATTTTACCAGTGTCCAATTTTTGCAGATGCTTGGCGGAGTTTCTAGGTCTTTGCTGATCACAGTGGTATAAATGATCTTTAGGAAAGTAGACAGTTCTGTCCCTTGGGCCAACACTCAAACCTACTCAGCTCCAATAAGGGAATACAAAAACAAGACCCGTGACCAAGACCGGATTAAGATGGTAGCCATGGAAGAGTGGCTTAATGATAAATTTATGCAGTGACAAGCACCTAGGATTTCAGGAATAACCTTACTATTGACAGTAGCACCCTAATTAGTGAAAAGCTAAGGGATTGAGTTATTCTAAATTGGATTTTACTGGACTGAGAATTAATTAGGAAACCACTTATGTTTCAAAACTTGTTTTATAGACTTTTTAAAAATAACTTCCTCTGCATTTTGGCTCACCTTTCCATAGCAAATAAAACTAACCTCTAATAAATTTGAATATGGCAATGCTTTCATGTTTTCATTCTGAACATCCGTTTCAGTTCAGTCAGCATCAAGTGCTAATGCTATGACACGCTCTTGTAGGGCTGGACGAAGATGAATGAGTCACAGTTTCTGCCCATGAATAGTTTATGGTTGAGGTCACACAGTCTGATTAAGAGCACAGACTGGATTCAGCCAGGCCTGGGCCCCAAATTCCAGCTCTGCAACCACAAGCTGCATGATCTTGAGCTTCAATTTCTTCATCTGTAAATTGCAGATAATGATAATAATAATTCCCATATAATATTTTATAGTTGTGAAGGTTAGCAACCCAATTTCAATAAGTGCCTATGGTAAGTGTTCAATAAATGTTGTCTATTATTATTAATAATGTTAGTGGAGACTGACATAAATAGTTGAATAATTTTAATATATGTGAGTTGTATGTACATTGGTTTTCATGCTCCAGTATTAAAGATAGCAATGGTTTAGGGCTGGGATTAATCATTAATAATTCCCCACTTTTTTCTCTTTCCCTCTTTTCTCTTCTTTCCTATAGCATTCCTTCTCCCTCCTGTTTTCCTTCCTCTTCCCACTTCCTTCTCTTACCATAGAATTATCCATATTGCTGTCCCCCTGCTCCCCCCCACCACCACCCACATTTCTTTTAGTTCTGTGTACACCATCAAAGGTACTGCTTGGCCTACTGGGCCTTGCCAATATATTTTCAACTTCTGACTTGATTAATGTGTATCTTCTTATTAGGTAATTGACATTTTAAAGATGTTTATTGAATCAGCGAATGATCCTCCGTTTTTTTCTACCATGACACATAGTAACATATAATTATACAACACATTCCTTTGTGCTTTCCCTTTCTCTAGAAAGCACATTAGAATACAGGGGGGTAAATTGATGTTATTATGAAGGAACCTCAAATCCATTCCAATTTATAAAAAGAAAATCATTTCCAGATTTAGGTACTTTAACCATTATTAGTGTCAAATGGATTGCAATATATCTCACCATCGATCATTTCACATCAGGATTTGTGATACATGGGTCAGTTAGGCTCCCAAATTTAACTTTTGCTTCTTGCTTAAGACCTCTCCAAATGTACCTGTACCTTTAGATCCAAAAATGCCACTGCTAGGTATGGCTTCCTTGAGAAACAAACATGTGCATTTTACGGGATGTTCACCACAGCATTGTTTATAATCATGAAAATTCGAAATAGCCTAAATATCCATCAACAGGCTAATGAACACTAAACTGTACTGTCTTCATACAATAGGCTTCTTACCAGCAGGGATATGATTGGACAAGAGCTCTTTTTATCAACATGACTGAGTTAGCAAAGCAAGTTGCAAAAGAATAAGTACAGCATGATTCTATTTCTATAAAGTGAAAAAACATACACTTTAATACTGTATTTTTAAGAATACATACACATTTGGCATTATAAATAACAGATTCTTGATAGTAGTTACCCCTGGGCAGGGGTAGGAAGAGCAGATTGGCGGTTAAGGGGAATGCAATTGAAGAGAGACACTCTGGACAGGATGCAACTGTGTTTGTAAACCTTTTTTTTTTTTTAATTTCTTATGTTAGTTCATGGGTATATATGTGTTTTATATTATTCTCATTGCCTTTTTGTGTATCTGAAAATATTTTGTTAAAAGTAAAAGATCTTGAACAAGGAAGATGGTGGCATAGAAAGAAGTGGAAGACTTAGTCTCCCCCAGAACAATTCATAAATGAACAAAAAACCAGTAAATAACCTGGGATAACAGCGGGGAGACAAACATGACTGTACACTCAACATCCACTGACATGAATTGGGAGGAATGCCCTAGATCACACCATAAAATCTGTAAATAAAACTGTAGACCCGTGCTGAGAGCCGAGAACCTAGAGCCGAGAGCCCCTCCCTCACGGAAGCCGTGCCGTGCACTCTCTCAGCCCAGCTCCAAGTGAGGTTTTAATATTAACTGCTCAATACAGACAGCGGATCCTCAACAAGCAGACAGAGGCTTTTGGTGACAACTGACCTTGGGAGAATCGCAGGATAGGGAGCCCAGAGGATCGGGTGCTATATCTGGCTGACGGGTGAACCTGGGAGTTATTCTGTCTCTCGCTCTCTCTCTGTGGAGAAAACCTCAGCTGTTCTCAGCCCACAAGGTGTTGCAGTAAAGACGGCCTCACACATTCTGCATTCTGAAATGAGCTGAGAGCCCTACAGCACGGCCCAGAGGCCTGGGGCTTCCCTTGGGGGATGGCGCACACTGATGACGTAGCACAGCATTTTCTTTCGGCTGAGGGAGGATCGCAGCTGGGAGGGGGGATCCGCTTGGAGAGCCCAGGGGCGCTGCACCGAGTCCAGTGGTTTGTGGGACACCAAGAGAGAACTGCCCTTCCTCCCTGGCCACCCGTGCATGCGCCCCACATCCAGGGCGGACGGCTCCAGCGGCACACCCAGGCTGAGTTCTCCAACTGAACACATGGGAATCATTTCCCCACACTCTGTGGAAAAATGGTTCAGAACTGACTTGAGGGATATAGGTGACTCACAGATGCCATCTGCTGGTTAGTTAGAGAAAGTGTACATAACCAAACTGTGTCTCTGAAAAATTAGATCGATATCCTTTTTTTTTGATACAACTTGAAAGAACCCTATCAAGAGGCCAAAAACAACAGAAAATCTTAATGCATATGATAAAACCAGACGATATGGAGAATCCAGCTCCAAACACACAAATCAAGATTTCGGAGGAAACGTTATACCTCGCAAAATTAATTAAAGAGCTACAATCAAAGAACGAAAACATGGCAAAGGATTTAAAAGACATCAAGAGGACCATGGCCCAGGATATAAGCGCCATAAAGAAGACCCTAGAAGACCATAAAGAAGACATTGCAAGAGTAAATAAAAAAATAGAAGATCTTATGGAAATAAAATGTTGGCTAAATTAAAAGGACTCTGGATATTCACAATACAAGACTAGAGGAAGCTGAACAACATCTCAGTGTCCTAGAAATCCACAGAACAAAAATGAAAGAACAAAGGAAAGAATGGAGAAAAAAGTTGAAAAAATCACAATGGATCTCAGGGATACGATAGATAAAATAAAACGTCCAAACTTAAGACTCATTGATGTCCCAGAAGGGGAAGAGAAGGGTAAAGGTCTAGAAAGAGTATTCAAAGAAATTGTTGGGGAAAACTTCCCCAACCTTCTACACAATATAAACACACAAAGCATAAATGCCCAGCGAACTCCAAATAGAATAAATCCAAATAAACCCACCCCAAGACATATTCTGATCAGACTCTCAAATACTGAAGAGAAGGAGCAAGTTCTGAAAGCAGCAAGAGAAAAGCAATTCACCACATACAAAGGAAACAATATAAGACTAAGTAGTGACTACTCAGTGGCCACTATGGAGGCGAGAAGGCAGTGGCATGACATATTTAAAATTCTGAGAGAGAAAAATTTCCAGCCAAGAATACTTCATCCAGCAAAACTCTCCTTCAAATTTGAGGGAGAGCTTAAATTTTCACAGACAAACAAATGCTGAGAGACTTTGCCAATAAAAGACCTGCCCTACTTCAGATTCTAAAGGAAGCCCTACCAACAGAGAGACAAAGAAAGGAGAAAGAGATACAGAGAATTTTAACAGACATATGTAGTACCTTACATCCCAAATCACCAGGACACTCATTTTTCTCTAGTGATCACAGATCTTTCTCCAGAAGGGACCGTAAGCTGGGACATAAAACAAGCCTCAAGAAATTATTAAAAAAAAAAAAAATTGAATATACTCAAAGAGCATTCTCCAAACACAATGGAATACAAATAGAAGTCAATAATTTTTGAACTATAACTCCACTATTTACTTCCTACATGATAAAAAATACACAAACTCTAAGGACAAATCAATGGTTTTGAACTCAATGTAAAATATGTAATTTTAGACAACTATATAAAGGTGGGGGAATGAAGGAGTATAGGAACATAGTTTATGTGCCCTATTGAAGTGAAGGTGGTATCAAAGAAAAACAAGATTGATAGGGATTTAAGAGGTTAATTTTAAGCCCCACAGTAAACACAAAGAAATTATCAGAGAATATAACCATAGAGATGAAAAGTAGAGTTTGGGTTAAGAGAAATGGGGGAAGGGGCAATGGGGAGTTAAGAAAGGAGTGTAGGGTTGCTGTTTGAGGTGAAGGGAAATTTCTAGTAATGGATGGTGGGAAAGAGCATAATATCATTCTAAATGTGATTAATCCCACTAATGGAAGGCTAGGGAGGGTGTGGAATGGGAAGATTTAGGCTGTATATATGTTTCCACAATTGAAAAAAGGAAAAAAAAAAAGACAGTCTAACTAGATGACAATTGAATGCTAAGGTTGAACTTGGATGGGATTGGAGGGTGGAGGACAGGTGGCTCGAAGGGACACAGTTGAGACATAAGGAAAAGGAAACATAGAATGTAAGCATTGTATCATTGTTGAATCTCTTATACTTCTTAGCTTTGCTTAATGGAATTACATAAAAGAATGTTCTTGTTCATGGGAAGTACATACGTGAATTATAGTGTATGTTCAAGGATGTGTGCAGCTAACTCTCATATGTTCAGAAGACAGAAATATATGATGGATGATAGATAGGGAAAGAAATAGTGATGTGACAGCATGTTAAAGTTGGTGGATTGAGCTATCGGGGGAGGGGGGTCAGGGTATGATGGAATTCTGTGTATGGGGTAGTATTGTTTTTGCAACTATTCATGTAACTTTGAATTTATTTCAAAATTAAAAAAAAAAGTAAAAGACCTTTCCAAGGTCTGATTTCAAAATAGCAGGAACTTAAACATTTGGACCAATTAGAACTATGAAGGGAGGTAATCCTTAGAAAAAAAGACAGAGAGCCAAAGCTACAAATAAAGAGCATAAAACTACCATTTGTGAGCATGATGTACCCTGCATGCACTATCTCAATCCTAAAAACATCCTTCTGAGGTGGGTATTATTGCTGTCCTTATTTGAAAGATAAGGATCCTGAAAGATAAGGCTTAGAAACCTTACTTTTCTAAATTTGAGTAGTTAATGCTTGCCAGAGACAAGATTCTTACCCAGGTTTGTTTTATCTTTAACCAATAAAGTGAGCATTATTATATTCCTTTAAGATATTGTTGTTCCAATCAGTAAGATATTACCCACATGCATTTTGGGGAAGAAAAAATCTTGAGGGGCTCAGAGAGTTTTTGCAAACATTGCAAGCTGGCAAACACATTTACAAGCTCTTGGGCTCATAAAAAGTAAATCCTGTAGCTCCATGAGTCATTTTCCCCCAATAAAGTCCACCTTCAGGTTGGAATATCAGCAATAGTGTATTTAATCTAGTGCATAAAATACTAAACCCTAAAAGCAATAAAAATTATTATGAAGATTCTGACTTTATTTCTTAAAATGAATGTTTTATTTTTAAAAAGAATTTTTAAATGTAGCTATCTTTTGACAAATAACAGTACTTAAAAGAGGACCTTCCTTCTTTCTCTACCATATTTTAAATAGAATTAAAATCATTCATACCCGTTATTTAAAGAGTCAAATAGTCCTACAAGTTTTGTGTTGAAAAACAGCAATCTCACACCCTTACCCAACCCTTTCTTTTTCCCTTTCCCAAGGTGCAACCACTTTTATCTCTTTTAGGTGATTCTTTTGGTAAGTACCTCCACAAATCTAAGTAACACTCTTTTGTTACTTTTCAGTTTTAACACTTTCTGTTGACTTCCCACTTCAAAGAATAAGGTTTTCACTCTTTTTCTTCCCCCCAATTCTCACCATAGTAGATACCATTCCTTTATCACTTTGATGTAGTTATATCATAATTTAATGACATTTTATAGTGTTTATGGGTGTTGCATTACCATGACTATAAAAAGTTACTCAGAGCTAAGTCATTTGTACAGTATTATTTCCCTTCCTTTCCTGCACCTCTTTGGATTGACCTGGAGTAGATCATTTTCTTGGTTTTTAATTTTCCAGATTTTCTATGTACTTATCACTAATTCCAACTTAATCTCTTGCCAGTTGTCTAAATTTCAAGATGTCCAGACATATCAGATATGCAATCAATTTCATCTTCTTGAGGAACTCGCTCTTTGAACTTTATAACCTGAACTTGTTGCCTTCCATTCCTGGTGCAAACAATTCCATTCCTGTGAGTTTCCTTTTCAAATATCCTGGGAATTCCTTTTGTTTCTCACCTGTGTTGGATTTTCTGCTCCCTGGATCTCATTTATTCCACTCTTTTCATTTATACCCTCACTTTGCTGGGGTGTCATCCTCTAGTAGTTTCCTGATAGAGTTATATGGGAGATAAGTGGCTAGATACAGAATTCTACATCTGGCCAGAATCTTTTACCCTCAGAATTTTGAAGACCTTGCTCCTGTGATTTCTAGAATCCTATATTGCTGCTGAGAGTTTCATACCATCCCAATTTCTAATCCTCTCTATGTAACTTGTTTTCTCCTCTATGAAAGCTTATAAAATGATCTTCTTTCTCTTTGTCTCCAGTGTTCTGAAATGTTATAGTAATGCATTAATGTGACTCTAGGCTCATCCATTTTACTGGATATTCACTGGGCCTTTTTAATCTGGATATTCTTGTCCTTAAGTTCGGAGAAATTTTCTTGAATAGTTCTTGAATTTTATGGATGATTTTATTCCTTTTTCTCTTTTTCTGGAATTGCTATTTTTTCAGATATTGGACTTTTGGGGTTGATCCTCTAATGTCCTTACCCTTCCTATTCTTTTTGTTAATCTCTATTATTTTGCCCTGGAAGATTTCCTCAACTTATTTTCAAATGATTGTTTGAAATTTTAATTCTTTTTATCATATTTTTCTTTAATTTTTAAGAGCTATTTTATTTTCATAATGTTCTGGCTTCATTATGAGCTTTTAATTCACACTTGAAATGTCTTAACTATTGGAGCATAGTAGCAATTTTTTAAATTTTTTCATCACATTTACATAGTCTAATTTCCTCTAATTTGTCTCTGTTTGTTTGTTTGTCTCTTGGTATTATTCTCTGTCTTTTGGGTTAGTTTATTTCCCCAGGCACCTAATAATCTTTGGCTGACTGCCCATATTTAAGAGTAGGAAATGCAAAACATGAGTAGATGTTTCTAATTATAATGGGGTCTGTCAACTGTGGGCCTCACTGTAGGGAGATTACTGGTGGTTTCACTTTGGAGTTACCTTTAGATCCTTCCTATTAGGCTGATCAGATCCACCACCATCCCCACCACCCCCCAGAAATGTTTGCCAGTCTCCTGCCTGGAAAGTCAAGGCCTGGCTACCAATGTTCCTGAGGATGAGTGGATGAATACAACTGGGAGTCTCAGCTTCCATGGTGAAAACATTCACTTGATTCTCTAATTTTCACTACCCCTAACCATGCCTGGTGTCTCACAGTTCAAAGATTACATTACCCTGTGAAAATAAAATACCTCCAGTCTTCTGATATAGTACAGGTGCATATCTGGGGATCTAAATACTTCCTAAACAGCTGTCAATGTGTACTCATTTTGGCATCCTCACTAACCCCATTTCTAGAGGTCACTGGTATTATAGGATTATGGCATTTAAATATGATTGTTCTTGGGTTTTCCCCAAAGCTGGTTAAGATTCAGCTTTCTCTAAGTTTGTTACCTTTTGACTGTGTGCTTTTTGAATTGCAAAATTTTGTGGCTGTTGTTTTCTGCTATGTTTGTTCCTTGAGGGTGTGTACTTTTCTTTTTAAGCACACACACATGTTGCTATTGTTTTAGTGGGGTTTTGAGAGAGTGTAAAATTGGATACAAGTCTTTAATTTCCCATCTTGCATGGAAGTCTCAAGAGCAAGTATTTCTTAATTTGTATTTAACACTCAGAGAGCAACGATGCTCTCATGAAATACAATTAGAAATGACCATGTATATGAGAAAAATTTCTCCCGTTGTTTTATATTTCAGTAGCGTATCAATTTAATCTCTACTGAACAGTTAAAACTTTGATCATTATATACTTGTTCTGATAAACTCATCCTTTTACCCATTATAGGTATATTTAGGATAAGAAATTAGTTATTACACTATGGTAGCCTGAAGCCAAGAATATTCTCAAAATAGACCTTGTCACATAAAAAATTAATTGGTTGCTCTGTTTCTAGTTACATTTTCATTAATTTGAGGACATAATTTAAGTGACAGTTAACTGTATCACCTTTGCTTCTCCTTGTTAAGAAAGAAATCTCTATCTGAAAGTCTAATTAAGAAAGTTTCCTGAAATACTTATTTTGAGGCATTAACCTTCACTTCTCTTTGTGTATTATGAAATAATACAACTTCAACCATCAGAAAATACTAGCATATTGGTGATTTACTGCTACATAACAATCCACTGCAAAATTTCTGAAAACAAACATTTGTTTGCCCAAGAGTCTTTTGTTTCAATGATTAAGGCTAGGTTCTACTGGGCAGTTCTGCTGGTTTCAACTGGAGTCACATACTGGCTACAGTCATCCTCTTGGGCAACAGGACAGGATAGTTCAAAAGAGTCTCACTCACACGTCCGGTGGTTGGGGGCGGCTCTTGACTAGGTTTCTCTGTCCACGTGGTCTCTTATCTTCAGAGGGGATAGACCAAAGCTGCAGAGCCTAGACTTAGGCTCAGATTCTCACAAAATCACTTCTGCCACATTCTGTTGATTAAAGCCAACCACAATATTCAAGAGGTGGAGAGGGGTACTCTACCTGTTGAGGAGAGGAGCAAGAAATATACATCACAAAGGGGGTGTATCTAGGGATGGGAGTAATTGTGGCCATCTTTGCACTCTACCACATCCTTCCCCCTGGCCATAATTTATTCAATCCTCCAACACAGAAAATACATTCATACCCATCCCAGGACCCCCAAAAGTCTCGTCCCAAGTATAGCATCCAATTTGAAGTCCAGGATTTCTCATGCTTTGCATCTGGTCCTTTTGGAAACAAGGATCTTTGGGCACAGCTCCTCAAGTGTGGCTTTTCTTGAACCAGAGACCTGTGAACTAAAAAGGCAAAGTATTTGCTCCCTAGATGCTCATCATACAGTGATGGGATGCGGATAGCATAGTTGCAGTAGGCATTCCCGTTCAAAAAGCAGAGCAAGAAGCGTAGAGCAGTCACTGATTCAGAGCAGTTCTGAAATCTGTCTGGGAATATGCTTTGGGCCCTCTACTCCAGGGGCAAGAAACATTCCTTGATTGGTTATCTGGTTCTAGTTCCCACTTAGCCATATACCTTAGATTTTTTAATTTGTAGAGATCAATAATGTGTCGGTAACTCTGGAATAATCACAAGCACCATTGATTATCAGTTAAATGCTTCTTGACAAAGTTACCGCTTCTCTTGAAGTTTGTACACCATGTAGATTTTCATATCTTTGAGCATATTAATCATTTGTTTTATTAATCTCAGAAGTTCCACAATATATGTAAAAAAATAAGTTTGAAAACCCTCTTCAGTGTGTTTCTTTATTTCCCCAAAAGTAGTACTACATAAAAAGTATAATTATAAAATGAACTTATTTTCAGAATCTTCAAATTACAAAATGGTTAATTTTATCTATAATAAAATCTGATCATTTCTGGAACATCCATTGGGCTTCTGGGTAATGGGGAACACATGGCTCCGTGACTACCTTATCCACAAAAGACCTTGAGATAGAGTGGGTAACAAGGAAGACAAAACCCTGCCTTTATGGCGTTTGCATTGTAGAAGAATTAAGAAATTTTAGAGAGTAAAACTTAAGAAGAAAGTAAAACAAAATAATGGAATAGAGAGAGTGACTTGTGGAGTGGGAGAATGACTATCTTAACTAAGTAAAGAGCTTATTATTAAGGAGCTGAGCTTAGCTTAGTAAGGAGGTGATATTTAAAATTGAGACCCAAATGTTGGGAAGAAGCCAGTTATGCAAAAGTCTTGGAACAGCATGAGTAAAATCCCTGGGCAATAGCGAGCTGGGTTTGTTCAAGGACAGACAGAGGGACAATGTTGATGGTTTACAATGAGCAAGGGGAAGAGGGGAAGTAAAGAGGCCATGGGTGTAAGCAGGAACCAGACCGTGTAGGATCACGTAGACCATGGAAATAGTTTTGCCTTTATTCCAAATGTATAGAAAATCATTGGCGAGTTTTAAGCAAAAGAGGAATGTTTTATTTATGTTTTAAAAGATCATTGTGGAGGGGGCGGGGCAAGATGGCAGACTGGTGAGCTGTAAGTTTTAGTTACTCCTCCAGGAAAGTAGGTAAAAAGCCAGGAACTGCGTGGACTGGACACCACAGAGCAATCTGTCTTTGGGCATACTTCATACAACACTCATGAAAACGTGGAACTGCTGAGATCAGCGAAATCTGTAAGTTTTTGCGGCCAGGGGACCCGCGCCCCTCCCTGCCAGGCTCAGTCCCGGGGGAGGAGGGGCTGTCAGCTCCGGGAAGGAGAAGGGAGAACTGCAGTGGCTGCTCTTATCGGAAACTCATTCTACTGATTCAAACTCCAACCATAGATAGACTGAGACCAGACACCAGAGTCTCTGAGAGCAGCCAGCCCAGCAGAGAGGAGACAGGCACAGAAAAAAAACAACACGAAAAACTCCAAAATAAAAGCAGAGGATTTTTGGAGTTCTGGTGAACACAGAAAGGGGAAGGGTGGAGGTCAGGCCTTGAGGCGCATATGCAAATCCCGAAGCAAAGCTGATCTCTCTGCCCTGTGGACCTTTCCTTAATGGCCCTGGTTGCTTTGTCTATTAGCATTTCAATAACCCATTAGATCTCTGAGGAGGGCCGTTTTTTTTTTTTGTTTGTTTGTTTTTTGTTTTTTGTTTTTTTTTTTAAATCCTTTTTTCTTTTTCTAAAACAATTACTCTAAGAAGCCCAATACAGAAAGCTTCAAAGAATTGCAATTTGGGCACGTCAAGTCAAGAGCAGAACTAAGAGAGCTCTGAGACAAAAGGCAATAATCCAGTGGCTGAGAAAATTCACTAAACAACACAACTTCCCAAGAAAAGGGGGGTGTCCGCTCACAGCCACCATCCTGGTGGACAGGAAACACTCCTGCCCATCGCCAGCCCCATAGCCCAGAGCTGCCCCAGACAACCCAGTGTGACGGAAGTGCTTCAAATAACAGGCACACACCACAAAACTGGGCGTGGACATTAGCCTTCCCTGCAACCTCAGCTGAATGTCCCAGAGCTGGGAAGGTGGAGCAGTGTGAATTAACAAAGCCCCATTCAGCCATCATTTGAGCAGACTGGGAGCCTCCCTACACAGCCCAGCAGCCCAGAACTGCCCTGGGGGGACGGCACTCACCTGTGACATAGCACAGTCATCCCTCAACAGAGGACCCGGGGTGCACAGCCTGGAAGAGGGGCCCACTTGCAAGTCTCAGGAGCCATACGCCAATACCAAAGACTTGTGGGTCAGTGGCAGAGACAAACTGTGGCACGATTGAACTGAAGGATTAGACTATTGCAGCAGCTTTAAAACTCTAGGATCATCAGGGAGATTTGATTGTTAGGGCCACCCCCCCTCCCCGACTGCCCAGAAACACGCCCCACATACAGGGCAGGCAACACCAACTACACACGCAAGCTTGGTACACCAATTGGGACCCACAAGACTCACTCCCCCACTCACCAAAAAGGCTAAGCAGGGGAGAACTGGCTTGTGGAGAACAGGTGGCTCGTGGACGCCACCTGCTGGTTAGTTAGAGAAAGTGTACTCCACGAAGCTGTAGATCTGAAAAATTAGAGATAAGGACTTCAATAGGTCTACAAACCCTAAAAGAACCCTATCAAGTTCAGCAAATGCCACGAGGCCAAAAACAACAGAAAATTATAAAGCATATGAAAAAACCAGACGATATGGATAACCCAAGCCCAAGCACCCAAATCAAAAGACCAGAAGAGACACAGCACCTAGAGCAGCTACTCAAAGAACTAAAGATGAACAATGAGACCATAGTACGGGATATGAAGGAAATCAAGAAGACCCTAGAAGAGCATAAAGAAGACATTGCAAGACTAAATAAAAAAATGGATGATCTTCTGGAAATTAAAGAAACTGTTGACCAAATTAAAAAGATTCTGGACACTCATAGTACAAGACTAGAGGAAGTTGAACAACGAATCAGTGACCTGGAAGATGACAGAATGGAAAATGAAAGCATAAAAGAAAGAATGGGGAAAAAAATTGAAAAACTCGAAATGGACCTCAGGGATATGATAGATAATATGAAACGTCCGAATATAAGACTCATTGGTGTCCCAGAAGGGGAAGAAAAGGGTAAAGGTCTAGGAAGAGTATTCAAAGAAATTGTTGGGGAAAACTTCCCAAATCTTCTAAACAACATAAATACACAAATTATAAATGCTCAGCGAACTCCAAATAGAATAAATCCAAAAAAACCCACTCCGAGACATATACTGATCACACTGTCAAACATAGAAGAGAAGGAGCAAGTTCTGAAAGCAGCAAGAGAAAAGCAATTCACCACATACAAAGGAAACAGCATAAGACTAAGTAGTGACTACTCAGCAGCCACCATGGAGGCAAGAAGGCAGTGGCACGATATATTTAAAATTCTGAGTGAGAGGAATTTCCAGCCAAGAATACTTTATCCAGCAAAGCTCTCCTTCAAATTTGAGGGAGAGCTTAAATTTTTCACAGACAAAGAAATGCTGAGAGAATTTGCTAACAAGAGACCTGCCCTACTGGAGATACTAAAGGGAGCCCTACAGACAGAGAAACAAAGACAGGACAGAGAGACTTGGAGAAAGGTTCAGTACTAAAGAGATTCGGTATGGGTACAATAAAGGATATTAATAGAGAGAGGGAAAAATATGGCAAACATAAACCAAAGGATAAGATGGCCAATTCAAGAAATGCCTTCACGGTTTTAACGTTGAATGTAAATGGATTAAACTCCCCAATTAAAAGATATAGATTCGCAGAATGGATCAAAAAAAATGAACCATCAATATGTTGCATACAAGAGACTCATCTTAGACACAGGGACACAAAGAAACTGAAAGTGAAAGGATGGAAAAAAATATTTCATGCAAGCTACAGCCAAAAGAAAGCAGGTGTAGCAATATTAATCTCAGATAAAATAGACTTCAAATGCAGGGATGTTTTGAGAGACAAAGAAGGCCACTACATACTAATAAAAGGGGCAATTCAGCAAGAAGAAATAACAATCGTAAATGTCTATGCACCCAATCAAGGTGCCACAAAATACATGAGAGAAACACTGGCAAAACTAAAGGAAGCAATTGATGTTTCCACAATAATTGTGGGAGACTTCAACACATCACTCTCTCCTATAGATAGATCAACCAGACAGAAGACCAATAAGGAAATTGAAAACCTAAACAATCTGATAAATGAATTAGATTTAACAGACATATACAGGACATTACATCCCAAATCACCAGGATACACATACTTTTCTAGTGCTCACGGAACTTTCTCCAGAATAGATCATATGCTGGGACATAAAACAAGCCTCAATAAATTTAAAAAGATTGAAATTATTCAAAGCACATTCTCTGACCACAATGGAATACAATTAGAAGTCAATAACCATCAGAGACTTAGAAAATTCACAAATACCTGGAGGTTAAACAACACACTCCTAAACAATCAGTGGGTTAAAGAAGAAATAGCAAGAGAAATTGCTAAATATATAGAGATGAATGAAAATGAGAACACAACATACCAAAACCTATGGGATGCAGCAAAAGCAGTGCTAAGGGGGAAATTTATAGCACTAAACGCATATATTAAAAAGGAAGAAAGAGCCAAAATCAAAGAACTAATGGATCAACTGAAGAAGCTAGAAAATGAACAGCAAACCAATCCTAAACCAAGTAGAAGAAAAGAAATAACAAGGATTAAAGCAGAAATAAATGACATAGAGAACAAAAAACCAATAGAGAGGATAAATATCACCAAAAGTTGGTTCTTTGAGAAGATCAACAAGATTGACAAGCCCCTAGCTAGACTGACAAAATCAAAAAGAGAGAAGACCCATATAAACAAAATAATGAATGAAAAAGGTGACATAACTGCAGATCCTGAAGAAATTAAAAAAATTATAAGAGGATATTATGAACAACTGTATGGCAACAAACTGGATAATGTAGAAGAAATGGACAATTTCCTGGAAACATATGAACAACCTAGACTGACCAGAGAAGAAATAGAAGACCTCAACCAACCCATCACAAGCAAAGAGATCCAATCAGTCATCAAAAATCTTCCCACAAATAAATGCCCAGGGCCAGATGGCTTCACAGGGGAATTCTACCAAACTTTCCAGAAAGAACTGACACCAATCTTACTCAAACTCTTTCAAAACATTGAAAAAAATGGAACACTACCTAACTCATTTTATGAAGCTAACATCAATCTAATACCAAAACCAGGCAAAGATGCTACAAAAAAGGAAAACTACCGGCCAATCTCCCTAATGAATATAGATGCAAAAATCCTCAACAAAATACTTGCAAATCGAATCCAAAGACACATTAAAAAAATCATACACCATGACCAAGTGGGGTTCATTCCAGGCATGCAAGGATGGTTCAACATAAGAAAAACAATCAATGTATTACAACACATTAAAAACTCGAAAGGGAAAAATCAATTGATCATCTCAATAGATGCTGAAAAAGCATTTGACAAAATCCAACATCCCTTTTTGATAAAAACACTTCAAAAGGTAGGAATTGAAGGAAACTTCCTCAACATGATGAAGAGCATATATGAAAAACCCACGGCCAGCATAGTACTCAATGGTGAGAGACTGAAAGCCTTCCCTCTAAGATCAGGAACAAGACAAGGATGCCCGCTGTCACCACTGTTATTCAACATTGTGCTGGAAGTGCTAGCCAGGGCAATCCGGCAAGACAAAGAAATAAAAGGCATCCAAATTGGAAAAGAAGAAGTAAAACTGTCATTGTTTGCAGATGATATGATCTTATATCTAGAAAACCCTGAGAAATCCACGATACACCTACTAGAGCTAATAAACAAATTTAGCAAAGTAGCGGGATACAAGATTAATGCACATAAGTCAGTAATGTTTCTATATGCTAGAAATGAACAAACTGAAGAGACACTCAAGAAAAAGATACCATTTTCAATAGCAACTAAAAAAATCAAGTACCTAGGAATAAACTTAACCAAAGATGTAAAAGACCTATACAAAGAAAACTACATAACTCTACTAAAAGAAATAGAAGGGGACCTTAAAAGATGGAAAAATATTCCATGTTCATGGATAGGAAGGCTAAATGTCATTAAGATGTCAATTCTACCCAAACTCATCTACAGATTCAATGCAATCCCAATCAAAATTCCAACAACCTACTTTGCAGACTTGGAAAAGCTAGTTATCAAATTTATTTGGAAAGGGAAGATGCCTCGAATTGCTAAAGACACTCTAAAAAAGAAAAACGAAGTGGGAGGACTTACACTCCCTGACTTTGAAGCTTATTATAAAGCCACAGTTGCCAAAACAGCATGGTACTGGCACAAAGATAGACATATAGATCAATGGAATCGAATTGAGAATTCAGAGATAGACCCTCAGATCTATGGCCGACTGATCTTTGATAAGGCCCCCAAAGTCACCGAACTGAGCCATAATGGTCTTTTCAACAAATGGGGCTGGGAGAGTTGGATATCCATATCCAAAAGAATGAAAGAGGACCCCTACCTCACCCCCTACACAAAAATTAACTCAAAATGGACCAAGGTCTCAATATAAAAGAAAGTACCATAAAACTCCTAGAAGATAATGTAGGAAAACATCTTCAAGACCTTGTATTAGGAGGCCACTTCCTAGACTTTACACCCAAAGCACAAGCAACAAAAGAGAAAATAGATAAATGGGAACTCCTCAAGCTTAGAAGTTTCTGCACCTCAAAGGAATTTCTCAAAAAGGTAAAGAGGCAGCCAACTCAATGGGAAAAAATTTTTGGAAACCATGTATCTGACAAAAGACTGATATCTTGCATATACAAAGAAATCCTACATCTCAATGACAATAGTACAGACAGCCCAATTATAAAATGGGCAAAAGATATGAAAAGACAGTTCTCTGAAGAGGAAATACAAATGGCCAAGAAACACATGAAAAAATGTTCAGCTTCACTAGCTATTAGAGAGATGCAAATTAAGACCACAATGAGATACCATCTAACACCGGTTAGAATGGCTGCCATTAAACAAACAGGAAACTACAAATGCTGGAGGGGATGTGGAGAAACTGGAACTCTTATTCATTGTTGGTGGGACTGTATAATGGTTCAGCCACTCTGGAAGTCAGTCTGGCAGTTCCTTAGAAAACTAGATATAGAGCTACCATTCGATCCAGCGATTGCACTTCTCGGTATATACCCGGAAGATCGGAAAGCAGTGACACGAACAGATATCTGCACGCCAATGTTCATAGCAGCATTATTCACAATTGCCAAGAGATGGAAACAACCCAAATGTCCTTCAACGGATGAGTGGATAAATAAAGTGTGGTATATACACACGATGGAATACTACGCGGCAGTAAGAAGGAACGATCTGGTGAAACATATGACAACATGGATGAACCTTGAAGACATAATGCTGAGCGAAATAAGCCAGGCACAAAAAGAGAAATATTATATGCTACCACTAATGTGAACTTTGAAATATGTAAAACAAATGGTTTATAATGTAGAATGTAGGGGAACTAGCAGTAGAGAGCAATTAAGGAAGGGGAAACAATAATCCAAGAAGAACAGATAAGCTATTTAACGTTCTGGGGATGCCCAGAAATGACTATGGTCTGTTAATTTCTGATGGATGTAGTAGGAACAAGTTCACTGAAATGTTGCTATATTATGTAACTTTCTTGGGGTAAAGTAGGAACATGTTGGAAGTTAAGCAGTTATCTTAGGTTAGTTGTCTTTTTCTTACTCCCTTGTTATGGTCTCTTTGAAATGTTCTTTTATTGTATGTTTGTTTTCTTTTTAACTTTTTTTTTCATACAGTTGATTTAAAAAAGAAGGGAAAGTTAAAAAAAAAAAAAAAAGAAAAAAGACAAACAAGGAAAAAAAAAAAAAGATGTAGTGCCCCCTTGAGGAGCCTGTGGAGAATGCAGGGGTATTCGCCTACCCCACCTCCATGGTTGCTAACATGACCACAGACATAGGGGACTGGTGGTTTGATGGGTTGAGCCCTCTACCATAAGTTTTACCCTTGGGAAGACAGTTGCTGCAAAGGAGAGGCTAGGCCTCCCTGTATTTGTGCCTAAGAGTCTCCTCCTGAATGCCTCTTTGTTGCTCAGATGTGGCCCTCTCTCTCTGGCTTAGCCAACTTGAAAGGTGAAATCACTGCCCTCCCCCCTACGTGGGATCAGACACCCAGGGAAGTGAATCTCCCTGGCAACGTGGAATATGACTCCCGGGGAGGAATGTAGACCCGGCATCGTGGGGTGGAGAACATCTTCTTGACCAAAAGGGGGATGTGAAAGGAAATGAAATAAGCTTCGGTGGCAGAGAGATTCCAAAACGAGCCGAGAGATCACTCTGGTGGGCACTCTTACGCACACTTTAGACAACCTTTTTTAGGTTCTAAAGAATTGGGGTAGCTGGTGGTGGATACCTGAAACTATTAAACTACAACCCAGAACCCATGAATCTCGAAGACAGTTGTATAAAAATGTAGCTTATGAGGGGTGACAATGGGATTGGGAAAGCCATAAGGACCACACTCCCCTTTGTCTAGTTTATGGATGGATGTGTAGAAAAGTAGGGGAAGGAAACAAACAGACAAAGGTACCCAGTGTTCTTTTTTACTTCAATTGCTCTTTTTCACTCTAATTATTATTCTTGTTATTTTTGTGTGTGTGCTAATGAAGGTGTCAGGGATTGATTTAGGTGATGAATGTACAACTATGTAATGGTACTGTAAACAATCGAAAGTACAATTTGTTTTGTATGACTGCATGGTATGTGAATATATCTCAATAAAATGATGATTAAAAAAAAAAAGATCATTGTGATTGATATGCAGAGGATGAACTAAAAGGAGAAAATAAAACTCGAGAGAATAGTTAGGAAGCTATTACAGTAGTTTTGGAAAAAAAACTGAAGTGAAGAGAGTGAGAAAGGGTCAGATTCAGGGTAACATTTGGAAAAAGAGACCCAAAGAACTTGAAGGATTAGATGTTGGGCATGAGAGAGAGAATTACGGTTGCCTGTCAGGTTTGTGGCTTGAACAATCAGGTGCATAGCAGTGTCATGTTTTAAGATGGAAAGACTAGGGAAGAAGAGAGTTTTCTTTTACAAGGGTGTAAACCAAAAGCTCTGTTTTGAACATGTTTGGTTTGAGTTGTGTCTTAAACTTCCAGTGGGATGTCAAATAGGTGGTTGGATAGATGAGTTTAGTCATCTAATGAGGCTTGACAATCTGTCTCAATATTTTATAGTCTCACTTTGTGATTATATAACTCGGGGAATATTTCACCTTCATTTTCCTGATAGGTAATAGAGTCCCAAAAAGATTCAATGACTTCTCTGAGACCACTCAACTAATGTGGAAGAGTAGGACTAGGACCGAGTCTTCTAGAACCTACAGAGTCCCGTGAGGTGCTCCTCACCCCTCAAAAACTCTTCTGTTTTACCTGTTATAACCAAGGTAGATGCCAGGTAAAGATTCCATCATTGAGGCTATGGGTTGGCTCTGCTCACATGCTCAAAATGTCTTGCCTAACTGAGGCACTTGTTCATCTGTGCTGTCCAAAATGGTATCCACTAACCACATGGGGTTATTTTAATTTTAATTAATGAAGATTAAATAAAATTAAAATTTACTTCCTTGGTTGCACTAACCATATTTCAAGTGCCTAGTAGCTACATGGTGGCTAGTGACTACCGTAATGGATAGAACAGATATAGAATATTTTCATCTCATAAAGTGCTGGACTCTAGATAATTCAAACTAATCAAACATTTCCCTCAGTTATATGACCTTTTAAGGCAAGTGTGGTCTTATCCTCATAGCTGTGGCCTAAGAGGGCAGTTTAGAAAAATAAATGAGTTATTTGTATTTTAAAAGTGGCACACTTCATAATAAGCTGATTCTTTACCCAGTGCCAATGAACACCTTTTCCCAATTTGTACCCTTGAATGTTTGTGTGTTTCTCATTTTATCTAACAAGAGTAGAGGCTCCTCTCGGGACAGGAACTATGTTTTCTTCACCTTTGCATTCTCCTCACTCAAAATACATACATATACACATAGCTCCCAAACCCCTTCCTACCCTCCACTCACCTACACCTATATACACCCTCAATGCACAGTGCTTTACCCAGAATAAACATAATGCTTACTTGATAAATGACCAGCATATTGCAATACTTTACAATGCTACTCTGGACAGTTGACCATGGGAAGAACTTATCCATAAAGATCAAATAATCACAGCTTCAGGAGCTCTGTAGCTAAAATTCATTTTCACAGTATATTCCTTTCCCATTTCCTCCCTTCCCAGCAAAGAAGAAATTGGGAGCCCTCCCCCAATCCAGGGCTTCTCACTTTAGTGAAAGCAGGAAGCCTAGGTACCCTGGAGAGGAAATCAGAGGGAGCTTCCGGCTCAGGTCTGTCCATTACTTAGTGAGTGGGTTAGCAGGGCCGTCTTTGCAGGGCATGACAGAGAAATCCAGAAAGCCCCTTGCATATGCACATGCATGTAGGCAGACACAAAGAAATAGGAAGATTTGGAATGAGACACATGGCTCTTTAATCCCTCCTCCTTACCTGCTGGTTGTGTGGCTTTGAGCATATCACATAATCCCTCCAAGGGAGTAGGATAAAGAGATGTATGTTTAAAGCTTGATCACATAGTTGATCCTAAACCAATTCAGCAATTTCTCTCCTCACTCCTCAGGGTGAAGGTGAGAACACAGTCTAGAACAGAAATTACATTTTCCTTTTTAAATTTCTTTAAAATCTATCTCAGTTTTTCATAGGTAATGCCTTCACATGGTAAAAATTTCCTAAGTGTTTATTCAGTGAAGTTCCTACCACTCACTGACCAGCCACCTAGTTCTCCTCCCCAGAGGCGCCCAGTATTTCCAGATGTTTATGTATCCTTCCATACTCATTCTGTGCATGTGCAAGAAAGTATGCATGTCAATACATTTATATGTACTCCCACAAATATACATGTAGATATAGATGTAGGTATAGATGTAGAAGTAGATGTAGATAGACATAGACATATTGTCCTCTCTGACAATAGCTCTGTAACTTTTTAAAATATTTTTTATTGTGAAATATGACTATACATAAAAGTGATAACTTTCAAAGTACAATTTAACAAGTAGTTATAGGGCAAATTTCAAAGAATGTTATGGGTTACAGTTCCACCATTTTAGTTATTTCCTTCTAGTTCTTCTAATACCCTAGAGACTAAAAAATTATTTATATAAAGATTTGGTGTTCATAGTCCTTTATTCATTATTCATAAATCCTATCTTGTCTGTTGCTATTCCTCCCTCTCATTTCACTGCCTCAATCTTCAGGGATATCTGGACAGTGACCACCCTAATTTGTTCATATTGAAGAGGGGTGTTGACATTATGGGGAAGGGGGATGCATCTGATTGGTGTTCTTGAAGAGGCTGTTGCCTCTGGGTTTTGGAACTTATCGAGCATAGGAACACTCTGGAGGATTTAAGTTTCTGAAAAATAAAATTAGTGAGTGAAACTTTTATAGAGTCTCAGATAGAGACCTGGGTATTCATTAGGATTTGGGGGACTACTGTTGAGTTGAGCTTGACATACTGTGGGCATTTGGAATATCTAGGTGAAGCTTGCATATGAGTAACCTCCAGGACAGCCTCTTGACTCTGAAATCTCTCAGTCACTGAAATCTTATTTTGTTACCTTTCTTTTCCCTCTTTTGGTCAAGAAGGCACTCTCAATCCCTTGATGCCAGCACCAGGCTCATTCCTGTTGAATGTTGTTTTTCCCTGTAGTTCCTGGAATATTCTTTTATATCTGCACTGAGCACCCTTAATCTCTTTACAGCTTCAGAATATTCCATTGTGCAGTTGTACCACAATTTGCTTATCCTAACCCCACTGGTAGATTATTTAGGTTGTTTCCAGAATTTTGCTGTTTTGACCCACACTACAGTGAACATTCTTACACATCTGTCACTTTGCATGTGTGTGAATTTGTAGAATACATATCTAGAAGAGGAATTGCTGGGTCAGAATTTATGTGATGAAGATATATGCATAATTTTGACAGACTTCATCAAATGGGCCTCCTAGAGTTTGTACTAATTTACTGTCCCACCAGCAGTGTCTGAGAGGAGAGATGACTTTCTAGGTCTGTGTGGAGCCCTGATGGCTTGGAGACTGAGCCTGCAGTCTTACATCTACAGAATGGCTCAGCTAACACTGTGTGTGTGTATCTGTGTGTGTGTATGTCTGTGTGTCTGTGTGAGAGAGAGATTTCATTTGCAGTAAAGTTGTTTGTAGCTAAGAAAAGCTTGAAAGCCACAATGTAAAGAATCATCATTGCTCCTTCACATTGCCCACGACTTTGGAGCAGGGGCAAAGAAAATGACAATTGTTCCACACCCCACAAGAAAATCCTTACATGGACAGTGTGAAAGGAATAGTTCAGCTGGTATTTGGAAGACATGGGGTGGGGAGAAAGATTTCTGAGAAACAAGAGTAGAAGCCAAGGTATAGGAGGTGAGATTTAGTCTTATCACCCTCCAACCGTAACTACTAGTCTCCAGTTCAGCTCATTTGAGTCATCTTTAAGGACTTGTCATGTGCCAAGCCCAGGCTGGTGCTGGGAATACAATTTGAACATGGCCGTTCCCTGCCCTCAAGAAGCTCATTCAGAGAACTCGGACCTGAAGGCAGACAATTCTGATATAATGTAGCAGAAGTAATAGCAAATATGACTACCAACTCTGAGAGCTTATTAAATGTCAAACACTTGGTTCAGCAGAGTCATCTCACCCATTTCTACAAAAAACCTGTGAGAGCGATTACAGTGTTACCTCAATTTAACAGATGAGGAAACTGAGACCCAGAGAGGTTGAGGGTCGGCCCAACACTGCATTGTGATAAATCCAGGGTTTAGACTGAGGTCTGATTTCAGTCTTAAGGAAAAGCAGAGGTGATGTCAGAGCACACTGCAGGGAGGGAGCGAGTGTACGAGATCAAAGAAGACCCTTGGAGGGCAACGTGGCATAAGTTCAGACTAAAACGATGAGTAGAAGCAAGGAGGGCATCCCAGATATAGAAACTCTTGGTCTCACCCCCAGGAGAGCCAGCCTGCAGGAGTGGAGTGGATAAGAGGTCAACCTCTGGAGCCAGAAACCACCTGAGTTCAAATCCTGGCTCTGCTCCTTATTAGTTGAGTAACATTGGGCAATTCATTTAAATCCCTGATTATTTACTACTGAAATGCAACTAATAAGTACTTACCTCATGGGTTACTTATAAGGATTAAATGAGTTAATATATCTAGAGTGCTTAGAATAGTGTCTGGCTCATGGCCTGTATGTTTGTTCCCACTATAGAATCTCCAGATACAACCTAGATGTAAGAAAGAACACAAAATTTTAAAGCTTGTCTGTGGTTTTTATTATAGAGAACTATTACAGGAGCTTGCAAAATGTAATGCAGTGCTATAAAAAGAGAAGGAAGCAGAAAACCATTTAATGGAGGAGAGAGATGGGCTTTTAGCCCTGAATTGTCTTGTCAAGCATGATTGTGCTTATCAGCTTTCAGATATTATCTGAAATTGTGATTCAAAATAGGCTTTTTTATTTGTCATCTATTTCTTTATGACATTTTTATTTGGCATTAAAATGCAATGGTCTGTCTTAAATAAGGTGAAAAAGCAGAGGAGGATAAAATAAAAAGAACCATATTTGATGTAACTCTTGGTTTTACCTTCTTCCTCTTTGATGCCATAAAATGTTTTCAGAAAATCCTAGAGAAAATATCAGATAAATGCTATAGCTTCCTCATTCACCTACATCACATTTATCTCTCATCCACCAAGTCAAACTACTTTTTTCTAAGAGCAATGTTCTATAACAGAATTCAAGTAAAAGCAGGAGGAAAATACTTCTCCAAAGAATCAATTCACATGATTTGCGTTTTGTCTTTGTATTCTCTGGCCTTTCTCTCCTTTATTGGTTATCCCAAACTCACACTCACAATCCTGTTCCCAAACCAAACCCCATGCCTGAACCACCCTTCCAGTTTTTTCTCTTCCTCCGTCATTTGAACTACTCTTGAAATTCCATCTTCTCTAAGAATAACATTTAATAGCAATTTCCCCAACATAAACCCCATGACCCTCACAAAAACCCATTCGGTGTGCCAGCCACTCGCTACATCTTGGAGCTACAGAAATTATTATGATTTGCCTTTTGTCCTCAAGATGCTCAGTCTTATGTGAGAGAAAAGGCATGGAAAAGTAGGTTGAGTCTGTTCTCCTTTGTCCTACAATCGCGTTCGTTTTCCTTTATGGTCTGTTCTCTCCACTAGGCTGTAAGCTTCTCAAGGACAAGGATTTTATCTGTTTTGTTTACAACTGCATAACCAGCCTTACTTAGTGAACCCAATCAACGTTTGCTGAGTAAATGCAATCAAATAAATGACAATACAGAATGATCAATAAACTGATACACTTCCAAGAAAAGAGAGAGCACAGAGGAGGGCTTTCTGAACTCCTTTGGAGGCAGGAGTGCAGTTGGTGGAGGAGGTGACTTCTGAGCTGAATTTGGGGGCAATGGCTATCGGTGTTTATATGCCTTACACAGTGTCCAGCTCCTATGAGGTATTCATAAAAGTTAGCTGAGTTAATAAAATTTACAATCTATGAAGCAGTTACACCTACAATATCTCTAATATTCTATCATTTATTACCTTCCTGAGAAGGGAAGACATGGCCACTTCATGCTGTAGTGTGTGGCTTTATTCCCCAGTGAGCCCTGAAAGCTCTGTCTGTCACCTGGAAAACCTCTCAGTAGGGTAGGAACAGTCCTGGAAAACCCAGTGTTGTGTGAGTGAGAAAGCAGAGGAGGGCCACCAGGTGAGAAAGAAAGCAGTCTTCAGTGTATGCGTTAGAAGAGGGATCCTATCCAGGAAAGAACACGGGAGAAGAGGGACAGAAACTCACCTTGCTCCTCACTCCTGAGCCCGAGCAGAACTCATGACCTAACTCCTATATCTACCCATGATTTTCAGATCTTAAAATTCCAGAAAAAAAACATGTTGGGAGAGAGTAGAAGACAAGAGTAGATAAAAACAAAATGAATTTTTTGTTGAATTTATTTAATGAACTTACTGAGGAAAAAGATATGAGACCTAAACTTTCTATTAATTTATCTTAAGATTTCTTAATTCTATTTAGCCCCTCTTCCTTCCTGATATATTGATGCTAATGCTTAGGATACTGAGAACCCAAACTGTTCAGACTTGTGAGCCTGTAGCCTCTGGGGCTCTCTCTGGACTCTGTCATGCTGCTCCAGACGCCCTCTCTATGACTGATGGAAAAGACACCTCCGTTTGGGTAACACCAAATCATATAAAAGATTATTAGATTCTGCTCCTCTAATTAATTTTCAACTTGTGTTTTCGATATGTGTGCGCAGCTTCATCATACACAACAAAGACACTTTCTTCAACAACGCCACAAGAAGTAGAATTGTACATCATATTTTACAAAGAATAAAATATGAAGAAGGAAAAAACAAAATTGGTAAGTAGTATATTAGTATAATAAGCTACATTCAGTATTTGGGGATTATGGGCTTTTGCCCTTGGTTGAATTAAATTTGTATCAATTCTAGAAATGATTGTCATTTATAAAACCCGTAACTACTCCTTTGATGAATAATTCATAAGTGTAAAATCTTAATACCATCCTCAAATATCTTCTCTACATAGCACACCGTACCTCCTATTTCCAAGATCAAGGAAAAATGCTTTCAATTATAGTTATGGAGGACCCAGTATGTGCCAGGCACTGGGATAGGTGTTGGGAGATAACTGTGTTCTTTCCTGGCACTTATGTTCTAGAAGTTAAAAGCAGAAAATAAAAGAAATAAACATAATAAGTAACATGAAGGAATTAAGATGGGTGATGTTACAGAGAGAGATTCATAAAGGGTGGAAGTGAGTTCAAGCTAACTGGGATCGGATGGTCAGGGAAAGTGTCACTGTGGAGGTGAAATTTGAGCTGAGACCTGAATAATGAGAAGGAGCCAGTGTTGGAAGATCAAGGTTTGGGTGTTCCAGGCAGAGGGAGCTGCAAATACAGATATGAGCTGTCACACAGAAACAGATTCTCCAAATACATATCACCCACCCCATTTAACAGCTTCTACAATTCATAATTTCGACATTTTACAAGAACCTTTTTGTATTACATTAACAAATTTCCTGCCTTATTAAACAGATCATTGTATATCAGTAGAGGGTGGGTAGCTCTGTTCTTACCTCTGTCTCAACAGGATTTTTATCAACAGCTTGAATAATGACCTATGTCAGTCAGGGTCCAATCAGGAGACAAAAACCACATGTAATTTGAACAGGGAAAGTTTCATCTAAATAACAGGAGATTGAAGTAGAAAAAGATTGGCTAGTAAAGATTAAAGAGAACTCTAGAGAATAAAGATAGCAGCCACCACCCCTAGAAGGACTGAGATCCAGACCTCATCAGAAGGAATGCAATCATGGGTCACTAAGTGACAGAGCAGTTTGCTGAGATGCTGCACCAGCAGAATTTGCTGGGAATCTGCTCTCCAGAATGAAGGGGAAAACCATCCACTTTGTTGCAAAGCTGACTGAAAGGATGCAAGAAAGCCATTTACGGGGAGGTGCTGCATCAGCAGACTCCACCCTGAAACCACCCAGAGTGATAACAGGGAATGCTGACTATGGAAAGGGCCATGTGCTGATGGCCCCCTCACACTGCAGGAGCCGGATGCTGTAGAAGCCATGGGCTGCAGAGGCCTGCCAAGACACACCGGACCAGGAAGAAAAACCCCTTCCTCCTCCAGGGTCCCTCCAGTGCCCTCTACTAACAATGCTTAACATTGTATGAGCTGGGAAAGAAGAAATATTTACAGGGTCCAGCTCCATTAGCATAAGCAGTGAAGGTGGATCTGAAGCTGAGAGGCAGTAGATTGATAACTGGCAATAGCTTAAACGGTCTGCTCATTAACCTTTCAGGCTGGAAGGATGTATTTACATAGGTTAGCCATCAGAGTCAGAAGTCTAAAAGATATCAGCAGTCTGGAACTCTCAGCCAAATCCAACAAGGTGACATTTAATAGTTTGTAAATGTAAAGTCCTACACTCAAATCCAGCAAAACAATGACCCTGGTTCAGTGTGCGAGAAATGTTTTTCCACAGCGTCATGCAAGGAACAGACTTGAGAGGTTAGCTGAACGCTAGTTCAGTATGAGTTACTAGTATAATGAAGCTGCCAAGAAAACGACTCTGATCCCATGCTGCATAAATTAAAATATAGTAGCAAGAAATAGACAGCTACTAGTGCTGATCCAAATGTACCTGGAAGATTATGTTCAGTGTGAGTCAACGTAGGGAGGAATAATGAAATTGAACCTGGTTTAGGTCTTTCTTTGCTTTGGTGGGGTTTTGCTTGAACACAGCTCCCATGTTGCCTGCAGCAGCCATTCATCCTAAAGACACATCCCCTTCATGACCATTCCAGTTTGAAGGAAGTCTTCCTTCTTCTGAATTCCTATGGCAATTGTTTCTGGAGTGTTTATTTGATAATCATATAGAACTTTTTTTTTATTTTCTTGAACTATTTACTCTCAGTGACATTATGAAAACTTTACCACCTAAAGAGAACCACTGCTAACATTTTGGTATACTAAATAATTTAAATATTACATTAATTACTTTTTTCATGTTTTTTCCTTATTTACCCATATTATTTTTTAACAAAATTAGGGCTTGTTGTTCATACCTTTCTCAATTAACATCATATCATGAACACAGTAGAAAGCAAGTGAGTGAAAGTGAATTATTATGACAGTAACAACTCTAGATTATTTCATCAAATTTAAGTCACTCAAAACACAGTACCTTCATCAACACTGGTATTTGCAGCACACCTCACAATTCATTATAACACAGTAAGGCTTTGAGAACCTGCAGCTGAAAACTGCTAGTCTAGATGATAAGCTCTGTAATTATGAGGAGGATGACTTATTCACTCCTTGTATCACTATTGCCTTGCACACTATCTGGCATAGAGTAGGAATTCAATAAATGCCTTTGAACTAAATTGGAGATCTTTTAAACATGATCAGATGTCCTACCACCAGCAGCCTTACACAATCAAAAACTACATACAAAAGGCCATGCAGCAATTATTGTAGCTAATTTTTGCATCTGCAAATGTGTGCTACTTTTACAACTAGTAAAAAATGGAGACAAAGAATGGCTGAGGCAATGATTTTTAAATGTTCTAAAGGAGTGTAAGAGTGTAGTATTGTTAATAGTCAGAAAGGGTCTTTGTAAAAGTTTCTCTCATTTGATGACAGAAGGAGAATTCTATTTGTGGATCCCAATGCTTTGAAAATTGATAATGATGGACTGGAAAAGTATCTAATTAGAAATAATCAATCACACAGTAAATTATAAACCCAGAATCAGGCATTATGCTGTAAAATATGGAGTAAAACCCCAGCAATGGTCTGTTGACCCCAAGTTTCATTATTATCTTTGATTTAATAAATAAAATAATGTTAGAAGTAGAAAGTAGCGTAATTATGGCGTAATTCCACTTCTGGCCAAAATAAAGTAACAGACACAATATTTACTTTGCTACCTGAAATAACCAAAAAAAAAAAAAATCAGAAAAAAATGTATGAAATAACAATGTATAAGACACTTAACACTGGGGAACCAAGAACAGGGGTATCTGAAAGATAGAAAGCAAATGAGGTGAGTTCTATGATTACCCCAGCTTACCTCCTTGAGATAGTTTTTAGGCAGAGCATAGGAAGGAAGAACCCAGGCAGAACCCAGCAGACTCCTTGAATTGAGAATATGTTGCTGAGTGTTCAGGGAGACCAAAGCAGCTAGAGTTTGCATGATGAAGTACCAGAGACCTGCACATAGATAGAACCTCAAGGATCTGCAGGGGGTCCCCTCAGGTATTTAGCAGAGCACTGTTCAATGCACACGTCAGGAACCTACATGAGGCCACAGAAGGAACCATCCAAAAGGATTTCCAGTCAGATTGTAAAATCTCATCATCCAATGGCAATGAGTAGAAGTATTCAGAAAACTCTTGCGTCAGTAGTGGGGAATGCTTGGTCTTAGACTAAACACTGTTCAGTCCTACCTAAAATGCGAGACCCAAAAGGATCAAACTCTTTCCGAGTAACATACCTGTATCGTAGAACAAATCTCCAGAATATTTATAGTAATAAAAGTTAAAATCCATGATGTCTAGCATCCAACCAAAGATTACCAGACGTGAAAAGAAGAAGGAAAATATGACCCGTTATGAGAAGAATCAGTCCACCAAAATCTATCCAGAACTGACACAGATTTTTTAATTAGCAGATAATGGGCATTAAAACAGTTAATACTGGAAGAAGTAATGACTGAAAAATCTCCAAATTCATTGAAAACTATAGATCCATATATCCAAGAAGCTCAATAAAAATAAACACAAGGAATATGAGGAAAACCATACCAACACACATCATGACAAACTTGCTCTGAAACCAGTAATAAAGAGTAAAATCTTAAATACAGCCAGAGAAGCAAGGCAAGCTACTTACAAAGGAACAAAGGTAAGGATGACAGCAGAGTTCTCAATGGAAACAGTGCAAGTGAGGACACAATGTAGTGACATCTTTAAAGTACTGAAAGAAGAAACTGTCAGTCTAGACCTCTATACCCAGGGAAAATGTCTTCTAAAAACAAGGGTGACATACTTTTTTAGACATACAAAATCTGAAATAATTTAACATGAGAAGACCTCCAACTACAATATGTGCTAAAAGAAGTCTCTCTTGTAAAAGAAAAATGATGTCAGATGGAAATACGGATCTGTACAACAAACTGAAGAACATTAGAAATAGTACGTGGATAAATATTTAATATGTTATTATTTTAATCTCCTTAATAACTGTTTAAACAAAAATGTTAACATTGTATTGTGAAGTTAATAACTTATGTAAAAGTAAAATGTATCATGACAATAGTGTAAAGGCTAGGAGGGGAGAAATAGAGGTATACTGTTGTAAGGTTCTTATATTATATGGCTATATGTGCAGTGGAATAATATCACTTGAAGGTAGATTGTGATGAGTTAAAGGTGCATACTGTAAACCCTAAAGCCAACCACTAAAACAGCAACACAGCTATAGCTCCTAAGCCAACAAAGATAAAATAAAATCATGAAAAATAATTAACCTAAAATAAGGCATAAAAAGAAGAAAAGGGGAACAAAAAACAGTTGTGGCAAATAGAAAACAAATAGCAAGATGAACCACTTAAATTTAAACATACCAATAATAACACTGAATTTAAATGGTCTAGAGACTCCAGCCCAAACCCAAGTCAGAGGTTTACATATTGAATGAAAAGAGACAACTGTTTGCTGCCTGGAAGAAACACACATTTAATATAGAGACATGAATAGGTTGAAAGTAAAAGGATGGAAAAAAGATGTATGTTAACACTAGTTAAAAGAAAGTTGGAGTGGCTTCATTAATGTCAGGCAAAGTAGATTTCAAAGTAAAGAATATTAACAAGAACAAAGCAAGCCATTTTATAATGATCAAGGGGCCAATTCCTCAGGAGGACATTAGGATTGTTATATTCCTAAATGTTTAAGCACTTAATGGCAGTGCTTTAAACTACATGAAAACAAAACTGATAAAACTTCAAAAAGAAATAGACAAGTCCACAATTATAGTCAGAGATTCAATACCCCTCTCTCAATAATTGCTAAATAAGTAGACAAAAAATCAGGAGGTTGTGGAAGACCTGAACAACATTGTCAGTGAACTTGACCTAATTGACCTTTTAGAACACTTCACCTAAAAATGGCAGAATTTGCATTATTTTCAAGTGCACACAGAACATTACCAAGGCAGGCAATATTTTGGAACATAAAAGAAGATTTAATAAATTTAAAAGAATCCAAGTCATACAGAATATGTTCTTTGACCGTGATGGAAATAAATTAGAATTCAGTAAGAGGAAGGACTCTGGAAAATTCACAAATATTTAAAAACTAATTAGCACACTTCTAAACCATGGGTGAAAGAAGAAATCAAAGGGGAAATTAGAAAGTAAGTTGTACTGAATGAGAATGAAAATACATCCTGTCAAAATGTATGTGATGCTGATAAAGCAGTATTTAGGGGGAAATTTGTAGCACTATTTGCCTATATATGAAAAGATATGTCCCAAATTAATGACCACTCTTTCCACCTTAAGAAACTAGTAAAGGAAAATAAAATTAAAGTAGGCAAATTAAAAAAAAAAAAAGCAGAGCAGAAATCAATGAAAATAGAAAAAGAAAAACAATAGAGAATATCAGTGAAACCAAAAGCTGGTTCTTAGAAAAAAATCAATAAAATTGATAAACCTTGTGGTGGACACAACCTAAAGCAACTCATAATCTGTCAGGTCCCTGTGTGATCCCCTACCCTTGAGTGTGGGTGGAGCCCATGTCTGACTTCTAAACAACAGAATATTGCAAAGGTGATTATGTCACTCTTGTGGTTCTGGCAAAGTTTAAGGGATTTTTCACACGTAATTAAGGATCTTTAATCAGTTTGACTTTGGCTTAATCAAAAAGGACATTATCTTGGGAAGGTCTGACCTAATCAGGTGCACTCTTTAAAAGAAAGTTTAAGTCTTCTTCCCTCAGCTCAGAGACTTGAAGTAGCAGAGACTCCTCCCGCTGTTGCTGGCTTTGAAGAAGCAAAGCTGCCATGAATTCTATAGCAGCAAGAATCTGAATTCTGCCTAGAACCTTAGGAAGCTTGGAAGTGGGTCCTTCCCTAGTCAGTCCCCCAGACGAAAATGCAATCTTGCCAACACCTTGATTTTAGCCTTGTGAGAACCTGAGCAGAGAATCCAGCTAAACCATTCCTGACCTATATAAACACTGAAATAATAAATGGATGTTGTTTTAACCTGGTACATTTCTGGTAATTTGTTATACAGCAATATAAAACTAATACATACTTCTAGACAGGCTAATTAAAAAGACAGAAAGAGATAAAACAGAAATTAGAGGGGTTTTAAAGAGAGATGACATCACCACAGATATTGAAAGGATAATAAGGGAAATGATGAACAATTTTTTGCCAATAAATTCAACAACCTAGATGAAATGGACAAATGCCTTCACAGACACATGTCAAAACTCACCCAAGAAGAAGTAGATAACCTGAGTAGCCCTATATGTATTAAATAAATGGAATTTATACTTTAAACCCTTCTCACAAAAGAAACTCCAGACCAAGATGCTTCCACTAGTGAATTCTACCAAACATTTAAGGAAGAAGTAATACCAATAATACATAAATTCTCTCAGAAAATTAAAGAGCAGTAAATATGCCCCAGTTTATTCTATGAGGGAGCATTACCTTGATACCAAATTAGGCAAAGACATTACTAGAAAAGAAAACTATTAATCATTATCAATTCTTGAACATAAAGGCAAACATTATTTTAAAAGTTTAGCAAATCAAATCTAACAATTTATGAAAAGGATAATATATCATGATCAAGTAGGATTTATCCAAGGAACACAAAGTTGATTTAACATTTGAAAAATCAATCAATATAATTCACCATATTAGCAAATTAAAAAAGAACATCCATATGATCATCTCAATAGACACAGAAAAAGCATTTGATAAAGTCCAATATACATTCCGGGTTTAAAAATAAAACTCAGCAAACTAATAGAAGAGAATTTCCTCAATCTCATTTATGAAATACTTATAGTTAACATTATTTGTAATGGTAAAAGATGGAATGCTGTCCCCCTAAGATCACAAGCAAGGTAAGGACTCATCTCTTACCTATTCTGTTCATCTTTTTACTGGAGGTTCTAGCCAGTACATTAAGACAAGAAAAGGAATAAAAGGCATCCAGATTGAAAAGCAGTAAAGTTTTCTTTAGTCTCAAGTGGCATGATCATCTGTATAGAAACTCCAATGGAATCTACAAAAAAAAGCCTACTAGAAATAATAAGTGAGTCTAGCTAGGTTGCAGGAAACAAGATTGGCAAACAAAATTCAATTTATATTTCTGTAAATCAGCAATAACCAGTCAAGAATTGAAATTTAAAAAGCAATAACATTTAAAATAGCATCAAAACATGTGAAATATTTGGGGATCAATCTTTCAAAAGATGTGTAAGATTTGTACACTGAAAACTACAAAACATTGCTAAGTTAAAGACCTAAATAAATGGAGAGATATGCCTTGTCTATGGGTCAGAAAACTCACTATAGTTAAGAAGTCAATTTTCCCCCAAATTTAGCTGTAGATTCAATGCAATCCCTCTCAAAATCCCAGCATGTTTCTTTTTGTGTAAATTGATAAGCTGATTCAAAAATTCACAGGGAAATGAAAGGGCCTAGAATAACCAAAACTTTGAGAGAAAAAACAAAGAACAAAATCAAAAGGCTAACATTATCTAATTTTAATTATTATTATACACCTATAGTAATCAAGATAGTGTCTTATTAGTGTAAAAATATACAAATAGATCCATGGAATTGAATAGAGAATCCAGAAGTGTACCCACACATACACAGACAGTTGATTTTTTACAAAAGCACAAGGGTGTCCAAAGAATAAAAGATTGCCTTTTCAACAAATGGTGCTGGAACATTTCAATATCCATATCAGGGATTGAGTCATGTCTCCCACAGAAGGCATGTCAGGTCCCAAGCCCTGGTCGTGTGGGTGTGAACCCATTTGTAAACAGGACCTTTAAAGATGTTATTAGTTATGGGGCCCAAACTGAATGAGGGTGGGCCTCAATCCAATATAACTAAAGTCCTTATAAGCAAAGGATATTGGGCACAGAAGAGAAGCCGTGGGGAGCAGCCAGAAGTTGGAAGTCAATGGAACCTGGAAGAGAAAGAAGACGCCACCATGTGGATTGCAGTGTGACGGAAAAGCCAAGGAACCCCAAAGATTGCTGGCCAGCCAGACAGTCTCGACCCCAGGAGGAAGCAAGCTTTCTAGCCTCTGAAATCATGAGCCAGCAAATACCATTGTTAAGCCAACTGTTGTATGGTAGTTGTTTTAGCAGCTAGGAAACTAAAACAATCCATATGCAAAAAAAAAAAAAAATTAACCCAGATCCATATCCAAAAATTAACTCAAAATGAATCATAAATCTAAATGTAAAACTTAAAACAATAAAACTTCTGGGCAGGAACATAGGAGAAAATCTTTGTGACCTTGAGTTAAGCAAAGGTATCTTAAATACAACACCAAAAGCACAATTCATAAAAGAAAAAAATGCATAAATTGGACTTCATCAAAATTAAAACTTTGGCTTTTTAAAAGATATTGTTAAGAGAATAAAAAGAGAAGTCACAGACTGGGAGAAAATATTTTCAAAGCATAAGTCTAATCAAAGACTTATATCTAGCCTGTGTAAAGAACACTCAAATCTCAATTTAAAAAAAACTAATAGGCATAAGATTTGAACAGACATTTCACCAGAGAAGATATATGAGTGGCAAATGAGCACATGAGAAGGTGTCCAACATCATTCTTCATTAGGGAAATGCAAATTAAAACTACACTAAATACCATTACACACCTATTAGAATGTCTAAAATTAGAAAGACTAATCATACCGAGTTTTGGCAAGAATTTGGAGGAACCGAAACTCACATATACTGTTGGTGAGAATGTAAAATTGTACAGTCACTTCAGAAAACAACTTGGCAGTTTCTTGAAAAGTTGAACATACACCTACCCTATGATCCATCCATTTCACTTCTAGATATTTACTCTAAAGAAATGAAAACATATGTCCATACAAAGACTTGAACACTAATGTTCATATCAGCCTTATTTGTAATAACCAAAACTGGAAAAAGCCCAGATGTCTATTGTCAGGGATATAGATAAATAAATTGTTGTGTACCCCTATAATGGAATACTTCTCAGCAGTATAAAGGAATGCACTACTGATATTCCCATCAACATGGATTCCCATCAACATGGATTCCCATCAACATGGATGAATCTCAAAATAATTATGCTAATAAAAGAAATCAGACAAAAAAGGAGTTCATGCTGTATTATTTCATTTATATAAAACTCTAGGAAATGCAAACTAATTCATAGTGACAGGAAGCAGATCAGTGCCTTGGAGGTAATGTGGGAGGAGTGGGAGCTTACAAAGGGGCACTAGCAAACTTTGGGGGTGAGGGATATGTTTGTTATCTTGACTGTGCTGATGGTTTTGTGGGTGTATACATATGTCAAAACTTATTAAACTGTATGTTTTAAATATGTGCAACTTATTATATATCAGTTATACCTCAATAAAGCTGTTTAAAAAAAGATCAACATGTCCAAAGCCACTCCCCACTCCACTTTTTGGGTGAGAATGTTGAGGTCTAAGGATGAGGGGTCTTACCCAAAGTCATACCATTATTCCAATGCAGAGGAGTTAGCTTTGTCCATATCGAAGCTTCTGAACAAAAAGAGAAGAGCTCCTGACAGAATATCACCTCTCTGATAGGATGAATTGGTCCACTTCTCTCAGTGCATTCCCTAATCTATGCCAAGCACTGTAGTAGGTGTGCTTCATTGTTTCCCTTCTGTTTAAAAATCCAACTTCCTTGCCCTCGATCCCAATCTCCCAGCAATGGCAAAGCTGTATTCTAAACTGTTAGTGTCCGAGTGGGGACTTAAATCACTTTGAAAACCTAGGATGTTTTCTCCAAAAAGTACTATCTTTACACTACTCTCGAACATTGTAAGAATTCACACTCGGTATTAATTCAAATTGGACTCTTGTTCTTTCAGGTCTGAATCGTTTGCTTACCAATGGCTCCTATGAAGCTGCATTTCCCTTGCATGAGGTATTGTCCTGCTTTATCTCCTTCTCTTTCTTTCAACTTCTTGTTGCTGAAATCAGCCTCTGGGGATGAAGTCATTGGTTGAGTTTGTTGGTATCACATTTCAGAATGGATTTGTCCATAGGTAATTCACTGAAGGCCTACTTGCTCTGTGATGGCTCTCCCCAGCATCGATTTATTCCTATATATCTTTTTATGTAATTTTAAAAGTACTTGAATCAAGACTCACTCAGCATGAATTCAGGGGAGTCATAAAATTAAAGAGCCATTGAAAATCTGCATGAGGCCCCAGACTCAAGGGGAAAATACTCTTGAAATATGTAGTATCTGCAACAAGAAATTTATAGCTATTCCTTGAGAAAGTGGGAGAAAGCTGTCTTGCCAAGTCTCTGCTAACCAAAGGATGACAAATGAAAATTAGTAATATTGTCCACATCATTGCTATATAAGATATATAAAATTCTGTGTTCTTCTTACTTACTGCATGGTCTTCATCATACATGAAGACTTCCATCAGTGTAACGTGGTTACCCTCTCAGGTTGTTTAACCCAGAATTATTCTACCACATGAGAATTCAGGACAAGTGAGGGATTACTATAATTTTCATGGTCTTGAGCCTCTACTCTATACTGGTCACTGAATGACACAGAGAATACATTGATAAACATCATGGTCCCTGCCCTCTGGCACCTCACAAATAAGCCAGAGTGAAATTACTGATTAGAATGATCTTCAGAATAATTATCTTACAAAGAATGCTAAGTTTGCCAATAGAACATTTGAGGACAGTTCTGACTCGCTGTAAAAGGCAAGTCTTCCCAAAGCATACTTTTTGTTTGGCTTACAGTGTTTACCCTCTTGACTGTAAACACCAAGAGATGTAAAAGGGAAGACCAAATAAACAAACACAAAAAAAGTCTTATTCATTAAGTAAACTAGAAGCTTTGGTCTGAGACCCTATTTACAGACTGCCATGAAAAGTAGTTGGAATGATTCTTTTAGCAGGACAGAAGCAAATATCTTGAAACAAAGGTCTGCTAGAGCCACACACAGGTGTTTCTGAACTCCAAAGACAGATTCCCCCAATAACATCGTGTGTCTTCCCTGTAGTTACTCGTTAGCATTGCCCAGAAAAAGGTTTCAGAGAAATTCGCATCCTCCCCTCTACCCAGCCCTTCCTTGTGGTGAGGGCAGTGTCCAAGAGATTGGCAACTGGGCAGAACTGTGTGCACACGGGAACAGGTGGGCAGGCAGGAGGAGGGTGTCTGAGGAGATGCAGCTACAAAATGCCGCAGAGCAGCTCATGGCTTTCTCTTTGGCTTTTGTTTCTCGGTAAAGCCCTGTCATCTATGAGAAGTGTAATTCCAATTAGTAAAAAAAGCCGCCATAACAACGTAATTGTTCTTTTGACATTTTACTCTTAGATTAACTTGACAGTGTTACCTAACCTCCTGATAACCTTCAGAGGCAAGAAGAGCAGATATTGTTGCCCTTGATTCATGTTAAAATTTTAGATAAACGTTTAGAGAAAGGTTAACTCATCTGTAGTCATGCAGTAAATTTCTTAACTCCCTGCCCTGTGCACTTTCCATTAAGATGGAACTTCTCAGGTTAATGTGAATTATTCGTTCACCTCCAGAAAGTCCCTGCTCTGTTTGTGAAACTAGCCTTGCCACTAACTAAAGTCTGACAAGCCCCATCTCTGGGGCCCTCAGTCTCCTCATTTGATCAATGAAGAGGTTGAATTAGATTTGAATCATTAGAATTTTGAGGTGAACTCCAGCTTTTGAATTCTAGGATTTTCTTGTAGAAAAGGCTGTGTGAAGTGAAGAAGGGAATTTATAAGTCTCAAGCCTGGGTTCTAAGCTGTACACTTTCTTCATTCAAACCACAGAAGAAATCTAACAAGACAGATATTATTAGTTCCCTTATGAATTAGGAAACCAAGGCTCAGATTAGTTGACTTGTCCAAGGCCTCCTAGCTGAAAAGTAGTGGAACTGGATTTGCACTCAGTTCAGACCTGCCAGATTCTAGCAAGCATATGCTTTTTACTGCACAGGATCATCCACAAGATAATGTTCATAACAACTCATCAAACTGCTGCTACTTTGATAGTGTGGATCGATTTTATTCTCATCCCATTATTTTTACTCTTGCTATAAGAGATTGGTATCACTATTAGCTTTTCCTTATGATTTTTGTGGGTGTTGCCTCATCGACAGTGCTGTTTTTATCCCAGGGAAGTTACAGAAGTAAAAACTCCATTAGAACCCATGGAGCGGAAAACCATCGACATCTCCTCTATGAGTGCTGGGCCTCCTGGGGCGTGTGGTATAAATACCAGCCTTTGGATCTTGTAAGGTGAGTTTTTAAACCAGCTGCAGATATAAAGCTTGTACCGAATGACAAGCCAACATTGAAGGAAAAAAGGTCTCAGATGCACAGCTCTCACTCAAACTGGCGTCTTCCCAAGAGGGCAACTTGTCAGAGAACAGTAAACCAGCCAGCCCTCTGATAAGGATCATTTCCTCCAAAAAGGTCTTAGGAAGAGGCCTAGGGAGGGGCATGTGAGGTCAGCGTGGCCCCCAAAGGAATCCATTAGGAACGGTCACCCCATGTTATTTGCAAGTTGTCCTATAGAAAGGGAACACATCTTAGAGGTATTAGTGACAAATGGAATATTAGTTACTCTTATGCAAGTAGGAAATATGAGGTGCTGACATTCTAATAAATTTTGTGGTTTTAATTTTCATTTTAAACTAATAACCTTCTAAGTTTCTTTTAATCTGCAGGTGAAAAAAAAAGTATATCGGCTTTTAACCTACGGTAATTGTGCAGTGACGATGTATGCTTTTCAACCTTCTAGATCTACCCAACATTCTGCCATGGCAGAATTATGCTTTAAGTTCTCATTATCTATTTAGAGAGTGGTAATTAAGATTGGATAATAATAATCCACACTTCATAGATTCCTTATTAAAGAGAAAGCCATGTCTCCTTTCTTAGACTAGCTGGATTTGTTTCATTTTTGTGGGGCCCTAAAAAAATGAGCCCAGGGGAGAAGAAACAATAATGCAGTTCATTTTACGCTTCATCTCTCTGGGGAGTCATTCTTCCTGCCTGAGTCCTTGCTGCCTTGTTACCAGGTGTCACTCCTGATGATCCAAGGACATTGATGCCTTGTGTCCCCTTCTTTGTGTTGTTAACAAATGATGTAGATGATCTGGGTGAGTGGAAAACACTTCCTGAAATAAGATCATTTTCCTTTGACCAGTCTCAATGTGTGATTAACACTGGGGAAAAAAAATAAAAGCAAATTCTCCTCCCAACTTTAGTTCCATAATACAGGATTGCATTGATTAAAAATTACAGACAATTGCTATAGGCCAAAGTTTCTCCTTCATGACAATATTTTCATTAAGATTTTGCACTTAGATCAATGAATGTCAATTAAGTGCCTGTTGTGTTTCTAATAGTGTGCTAAGTACTATTGGCAAAGGCAAATAGAAGCCATTGTCCCTGGCTTTGAGAAACTCACAGTTTTCTTCAGAAAACAAGCCTGACATTCTTGAGAGAGTTAAAAAAAAAAAAAAAAACACCACCTGCAATTGGGTAACATATGACAGAAGCCATAAGTTTTACAATAATTCAGAAAAAATGGAAAGGATAGATGTGGGCTAGAGACCTGTGGAAGGCCCCAGAGAGTTGAGCCGTGGAAGACAGCAGGATTTGTGATGGCTGAAGGGAAGAGGATTGACAAGCACCAGCAAGCCTTGGATTGAATAGAGTTGTGGAGCATTTCAGGAATCCCACCACTTAGATAGTTCTTGCCCTACAGATTTTGCTTCCTACATAGCTCTCAAATCTGGCCACATCCCAGCATCTCCTCTGCCACTGCCACTGCCTTCATCCGTAGCCTAGACTACAACATTAGTCCTCTACTTGTTCTCCCTTTTCCCTCCCTGGTCCCTTCCAAAATTCTTTCTCCACCTTGCAGACAGCGATCCTTTCACATAGTGAAATGATCGTGTCCACTGATTGGTGAAAACTTTTTCATGGTTTTCCAAATCTCTAGGGACACAGATAAACACATTTAGTGGGGTCACCAGGCCCATGGAGGTCCAGCCTCCACCTGCCACTCCAGCCTGCATCTCAGTGTTCCAGCCACACTGCCCTTATTTCATCTGGTCCCACCTACCACAGGGTCTTTGCACATGCTGGTCTCTCTGACAGAAATGCTCTATTCTGTTCCCACCCCCACCTGGTTAATTCCTTCTCATCAGCAGAGTAGTCACCTCCTCAGAGGAGTCTTCCCTGACTGGGGTAGTTAGATGGCCTTGTTATATATGCTTCCAGAATGTGTTCCTCTCCTTCATAGCTCTTTTCTCAGTTTTGTAGTTATAAACTCATTTGTTTGAGTGATGTGTGCTTCCTCTGTCAGTCTACGAGCTCCACAAGAGCAGGGAGCAAGCTTATTTTCCCTACCGTTGTGTTGTCAGCCTCTAGGCACATAGTACTAGGCACAATGTAGGTGTTTTTTGTTTGTTTTTTAATTATTGAATGAGAAAATGAATATATCTGGGAAAGTCTGAGAGTGGAAGGTTTCTATTGAGGGAGTAAATAATCCCATGCTTTTAGAAGCAATTGGACACTGTACAATGAAAGCAGTAAAAAGTATTTGGGAGCAGATGGTCTGCAATGTTTGTTTAGAATGAAAATGAAAAAATAATTAGAAAATTCTCATATTGGCCTAAGAAATAATTGACTTGTAAGTTGTGAATTGTAGCTGTACAATGGCATAGAAAGCACAATTTGGGTTGAATTCTCTAAGACAAGTCAATCAAATTAGCAATGATGTTTAAAAAATAAAAGAAAAACCAAGGAACTCTCTAGACACTTCCAAACTTCACAGCCCTCAGAGCACTAGATAGACTGGCTAGTCTCAGGTGTGAGGCATCAGAAAAATATTTATAGAGATCGATGTTAAAATGTATGAAAAGCCACCTCTCAGCCATTGGTTCATGTTGAATCACAGCAATCTCTGAAGTTCTTTTCTTTCTAATATCCTATGATTCTAGCATTGTAACCATCTGTAAAGCTACAAAATATTGAAAGGGATATTCAAAGCTTTACATAACACTTTGTTAACTGGTTTTAAGCTATAATTATAATACAAACATAAATACGCACTCAGAAAATGCAAAAGTGAAATTATATGTTGGCACCAACTATTCCAGTTCCCTTCATTCCTTATCAGTGTCATATCTTACTTACTAAACAGGCAGAGTTTATTCTTTAAATTATCAAAATAAACCTGTGCATAATCATGTTCTCTAGGAAAGAATAGATTCTATTTCTGATATTGAGTAGTAGGAGGCAAAATTTAAGCCCAAAGCCTAGATTTGTTCACACGTTCCATTCTCTTGGCTTATCTTGTTTGCATGTTCATCAGTAGAGCAAAGTGAAATGACTGAGCAAAGTGTTGTAATGCTTAACTTTACACTCTTTATTGTAATTTACAAGGATGTTGTGTCTTAAACAGGAGGTACTTTGGAGAGAAGATTGGGTTGTATTTTGCCTGGCTGGGCTGGTACACTGGCATGCTCTTCCCAGCTGCTTTCATTGGATTGTTTGTCTTTTTGTACGGAGTCACCACTCTGGATCACTGCCAAGTCAGGTACGGGGAACTCTTTAATGGGTCTGCCTTTGCTTAGTATTTAAAGGTGACTGTGCTTTGGGGGTAGTCACAGACCATGGACACACTTAACTTTTCATTCTAACTTCCTTTCTAGTCTCTCATGGGAAATTTCAGAGAGTTCAACTCACTAGATTTTTCACCACTCCTTGCCCTTGCTACTGTGGTTCTACAAAGCAAAGTTTACTTCTATGGACATACAAACCACTAAACATCCACAGGACAAGTCACTTTCATTCGCTTGCTAAAAGTTACTGTCTTTCTGGCTTTTCATATCTTTTTCTCCCACCAATACTGCAAATAGTGAATTTAACAATCATTTTTATGAATTCTGTGTTTATAAGACCCCTTTAATCCTAGGCCAGAAAAACATCTCACCATCTTACTGGTGCCTTGAGAATGGCTCATTGTTGAGGATTCTTATCTTGCTTCTTTTACTAGAATATAATTTAAGATATTCTTGGAAATGTTATTACAAAACTGAATAATGATCTTAAATAATAAATGTGGCTTTTAAAAGTGCAAAAATAAAAGAGAGTGATTGAACCTCCAACCTACAAAAATATTTTGCTTTCTAGTGAAATTGTTAATGAGATGTAGTTTTCTCCCACAAATAAAATCCCTAGTTATTTCAGTCAATTCCTCCCTTATAAGTCTAATGTATCATGCATATAGAAATTGAGGCAGGCTCTTTTAGGTATCCCATTGTTCCCATAATTCAGTATGAAATTGCTTCAGATCTGTGAAATGTTGTGAATGATTTTTGTGTAATTTGGGGTATAACAACCAATGTTTTGCTTCATGTATTTTCCTGAGTTTAACTTTTTAATTCATAAAGCCAGGGAACAGCCTCATAAATAATTTGGCTTACCAAATTATTAAAATGTGCAGGTACTTGTTTACATTAATAACAGATAAGGCAAAAAAGCTTCTAAGGGCAGAAATTTAATCTACTAGTTCTTATTTACCAATTGAACATTCTGGTGATACTGGAGGAAATAACTGCACTACGACATCAAATTGCAGCCTTTTCTTTTCTCTTTCTCTTTTCCAGTAAAGAAGTCTGCCAAGCTACAGATATCATCATGTGTCCTGTGTGTGATAAATACTGTCCATTCATGAGACTGTCAGACAGCTGTGTTTATGCCAAGGTAATTTCAAATATGCAGCATTTTAGATGGTCTGAATTTAGCATACTCCTTCCTGAGGGAATGTGGGTGATTATGTTCTCTCTGCTATTTCTGGTCTTTGATTCTCAAGTTTATGTTATAGGATAGACTTAACTCCATTGCCCAGTAGTTTAATTTAAATATCTTTTTAAATGTATATGGATTTCAAACATATTGGCTCTAGTTACCATTACAAGAGACCGATGCATGGCACAGTACAAAGATGCTGGAGTCAGAGACGGTTACGTTCAAATCTTGACTCAGCTCATTACCACTTGTCTACTTGGGAGCAAGTTATTTGACTTCTCTTAGCCTCATTTTCCTCATCCATAAAATGGAGAATACAATGCCTGTTTCACATGATTGTTACAAGAAATGTATCAGATTTATACTGAGCATAGTGCTTGGCAAGCGATAAGATCTCAGTAAATGACAGCCATTATTTTCCTCCTCGTCATCATCATTGTTGTCAAAAGACCTAGATTCAGTAGATTACCAGGAATAGAATGAGACTAAAGAATGGGGAGTGGTTGCTTAATGTGTACAGAATGTTTAACTAGGGTGAACTTAAAAGTTTGGAAGTGGACAGAGGTGACGGTAGCACATTATTGTGAGAATAATTAACAGTGCTGAATGAAGTGTGAATGTGGTGGAAAGGGGAAGTTTAGAGTCATGTATGTCACCAGAAGGAAAATTGGAGGTTAAAACCTGGGAATGTATAACACCGTGAATCTTGTGGTGGACAATGTACAAATATGTTAAACGTTCTTTCATGAACTAGAACAAATGTACAACACTATTATAAGAAGTTAATAATAGAGGAATATATGGGGGAAAATGTACCTATTTCAAACTATGGACTATAGTTAACAGTAATATTTTAATATTCTTTCATCAATGGTAACAAATGGACTACACCAATACTGTGCGTCAATAATAGGTGGGGAGAAGGGGTATGGGAGGATTTGGGTTTCCTTTTTTATCTTTATTTCTTTTATGGAGTAATTAAAATGTTCTAAAATTGATCATGGGGTTGTATGTAAACTATGTGATGATACTGTGAGCCACTGATGGTACACTTCGGATGGTTTATATGCTGTGTCCAAATACCTCAATAAAACTGCGTAAAAAATAATCAACATAGCATTTCTCAGCTTTGCCGGTGAAACTTGGTTTCAGCTGTGACACTAAGTTAATGTAAGTGCCTAGAAGATAGGGATATGTGTTTTGGAATGAAAACACAACAGAATTAAAACCTAATACTATCCTACATATATATGAAAATAATCAACATAACTGTTTCCCAGGTTTACAAAAGAAACTGGTTTCAACTGTGGCACTAAGTTCACATCTGTGCCTAGATGTTAGGGAAACATGTCGTGCAATGAAAATATTGACAGTATTACTAATCCTAACCCTAACCCTAATTTAAAAACAAAAAACAAAACAAAAAAAAAGGAACCTAGATTCTAGCCCAAGATCAGCTACTTACCAATTTGACCTCGGACAGGTACAGCTTCTCTGAGCCTGAGCTTTCTTGTCTCTAAAATGCAGACAGAGATATGTGCCCTCTTTTCCCATGGTACATTATAAGAACTAAAAAAGAGAGTATGTGTGAAACTGCTTTGAAAAAACAAATACATGGCACCCTTATATTATTATATGTTATTGCATTCCCCTTTCTCATGTAATTTTATTAAAAATTTAGACATGTTCATCAAATTCCTAGTTTTTTTTTTTGTACTTAGGAGCAGTGTCACATATGTAAAGCAATGGCTGGAGATCAGGGTGGTTCCCAACTGATGAAGATTTTTCCAAGACCCTATAAACTTGCCCAGATTCCAGATCTAAAAAGGGTTGGCAGAGGCAAGATGGCAGCATAGAGAGGAGTGGAATTTAGTCAGTCCTCTGGAACAACTAATAAACAACCAGGAACAAATAGTAAATAATCTGGAATAACTGCTGGGGGACAACAGTGACTGTCCACACATCATACACCAACCTGGATTGGGAGGAATGCCTGTAATCACAGCATAGAATCTATAAGTGTAGAACTACACTGGGAGCCTCCTCCTCCCACGGCAGCCCAAACTGCAAAGCCTCGCTGTGCTAGAAACTAGCAGTACTCTCCAAGTGGAGCAAGCAAATATAGCTCAGCTGAGCTCCAACTGGGGTTTTAATTAACAAATGCAGACTGCTGAATAAAAGCTACAAACCCCCAACAAGCAGACAGAGGCTTTTTAGTGATGACTGACCTTAAAGAACCAAAAGACTCTCTGTACTGGGAGGGAAAGCCCAGAAGACCAGGTATTTCCTCTGGCCAATGAGTGAAACTGAGGAGATGTGTACTGGCTAAAAAAGGGGGCTTCCTGTCCCTCTTTCTCTCTCTCTCAATCTGAGGGGCTCAGAGGAGAGAGCCGCAGCCATTTTTAGTTCCCAGTGCTCTGACCCAGACAGGGGTGGAGATAACAGAGTCAGAGAGACAGTGATTCAAATGGAGATGATAAATCCCTAGGGAGTTTATCTTCCCTAAGAGTAATGGGGTGGGGCCCAGCTTTCCCTTCAGAACCAGACCCCAGAGCCTGAGGGGAAACAGCCAAAACTGAAACTGAAGGGACCACACCTCCTTATACCAGTCGGGAGCGACAGGCTGACAGGTGCCACCTGCTTAGCAGGTTAGGAAAAGCACAGTGACTGGAGACCTCAGAGGGTGTGTCAGTCTTCTAAGATACACCCTCAGGGAAACCCTTCTGAGACCTGAGCATGTTCTGGTCTGGGAAAACCTGATTGGGGTAACCAAGGAAACCAAATGCCTAAACAACAGAAAACTACAACCTACACCAAGAAAAACGAAGATATGGCCCAAAGGAACAAACTTACGCTTCAATCAAGATACAGTTGAGACATTGTTTCACTTTAATGAAACAATCTATTGAAGATTTTCAAATAAATGCACTAAACCAAATCAACGAGTTCAGGGAAGATATAACAAAAGAGATGAAGGCTGTAAAGAAAATACTGAGCTAACATAAGGTAGAAATCGAAAGTTTGAAAAAATAACTGGCAGAATCTATGGAAATGAAAGGCACAACAAAAGAGATGAAAAACACAGTGCAGACGTACAACAGCAGATCTCAAGAGGCAGAAGAAAATACTCAGGAACTGGAGAACAAGATTCCTGCAATCCTACACATAAAAGAACAGATAGGGAAAAGAATGGAAAAATATGAGCAATGTCTCAGGGAATTGAATGACAACATGAAATGCATGAATGTACATGTCATGGGTGTCCCAGAAGAAGAAGAGAAGGGAAAAGGAGCAGAAGCAATAATAGAGGAAATAATCAGTGAAAATTTCCCATCTCTTATGAAAGACATAAAATTACAGATCCAAGAAGCACAGCATACCCCAAACCGAATAGATCTGAATAGTCCTACACCCAGGCACTTAATAATCAGGTTATTAAATGTCAAAGACAAAGAGAGAATCCTGGATCTAAGATGGCAGCATAGAAAGGAGTGGAAGCTAAGTAGTCCCCCTGGAACAACTAAAATAAAACAGAAACAACTAGTAAATAATCCGGAATAACTGCAGGGGGACAAACATGACCATCCACTCATCATACACCAACCTTAATTGGGAGGAATGCCCAAGATCACAGCATAAAATCTGTAAGTAAAAACTGCGGTTCCAAATCGGGAGACCCCTCCCCCACAGCCAGAGCTACAAAGCCTCCTGGTGCCAGAGAAAAGCTTTCTCCCAGCAAGCGAATATAGCTCAGCTGAGCTCCAACTGGGGTTTTAATTAGCGAGTGTGAACTGCTCACTACGAGGTATGAATCCCCAACAAGTAGACAGAGGCTTTGGGTGACAACTGACCTTGGAGAGCCGGAGGGTCGCCTCGGACTAGCTCTGTTCCTTTTTTCAACTCAGTGGAGAAAGCCTCAGCCATTTTCATTTCCCAGTTCTGTGACCCAGACAAGGGTATAGCACAGGCAGAGAGAGACCATTGAAATGCTAATGACCTCTCCCTAGGGAGTCTATCTTCTCTAAGAAGAAAGGGGTGGGGCCCAGCTCTACTACCTGTCTTTCATTCAGAACTTGGGGAAGAAGAGCCACACCTTCTTACACCAGTCAAGAATTATAGGCTGAAAGGCACCACCTGCTGGGCAGAAATGCACAGTGACTGGAGACATCAGAGGGTGTACCAATTTTCTAAGACATACCCTCAGGGAAACTGGATACTGAATATTTCTTCCTTCTGGGACCTTAGCCCATTCTGGTCTGGGGAGGCCTGATTGGGGTAACCAAGGAAACCATGCCTAGACAACAGAAAACTACAACCTACACCAAGACAAATGAGGTAATGGCCCAGTCAGGGGAGCAAACTTGCACTTCAACTGTGATGCAGGAATTGAAGCAACTAATAATAAGTCAATTCAAAAAGTTTAGGGAAGATATGGCGAAAGATCTGCACCATATAATGAAAACACAGGATGTACATAAGGTAGAAATTGAAAGTTCAAAAAACCAACTGGCGGAATCTATAGAAATGAAAAGTACAACCCAAGAGATGAAAGACACACTGGAAACATACAACACAAAATCTCAAGAGGCAGAAGAAAACACTCAGAAACTGGAGAACAAGGCACCTAAAAACCTACACACAAAAGAACTGATAGAGAAAAGAATGGGAAAATATGAGCAACGTCTCCAGGAACTTAAAGACAAAATGAAAAGCAAGAATTTACATGTCATTGGTGTCCCAGAAGGAGAAGAGAAGGGAAAACGGGCAGAAGCAATAATATAGGAAATAAGCAATGAAAATTTCCCATGTCTTATGAAAGACATAAAACTACGGATCCAAGAAGCACAGTGTGCCAGTTTGAGTGTATTGTGTCCCCCAAATGCCATTATCTTTGTAGTCTTGTGTGGGGCAGAAGTTTTGGTGTTGGTTAGATTTGCTTGGAATGTGCCCCACCCAGCTGTGGGCAATGATTCTGATAAGATGTTCGCATGGAGGCGTGGCCCCACCCATTCAGGGTGGGCCTTTATCAGTGGAGCTATATAAATGAGCTGACTCACTGGGAGAAAAGAGAGTGCAGCTGGGAGTGATGTTTTGAAGAGAAGAGCAAGCTTGCTAGAGAGGAACATCCTGGGAGAAAGCCATTTTGAAACCAGAACTTTGGAGCAGACGCCAGCCACATGCCTTCCCAGCTAACAGAGGTTTTCCGGACGCCATTTGCCATCCTCCAGTGGAGGTACCCGATTACTGATGTGTTACCTTAGACACTTTATGGCCTTAAGACTGTAACTGTATAGCCAAATAAACCCCCTTTTTATAAAAGCCAATCCATCTCTGGTGTTTTGCATTCCGCAGCATTAGCAAACTAAAACACACAGCATACCCCAAACAGAATAGATCTGAATAGGCCTACGCCAAGACACTTAATAATCAGATTATCAAACATCAAACATAAAGAGATAATCCTGAAAGCAGCAAGAGAGAAACGATCTATCACATACAAAGGAAGCTTGATAAGACTATGTGTGGATTTCTCAATAGAAACCATGGAGGCAAGAAGGAAGTAGGGTGATATATTTAAGATACTGAAAGAGAAAAACCACCAACCAAGAATCCTATATCTGGCAAAACTATCCTTCAGATATGAGGGAAAGCTTAAAATATTCTCTGACAAACAGACAATGACCAAGTTTGTGAACAAGAAACCTGCTCTACAGGAAACACTAAAGGAAGCACTGCAGACAGAAAGGAAAAGACAGGAGTGAGAGATTTGGAACACAATTTTGGGAGGTAGTAGCACAGCAATGTAAGTACACTGAACAAAGATGACTGTGAACATGGTTGAAAGAGGAAGGCTGGGATCATGTGAGACACCAGAACAAAAGACAAACGATAAACACTGGGACTGTGTAACTCAGGGAAACCTAGAGTGCTCAACGATTGTAATAAAAGGTACAAATATGTTTTTACATGAGGTAGAACAAATGAACGTCAACATTGCAAGGTGTTAAAAATAGGGTGGGATTGGGGGGGAAATACAATCAATGCAAACTAGAGGCTAGAATTAACAGAAACATTCTATTATGCTTCCTTTAATGTAACAAAAGCAATATGCCAAAGCTAAATGCATATGGGGGTGGGGGTGGGGAATAGGGGAAGGGTATGGGACTCCTGGCATTGGTGATGCTGTCTGACTCTTTATTCTACTTTAGCTTAATGCTATCTTTCCTTTTGTCACCTTCTAGCTATCAAGTTTTTTTGTTTGTTTGTTTGTTTGTTTTCCCCTCTTTCTCTTGCCTTTTTCTTTTGCATCTCTGCCTTCTTTGACTCTTGCTCTGTCTTTGTGGAAGAAATGTCCTTATATAGAGTGGCGATGGTGCTCAATACATAAATACATGACTATATGGGGATGCAACGATTGTTTACTTAGGACGGAATGTATAGTGTTTGAACAAAACCATCTTAAAAGAAATGGGTTGATGAAGAAACCTTGAGGGCACTATATTGAGTGAAATAAGACACATAAAGGCAAATATTGCAGGGTCTCACTGATATGAACTAATTATAATGATGTAAACTCATAGACATGAAATGTAAGTTACCAGAATATAGAATGAGACTAAAGAATGGGGAGCAATTGCTTATTATGAACAGAATGTTCAACTAGGGTGAACTTAAATATTTGGAAATGGACAGGGGTGATGGTAGCATGTCATGAGAATAACAGTGCTAAAAAGTGTGTGAAGCTGGTGGAAAGGGTAAGCTCAGAGTCACGCATGTCACCAGAAGGAAAGTTGGAGGATAAAAGATGGGAATGTATAAAACAGTGAATCTTGTGGTGGACAATGTCCGTGATTAACTATACAAATATTAGAAATCTCTCTCATGAACAAATGTATGTCACTAAAACCAGAGGTTAATAATAGAGAAGCATATAGGGAAAAAATATATACCTATTGCAAACTATACGCTACAGTTAGTAGTATTTTAACATTCTTTCATCAACAGTAACAAATGTACTGTACCAAAACTATGAATCAATAATGGAGGGGGGGACGTGGTTAGGGATATGGGAGGATGTGAGTTTCCTTTTTTTTTTGGCTTTGTTTCTTTTCTGGAGTAGTGAAAATGTTCTAAAAATTGAAAAAAAAAATGTGTTGATGGATGCACAGCTGTATGGTGGTGCCGTGGGCAATTGATTGTACACTTTGGATCTTTGAATAGTTGTATGGTATCTGAACAATCTCAATTTAAAAAAGAGAGAGAGAGAGACAGAGACAGAGAGAGAGAATCCTGAAAGCAGCAAGAGAAAAGCGATCCATACATACAAAGGAAGCTTGATAAGACTATGTGCAGATTTCTGAGTAGAAACCGTGGAGGTGCGAAGGAAGTGGTGTGATATATTGAAGATACTGAAAGAGAAAAACTACCAACCAAAAACCCTATATTTGGCAAAACTGTCCTTCAAATATGAGGGAGAGTTTAAAATATTCTCTGACAAACAGACAATGAGAGAATTTGTGACCAAGATACCTGTGCTATAGGAAATACTAAAGGGAGCAGTACAAACAGATAGGAAAAGATGGGAGTGAGAGGTTTGGAACACAATTTTGGGTGATGGTAGCACAGCAATGTAAGTACACTGAACAAAGATGGCTTTGAGTATGGTTGAAAGAGGAAGGTTAGGAGCATGTGGGACACCAGAAGAAAAGAGGAAAGATAAAGACTGGGACTGTGTAACTCAGGGAAACCTAGAGTGCTCAACAATTGTGATAAGATGTACAGATACGTTTTTACATGAAGGAGAACAAATGAGTGTCAACCTTCCAAGGTGTTAAAAATAGGATGTTATTGGGGGAAAAAATACAATCAATGCAAACTAGAGACTATAGTTAACAAAAACTTTGTATTATGCTTCCTTTAGTTTAACAGAGGCAGTATACCAAAGCTAACTGCCTTTAAGAGAGGGACATAAGGGAGGGGTGTGGGACTCTTGGCATTGGTGATATTGTCTGACTCTTATTCTACTTTAGTTTAATCCTGTATTTCCTTTTGTTGCTTCTTAGCTGTCGTGTTTTTTTTTTTCTTTCTTTCTTTTTCTTTCTATTTTTTCTCTCTACCTTCTTTGACTCTTCCTCCTTCTTTGTGGAAGAAATGGAGATGTCCTTATATAGATAGTAGTGATGGTGGTGAATACTTAAAAATGTAACTATACAGGGAACCATTGATTGTTTACTTAGGATGGAAAGTATGGTGGGTGAACAAAACCATCTTAAAAAAAAAATGTTTGATGAAGAAACCTTGAGGGCACTACATTGAGTGAAATAAGTCAGATGCATAAGGACAAATATTGCATGGTCTCACTGATATGAACTAATTATAATATATAAACACATAGACATGAAACATAAATTAACAGGATATAGAACGAGGCTAGAGAATGGGGAGCAGTTGCTTATTATGAGTAGAATGTTCAAATAGGTTGAACCTAAGTGTTTGGAAGTGGAAAGAAGTGACAATAGCACATTATTGTGAGAATAACTAGCAGAGCTGAATGGTGTGTGAATGTGGTGGAAAGGGTAAGCTCAGAGTCACGTATGTCACCAGAAGGAAAGTTGATAAAAGAGGGGAATGTATAAAACAGTGAATCTTGTGGTGGACAATGTCCATGATTACTTGTACAAATATTAGAAATCTCTCTCATGAACTAGAACAAATGTATGACACTGTATCTAGAAACTAATATTAGAGGGGTATACAGGGAAAAAATATACCTATTGCAGACTATGTACTACATTTAACAGAATTTTAACATTCTTTCATCAACAGTGACAAATGTACTGTACCAATACTATGAGTCAATAATGGAGGGGGGTTGGTTAGGGGTAGGGGAGGAACTGAGTTTTCTTTTTTGTCTTAATTTTTTTTCTGGAGTAATGAAAATGTTCTAAAAATTGGAAAAAAATTAATTGTGGTGATGGATGCACAGTTGTATGATGGTACCATGGGCAATTGATTGTGCACTTTGGATCTTTGGATAAATTGTGTGGTATGTGAACAATCTCAATAAAATTTTTTAAAAAAGGGTTGGCTGATTTTGTTGTATCTCTATACTCGCTGCAGCTTGGATTTATCGAATTACTCTTTTGGCATTGCAAAGATCTGTTTGTTTTAAATGAGAACATTTTGATAGGCAGCTCATAAGCCTGCCTTATCCATAATGTAATTAGCCCTGCAGATGGCCAGTGTGTGTGGGAGGATCCTGAACTGCAACAGTCAGCTGTGATTTTAGAAAGATTTGGGCTCTTGGAATGTACTGCAAGAGATCAAAAAATACAAAATGCCCTCTGTCTTTGGAGAACATACAGATAGACCCAAGTTGATGAGGACTTGGTGAGGATTGGAAGAGTGTCAGTAATATAATTCTGTTTAAAGATCTTGAATTGAGCCTAAATGCCTCAGCTTCAAAAATCCTGCTTTTTGGGAATGTTAGAAGCCCATTTCTCTGTTTTCCGGTTTTAGTGTTTTTGTTTGTTTGTTTTTTACATGGAAAGATTTGCTTGGAGTGAAGTTCTCTTTTTAGGAGATTCACAATAATTCCTTAAAAGGATCTTCATGAATAGTTTAGAATGCTTGGATTTTATAGGACTTCTTTGGGTAGTTATCCTACCTAACATAAGAACTAGAACAATAATAATTATAATAGCTAGTGTATAGCTATAATAATAACTAGGCAAAATGCATTTATTATTTGTAGTTCTCACAACAACTTCAAGGTAGATGTTCTTATTCCCATTTTACAGATAAGGAAACAGACTCAAAAAGGTAAAAATAACTCATCCATAGTCACACACCAGAAGGCAGCTGGGCCAAGTTTATCTGGCTGCAGAGCACATCTTCTTTACCATTCAGCCATACTGACCGACAAGAGTTTTAGATTCTGGATTTAAGATTTGGTTCTTACCTAGCAACTTAGTAAAATGAAAGCGAAAAAGCGTCAAAATGACAAAATTGAAATTATACAGGGTTTTCCTTAGAAGCAATTTATTAGAAATGCTGAACTAATTTCAGCATTATTTTTTTCTATGCAAAAGTCTTTATTTTAACATTTAAAAGAAGAATCAGGTATTCATTCCAATAGCTTTGCCAGGCTTGGCCACCCAATAAGTTACACACACACTCAGGTACTTGAAAGGTTATTGCACAGCTCTTTAATCAAGTCGGGAGGTCGTCACTTTCCACAACCAGACTCCATGTTCCTTCCACAAGACTCCTCACTGCATGGGCTGCTGGGGCAACTACAGTTGAGCTCTGCCTCAAGTTTACGAGGGAAGCAAAATTACCACAATTCTACTGCTGCTTTCACTTCAGAGTATCATGTTTATGAGGTACTGCCTGCTCAGTAAATTAAAAATAAATAAATAAATAAACAAACATTTTCTGTAGTGCTCAAGATTGAGGGCAGGCAGTGAACAGTTGATTGAGTTTCAGTAGCATTTTCTTGCCAGGTTACACAGCAGTCCTCCTGGATCAAAGAATTCTTCCCCTGGAAGATTCAGATTGATTCAAGATTCAAGTTGATTCAGAACTGATCAACTAAGGCTGATCAGACTGTGGAAGCACAAGAATATTGGATCAAATCAGGGGCAGATCCAGTGCAGTCACCGACTATTCTGTTGATCAGGGCTTATTTGTCCCCACCCCTTGCATTGGCAGATATCGGAAACTCATCTCAAACTGGCTTAAGCAGAAAGGGTCTCATTGACTCTTTTCACTGGAAAAGAAACTGGGGTAGCTCATATTATCTGAGCTCAAGGGCCTCAGGGCCTAGAAGTGGTCCTCCAGGCCCCCAGATCTCTCTCTGCCCACCTGTCTATGTGATTATTTTGTAGACAGGTTCTCTTCACACCACGGGAAAAGGGGGCTACTGGCTGCAACAGTTCCAGGCTTACATCTTCCTGCTTTTATGTCCTTAAGTATATTCTTATGTTTATTTAAAATTCTTGGTCTGCTATTACAAAATGTCTATTTCAGAGGTGTACGTTGCATAGTTTGGAGTTTTTTTTTTGGAGGTAGATGTCTTCTCCAGATGTTCCGTCATTCTGGCCGGCAGGTGCCTATTCCCTGGAGGTATCAGCCACTTTGGGGAGAGACCAGAACAAGACTCTAGTCTGTTAGTCCTGGAGAGTTTAAGGAGAGGGGAGTACGATGGCTACCCCTGCACCAGATGACTTTTTCGCTCAGTTTCATTCTTAAAACCACTTAGAACAAAGCAGAATCGGGAGGAGGCACTCTCCTGCAATGGTGGTCTACCAGCCGTGGGGGTTTAAGAGGGCCTGGGCACAGGGGAATTGCACCAATCAGCGTCATCGACTCCTTAACCCAGCGGGAATTTCAGTGTCCCTGGTGTTACCCTGACAACACCAGCACCCGTGGTTTGGGCTGCTGTGGCTGGTTTCTGAGGAAGGGAAGCTATAATTGTCCAATGACCATTTGAGGGAGTGACTAGAGTAGAACTTAAGTTTTTCTCCCATCTGTGCTCTTTCTCTGCTCAGAAACCACCGCCTAATTCTCCCCACACCACCACCACCACCACCATCTCACACACACACCACACACACACAAACACACACACACACAAACACACACCAGGTCAAGGCAGCCTTCAGTCTACCCAGGGTTTCTCAGGATCTTTTGGATTGTGTGCTTTTGTGTTTTCTTAGTTCCTGGAATTTACTGTCTTGCTTCTTGAGGGTTGATTTTGGCAGTGGGAGCCATTAGAGTATGCTCACTCACCATTTAGTGAGCTTAATAGGGGCTTAGGAACTGAGAAATCCCTATGAACTCACCCTTCCTGATTCATTATTCCCAAATAACTGCAGCAGAAAATTGTCTCTCTCCAAATGTTTGCGTATCAGTCTCAGGGAAGGACCCTGATTGGTCCTTTTTGAGTCATGTGCTCCCTATTGACCAGCAGGAGATAGATCTGTTGCCTGGAGGAGAATGGAGGAAAGATGATCTGGACATCCAAAAACAATGACAACCACAATCCATTCCAGAATCTACACTCATGTTGCAGGCTACAACTTCCACTGACTCCCAGTAAACACCCTGATAGCACAGACCAACCAGGTAACACTGGAGCTTTCAGACTTGATTTGATGCTAAGTTCCCAGCTCCTAATATACAACTTAACACTCCTTCTGCATATAAAATAAAGAGGCTTTAGGGTTTTGTCTCTCTTCAGAGACAAAAAATATGCTGCCCATCTCTCCTACGTTCAAGGAAAAAAAGAGACAAACTTTTGGAAGAATCTGAAATACTTCACACTTTGATATGATAGGAAAATTCCTGTTTGTACTTGGCACATTTTCCAAGGGATAGTAAAGCATATTTTATAGAGAGCTATAAAATACCCCCTACCCAAAGTTATGTTTTATGGGAATGTAGCAACCATCATTTCAATATGGCATGGAAGTTAGCGTGATTTATACTGGAGGTAGAAATGAGGTTAGCAGTTTTGAATAGATATTTTTGTTTCCTGCTGTGTTGTCTGCAATAGAATTCTAATGACAAGGTATTTGTTACCTGTCTTTGTTTTATGCATAGCAGGTAAATATAGTGATTACCTGAGGCTCAAATAAAGGTGGAAGTGCATTTTGTTAATGGTTCTGCTCTCTCTCTCCTTTATATGCTGAAATCCACAGGGCAGCCCAGAAAATATTTGCTCAAAGCTATACAAACAAAATAGCCATGTTTTCAAAGTAAATAAATGAACATTAAAATCAGTGCTTGGGAAGTCAGAAACCTTTAAATTAGCAACAATAATAATAACTTCTTGGTCTCAAATATAATTATACCATATACAAATGTACATGTATAAAAGTCTTTATAGTGCACAAAAGGAAATTCTTGGCAGTAAACATTCAACTAGGTCATAGCCACAAAAAAGGAAACAAATTCTCTCTTCCACATCTGAATTACTTCACAGTTAGAGGAATACCCCCTTTAATTATGGTTCAAAACTAGTATCCCCAAAGGAACCATGAAAATCTCGTATCACCACAGCTGTTTTTACAGAACTTGAAAAAGATGTGTATTAAAATATTGGCTATACAATAATAGAGGAAATAATTAATGAAAATTTCCCATCTCTTAAGAAAGACATAAAATTACAGATCCAAGAAGCGCAGCGTACTCCAAACAGAAGAGATATGAATAGGCCTACGCCAAGACACTTAATAATCAGATTATCAAATGTCAAAGACAAAGAGAGAATCCTGAAAGCAGCAAGAGAAAAGCAATCCATTACATACAAAGGAAGCTTAATAAGACTATGTGCGGATCTCTCAGTAGAAACCATGGAGGCAAGAAGGAAGTGGTGTGATATGTTTAAGATACTGAAAGAGAAGAACCACCAACCAAGAATCCTGTATCCAGCAAAGCTGTCCTTCAAATATGAGGGAGAGCTCAAAATATTTTCTGACAAACAGACAATGAGAGACTTTGTGAACAAGATACCTGCCCTACAGGAAATACTAAAGGGAGCACTACAGGGTGATAGAAGACAGGAGTGTGTGGTTTGGAACACAATTTTGGGAGATGGTAGCACAACAATGTAAGTACACTGAACAAAGGTAACTATGAATACAGTTGAGAGAGGAAGATGGGGAGCACGTGAGACACCACAAGAAAGGAGGAAAGATAATGACTGGGACTGTGTAACTTGGTGAAATCTAGAGTATTCAACAATAGTGATAAAATGTACAAATATGTTCTTTTACAAGGGAGAACAAGCAAATGTCAACCTTGCAAGGTGTTAAAAATGGGGAGGCATTGGGGGAGGGATGCAATCAGCATAAACTAGAGACTGTAACTAATAGAATCATTGTATTATGCTTCCTTTAATGTAACAAAGGTGATATACTAAGGTAAATGCAGATAAGAGGGGGGGATAGGGGAGGCATGTTAGACACTTGACATTGGTGGTATTGTCTGATTCTTAATGGTGGGTAATGTTCATGATCAACTGTACAAATACTAGAAATCACTTCATGAACCAGAACAAATGTATGACAATACAATTAGAAGTTAATAATAGAGGGGCATATAGGAAAGAACTATATACCTATTACAAACTATATACTACAGTTAGTAGTATTTCAACATTTTTTCGTAAACAGTAACAAACGTACTATATCAATACTAGGAGTCAACAACTGAGGGGGGTTGGTTAGGGATAGGGGAGGATTAGAGTTTCCTTTTCTTTTTTTCTTTTTTCATCTTTCACTTTATTTCTTGTCTGGAGTAATGAAAAGTTTCTAAAAATTGAACAAAAATTAAGTGTGATGGATGCACAGCTGTATGAGGGTACCCAGGGGCAAGTGATTGTACACTTTGGATCTTTGGATAATTGTATGGTATCTGAACAATCTCAATAAAAATGAAAAAAAAAAAAAATATTGGCTATAAAAAAATTAGCTTACTGTAATTCCTATTGTCCTCAGGTAACCCACCTTTTCGACAATGGAGCCACTGTCTTCTTTGCCGTTTTCATGGCAGTCTGGGGTGAGTATCCATATAACTTGAGTTTCCCTCACGTATGCTGTATAATAGAAGTCTGACTTTGGTTATGTGAGGGAGACGTGTGAGGAAATTGAGTTGATTTTCCTACCAGAGGTAAGCTGGTAAATAATTTATTTGGTTTATTTTAAAAGTAATATAGTAAAGAACAAACAAGCCTGATTTCTCTAATGTTTAAGCTTGCAAAAATTTAATTGGCACTCCATTATTTGAGTAAGATTCACCTTCTATTGTAGTAAAAAATAACGTTTTTAGCAATATACAATGTTATGATGAGACCTGGATAACCACCTCAGCATATATGGGACTTTCCATTGTGAATTGAAACTTTCCATCTGCTAATGTGTGAATATCCACTTCTGGCTTTTATTTATTTATTTATTTATTTTTCATATTAAACAGTGGTGGTTACCTTTGGAGAGGAGGATTTGTGGAAGACAAATATTTTTTGTTTGTGGTACAAATGATGAGAGAAAAACTTTTTGTGCTATTTATTTTCAACATGGTTTGGATTTTTTACACTGATTTTGCATTTCGTCTATAACTTAAAATGCCAAAATCTGAATTTTGATGTCACAAGTCTAGACTTAGGCTAGTGTTGTTCCTTATGTCTGGAACAAGAATTGTAGTCTTCCCTATCTTCCAGAGACCTGCTGAAATGCCATCTGCTGCAGCCAGAAGATGTCTTCCTCCTTTGAACTTCCATAGCATTTGTTTATGTCATTCTCAGGCACTTGTAATTACTTGCATACACAATTTATCTCCCCTAATAGATTTATGGTCTTCAAGGACCATTATCATGGGGACCTCATTCATTTCTTTAGGAAGCAGAGAGGTTCAATACATATTTCTTGGATGGATGGATGGACGGATAGATGGATGGATGGACAGATGGATGAATGGAAGTAAAAGAGAAGGGTAAAAGATGGATGGAAGAAAAGAGATAAGAATAAAGAGGAGGAAATTACCAAAAAAATTTTTATGAGACAATTAATATGTATAAATGGTCTTTTTGATAAGTTGAAGTATAAAGCCTTGTTCTTTTGAGGAGGTTTTTGCTGGATATATTGCATCTTCCCCACCTAGAGCCCTTTCAAAGGAAATTTGTCTCACCCACTACAACACTGTTGAAGGGACATGTTTTGAATCCTGTGACTCTAGCTTCATTCAGCCAGTGGGCATTTGACCCAATATCAGACAAACCATAGGTTGGTTCGTGACCCTGGAGAAGGCCTGAGGTTCTGCCCAAACAGGGACAGGCAGGGACACCCAGATTGCTATTCTCCAGAATGTGGGTTGAGACGTGGAGAGACACACGCAGCTAGCAGGAACTGACATTGAAAGATGCACAGAGGGCAGGAGGAAGAGAGATTGGTAGAAGTGGGACCTGGAAGAATCATGAGTAGGCTGAAGTTAGGAGAAATCAGAACCTAGGAAGAAACAGAAGCAAACAACTGCTGGAAAAGATATAGAATGGAGGGTGCTGAAACCAAGTGATAGTGGAAGAAGATGCAAGACAATCCTCAAGAGAAGCAAAGCAAGAATGTAGATAAGTTATGTTGTTAGTGGAACACTAGAGTGAAGGCTTGGGGGCTCTTGTGCCTAAATCTCTCAGTCTGCTGAGCTTCCACATCCTGTCTCTGAATAGGCCTAGTCTTTGATTCCCGTGGAATTCTTGCCTCCCTTGCTGGGACTTTGAAAAAGGCCTCATTATTTGAGCTACACTTAGTGCATCTCTGTCCCTTGCAAAGAAAGGAAGCTAACCACAACAGAATTTTAGACATAGAGTGAGCTGAAAGATCAAGAGTGTGTATCTGGTTTTTCTAAGACCTATTTTTGTCAGTTACCATGATCAGGTTTAAGCTGTCCCGAGCTTAAACTTTGCTGTGGTTGCAAATGAGGGGACCTTGTTAGAGTGTCATTTCTTAAACCAGTGGTTTCCAAACTTTTTCAAGTCATGGCACACACAAAAATGATATGTGTTTGCAAATATATGTGTACAAATCAATAATAATATTTGCACAGATACTGATGTACATGGAGGAGCCTGCTCACTGCCTAAGGATAAGGCCCCAAACACTATACCCTCAGGCACCCCAAGGGCGCAGGGGATCATTATCCCTTGCAGACCTACAACCCATTTCTAGCATACCCATTGAGAAGCTGTGCCTTGGGTGATGAGTCTACCACTTAATGAGTTAATGCTTCTGTATAGAGAAGAGTATCCTGGTAGTCTGAAAGAATTAAAACACAAAATTCCCTTATCCAATTCAGTATTTCACCAATGTCAGATATACTTTGGCTGAAATAATGGTTCCTTTTTTCACTGTTTACCTCCTGAGACTGTACAGAAGCACAGTTCTGGTGTAATGACATTTGACTAGAAAGCAGAGGTTGTCACATTCCCCAATAACGCCATGATAAAGGGGATTGCATTCTTCTTGCAAGTTTGGAATGTCTTATGCTGAGGATGACAAATAGTTTTATTTTATCACCCTGCCAACTTCAACTGATTGGTGGTTGCCTGAAGCATGGAGTTGAGAAGCTTCTGAGGTTGCAAGGGGTGGGTTGGAGATTTCACAGCCTTCGCCTTGGCATGTACTCAGTAAGAATCTGATAGATGTTCTGTAATAACTTTGGGGCACAAGTGAACATTTTAAGGCCACTCCAGGCAAGGCAAGTCCAGAATAATTCTCCTTCTGAATTGCTTTATCTTAGATGACAATTTATTGCTTAAATAAGTTGTATTGTTCATAGAAATGTGCTAGTTTGAGAAAAAGAACTACTTAACCCAGGTGTGTCTTTGTAGATAGGAACATGCCTTCTACATTCATCTAGAATAATAATAACAGTTATACTAATAGCTAACATTGACTGAAGGTCATGTGCTAGCCACTGTCCTAAGCATTTTACATATATCATCTCATTTCATCTTTATAGCAAACTTTGAGGAAGTTACTATTATTATCCCCATCTTATAGATCAGGAAAGTGAGTCAGTACCCCAAAAGTGGCAAAAGCAGGAATTAAACTGGGCAATCTTAGTTCCTACACTCTACCACTAAGATCAAGTGGGAGTATAAAGCCTTGTTCTCTTGAGGAGGTTTTTACTGGATATACTGCATCTTCCCTACCTAGAGCCCTTCAAAGGAAAATCGGCTCACCCACCACAGCTCTGTTGAAGGGACGTGTTTTGAATCCTGTGACTCAAGCCCCTCTCAGCCAGTGGGCATTTGACCACAAATCAGACAAACCACGGGTTGGTACATGACCTTGGAGAAGGCCTGAGGTTCTGCCCAAACAGGGACAGGCAGGGACACCCAGATTGTTATTCTCCAGCACGTGGATTGGGACATGGGGAAAGACACACACAGCCAGCAGGAACTGACTGAAAGATGCAGAGGGTGGGAGGGAGGCAGACTGGTAGAAGTGGGGACCAGGAAGAATCACGAGTAGGCTTGCTTTTGCTTCGGATCCAAACTTTAAAATAAAGGACCGTCACACCCACCCTGAGCTTCATTTAAACCGTTTTGAGAATGTGATGTACTGTAAAAGCATGTCAGTACCAATGGAGCTCCATTTAACGGTCTTGGAATCATCTGCTATGATTGACAAGTTACGACATTTAAGAAAACAAATATGGTCTGTTTTTGGGAAATTGGTAGATATGGAGATGATAGAACTGATATAAGTGGTTTGTAAGACCTTCAAAGGGACAGGCTTTATGTGTTTGTTTTATTGCCTTTTGCTTTGTGTGTTCACCAGAGAAACAGTAAGTCTTCATTTGGGTCCAGTTTGTAGCAGCTGGGGACAGCCTTTGTGTTGGGTTGGAAACCTTGACAGACTCCGCTGGCTTTGTGTTCACAGGCGAATGATAGCAGTGCCACCTGGGGGCCCTCCAGGTGTGTCCTGAGCCTAAAGCCCTGGGCTTGAACCAAGGTGTGAGTCCTTCCTCAACATCCGTTTTTGTTCAGAGAGATTCCAGAGGCAGAACAATTATGGACTAAATTAGCTTCTTTCCCTAGGGAGAAAAATGAAAACAGTTATTAGGGAGCTGAATGTTGGCAGGGACCTGTCAGGAGGCAGATTATTTTTGCTCTGTTCTTCATTTCTGTTTTCATTTTTTCCTCCCTCTCCCCCTTTTTCTTCCCTTTCAGCGTTGCCAAGAATTAAATTATTCCCAGTAAACAAACAAAGCATGGGTCTCCGAGCTCTTTAACCAAAATGACAAGACTGGTTATTTAAATGCAAAAGATTCTGCATATGGTCCTGTCAGTTATTGGTGACTAAAATATGTCTTAATTTTTAAAATAAATTGTATAATAATCAGCATTTTGTTTCCAGATATTTATGCTAATTTTATTTTTATAAACTTATCTATTTGTCCAACAAAAATGGTGGGTGTTTATATTCCAAAAAAAAAAATAAAAAGGAAAAGCTTTTACTAAATGCTCACCATGTATATAGGGGCATTCACATGACACTTCATCAAGATTTTACAACTTACCAGAGATCACCTAGCACAGCTGATAAGTGGACAAATCTGGATTTTAAGGCAAAGCTGTTCTGCCTAATTCTAGAGTTATTCCAAAATGTGTCCACCATATCACACACATTCTATAGGATGTATCAATTAAGAATTTTATTGACTCAGCAGAGTACATACTGTTACTGGGTGTACAAAAAGTGAATAAAATGTGATCTCTGCTCTCAAAAATCTCATAGTGTATTAAGACAGAGTTGACAATTATAATATAGGGTGTCAAGTCCAGTTTACAGTGGGACAATGCAGGTCCATGAAGTCAACTTCCTGAGGTGAAAAGGAAAAGCAGAAAAAAATTCACCCAAGCGAAGATATTGCAACAAAGTCATAAATCGGCCAGGCAAAGGAGTGAGGGTGAGAAGAGTGTCGGACAGGCCCAAGAAGGAAGGGTTGGACGTTCAGGGTGATAGGGACAGAAGGTGCATTCTGACGGCTGAGCTCTACTGATCACAGGTCATGAATGCCACACTGAGAAAACAGCTTCATCCTGTAGAGAGCAAGAAAGCCCACAGAAGTTATAAGCTGGGAGACATCATCAGTTTCTTGGGGAAGTAACTTTAGCAGCAAGGAAGGAAGGGGTGAAAATGGGGACCAAAATGCAGCAGAGAGACCACTTAGGAAGCTGTTTCAGTATTCACTCAAGGTAGTAAGTAGAATTGGGCTTCAGGAAAGATCTAAATGACAAAATTAAAACCTTATACATAAATAATCTCCTTGCTTTGGTTATTTATAGTAGACAAAAGTTGGAAACCACCTAAATACCCAACAACAGAAGACTGGCTAAGGAAATTATAAGCAGTTATTATATGACAGACTTTCAAAGACTATCATCACACAAAGCTTGGATTAAAATTTTTTTTTAGATTAAGATATACTACTTATAAAGTATGACGTTAAGTATATTAAATACAAATGAAAACATAAATAAATTTCTCTAATATATGGTGCTTTGGTCTGGATGGTGGAATTGTGGGAAGTTTTTTGACATCTTTATTGGAAGTAAAATTTACATGCAATAAAATCCACCCAATTTTAAGTGTACAATCAGACAGGTTTTGTCATATGTATATAGTTATGTAGCCATCACCATAATCACAATATAAAACTTTCATCCTCTAAAATGTTTCCTCATGCCTTAGCAGTCATCCCTCTTGCAACCTCAAATCTTCTATCACTGTAGTTTCAACTGTTCTAGAATATCACGTTAATGGACTCATTCGATATGTAATCTTTTGTGTCTGGCTTCTGTCACTTAGCTTAAGGCCGTTGAGATTCATTTATGTTCATGCATATATCAGTGGTTTGTTCCTTTTTAGAAGAAACAATTTGCTTATCTGTTCACCAGTTAATGAATGTTGGGGGTTGAATCATGTCCCCCACAAAAGGCAGATTCAGGTCCCAACTTCTGGACCCCTGGGTGTGAACCCACTTGTAAACAGGACCTTTGAAGATGTTATTAAGTGTGCGTAAACTGAATGAGGGTGGGCCTTAATCCAATATTCCTGAAGTCCTTATAAGGAAAGGAAATTGGACAGAGAAGAGAACCTACAGGGAGAAGCAAGAAGCAGGAAGCCAATGGAACCCAAGAGAAAAGGAAGATGCCACCATGTTCATTGCCATGTGACAGCAAAGCTTAAGGACCAAAGATCACCGGCAGCCAACCCCAGAACACAAGTCTTCAGGGAGAAAGCATCACTTTGGTGATACCTAGATTTTGGACTTCTCTTAGCCCCCAAACCGTGAGCCAATAAATACCCGTTGTTTAAGTCAACCCACCATATGGTTATTTGTTTTATCACTGAGAGACTAAAACAATGGACGTTGGATTCAATCCAGTTTTTGGCTATGAATACACCTTGGAATTGTTGGCTGTTCTCAATTTCTTTGGACATTCTCATCTTTGTAGGAATATGTATTTCAGTTTCTCTTGGGTAGATAACTAGGATTGGCATGGCTGGACCATATGGTAAGTATATGTTAAACTATATGAGAAAATTTTTCCAAAGTGGCTGTACCATTTTGCATTCCCATCAGCAATATATTAGAGTTTCAGGTGCTCCATGTCCTTACAAACACTTGGAATGATCAGTCTTTTTAAATTTAGTCATTCTAGAGTGTGTATAGTATTATCTCATTGTAGTTTTAATTTCCATTTCCCTTAAGACTAATGATAGGAAGCATTTTTTTGTGGCCTTATTTGCAATTTCTACATCTTCTTTGGTGAAATGTTTGTTCAAATCTTTTGCCCATTTGCTATTGAATTGCTTCTTATTTTTAAGTTAACAGAGTTCTTTATATACTCTAGGTAGTTTTTATCAGAGATATGTTTGCAAATAGTTTTGTCAGTTTATGGCTTGCATTTTTATTTTCTTGGTGGTGTCTTCTTATATATGCCAATTTTAAAAATTTCTACTCTTTTATACTCCATGATTTTTGTGCTTTATTTAAGAAATCTTTGGCTAATTCAAGGTCCCTAAGATTTTCTTCTATGTTTTCTTCTATAAAGTTTATAGTTTTAGTTCTTCTATTTAAATCTATTTCAGGTTGATTTTTTATATATGGAGTAAGGTAGAGTCAGATCCATTTCTTTGCTTATGGATATTCAACTGTTTCAGTGCCATTTGTTGAAAATATCATCCTATCCCCTTGAATTTTCTTGTGATTTTTTTTTTGTTGAAAATCAATTGGCCATATATGTATGGGTCTATATCTTGAATTTTTAATCTCTATGATTTAATGCCTACTTTTATAACAGTAACACACTATCTTGTTTATTAAAGCATGATAATAAGCCTTGAAATCTTATTCTTCTTTTTAAAAAAAAAATTTAACTATTTTAAGTCCTTTATATGTCTATATAAATTTTGGAATCAGCTTGTCAATTTCTACAAAACTTGCTGATATTTTAGATTGAGTTGGAACAATAAATCAATTTGGAGAAAATTGAAAACTTAACAGTATCAAATATTCCTATCCATGAACATCATTTAGCTCCATTTATTTAGGTCTTCTGTAATTTCTCTAAGCAATATTCCGTCATTTTCAATATACAGGCTTTGCATATATTTTGTCAATTTTGTCACTACATGTTCAATATTTTTGATGTTTTTATAAATAATATTATTTCTGTAATTTCAAGTTCCAATTGTTCATTTCTACTTTACAGAAATAGAATTTTGTATATTAACTTTTGTTCTGTGACCTTTCTAAACTCACTTATTTATTTTACTGCTTTTTCTGTAGGTTCTTGAGGATCTTTCAACATAGGCAATTATAATATTTACAAATAAAGACAGTTTTGTTTCTTGATTTCCAATAAGTATGGGTTTTATTTCTTTTTCTTGCCATATTGCACTTACCGGGACTTCCAGAACAATGTTTAATAGACCTGAAAAGATCAGATATCCTTGCCTTTTTCCCAGTCTTGGGAGGAAAGTGTTTAATCTTTCACCATTAATGTTAGGAGAATAGATAGCTGTAGGTTTTTATAAATTCCCTTTATCAGTTTGAAGAATTTTCCTTCTATTTCTAGGGGATGAGAGTTTGTATCATGAATGGATATTGAATTTTATCATGTCTTTTCTGCATTAACCAAGATAATTTTTTAAATGGTTAATATATTAATTAAATTGAAAATTTTTATATACTACAATACCTTGGAAAAATCCCATTTAATCATAATGTAGTATTTTTTTATATATTGCTATATTCACTTTGCCAAAATCTTTTAAGGATTTTTACCTTTAACTTATCTGTGCTTTATCATTTAAAGGTTTCTTGCAGACAGATAATAGTAAGGTCTTTTTTATAATCCAATTCATCAATCTCTGCCTTTTCATTGAGATGTTTATACCATGTACATTTAAGGTAATTATCAGTATTTTTGGTTTAAAACTACCATCTTGTTATTTGCTTTATATGTGTCCCATTTATCTCTGTTGCATTTTCCCTCTTTTCCTGTCTTCTTTTGGAATAATTGGATATTTTCATGAGTTGATTTTATCTCCACTGCTGCCCGATTAGCTGTCATTTTGTTTTTATCTTAAAGAGGTGTTCAAGGATTTATAATATACATCTTTGCCTTATCACAGCCTACCTTCAATAAATATGATGCTACTTCACATGTAGTATAAGAACTTTAAGATGGTGTACTTATCCTTCCTCCTTTCTTGCCTCAGTACTATTGTTATCATATATTTTACTACTATTTTGTCATATATTTTACTTCTATCATTGTTAACATCCTTTTCTTCTATACATGTTATAAATCTCACAATTTATTATTATTACTTTAGCTTTAAGCAGGCAATTATCTATGAAAGAGATTGAAAATGAGAAGAAATATTTTACACTTACTCACGTGTTTATTATTTTAAGTACTCTTCTTACCTTTTGTTGATCTAGATTTCCATCTGGTATCACTTCCTTCTGCCCAAAGAACTTCCTTTAAAGTTTCTTATGATGCAGGTCAGCTGGTAATAAGTTTTTTCACCTTTTTTGGTTTAAAAATATGTATTTCACTTTAATTTTTGAAAGATATTGTTGCTGGTTGCAGACCTCTGGGAAGGCAGGTTTTTTCTTTTTTTTCTTTTTTTCCTTTCAACACATTAGCGAAATGGTTCTCAACCAGGAGTGATTTTGCCTTTCAAGAGACATTTGCTTCTTTTGAAAAATTATAAAGTCTGGCCACAGAGAAGTCAATAGGAGCTAAGGAACACCCACCAGTTCATATGCTGCACACACTCTCCAATTTGTCCCAATCCCCACCACTCTGTATTAAAGCTTCTTCTACTTGGTTATGTACTGACCTGGCCTTTTCAACATTTGAGTTTCAGTCTCCTAGATAAGCTTATTTATTATGTGCATATTTTACAAGTTAAGTTCTCAAAAAGTGATATTCCTCTTATTTCTAAGTTCTTGGGAAGCACATCATTGTAACTCCTGTGTACCCTTTCCAAATAAACATTCTCAGAAAGTTATAAAGGACTGAAAAATAAAATCTGTTAGTATTTTTAGTTTCACTTAAAAAAGAAGAGAAAAAAAAGGAAGGAAAGTAATATTGGGAGAAAAATGTTAAGTACATCATTCTGCTTTCCTAGGAAATAAGAGAATCATCTTGACCTGGTTTCTGAAAATGCTTTGAGTCATCAGCACCGTAGGTGACCATGCCAAACTAAAAATCTTTTTCCCTTTTATATGTACTGCCCATTTTACTGCAGGTTACAGCTCAGTTCTTGCTTCACATACAAACAAGTGGAACATAATCTTTTGGCAAGTTAAGGAAAGAAGTTAGACTTTAGGACCTTTTAGCCCCTTAATTTTTCAACAATAAGAAGAAAAATGCTTTTATAATTATTTTCTAGCATTAGAAATAATTCTCCTCAGGACCACTAGAGTGAACATTTTCAAGATAAAGAACCTTGGGGCTTTCAAAACCTATTTTGTTCTCACAGGGCAAAAATTGGTAACATGGTACCCCTGACAACTTTGGGAATAACTGCAGGCTTTTCCAGGCACCAGAAAGAAGAATATAGATCTTGGGAAAGGATAAAGAGTAAACGCCAGGCTCACACAGTAGTGAACCTATAACCCTGGGGCGTGGTCCTTTTATGTTTATAATTATAACTAGTTTCTGCAAAGTGTTTGTGCAGTTGGGAGAGCAGGATATCTTTGTCTTTCTTTTTAGCCCTTCTCGTTTCAATAGAAATTGAAGCTCCTGAATTTAGAGTATGGCCTCAGGGTTTAGAGTCAGGCAGCTCAGGTCCAAACCCCAGCTCTGTCATTTTCCTGCCACATACCTTCTCTGAGCCTCAGATTCCTCCTCCGTAGAATGATGGAAGATATTACCAACCATTAATAACTTTTGAGAAAATAAATCACATTACCTAACTCATAATAAATGTTTGCTATATGGTAACAAAAGATAAAGCATTTCAATCCTACCATAGAACCTAATATGTGCAGTTGAAAGAGGAGCTTTCCCTGTAGAGGATTCTCTAAATACCTTAGTTAAGATGATGAAAGATAGTAACTCAGTGTTTCATTTCTTCCTATTTGTAGAATATTAACCATGGCTATGTTTTTTTCAGAAAACCCCCATATTAATTAGGATGAGTAAAGTTAGTTGCTATAATAGACAAACCACAAAACTTTGGGGTCCAATAAAATTCACGTACATAAAGCCTAGTTAGGTGTTTCTCGATGGCTGGCAGCCTTCCACATGGTCAGTCACACGCCCAGGTTCCTTCAATCTTGTGGCTCTATTCTCTTCTGGGTCCTCAGAGTCCTCTCTGTTCAGCCAGTAAAAGGAGAAAGGGAGGGTGGAGATGATACACCTACTTTTTAACTGTTTCGTCTGAAAGTGACAAACATCATTTCTGCTTACTTTCCATTGGACAGAACTTGGTTCATGGCCACATCTAACTGCAACAAAGGCTGGGAAATGTAATCTAATGCCCAGAAGGAAAAGGAATTGTTTAGGTAACAACATAGCAGTCTCTGCTACTAATCTTATTTGAAGTTGGCAATAATTGTTCTGTTTAAAAAAATGATAATTCATTGTGGTCTGCAGAACATTCCATACTGTGTTCCTTTCATGTCCCTTGTGGACTGTACAGACAACCTTCTCAACTGTGAATGAGTCTGAACCAAGAGTGTCCTGGTATTTGAACACTAATCTACCTGCACACTAACCCTGACCTACCTTTACTGCCAGGCAGAAGTCTCACATATTCTTAATGTTTCAGCTAATGTGATGAGAGGATTGTTTGGTTTTGTTGTTAACACCCCAAGTGAACTTTTTTATGGGTAGATTAGGTAGTAGTGTGGGGTGGAGGTGAGGGTAGATAAAGAGGACAGAGTATACAAATCTCCGTCTTATAGTAAAAAGACTAAAGTTTTAGGTGTTGTGACCTGAGGTTGCTCTAAGATTTATGAGAGAAATGACGTACTCCATGCACTGTCTCAGTGACTACATGAACTTCCTCTCTTTTCTCTATTGCAAAGTGTCTGTCTTTGTTAAGATATGGCTAAGCCACTGTACCACAAAGACAGCCATGTGCTCAGCAGTAGTCCTTTCACTGGAGAAGAAGGCAACAATGGATCTTGGAGGACAATTCATAGACTCTGCCACATGGTCCATGCAACCAAATAATGGGAGTCATAGTTAGAATAGAACCATACTTTTATTGGAAGAACAAAAAAGAAACTTAAATGTTCTAATCTTTTATATTAATAAATTGTTATTTACTTAATTGACAACTATGCATGAAGCATTCATAAGATATGGCTATATGTTCCTCAAACATTTTCATTTCTTACAAGCATGTGAGAAGATTTAGGTAATTGATAAATGAGCAATCTGTCGCACTGCTTTCGTTGTCAGGACAGCATTTCATTTGTGCATTTACTGAGCCTCTATAAGTGCCAGCCACTGTGCTAGACTCGTGGGACATAAAGATAGCCACGACACAGCCCTTAGTCTCACAGGCTATTGGTAGAGACCATCAGGTTTCTTTAACTGCCAAATGTTGTGATCAGTACTGACCTAGAGTTATGTACACAACTCGGCATGAAAGAAAGCGTTCAGAAAGACTGGCTACAGAACACATAATGGCTGAATTTGGAAGCAAGATTAGGAGTTGAACTGATGAACCCAAATAAGGAAGAACAATACAAGCTGAGGAAACAGTGTAAACAAAGCTAAGCAAGTGTTAAACAGCTTATATACAGGAAACTGCTAATGGTTTAGCCTTGAGCCTAGAGTGTAAGGGTATGGAGACTTGGGCAGGAGAGGGTCATTTAGGGACATTTATCCTGAGCTGATAATGTGAACTTTATCCAGGTGATGTGGCTCTATAGACGCCCCCCCCCCCAAGGTGTACATGGTCAGATTGGGGTTTAGAAAAATCACTAGCAACATACAAAGATAGACTGGAAACTAAAGAGTTGAAAATTCTAATAGTAAGTTTAAGCCTTCTGATGCTTAGCTGAGAAAAAGGAAGGATTTAACGCCAAGTTCTAGTGGAAAGAGTTCCATATCCTAGAAAATCTTGACAGACCTCTTAGGAATTTCTGGTCTGTTAAGAATCAATCCATAAAAGAAATGTACTTTTTAATCAAGCATCATAGTTCCAGGTGATACAATATCCTGTTATATATATATACCATATATTGTGTCTGGAGATAGAGCCTGTATTTAAATACATTAATATGGCTGCTTTTAATGCATGAATATTCTCTCTTAATAGGGATAAACAGAAACTATAAATAGCTTCATGTCCACTCAGGTCAGATCTTACCACCAGATGAGTTTGTACCAAACTTAGGAAAAAACTGACTTTTCAGAGCATTTTGAATTTTATAATTGCAGATAAGGGATTATAGATCTGTATTATCACCGTTCCTTTTGCATATGAGGAAACTGAGGATTAGAAAAGTTAATTGACTTGCCAACAGTAGCACAGTTTGTATCTGAGCTGGATTTCAAACCCAGGAATATCTAGGTCCCATGCCAGAGAATTCTGAACTGTATCTCTATATGGTCTTTCTAGTTACTTATTTTTAAATTATGTCTTCTATGACTGAATACCACCAATGAAGAGATAATGTGAGAGCAAGAAGGAATGGAAAAGAAGAAAGTAATTTGTCTTCTTTGGAGTAGGCATTTGGAGTTTGATCTTTTCCCCCATGGAACTGATTTCAAATATATATTTTTCCCTCCTGCCAAGTCTAACTAAACAGCAAGACCCTATAGGGAGAGATCCACCAATCCTCTCTGCCAGGGTGTCTCTGTGATATCCTTAGTTGTAGTTGCCCTCAGAGAGAGAGAGAGAGTGTGTGTGTACGAGAGAGAGAGGGAGAAGGAAAGAGAGAAGGGGATGGAGGCAGAGTCCTCCTTTGGGCTGTGACCTTCAGGGCAGCAAGAATCTCTCTTAATTAATTTTCAATCTCTCCATCATTGTATAATTCTCAGTAACTCATTCAGGTAGATATTTTTAATTGAATTGAGTAGAAAATTACTCTGGCCAAATGAGGATAACTCCGGATCTCCCTAGGTGGGGAGGGCGGCTACCCCCTACTTGTTGGAAAAGTTTCCTAAAGACTTAAACACTTTTGCCTTCAGTGTGACAATAAAGAGAGAGTTTGGAGAAAAGAGAAGCTACAAGATCCCTTCCTCCAATAAAATAGCTTCCATCAATAAAATAGTAAAATATATTTTACATAGATATTTGTAATGAGAAGAATTTGGAGGACAAAAAAATCACTGCTGATCAAATACATGTGACCTGCTAAGTTTTTTGTTTTTACTGTTCTGCCCTTACCTACCCCTGCTTTTAAAAATAAAGGCTCTATATTCTGGTTTCTCTTCAGATCATATAAATCTTTCATCTTTTACTAAAGATTTCCATGGAGAGAAACAATTCTGAGTTTATACCCAATGTTTTGAGGCCCTGCATCTGTAGGGCTAATAATAAAGTATAAAAATAGATGGTTCTGCAACCTAGACTGACCAGAGAAGAAATAGAAGACCTCAACCAACCCATCACAAGCAAAGAGATCCAATCAGTCATCAAAAATCTTCCCACAAATAAATGCCCAGGGCCAGATGGCTTCACAGGGGAATTCTACCAAACTTTCCAGAAAGAACTGACACCAATCTTACTCAAACTCTTTCAAAACATTGAAAAAAATGGAACACTACCTAACTCATTTTATGAAGCTAACATCAATCTAATACCAAAACCAGGCAAAGATGCTACAAAAAAGGAAAACTACCGGCCAATCTCCCTAATGAATATAGATGCAAAAATCCTCAACAAAATACTTGCAAATCGAATCCAAAGACACATTAAAAAAATCATACACCATGACCAAGTGGGGTTCATTCCAGGCATGCAAGGATGGTTCAACATCAGAAAAACAATCAATGTATTACAACACATTAAAAACTCGAAAGGGAAAAATCAATTGATCATCTCAATAGATGCTGAAAAAGCATTTGACAAAATCCAACATCCCTTTTTGATAAAAACACTTCAAAAGGTAGGAATTGAAGGAAACTTCCTCAACATGATAAAGAGCATATATGAAAAACCCACAGCCAGCACAGTACTCAATGGTGAGAGACTGAAAGCCTTCCCTCTAAGATCAGGAACAAGACAAGGATGCCCGCTGTCACCACTGTTATTCAACATTGTGCTGGAAGTGCTAGCCAGGGCAATCCGGCAAGACAAAGAAATAAAAGGCATCCAAATTGGAAAAGAAGAAGTAAAACTGTCATTGTTTGCAGATGATATGATCTTATATCTAGAAAACCCTGAGAAATCAACGATACACCTACTAGAGCTAATAAACAAATTTAGCAAAGTAGCGGGATACAAGATTAATGCACATAAGTCAGTAATGTTTCTATATGCTAGAAATGAACAAACTGAAGAGACACTCAAGAAAAAGATACCATTTTCAATAGCAACTAAAAAAATCAAGTACCTAGGAATCAACTTAACCAAAGATGTAAAAGACCTATACAAAGAAAACTACATAACTCTACTAAAAGAAATAGAAGGGGACCTTAAAAGATGGAAAAATATTCCATGTTCATGGATAGGAAGGCTAAATGTCATTAAGATGTCAATTCTACCCAAACTCATTTACAGATTCAATGCAATCCCAATCAAAATTCCAACAACCTACTTTGCAGACTTGGAAAAGCTAGTTATCAAATTTATTTGGAAAGGGAAGATGCCTCGAATTGCTAAAGACACTCTAAAAAAGAAAAACGAAGTGGGAGGACTTACACTCCCTGACTTTGAAGCTTATTATAAAGCCACAGTTGCCAAAACAGCATGGTACTGGCACAAAGATAGACATATAGATCAATGGAATCGAATTGAGAATTCAGAGATAGACCCTCAGATCTATGGCCGACTGATCTTTGATAAGGCCCCCAAAGTCACCGAACTGAGCCATAATGGTCTTTTCAACAAATGGGGCTGGGAGAGTTGGATATCCATATCCAAAAGAATGAAAGAGGACCCCTACCTCACCCCCTACACAAAAATTAACTCAAAATGGACCAAAGATCTCAATATAAAAGAAAGTACCATAAAACTCCTAGAAGATAATGTAGGAAAACATCTTCAAGACCTTGTATTAGGAGGCCACTTCCTAGACTTTACACCCAAAGCACAAGCAACAAAAGAGAAAATAGATAAATGGGAACTCCTCAAGCTTAGAAGTTTCTGCACCTCAAAGGAATTTCTCAAAAGGTAAAGAGGCAGCCAACTCAATGGGAAAAAATTTTTGGAAACCATGTATCTGACAAAAGACTGATATCTTGCATATACAAAGAAATCCTACAACTCAATGACAATAGTACAGACAGCCCAATTATAAAATGGGCAAAAGATATGAAAAGACAGTTCTCTGAAGAGGAAATACAAATGGCCAAGAAACACATGAAAAAATGTTCAGCTTCACTAGCTATTAGAGAGATGCAAATTAAGACCACAATGAGATACCATCTAACACCGGTTAGAATGGCTGCCATTAAACAAACAGGAAACTACAAATGCTGGAGGGGATGTGGAGAAATTGGAACTCTTATTCATTGTTGGTGGGACTGTATAATGGTTCAGCCACTCTGGAAGTCAGTCTGGCAGTTCCTTAGAAAACTAGATATAGAGCTACCATTCGATCCAGCGATTGCACTCCTCGGTATATACCCGGAAGATCGGAAAGCAGTGACACGAACAGATATCTGCACGCCAATGTTCATAGCAGCATTATTCACAATTGCCAAGAGATGGAAACAACCCAAATGTCCTTCAACAGATGAGTGGATAAATAAAATGTGGTATATACACACGATGGAATACTACGCGGCAGTAAGAAGGAACGATCTGGTGAAACATATGACAACATGGATGAACCTTGAAGACATAATGCTGAGCGAAATAAGCCAGGCACAAAAAGAGAAATATTATATGCTACCACTAATGTGAACTTTGAAAAATGTAAAACAAATGGTTTATAATGTAGAATGTAGGGGAACTAGCAGTAGAGAGCAATTAAGGAAGGGGGAACAATAATCCAAGAAGAACAGATAAGCTATTTAACGTTCTGGGGATGCCCAGAAATGACTATGGTCTGTTAATTTCTGATGGTTGTAGTAGGAACAAGTTCACTGAAATGTTGCTATATTATGTAACTTTCTTGGGGTGGAGTAGGAACATGTTGGAAGTTAAGCAGTTATCTTAGGTTAGTTGTCTTTTTCTTACTCCCTTGCTATGGTCTCTTTGAAATGCTCTTTTATTGTATGTTTGTTTTCTTTTTAACTTTTTTTTTCATACAGGTGATTTGAAAAAAGAAGGGAAAGTTAAAAAAAAAAAAAAAAAGAAAAGAAAAAAGACAAACAAGGGAAAAAAAAAAAAAAAAAGATGTAGTGCCCCCTTGAGGAGCCTGTGGAGAATGCAGGGGTATTCGCCTACCCCACCTCCATGGTTGCTAACATGACCACAGACATAGGGGACTGGTGGTTGGATGGGTTGAGCCCTCTACCATAAGTTTTACCCTTAGGAAGACGGTTGCTGCAAAGGAGAGGCTAGGCCTCCCTGTATTTGTGCCTAAGAGTCTCCTCCTGAATGCCTCTTTGTTGCTCAGATGTGGCCCTCTCTCTCTGGCTAAGCCAACTTGAAAGGTGAAATCACTGCCCTCCCCCCTACGTGGGATCAGACACCCAGGGGAGTGAATCTCCCTGGCAATGTGGAATATGACTCCCAGGGAGGAATGTAGACCTGGCACCGTGGGACGGAGAACATCTTCTTGACCAAAAGGGGGATGTGAAAGGAAATGAAATAAGCTTCAGTGGCAGAGAGATTCCAAAAGGAGCCGAGAGGTCACTCTGGTGGGCACTCTTATGCACACTTTAGACAACCCTTTTTAGGTTCTAAAGAATTGGGGTAGCTGGTGGTGGATACCTGAAACTATCAAACTACAACCCAGAACCCATGAATCTCGAAGACAGTTGTATAAAAATGTAGCTTATGAGGGGTGACAATGGGATTGGGAAAGCCATAAGGACCAAACACCACTTTGTCTAGTTTATGGATGGATGCGTAGAAAAATAGGGGAAGGAAACAAACAGACAAAGGTACCCAGTGTTCTTTTTTACTTCAATTGCTCTTTTTCACTCTAATTATTATTCTTGTTATTTTTGTGTGTGTGCTAATGAAGGTGTCAGGGATTGATTTAGGTGATGAATGTACAACTATGTAATGGTACTGTAAACAATCGAAAGTACAATTTATTTTGTATGACTGCGTGGTATGTGAATATATCTCAATAAAATGATGATTAAAAAAAAAAAAAAAAAAAATAGATGGTTCTGAAAAAAAATAAATAAAGGCTCTATTAATTACAAAGGTGTTGGTAACCCAGTTTTCCATATTCTCACATCACAGGAGTTTAATCATTCTAATAAGTCTGTTCTGCCTCATTTTGTCAACCAGCTTAATTTAATTCTAAATGAAATCTCTAATTTTTCAATTGACACAGAGCTTAGAAATTTTCAGAAAATTGTCCTTGTTTAGTGAAGTTTGGCTATCCAGAAATTCTGATATTCAAGGATGCTTACACAAACAATTGTCGTTTTTTTTAACAATAGCTTCATTTTTCAATGACACAGTTAATAGCATTGTTTTACTTTTATTTGAAAATGTTTTTATCTGTCTCTGTTTGTTCCAGCGACAGTTTTCCTGGAGTTTTGGAAAAGACGGCGAGCAGTAATTGCTTATGACTGGGATTTGATAGACTGGGAAGAAGAGGAGGTTTGTATTATTTACCTCAGAATTTTCTTTAAAAGTGCATCACCAGGAAATATATGATCTTGCATCACCACTCCTTTACTCTATGACAGAAGCCAGATTTACACATAAAGCTTTCAATACCTAACTCTGAAGGTATAAAAAGGGACAAGCAGAATTAAAAAGAACAATAAAATAAAAGACATTTTGATTCCTTTGTGAAATAAAATTCCATGACTAAGTAAAGCATTTCACATGTAGAAAGAAACATCAGAAGAATTGGTAGTTCAGTTTTCTTAACTATTATCCATTTTCTTGACTTGAGCAGAACTAGGGTATTCATCTTACAACTCTAGGCACATGGAAGCAAACCTTCAAAGAGAACTACATCAAGGTAATGTACCCAGATGTGTACGGGCTCAGAAGTGTTACATCAAGCAATAAATGCTGAGGAGAAACCACTCCCCACACAGCCTCTTCACTGGGCGTTGCTAGATGTAGAGCCAGCTCCAGACAGATCTGTCAGGGAGGGTAAACTCAGTCCTGTCAAGGTCACTGACCCCATCCCTCTCCCTTTACCCCCTTCCAGGCTATACACTGAACTCTGGTTTTGATAGTCTCTCCTGCCGCATTTCTGTCAGAAATCTCAAGTACATGTCCTGGGCTCTGTCACCCTGGTCCCCCATTGAGCCCTGCTTCTCTGTGATGGTTGATGAGGCGAGACCTACTCTTTTCTTCTACCCTGTCATTTGTTATCTCTTACCTCTCCTGAGTCCCATTTCCTCAGAGCCTTGCTGTGCTGGTAAATCAGATAAACTAATCCTATACAACATGATAATGGGTATGAATGGGTGTTTTCCTCCCAGGAGACACACACACACATATATATATATATATTTTATATATTGAAAGGAATCTTCTAAAAGGACTTTGAGGGGGATAATTTTGATAAGGGTTTTTTTTTGTTTTTGTTTTTGTTTTTTTTTTGTTTCCTTCAAATCATGCCTTGTGAATCATGCAGCCTTTGCACCTTATGCCAGGAGCATGTTTGGGCAGTTTTTTAGATCTAGAAATAATTCTTGGATTTTAAGCAATCTGTTCTTCCAGTAAGGCCTTCTCTCATACTTTAATAAGCATGTTCCTGAAAACAATTTTCTGGGTTTGAAGAGCTGCCCGGGCAGATTATGCATCCCGGACCTGTTCCTGGGTGGCACCATTCTGCTGTTTCTTATTAAGTGTGTTTATGGGTGAGGTTTCCTGGTGACATAGAAAATGTTCTTTCCTGGGAATCAGAGTCACCACTAAGCAACCACATCACCTTAGACAGATTATTGCAACCTTGGACTTTTTCATCACTAAAGAAAAGAGATATGACTAAATTTGGCCATTTAGGCTCTAAAGTATGACACTATTTAATTAACTTTGACCAAACCAGTCAAAAAGCCACATTTGGCACTTATGGTGAGTCCAAGATGTAGGTACCCTTAGGATAAACATATCCCTTATAATTCTGGAGCCTTCTGGCTTCCTAGCCTCTTCACCTGCTGAACTGTTCTTTCACTCAGCATACATTTGAACAGGAGCCTACTTTAGTAGCTATATACAGTCCCAGTTCTCAGTTTGGGATTAATTGCGGAAATGCCTCTTTCTTCTAGCCCATGGTTCTCAGCTTGCTGTGTAGAAAAGCCTAGACCCCACTCCTGTCTTCAGGGGTAACCCAGTTACTCAGGCCTCTCTCTGTGATTGGCCTTGGTTCTGGTATGCCTAGCGCAAGGACTCTTGATGCTTAAAGCCTGATAAGTTGAAAGACTTTCCCAAAGAGACAGAAGATCCTAGATCTTTTCTTTTTATATCCTCACGTGTAACTGCCTAAAATAAATGAAAGAAAGCAGAACCTGTTTATAACTGTTTCTCCCACTAACCTTCCCTACCCACCACTAAGTGGAGTCCAATTTGGCTCCTCCTCTAGCAGGAGCCTGGCTGAACCAACACGAAGGCTGCACTTCAGCCTGCCCAGGCTGTTTTCTACCAAACTGTGATAACCCTGTTCTTTGTAACCTTTCTTCTATCAGCTGCTTCTTTGGTTTCTGTCAGTACCTACCTCCAAGTCTTGAGCATTTCTGCTTGTATTAATGTAATCTCCATTTCACCAGAGCCTCTGCTCATTTTCCATCCTCTTCCAGGACACTCAAATAGAACATGTACTTAATTAACTGTAACCACTTTAGCCTACCCTCTTGCTGATTTCCTTTCCTAATCCCATAATTGCTTTTTAGTCAGAGACTTTTCACATTTGGATGGGATTCAACTAAATGAAATAAAATCTCAGCTTGATTTAGAATTGGAGGAACCTTGATTTTAGCTAGATTTTTAAAGGATTTTAGCTTGTTTTCAAAGTCAATTAAGAACACGCTTAAAATATATTAGTTAAAGGTGAATTACTCCTATAGGAGCTTATTTAAAAATAAATTCATCATGTTTTTAGCTACCTAAATATAAAAATACAAAAAATTTATAGAAGAAAACTAAGAATTTTATTGCCATTACAATGCACAGAACAGATTTTGAACATTTTCCTGTTCAGAAGCTTCCTTTGTCCTGGTGTCCATATCACTCCCTGGCAATAATAGTAAAAGGTCATTAATTGTTTCAAACCACTGGGGGCAGGACAGAGGATCTTTTTTAAAACAATATTCTCAGTTTCTTTCTTCTTTCTTGAACTCAGATGTCTTTACCTAATCCAAAGAATAATTTAACAAGATAACAAAGAGACTTAACTGTTAGTCTAAATTACATTGCCTTTTGGTGATAATCAGTCTATATCTTTATCCCTTAGATTTTCTTCAAGTGACCAATTTCCAAACATTTAAACCTGGGTCACCAAGCCTACTTCATTGGTGTGTCAGCTATTGACTCAGTTTTTATGGTGGAGAAATATGAGATTTTTTTTCAATTGGTATCAGCTCTTCCTCAATGTATAAAAATGTGTCTGTTTGTTCTTTAGGAAGAAATACGGCCCCAGTTTGAAGCCAAGTATTCCAAGAAAGAGCGGATGAACCCCATTTCGGGAAAGCCAGAACCTTATCAAGCATTTGCAGACAAATGCAGCAGACTCATTGTTTCTGCATCTGGAATATTTTTTATGGTTTGAAACTTTTGAAATAAAATCTTTACTTGTTTCATAAAGTTCAAAAAGTTGGTATGGTGACTACCATATCAGGCATTTGCTTAATTCTACAAAACATTTTTGTGCTTTATGTTGTTCAGTCCTCACAACAACTCTGTGAGGTAATCAGAGGTGGTGTTGGTTTTCTCATATTCTAGATGGAGCAACTGAGGCTCCATAACATCAAGGAGCTTTCCCAGGGTCAGCCAGGGTTAGCCAAAATGGTAAGTGGTCAAGGTGGAACTTCAGCTCAAGACAACTTTACCCTAATCCAAAGTTCTTTCTACTTTCTCTTGATGCCACACTGAAAAGAACTAAAAAATATGAGATAGAACCTACAGCAATGTTTTTCAAACTTTTTTTTTTACCATGCCCATGGAGTAAGATATACGTTTTCTGTTATGGCCCTGTATATGCTACAAATGCGTAAAAATCTGAATATAATAACTGGAACAATGGTTCACCTTTACAATGTACAATACACTCTAATATTTCCTATTCTGTTACAAGAGGACAAACTACTTGCCCAAGAAAACCCTGCTAGTTACGTGGTAGCTGAGACAGGGTTCAGATCTGACTTGTGACTCTGAGTCAAGTGAGCTGTCCATTAATTCTACCATATTGGCACTCTTGTCTGAAGTTCAGCATATATTTGATATATTCAGCCATCCTGAGGACTGGCTTTAAGATCCAAGTTTTGATAACTATGTAGATTGTTTTCTATTCTAAGACGTACTCAGTAAGCCACCTATTGGAAGTCACAAAACTTTTTGGAACTTCAAATTCTAATTATCTCATAGGGATAGAATGCATCCTATTCTCAAATACCATGAAATCTTCAGAGAAAGATGCCTCATTCTGTGTATATATCTGATTAATAAGATATGATGGACCTGTTACATAGTTGGTTCATTCAACAAGTAATTGAGCACCAACTATGTGCTAATTATGCTACAGAAACCATGGTGGGCAAAGCAGGTATCATTCCTACCATCATGGAGCTTACTTTCTGTTGGGCAACATTGACAATAATCTAATAAACAAATTGTTTTAAATTACAAATAGTATATTGAAAGAAAAGCGTAGGTACCTTCTAACAGAGAAGTAATCTGAAAGTCATGAAAAGCTTTAATTGTGAAGTGGTTCTTGAGCTGAGAAATGAAGAGTGGGTAGGTGTTTACTAGGCTGTCTGTGTGTGAGAGACACACAGACAAGGGAATGGGTGGGCAGGTATTTTAGGCAAAGGAAATGGCCTTGAAGATTTAGGCATTTAGCCCATTTGAAGCAACGAGAGAAAGCTAGTGTGCCTGAATCCCCAGACAGAAAGGAGAATGGTGCCCGGTAGGACTGGAGAGAGCCTTGCAGGCCACATTAAGAGCTTTAGGAAAGCAATAAACAGTTTTAAACACAGGAGTGACATGCAGATCCCATAATAAATATTTGTTCATTGCTCATTCCAAAATTCTCCTTAATAAAGCATTACCCCATAGTTTAAACAGATTATCAACTTTCAAGTAGTATGATTTTCCAATTTGAATATCAAAGAAAGTACCAACAGGCGCGAGAGAGTGTTAACCACAATGAAAAGTATGCATTTCGTTGTGGTTTCTTGAGTCATACCATCATAGCTTCATTTCCTTTTCTAGCCAGAGGATTTTCTAGGTCGCATGTACCCTCTTCTGAATCATTCCACCAAGGTGCTCACTGGGTCTCCTCTGTCTTCTTGCCAGATCTGCGTGGTGATCGCTGCTGTGTTCGGGATTGTCATTTACAGGGTGGTGACCGTCAGCACTTTCGCTGCCTTTAAGTGGGCATTAATCAGGAATAACTCTCAGGTTGCAACCACAGGGACTGCTGTGTGCATCAACTTTTGTATCATTATGTTGCTGAACGTGGTAAGTGAGCTGCAAGGTAACTAGCCAAATGGATGAAAATGTGAGCTACCAGTGATAGTTTTCTGCTCCTGCAAAAGGGACCTGGCCTCAGAGAGGTGGGTCTGTCATGGAGTACTGATGCCTGGCAAAATGTCCGGCCTAAAGATGCACTCAGGACTGGGGAGTTTGGAAGCTTTGATTCAAATCTAGGCTCCAGAATTTCTAGCTGTGCAAATTGGACAAAATGCATAACTTCTCTGAACTTTAGTTCCCTTATATATCAAATAAAATAACACTATATACCCCCTTAGAAATTTTGGAGATTTAGAGAAAGAATGTATTTAAAGGGCCCAGCTCAAAACCTGTTGCATAGCTTTTGATTCTGAATGATCAAAAATGCCAAAGCATCCTTTGAGATAACCTTGCATGGAGAATATTCAGAGTGGTCCAGGATGCTTGTGTTGAATAACTGATTTCAGACTTTTTCACATGCATATTTTGGCCCAGATCTCTTCCCTGAACCCCAAACTCACATTTTAAACTGCCTATTCAACCATATCCACTTAACACAATCAAACCCAACCTCCCATTCCTGCTTCCAAAATCAGGTCCTCCCACAGCCTTCCCCACTGTAGTTGTTCAGGCTAAAACCCTTGGTGTTGTCCTTGATTCTTCTGTTTCTCTCATTGTGGAAATGTATCCAGAATTTGATCACTTTTCACCCATCTTCAACTACCCACCCTGGTCCAAGTCCCCATCATCTCCCATCTGGATTACTGCTTCCTAACAGGTCTGCCTCCTTCCACATTCACTCCCCTGCAATTGAGGCTCAACTCAGCAGAGTAAACGTCTGACATGGAAATCAGCTCATGTCACTCCTCTGTTCACAGTGGCCAGTGGCTCCCCTCTCACAATGAGAAAAGTTCACGTCTTCACAATGGTCTCCGAAGCTCTCCCTCATCTGGCCCTCATGACGTCTCTGACTTTACCTCTTCCCCTCCTCACCCTGATTCCCCTGCTCCGGCCACGCCAGCTTCCCCCTCATTCCTTGGATGTGCTAGGCATGCTCTCACCCAGGACGCTTGTATGGCTCTTCTCTCTTGCTGGAACCTTCTCCCCACCCCATCCCCCAAACCAGGGTCTACATTGCTTTCTCTCTCACCTCCTTCAGATCTTTGTTCAAATGTTACTTTTCTAGTAAAGCCTTCCCAGGTTACTCTATTTAAAATTTCCACCCACTCCCACTACCTGAAAATTTTCCAGCTCCTTACTGGGTTTATTTTCTCTGTAACATTTATCACTATCTAATATGCTATATAGTTTACTTATTTATTATCTGTCTTAACTGTGGAAAGTGAGGACCAGGAAGGCAGAAACTTTTGTCTGTTTTCTTTACTGTTGATATTCCCCAGTGTCTACAACAGAGCCTGGCACATAGTAGGCACTCAGTAAGTTGCCATTATCTGAAGAACAAAAGGTAGCAGCTGACATGGTTAGATATTGTGATCAATCTATACATACAATTACTGACCTTAGAGGTTTGTAGGAGGAAATAAGTGAAACATTCCTACTGTAAATTGCCAAGCACAGTTATAGGCAGGGAATAGATGGTTAGTAAATTATAAAGTTCCCCCACCCTTATTTATATTTCATCGTAAATCGGGTCATAAAGCTGAAATGCTCACATCATTGAAAAAGAACTTTCTGAAGACCCCAAAATTAACACTATTATCAACACAGTTTTATCTATTCAGGCTGTCATTTCTAGCAATTCCATAACCAATAATCCCTGAGTGACTCCTAAGAGGATTCAACCTAGCTGTTCTGGTTTGCTAAAGCTGCCAGAATGCAATATACCAGAAATGGGTTGGCTTTTACAATGAAAATTTATTAGCTTACAAATTTATAGTTCTAAGGCTGTGAAAATGTCCAAATTAAGGCATCAACAGAACAATACCTTCTCTGAAGAAAGGCCGCTGGCATCTGAGACACCTCTGTCACATGGGAAGGCACATGGCCAGCATCTGCTGGTCCTTCACTCCCAGGTTTTGTTGCTTTCAGCTTCTGGCTTCAGGGGCTTCCTCTTTCATCTCCTTTGGGGGCTTTTTCTCTAAGCTCTCTCATAAAGGACCCCAGTAAAAGGATTAATACCCACCATGCATGGTTGGGTCACATCTCAGTCCAAATAACCTAACCAAAAGGTCCCATTCATAATAGGCCTGTACTCATAGGAATAGGTTAGAAGAACATGGCCTTTTCTGGGTACATAACAGCTCCAAACTATTCTGCTACCCGATAATAAAGAATAAGGAGTTCACTGATGCTATAAATTAGTACCATGTCCCCATATAGTTTACCTTACTTTTCAAAAGGGAAATATCATATGTTGACCCCTGTGCTGTTCCTTTTATGAATTCCAGTTTATTCAGTGTTCAGACCACAGTAACAATGGCATATCATCAGCTCCCAAGGCTTTTGGGAAGGACCCTAAGGTCATTGAGTCCAAAACCCATTCTCCGACTGTGCTGGTTTGAATCTATTATGTCCACCACAAAAGCCATGTTCTTTAATGCAACCTTGTGGGGGTAGATTTATTAGTATTTTGATTAGGGTGGGACTTTTTGATTAGGTTGTTTCCATGGATATGTGACCCCACCCATTCAGGGTGGGTCTTGATTAGTTTACTGGAGTCCTTTAAGAGAGCTCATGGAGAGAAGGAGTTCAGAGAAGCTGAAAGAGACATTTTGGAGAGAAGCTAAGATATGTAGTCCAGAATTTGTCCCTAGGAGAAGCTAAGAGCCAACACAGACCCAGACGCTTGGACATGCAGACAGAAAGATGTTTGAAGATGCTAAGCTAAGAGATGAAGCCCAGAGTTTGCCCTGGAGATGCTAAGAGAGGATCTCAAGATGCTTAGAGAGAAATGCCCTGGGAGAACAAGCAAGGATGCACAGAGGCTGAGAGAGAGAAGCTAAGAGATAAAGGCCCAGAGGCATTTTTGGAGAAACCCATTTTGAAACCAGAACCCAGAGCAAAGACCAGCAGGCGCTGGGCACGTGTCTTCCCAGCTGACAGAGGTGTTCCAGACACCATTGGCCTTTCTTCAGTGACGGTAGCCTCTTGTTGCCTTAGTTTGGACAGTTTTATGGCCTTAGAACTGTACATTTGTAACCTAATAAACCCCCTTTATAAAAGCCAATCCATTTCTGGTATTTTGCGTAGCAGCATCTTTAGCAAAATGGAACACCGACCACTACCCATATAGAAGTAAAATGAAGATCTGAACAGGATGTGCAGTAACTTGCCCAAGTCCTACAGCTAAGTATAATTGGTAAAGCTGTAATTCCAGCCTGGGAATTTTTAGCCAGTGCATTTTCACTACTTTAGTCTAAATGTGATCTTAATTTTCATACTGTTTAAATCCATTTGACTATTTTTCATTTTCATTTATCATCTTTTATTTTAGAGAAAGCCACATGCTCTTTTTCTGCATTTATACCCTCCCTGGGGAATCTTCTAGAACTGGATTTGCTCTGAACTGTAGCCCCTGCACCACCATTCATGCACACATGTACACAATTCCTTCTTAGGACCCTCCATTTACCAGATGGTTGAGTGTGTTAGGGATGCACCCAGTGTACTCATGGAAAAGGAAAATACCATAAGGTTTGGGAGTCCCCAGTAGTGTTTGATCATTTCAGGATTTATAAGTGCTATGATCTAGGAAATGCAAGAATCCACAAATAATATGATTGCAGAATCTTAGAGTTAAAAGAGATCTTAAAGATATTCCATTGAAGGTATGGAGGCTCAAGAAGGTCATGACTTGCCAACCATCACTTGGAAAGCTGGTAATTAGTGGCTAGCCTTATTGCCACAGAATTATTCACCCCAAAATAAGAAATGACATTTTAAAAATAGCAAAATGGGATTTTGTGCACTTCTTGTCCCAAAAAGACACAGTTGTTCATAATGTTTTCATTGTTTGGTAAATGGATGTTAATGAAATTATTTTCACTCATGACTTGATTGCCTTATTTCCTTTATAATTATATGTTTTAGAATATCTACAGTTTTAGTATTAAATTTATGGAATTTATTTTACAGCTCTATGAAAAAGTTGCACTGCTTTTGACAAATTTAGGTAAGTAGAACCCTTTTAATTTCACAGTACAGTATGGTGGTCTGGAAAATACATTTTCAAAGATGCTGCAAAGAATTCATTTTTGAAATGCTGCTGAGAGGAAATATGCCTCTTTTTTTAAAATGCATACAATTTGTTCTCTGCCCCAACAGAACATTTTTTAAATGTCTAGTAATTGGAGATGTTTTCTATCTAAAGCGTTAAAACCTGTCACAGACTTTATCTGTCATGAGCTGATGTAATTTAACAAAGCATTTCTCTTAATGCATAAAAAATTGGCATCACAAAGCATGTGTATAAAGTGTCCATATCATTTAGAAAATTGTTCATTTGTTATTGCGTAACAATTTTCATTTAATTAAAAATGTAACAAGTTTTCATATTATATAAAATCACAGCACAGTTAATTGCTTTTGAAGACTGGGAGTCTTTTACCAGAAATGTAGGCAGGTGAGTCATTTTTAGAAATAACATTCATCTAGAGAATGAACAAGTCACTCCTAAGAACATTTCTCTGACCCATAAAGTACCAGAATAATCTGAAAGCCAGCAAAAAGCTGTACATTTACCACATTTTCATGATATAGAATTTATCCCAATTCTATTAACAAGATATTAGTCATTTACTCTATGCAATTTGAGAAAATTACAGACTCCCACATAATAACCATTTTAGCTCATTCCCATATGGGTAGCTTGTCCAAAGGGGAAAAAAATCGCAGAAGTATTTTTATTTACAATAATCATTTTAATAATAGATACCATTTAATGAGCTCTTCTATGTGCCAAACATTTGCATACTCCTTGAATGTCGTTGAAACCTTCCATCCCCACCACCCCTTGCCCAGAAAGATAGAAAAAGATTTATGTCCACGGAAGAGGTAACTGCCCCATCGCAGACTGTGCTGAGAACCCTTGATCCAGGCTGGCAAAGGTGCCAGTGGAGCACCGGACCTACCCATGGTTGGGACACCTGGAAATCCAGGCCTTTTCCCTGAAAGCTGATTGTCAGCGCAGGAGATCTTCCTATATAACTAGAAGTTGAATAGCAGAAGTGAAATAAAAGTAAAACCGTTTAAGAATCCTTTGTCTTTTCTGCCCTCAACACCAGTACAGCCTCTGAAACTAACATTTAAACCATTTTAAATCAAATTCTCATTTTATACCCCTTTTAAGATATACTCCCAGGGACTTTTTTTAATGCAATTTTATTGAGATGTGTTCACACACCCTATTATCCATCCAAAGTATACAATCAATGGCTCACAGTTATCATCATATTGTTGTGCATTCTTCACCACAATTTTGAAGTATTTTCATTACTCCAAAATAAAGAAAAATGCGAAAATTAAAAAGAATACCCAAAGCATTGCATATCCTTTATCCCCGCCCCCCCAATTATTTATATATATTTTTGTCTTTATTTTATTACTCATTCCCCATACACTGGATAAAGGGAATGCCCAGGGACATTTTTAGCTATAATTTGTGGAAAAGGAATTGATTGGGTAAAATTTTAAATGAACAATTAGAAGTTCAAGGAATATGAAAATAGATGAAATACTGTTGCATTAAATACATTCTGTTAAGCATTGCCTGAGGTGAGGGTGTAACTACTAGGAAAGGATAAGTGCATTCAAATTTGACAGGAGATTTCAAGTTGGAAGTTGGATCTTGAGGACTGTAGGTCCATATTTTGATTCAGTCACAATGTCCAAGGAGCATTTGCTTTATGGAAGTAGACAAGTAAGAAGAAATGAGAATTGGCCCCTGCCTAAGATCAGAAAATTATGACACACAAATGGTAATATACAATAAAAGCTCTAAAAATGAGGTCATCTCCTTGGTGTTTGTCCATGAGAATGGAAAATGATAGATCAGGGCAAAAGGCAAAGGTCAAGTATTTACCGCATTCCAAGATGGGGCTTTGACTACCTCTTATCCAGTAGCACCTGGCGTTACAACCAGAAATAGAAGCTAAGACTGAGGACTTATTAGGAGCAGGGAGTGGACTCCACACAGGCCCTATCCTACAGGCAGAAACTAGGAGCCAAAGGAAAGTCTACTGCAGACAACACAGACTGGGGATATGGCCTCTCGAGCAGACCGTCTCTGCTGCAGGTTCTCTGGGCATCCTATAACAGTGGAATAAGTAGACATTCAGTGTCCTCGAGCAAGTCAGTTTCCACTGCCCACCACACCTTTGATGTAGTTGGTTTTCAAGCTTAAAGGATCTCATGAATAGCCCATTCCATCACACACCATCTGTAGGCACTCTGGAGTCTCCTGTGGTTTCCTTAGACAACGCTGCCCCACTGCTGTAAGGAGGGGAGTGGGAAAAGGGGGTAGACGGGGTCAGATTTGGCTTCTCAAACACTGCTTGCTCCCCTTTTGTCCACAGAACAGCCTCGTACAGAGTCCGAGTGGGAGAACAGCTTCACCCTGAAAATGTTTCTTTTTCAGTTCGTCAATCTGAACAGCTCCACATTTTACATTGCATTCTTCCTCGGAAGGTGAGAAACCAATCCCTCCACATCTATCCAGGCCAGGGACATAGTGCTCAGAGTTCACTGACCATGGGGGACAGAGAGTCTTTCCTTTTTACAAAACATAAAATGAGAAAAGCTACCTCCTCCTTTCCCTTCCCAAATCTCAAAACCACGTCCCATCCCATCCCATCCCAGGGAAGAGTTCACTTCTAAATCCAACAGTTAATGAGGCTTTGGGAAGTATTCCATATTTAGTGGAAATGCCCACGAATTACATTACATTTGGAAGCATTCCTGGGAACCAGGGAAGGAGCAGGTATCACATTTGGTGAGATGGGTGCAGCAGCAGCCTCTAATGCTACTCCAGCATGGGATTCTAATCAAATTGTTAAATTTCTAAAACAAAAATGGCATTATATTACTCAAAAAGATCAGAATGTGGTTAAATACAGGAGTAAGACTGCTGCTCACACAAGCCAGAGCATTTGATATATAGTCAGCAGAAAATGTTAATAGTCACAGCAAGCCATGAGAACTGGCCTCTGTGATCCACAGCCAGACAAGCCAGAGAGAATATGTCCTCCAGAGAGTTCTAGAAGCTATAGTCATAATAGCTCTGAAGGGTTTCCTAATTTCCTCAGACCTGATACTTCTTATATCATTAATTTACTTTGGTGGATGTGCTAAACTGACTATAATATTCACTGAAATTGAGACCTACAGAATGCTGATGGTTTGTTTTTCTGTGTTAAAGATTTACCGGACACCCAGGTGCCTATTTGAGGCTGATAAACAGGTGGAGACTAGAAGAGGTCTGTATCCTTCCATCGGTCCTTGTTTCCTACAGTCTTGCATTAAACTGCCTTAGGGCAACTTTGTCCAGTATAGAAACCAGACACCCTTTCTTCCTCTCCATTGATTCTTGAATTTCTGTGTTTGCTCACCTCGCAGTGCCACCCTAGTGGATGCCTTATTGATCTCTGTATGCAAATGGGTATTATAATGGTGCTAAAGCAGACCTGGAATAATTTCATGGAACTTGGCTACCCGTAAGTACCTTAGATAGCTATCATTGAGAGGCAGCGTTGCTCTCAATGATATTGATTGACTTTTCTAGGTGTGGCAAGTAAGATAAGCAATGCAGACTCAGCAAATAGGCCAGTGGCTCTTTTAGAAGATGGAGCACAAGTTATGTTAACAAAAGAGGTGTTCTTTAAGAAGTCTCTTTAGACCCCTAAATATTTAATACTTCCTTGCAAATTGCTTTAAATAATGCCTTTTACCCTTTGGGCTTTAGCACTGCAGGTCTCTAGCTATTTAATCACATAGTTAACTAGTTCCCCACTCCCCATTTCAACTTGGGAGTGGTTCTAGAAAGATAAATCAGGGATGGTAATTCTTAAACAACCATAAATTCAGGCTGTATAGAAAAAGAATTTATAGAATGGAGGAAAGTTCTGAGATTCAAAAAATAAACTGGATTGTTTCTAAATCAGCATATCTTAACCATCAAAAATATTATCACCTGCTGAGAACAGTTTATATTGATGACTGTGGACAAAAACTTGTATCGCCTTTGTAAGGATAACCTTGAATTCTGCTGTTTGCTCAGTTCTAGTCAGTTAGGTTTTAAGGGGACATAAATCAGCAATCCTTCTTCCATTTCTCCTTTAATTCTATGCCTCCTAGTTTCCACATCAGCTCAATGTCTCTAAAGAGACAGAGAGAACTCCAGGTTTCAGGAAGAACCAGTCATCCAGAACAATTGACTAGAACTTGATTCCCTCCAGGAAGTCATCCCATAGCTCCCAATCAGAACCAGTGCTATAATATTTTATTCTTAGATTTATTTTTAGGAACCCTATTCCAAGGGTTTGGTATCTTCTATAACACTTTTTTTTAAAATACAGCATAAAATAAAAATGTTAGAAGCATTATATTCTAAAGTGTAAACCATAATTTATCAGAATGTCATAGATGTCAAGGGAACTATATTTTATCTCCAAGTAGTAAGGACACAGAGCAAAATTGTGAAGTAGGCAGTGTTTATGTTTGATATTCATTCCCATATTTTCTTTATTCTACATGGGTGTTTTGTTTTGTTTTGTTTTGTTTTTTTGTATTTCCATTCCCAGATGCCCCACAATTTTTTCTCTTGTCCCCTGTAGCAAGGGACTTCAACCCTCTCCCATATCATGAGATGCTTTCTGAGCACTAATAAGGATTAATGTGCTAACCTCCCCAGTGCGAGATGCATTTTAATAGACATTCAGGCTTGTCAAGATCGAGCCAAAAGCAGGCAAGTCCTGTTGTGGAACTGCAGGCATCTGTGTGCTGAGAGAGGATACATTTGGTGGGTTTGCTGATCTTCTAGGCCCCTGAAGTTGCAGGTCAGCACCACTTGGTAAGACTGCTCTTGTGTTCTAGAGTAAGCCACCTAGACCGAATCTTTCTATCTTCAGTTATCTGGGTGTCACCTTTGTGCTGGAGGATCCATTTATAGATGTTCTCGGTCCCCTACCACTCCTCCAAAGGCAAGACTCAACCTGATGAAGTTACATGAATGGTTAAAATAAGTTCATCAGCCATTCTGTTTATTAGCAAATACTAATGTTTGAAGTGTAGAATCCATTGCTATTTTTTTCCAAACCAGAGGCTTTATTTCCTTGGTAACCTGTCCTGATTTTCTTTTTAAACTGTGATTGTGTATTCTGATACTCCTCTTTCTAACCACTTAAAGACTTATGACCAGTTAATTTTTTTAAAAGAAATTGATCTTGTTTGTGCAGGCTAATTCAGAATTGGTGGACCAGAAGAAAACTACGACAAGAACATGGCCCTGAAAGGAAAATAAGTTTCCCACAGTGGGAAAAAGACTACAACCTTCAGCCCATGAATGCATATGGACTCTTTGATGAATACTTGGAAATGAGTATGAAAATATTCTACTTTATCCATTATCCTTTATAAACGTAAATTTTTTTATCTGTAGCTACATTCCATAAACATGCATCCATTATCTAAAGGACCATCAGTGTTTGGGGAGTGTCTTGCTTTAAGAAACTCAACCCATAGAGATGGTGCTGAAGATCTAGTCATTTCAAACTTTTCATGATAATGTGTCCTGAACCTTGTAATAAGTCACCAGGAAACACAAATGAGACTGAAAACTCGGTGAACCAAAGAAGGAATCATCACTTGTGAAGTGATTGGTTCACTCGCTCTGTAGACCTTGATTGATCCATGGTGTGTGCCAGGCAGCACTGTGCGTGGCACTGGAGATACCAAGAGGAATAAGGCACAGTCCCAGCCTTAAAAGAGTTCTTTAGCTAGTGGGGGAAAGGCAGAGGTATAAGGAGTAAGCGCAATAAAGTGATATGAATCTGTAGGGTTGGAGTGGGAGTGGCCATTTCTATTGGGTGAGGAGTGGCTGGAAGCGAGGAATGCTTAAGCACCACCATATTTAATTTAAGGAAACAGATTTCTCTGCAGTCAGACTCAAGGTATTTGTCTTAGCATATACCTAAGAGCGTGGGCTTTGGAAGGAGATTGCCTGGGTTAAAATCCTGGCCCTGCCACTTACTAGCTGTGGGAACTTGGGCTATTATCAAATCTCTCTGTCTCAGTTTCCTCATCTCTAAAGTGGGGATAATAATAAGAGTAACTACTTCATAGAGTCTTTGTGTGGATTAAATGAGTTAAAGCATGGAAAGGATTTAGTGTGCATTTTATGCATTAGCTATGTCATTATTATTATTATTTTCCTATTCTCCTTATCAACCTGGAAAATAATCCATAATATCTTTTTGGAAGCTAATAAAATCCCTTGGCAGATGCATTTACATTGAGTGTATATATCTTTTCTGTTGTTTCAGTGGTTTGAGTTTTGGTTTAGGGTTTTTTTTTTGTTTTTGTTTTTGTTTTTTTGGTGTTTTGTTTTGTTTGTAGATTTGTTAAATTCTTATAAAATAGGGACAGGAGTGGGGTAGGTAAGATGCATTACTTCAGAATGAAGCAGTTCTTTCTGCACAAACCTGAAAACTAAGAAAGTGCTAGAAGTGATGCTTAGTGTTTCTCAGATTGCTTATGTCCTAAGTCTCTATTGCTGTTTTTAGAATTTCAGTTATAGAATGGCAGAATGGTATAACTTGGAGAAGAAATCAATTTGAGCATTAATAATAAAACTTAATAAAAAGAATTCATTAAGAGAGCTAACTACTTTGATGTCTCTTAATGGACTCTCTTCCCATAAAGAATGAAATGAACAATAATGTTGGTATATTGAGTCCTTGAAAAGAAGCTTTTATATGATAGGATTGGCAGTGCTCTGAATACTGCAGTGTCTTGACAGCATGAACCAAATCACAAAAGCATCACAGGCAGACTGGGGAATCCTAACTGCTTACTTCCATCCTTATTGTTTTTGTTGTTTTCTTAATGGCTTCCTTTTGCTATTTTTTTTAATTCATTGAAATATAAAGAGAAACTGTATAAATCAAAAGTGTACAGATCAATGAATTTTCACAAATTTACACACACTTGTAACCAAATCTGTGTCACTCAGAGATCAGCAAACCACTTCCTGCAGGCCAAATCCTACCCACTTCTGGTTTTTGTAAAATTTTATTGAAACACAGCAACACCCGTTCATTCTCATATTATCTATTTTTCTATGTCTGCTTTCCTGCTATGACAGTAGAGCTGAGTAATTGTGGCAGAGACTGATGGCCCACAAAGCCTAAAATAATAAGTATCTGGCCCTTTACCAAAAAGTTTGCTGAGAATTACTATCAAGAATGGGTATTGAATTCTATCAAATGAATTTTTTGAACTTATTGAAATGGTCACTTTTTTTCTCCTTTATTCTATTAATGTGGTAAATTTAATTAATAGATTTTGATTGTCAAAGTTGCTAAACCAGCAAAGCAAACCTGAAAAAACCTACTTGGTTATGATGTAGTATCTTTCCTTTAATTGCTGAATTCAGTTTCCTAAATTTTATTTTGTTTGAATAAAAGTTCATGAAAAATATCACACTATAGTCATTTTTATTTCCTGTAATGATTATTTCAGATTTGCTATCCTTGTTATGATGTCCTCTTAAAGTGGTTTGAATAATTTTCCTTTTTTAAAAACTTCTCTGAAAAAGTTTGTATAAGACCTGTTATTATGTCTTCCTTACATATTTGGAAGAATTCACCAATGTAGATTTGTCTTAATCTCCTTTTAGTTCTGTCAACTTTTGCTTTATTTATTTGGAAGACATTTTATTATATGCATACAATTTAAGCTTGTTATAGCTTACTGTTGAATTAACCCTTTTATCATTATGTAAAGTCATTCTTTAACTGCAATATTTTGAAGATGTGATGCACAGGAGGCTAATGAACTAAGCTTAAAACCTTCCAAAGGGAAGAATTGAATCTCTTGCAGTCTTTCAGGGCTGAAGAGATAGATTTCCATCAGGTTCTCAATCAAAACCCAAGAGGTCTACAGTCAAGGAACAAAAACAAACAAGAGGTGGACTGAGCTCTACAAAAACTGCAACCCAGTACCAATCAAGTTCAATCCCTGAATGGACTGACATGATTATCTCATTCCCTATATGCCTAACAACAAAATGAGGAAAGCCTTTCTGGTGGAAAAGAACATCATCCAGAGTAGGCATCAACAAACTTTCTTAAAGGAATAGATAGGAAATAATTTAGGCTCTGTGAGCCAATAGGAAAAATTCAATCTGTTATATGGGTACTTATGTAATCACTTAAAATGTAACCATTTAAAAATGTAAAAACCATTCTTAGTTCACAGGCCATTAAAAATAACAACAACAATAATAAAACAGCTTGTCTGGCAAGATTTGGCTTGCAGGCCATAGTTTGCTGACCCTTGAGTTAGAGCCTTAACATGTCTGGCATACAATAAAAAATTGCTAGACATGCAGAGGCAGGAAAATGTAACAAGTATTCAAGAGGAAAAGGAGACCCACGAATGATCCAGATACTGCAGTTAGCACAGAAGGACTTTCAAATAAATATGATTAATATATCAAAATAGAGGAAAATATCAACAAAATGATTTGAAAGATGGAAAATTCCAAAAGAGAGCTAGAATATATAAAAAATAATTCTAGAATTGCAGAATACCACATCTGAAATAAGGAACTCATTTGTTAGGTTTAATAGCATATTGACACAGCAGAAGGCAAGATTAGTGAATTTGAAGACAAGTTAAGAAAAATAGCCAAATTGAAGCACAGAGAGAGATAAAATTAGAAGAATGTAACAGAACATCGGAGAAATATGGGAAACATCAAAACATGTAAAATATATGTAATAGGAGTCCCAGAAGGAAAGCAGAGAGAATGTGGAAAATATAATATTTGAAAAGAGAATGTCTAAGGATTGATAAGTCAAAATGGGTTATATTCATATATTGGAATATAAATCAATTTTTTTAAAAGGTACTAGATCATAGCTATTAAGCTGAGAAGATCTTAAAAACATGTGAAATGAAAGGGGCAAAAAGATGTAGATAATGATATAATTTATGTGAACTTTAAAGACACATACACAAAAACCAATCTTGTTTACCCAATATAGATACTGTGTATAGTCTATTGATATAAGTATATTTGTGTATATATAAAAGTATAAATGAACTGGAGGGACACATACCAAATTCATGTTAGTGGTTACCTCTGTGATGGGAGAGAAGACCAGTCAAGAGAAGTAATAAAGGGGATTTCAGTTTTAATCTATGTATTTCATTTTTAAAAAGATAGATATTAAGCAGGTTCGACAAAATGTTATCAAGACTTAATACTAAATGGTGGGTACATGGCAGTTTGTTGCATAATTCTCTGTGCTTTTCTATATTTAAATATTTTTCTAAAGAAAGTTGTTTTTAATTCATCTACCTCTTTATCACACCAAGTCTCTTCTGTGAACTTCATATAGAAAGTAGGGGCTAATGGGCATCATAACCAATCACTTCAAGACCAATATCATGTAGGTCAATCACATCTGTGCTATGTGAATTAAATTGTTTTATTTGATTAAATGGCCATGATATTTAATGAGATAATTAAATCTGTTAAGTGTCAGGTGATCAAGAACTACCAATGAACTAAAATTTTTTTTTCCTTTTAAATTGCAGTTATTTTCATTATAAACTCAATCTTAGAGAATTACTCTTCACTGAGTCATTTTTCTGTATTTTTCTGTCTATAACATCCAGTACTTTTAGTGATTGTAAGAATTATCTCTTCCAGTTCTATCGCTCTTGATAGGTTTTGGGTTTGTTTGTTTGTGGTTTTTGTTTTGTTTGTTGTTTTCCTGATTTTTCTTCATTGTAATTGCAGGCCAGTCACTGAACAAGCATTATTTAGTACCTTCCATGCACAAATCCATTGTCATGAGAATGTAGAGAACAGAAACCTAAAGAAGTCCCCATTCCCGCCTTCATGAAGCCCAGTGCAACAGGGGAAACGGATAAGTATAGAGGCAATTAAAATCAAGACAAAATTAAAAAATTCTGTGGTGGAGGTGTAAGTAGAGTTCTGGGAGCTATAGAGGAAGTAGTAGTTAATTACACTTAAGGCATGCTCCAGAAGACCGCACACTTGAGCCTACCCTTGAAGGAAGAAAAGAATTTCACTGGAGGGTTGAATTAACAGACAAAGTATATTCTGTGTCTTCATAAAACAGAAGTCTAGTGTGGCTGGAGTAAATCGTTTGTGAGACCTGTCTGGGGTAGGGGGCAGTTTGGGCCCAAGGCTTGGAAGTTTACTTGGAGCCACATCATTGGGATTCCTGAATAACATGGTGAATAGTTTGGGTTTTATTCAGCATGCATTGAGAACCTACTGAAAAGTTTTGAGCAGAGAAGTGATGAGTAATAGGCACAATGATGGCAATGTGATTTGGGAAGTAGGGAAAAGGTTTGAGGCAGAGAAACCAGTCTGGAGAATCAGAGCCTGAATCCAGTAGGGACAGTGGAGAAAAGGAAGAGACATTTTTGAAAGATGATTGTTTGAACTTGAAGACGAATGGTTCTGAAGGCTGCCCTAGCTGAGACTTCGTTTTCATGCTAGAGGACTCCAGGGTAGAGAGGGACATGGAAGTAGGAACAAGTTTAAGGATGAGATTGAGAGATCGGTTTGGAGAGTGGTTGTTTCTGTAGCATAACAACAGACAAATAATTCCTTAAGAAGAGGCCGGGTTAGAGATGTAGAATTGAGAATCCTCACAAGAGAGGTAGTAATGAAGGCATGGGAGTAAGTAGACTCACTCAAGGAAAGGGTGAAGTCAGGACAAGATAAAATCAAAGAGAAAACAAAGGGGAATGCTTACTTCTATGGATGGGTGAACAGCCACCCAGAGTAGTCACTGTGTGTGAATGTGACCAAACGTAGGGGACACCTGGAGATGGCAGTGTCCCAGAGACAAGGTAGACAGATCTGCAGGGCTAGAGCCACACTGCCCAGAGTAGAATCGCTTCTTAGTTATATGTCATGGGCAAATTACTTGTCCTGTTTTGTGCTTCAGTTTCCTTACCTGTAAAATGAGGGCAATAATAGTACCTTCCTCATAGTATTGTTATGAAAATTAAATGAGTGAATATATGTAAAGTATTTAAAACAGTGCCTGGTACATAGAAAATGGTATATAAGAGTTAGTTGTTTTGTTGTTGTTACTTTCTAAAATAAATTTTAAAAAGTAAAAACAGTAGAAAATATACAGTCATTCATTAGCCAAATACATTTTTAGCATCCATGATGTCCAATATTTTTTTTTCAACTATCCTGTTGAAAAACAGCATATCCTGCATCAGAGACAGCCTCTGTTTTTTTTCCTTTGTTTTCTTTTTTTCTCTTTTTCTTTTTTTTTCCTTTCTTTACTTTTTGTTTTAGAAGTAAGTTTATACTTTCAGAAAACTTGGAAAAATACTACAGCATTCCCATACATCCTTCACATTGATTCCCCTAAAGTTAACATCTTACATACTTATTGAAACCAGGAAATTCCAACTAATCTACAGACTTTATTTCAATGTTGCCCATTTTCCCACTAATATCCGTTTCTGGTCCATGATCTCTCCAGGATGCAGCATTGCATCTAACTGTCATATCTCCTTAGCTTCCTCCAATCTATGAGAGTTCCTTAGGCTTGCTTTGTTCTTCATAATCTTGACACATTTAAAGAGTTCTGGTCAGTTGTTTTGTAGAAGGTCCTTTGATTTGGATTTGTCTGGTGTCTGCTCATGATTAGATTGAGGTTTTCCATTTGGCAGGAAAGCCTCAGAAGTAATGTTGTATACCTCTCAGTGCATCATGTCAGGGGTATGTGATATCAGTATGTTGTGTACTTACTGCTTCCAGGCTCAGAGAGTATCCTGGTTATCTATCTGGAAGAGATGTCCCCCGGGCTTCTACACTGAGGAAAATATGGGCTAAGACAATGACATTTTGAGGTTATTATACTTCAGAAAATAGTTATTAAAAACCAATACTTGTTGTTCTCTTTCCTTTTTTCTTTTCTAGTTCTTCAGTTTGGATTCACAACTATCTTTGTGGCAGCTTTTCCCCTAGCACCACTTCTGGCCTTACTGAATAACATAATTGAAATCCGACTTGATGCTTATAAATTTGTCACACAGTGGAGGCGACCTTTAGCTTCAAGGGCCAAAGACATAGGTAAGTTGGACTGGGGTATGATTTTTAAAGGAGACCAACCATGTAATGGATAAAATAGAAACAGCCACCAACTTTAGATTGTTACTTATGGTTTCCGTGTAAGATGATGCAACTAATTCTTACAAAAAAAAAAAATTATGTTGACCTTAAATATTATTAGACAAGAAATAAAGTTGCCTTTTGGAAATTTATCATTTCCAGTGCTAGAGAATTTGTGCTTAAATAAATTCCCAGTTTGGTTATTTTTATCTTAAGATTTGAGAATCTAAAAATTGGTTACTTTCATCTTGCTCTTCACTGAATGTTTACCTGAGTTACACAAAGCATAAACCAGTTTTTCCAAAAACAGAGATGGCCTTTGATCTTTGATTAGTGATATTGAATTGAACAAGGTGTAGCCTTCTTGAGAGCTGCCTGAGATCAGAGATTATCTCTTATTCATTTCTGCATTTAGCGCTTAGCATAGTACAGGTGCTCAGCCAATATGCATGGAAGAGAATTGAATGAGGATGTTTTGGATTCATGGTGACCTTTTTTTTTTGTATTATAAATTTTTTTATCACAAAATTTTCCGTATTAGTACACTTCAGTGGCATTGTAGCCACAATATTGTGCTATCAGCAGCACTATCCATTACCAAAATATTTTCATCACCCAAACAGAATCTCTGATCTCATTAAGCAATAAATCCCCATTCCCCCCTCCTCCAAGCTCCTGGTAACTTCTAATCTACTTTCTGTCTCTATGAATTTGCTTATTCTAGATATTTCATATAAGTAGAATCATACAATATTCGTCCTTTAGTGTCTCCCTTATTTCACTTAGGCTTTCAAAGTTCATTCATGTTATAGCATGTATCAGCACGGCATTCCTTTTTATGACTGAATAATATTCCATTGTATGGCTATATCACATTTATCCATTCATCTGTTTATAGACACTTGGGTTGTTTCTATCTTTTCAATGTTGTGATTAATGCATTTCCCTAATGCTCTTTTCTATCACAGTGGCCTTTTAACCTCTATATGTAACAAACATGCATTTAGGAAGCACCCACTCTGGGACAGTGTGTCAGGACTGGGCCTGCAAAAACGAACAGGAAGGACTCTGTCCATACCACTAAAGAGTTCACGGTCTGGTGACCTGCTTGACATTGTATCTGCCCATCTTAGCAGATGGTGTTTTGATACCTTATCATTGACCAGAATTCTTTGACTTATGTCTGATCCTCGGTTATGAAGTCACGAGCCCTGGCACTCCCACAGAAACTCCTTGCACAGTATTTGCAAGCACAAATTCTTACTACTGGACCCAAGTGCCAATTATTTGGGAAGATGAAAGGACCCGTGGAAAGGACTATTGAAAATTAATTACTCCAGTTGTTTTCATACTTACTTACCTCTGCTGTTGTGCCTGGAACTAATTCAACACTTTCTCTTTCAACAGGAATTTGGTATGGAATTCTGGAAGGCATTGGAATTCTCTCTGTTATTACAAATGCATTTGTCATAGCGATAACATCTGACTTTATTCCTCGTCTGGTGTATGCTTATAAGTACGGACCTTGTGCAGGCCAAGGAGAAGCTGGGCAAAAGTAAGTTTGCCTCAAAGCCATCATGAAATTTCCATCACCTAGGCATTTTGTGGTGGTGGGCACTCAGCTAGAGGCCCCCAAGTTGTGATAGAAAGGGTACAAGCCCAGGATGAGAAGGCTTGTGATGGGGATGTGTCAAAGTAAACACATCCTGATCTGCTGAGAGGGGTGGGCATCACACAAATCAGACAACTTTTAGATGAAATCCAATGTGAGACTTGTGATTCATCATTTCCCTGGCCCCTGCCTGCTGTGAATTCAGAAGTGTGTGTTATGTTAATGTGTATAGCAAAAAAAGTGGTACAGGATGCAGTGTATAGTTATGCCATTTTTATGAGTTTGCAAAAGGACAATTATAAACTGCTTCATCTTGTATTGTAATATGTAGACTGCAAATCTTACATAAAATTTTACATTGGGCTGAGTGCCCAATGGGTAATCAATAAGTATTTGTGGGATAAATAACTGGGTGATTCTTTCATGGCTACTGACCTGAGCAGTGTCTATATAACCCCAGGCAAACTGAGTGGACTAAATCCGCTGGGGGCCCCAATTCTCTGACATTGCCTCAGTGGCTCCCAAAGTGCCAGGATGCTATGTTTCTGGGCAGATAAAGCTTCGACAAAATTATAACATGTCTCCTAGCTTTCATTTTTATACCCTACCACAACCAAGAAGTCCTAACATACTTTAACAGGAGAAAAATCCCTGTTTGGTTAAAGCAAAATAATAAAATTCTAATTGTGGGATTTAATGTCTGTAGGTCAGAATGGGATCATCCCACATGGGGTGCTGCCTAGCCAGTCAGCCTTGCCTCCTCATTTACTGGTCTGAGCCAAACTAACTCCTCCCCTACAGCCATTGTAGTTCAGTTAGCCCCAGGAAGTAAAATACCACCAAATATGAGGTACCATCTGCAAGAATTCAGACACTAACTACCTGAAATTAGTTAAGACTTCATAGATTAAAGGCACAGTCCTCTACAACACTGCCCTTACGTCAAACACTGGATGAAAATTTGGGGTTTCCCAGGGCCACCCTCACTTCTGACCAACTGGCTACAAATTCAGGAGTTTCCACTTACCCCCTCAGGTTAGATAGATAGCTTACTAGAAGGACTCACAGAATCAAAGAAAGCTCCATACTTGCTATTATACTTTTATTAATAGCAAAAAGAATGCAAACAAGAAGGAGCCAAATGAAGAGATGCGTAGGGCAAAGCCTAAGAGGGTCCCAAATGCAAAGCTTCCGTGTCCCCTCCCCAAGCAGTCATCCCCCCCATCCTCATCACATTGAAGTGTATTGCCAATCAGGGAAACTCTCCCTAGCTTCGGCACCCAGAGTTTTTATTGGAGTCTCATTATTGTCAAAGATAAACTGAACCATTTTTTTAAATTTTCTTAATGTTTATTTGGGCAGTAATCCATTCAAGCAGTGAAGTGGCAAGGAGCTCTGCCCAGGGAGTAGAAAGCGGAAGCTTATATAGGGCAAACATGGAAGCAACTGAGGAAATGTTCTGAATGGCTGGCATTAAGTTTCCGTTTTACTTACGGGACTCACCGAGTGGAGAGTACATTGATTAGTATTGTAGGCTTGTCCATTCTAGAAGCTGTTTCTACTGGACCCAAAATGGTTTATCACCAGGTGTTGCTTGTCTGCAGTGCTGTAAGATGCTCTCCATTGTTCCATTTTCTGGGAAAGCCCCTGCAGGTCAATTAGTTTTGTCTTCTGGAAAATCCTTTCTTGGAAAGCGGTCCTTCCTGGCAACTCCCAATGCAGGCAGCTATTTTCTTGCACTTAACATTGACTGAACCAATGCCCACAAAGTTGAACTCAAATCTCCAGCCCCCTTCCCCACTCCCAGGTTGGACTGATAGCCTGAGAATCAAAGGCCCAACCCTCTAATCACAGGCCTGGCCTGTCTAGCATGGCCAGTCCCACCCTAATGAGACTCTGGATAAGGCCACCCCGGTCATCTCATTAGCATAAAGAGTTGGATGGAGGCCACTATGAGTAACAAAGACACTTCTTTCACTAGGGGACATTCCAGGGTTTAGAGGTTACCCACAAGGAGCCTGGAGAAAGGCCAGACCTCTCCTTAGAGGCCAAATTCCTTACCAAACATCACCCACGTCAGCCGAATTCATGTACACCTGTCCTGGGTCCAATTTCATCAGTAATCCTGCGTAAATGCACTAAGGCATGGATAATGGAGGAATATGGGGAAAGCTCACAAGCCACATATTTGAAGAGGCTTCATTTATGTTCTTTACTAAAATAACAGTGTGGCCATTAGACACTAATTATCTAGCAACTTTTAATGAGCAGACCATCCCATTTCAAGATAGATTTGAAGATTTAGGTTATACTACCAGGCATTTTTCTAAACACAACTCTTGTCAACATTTTATGCTTGATTTAGCCTAAAAAGTTCCCCTTCCTTCAACTTTCACATGTTTCACGTTTGACTCTCAAAACAGCCCTAGGAATGGTACATGTATTACTATCCTCACTTTGAGAGGCAGAAGAAGATTAAGAGAGGTTAAGGAATTGAGAACCTGGGCCAGGTCTCTGATTCCTTAGCCAGGTGCTTTCCCCAGGCCATGGTTAATGAGTAGTTATTTAGCTCAACCTGCAGTAAATCTACCAGCCCTTAAGCCCAAATGGTCACTTCAATTCCTTAACTCCAAATATGTGAAACCTGTGGGGTTTTGGGTTTGGGGTAGTTGGGGTTTTTATTTTATTTATTTATTTTATTAGGACCATTTATGTACAGTTGATAGTGAATCAAAGCTTTAGAATCTCGACAGCCGACTAGATTTAAGACAGTGTTTCATTGTGATTAAAATTTATCTAGTAGCTTCCTTAATTCAGTTTATTAGGTCTTCCAGGGCTACTTTTTAAAAAACTTTTTGACTTACACCTTCTGCCACTTTCAGTATTTAGAGATCTACCTTTTGTCTTCTAATGTGTTGGTTGTTTTTCTCGTTTTCAAATAGTTATATTTGTGTATGCTTCCTCATGAATCTTGCTTTCTGCTCCACCAGCCACTCTATTGTTCTTTTCAGGCCTTTTGTTTTTCCAATTTAGAAATGCTTTAGAAATTATTGAACTCATTAGAGGAGCAACATTGTCAAATATTAGAATGTCATAGGGGTAGTATGCATAGTCATAATTAAATCCTACTTATTTCAATGTAATCCAGCTGTGAACATGCCACATTTCAATTTAAACTGACCCCAAATTAAAAGCGCTCCACCCAAATCAATCAACTTGCCTTTCTTCAAAAATCAGGCTCCCTTCCACCTCATTAGCTTTCCCTGGCTTCTCCATAGATGAGAATTTCACTCCATGTCCAGGGTCATTAGGCTCTCAGGCCCCTTGTACCCTATGACGGCACGTTTTAGTTTTTTAGTTTTTTAGGCCTCCTGTTATTCCTGGCTGTTATGTGGCTGTCTGCCCAACTAGATTGTAAACCCCTTGAGAACAAGGACTGTGTCTTGTGCATCTCTGTGCATTCCAAGCACAGTCCCTCCAGTATCACAGATGCTTAGCAAATATGTGTTCAGTGTCATGGCAGGGAAGATGTTCTCATTTTTCAGCCACGTCAGAAAATGAAAGGAGTACCATGGTTTAAGGGGATGTTCTCCATACAATGAGTACACAAATACTCTTAAAAAGAAACATCATCAAAATAGAATTGTTCAAGTGTTTTCAACTTTCCTCTTGAAACAGTCCTCTTCTGGCTCCAGCATAACTGGGCTGATTGTGGACCAGGTTGTTCATTGTTTGCAAAATGAAGTCACTCCTGTTTCAAGATATATTCATATAGGTCCTTTGGAAAAAAACTTAGAGAACTAAAATCACTTCAAGGCATCAGGAGGTAAAAATTATTAACTAAAATTGAAGATGTATACTATAAAATTGTTCTGTCAATCAGAGGTAGAAGTTCAATCAACAAACTAAAAATTTTTCCAGACAGCACAAATAATCAATTTGACTTTTTGCCCCACTGCATGTAATAAACTTAAGGATCCAAAGCTCAAATTTTCATGGAATTAACCACAAATACCTTATTTAATAATCTATAAATAATGTATTTGGACAAACTTTAAATCAATTAAAGAGGGCAACATCATAACCAAAAGCAAATCTGTATTTAAAAAGGTAAAGTTTGCTGCACAGAGGTCTTAACTTTTTCATAATATCTGACATTTTATTGCAACAAGTCAGAAGTCCACTTTGGTCTGTCGTCATCTCTTTAGCCTACAGCTTTATCTATAAATCATATTTGACTTTAAATGCATAACTCCCTCTTATTTTCCCTAGCTTTGTCATCCTTTAAATTCCTATCTCCATGTTATCTGCATCATAATGTTTAAAACCTCAAAGACAAATTTGGTAATACAATTCAAAGACTTTCTGTAGTGAGTTTGATCTAAATCCACAAACCCAAAAGTCAACTTCTGGTTCTGTGCTTTCCCCCTTAAAACTGATTGTCAAGTACATCCCTTTCCCCTGAGCTAAAGGATTAAAAACAATAAGTGATGAATGGTTGTAAAAGCAGAAGTCTCAGGTTTAAATAAATGATCTCAGTGGTTACTGGGAAGCAGTATGTATCCTAATCCAAACAATGATACCCTTATTTCTCGAGACATTTTCTAAATCTCCTATGTGAGAGATGCCTTCAGGGCCATCTACAACCCTTCAAGAAAACTGATGTCATTACTTTATATTCACAGGAAATCCTTCCTTGATCTGACACATTTTTCTCGGTATCTCTACTTCTCCCTAATCGTCAGTGTAGACTGTCTTCCCTCTTTCTCAGAGCTGGTGGTGGGCACAGTGAGAGAATATGGAGCTTTTGACAGCAAACTGAATGACAGGCATGAGATCTGCTACTGAGTTGGCACATGGATGCCATTGGCTGAACTCTGTACATCAAAGTGTGGGAAATCTCATTTCTCCAAACTGATGACCACCTCAACTATTTTGGCAATAGTCAAGAGTCTGACTTACTGAAAAGACTAATGAAATGCTACACCTCTTCTGTAATGCCAGTCCCTCTTCTTTCCTAGGTCTGAGTTTAATGCTTTACACCCAGAAAGAGTAAGTACCCATTAAAGATATGCATTAAACTTGGATTTATGACTAACATTACATAAACATGCTTCATAAATAGATTCAAAGTTGTAGGAAGAAGGATGTCCATGAGACAGTTGTTTCATTTGAATTTAGACTTCCTTAATTAAGTTTTTAAACAGTGCAACCAATAGACAGTATTCTAATCTCAGTAAAGTCTCAGGGCTGGTTTGTGAGATAAGAGTACCAGAGAGGTTATGAATATTCCATTTCAATGCTGGGCCTGTTTTTTTGCCCATTTCCAGAGCATCTTTGCCTCCCACTACCAGGCTTCTGAGAAGACTACTATATTCTGTATTTCATAAAAACTGGCCCTCTCTCTGTGACAGCTAATAATCATCTAGGTGCTAATTTGTTTTCATATCTAGTTCAAGACAGTTCAGAGATGGAGACATCATTCCAGATTCTGCTTTCAAGGGGTGGGGGGTGAGACCTGCTGAGATTAAGGCATGTCACACACCCACTGACCATTCATTTCACCTGTGAGTGACTTGACAAATAGTCCTTCTGCTTAGTTCATTTCTTTTGAACTATGACAAAACCAATATTTGTCTTGAGTGAGATAACACACAGAACTTCTGTGTTCTCAGACCTTTTCTTGTGTTTATCATTTTGACTTGGCATGCAGCAGCTTGGGATAATCACGTTTCATCTGATAAAGCCCAGACATGTTAATGAAGAGAATCTGAAGACCATGATTTATTCATTCAATCAATAATTATTTATTGACTTTCTGCTAGGTGCAAGAAATAAATAAAATGAATATTAGCCATTTGCATTTATTAAGATCTAGCTAAAGACTAAACACTGTCCCACATGCTTTCATACATCATTTAATTTCATCCCAAAAACGACCCTATGAGATGGGCACTCTTGTCCCTTAGAGAAGTTATGTAACTTGCCAAGATTTTGTAGCTATAAAGCAACAAAGGTAAGATGGGACCCCCAACACCCAAACTTTTAGTATTATATTATACAGAATGAAAGCCATGTCCCCATGAAACTTATTATCCCTAGGGAGTCCAGGGCAACAGTTTAATTCTGGTTTATTCTCAAGGCCTTGATAGAATCTTTTTAGTTCCCCCCAGTCAAATCAATTCAATTCAATATTTACTGGATTTCTACACTGCATGAGACTGTCCTAATCCTAGAATACAAAAATACCTAAGACACCTGCTATGCCTCCAAAGAACTACAGTCCAAAGGAGAGGACATAATTTGATCTTCATTATTCACAGAGTCCATATTAATGAATTTGCCTACTCAACTAAATTTTATGAGAAATCTCCAAATCAATACCTGCAGCACTTTCACGGTCATTCGCAGGTACATGCTGAGCAGTGAAAACTTTGAACTTGACTCATAAGTTTCCATCTGAAGTCAAACAACAAGACACTCTGCCTTCTTTCAGCATTCATAGTGTAAAAAAGTGTCTGTTCCTTTCATGGTATATTTAGTGCCACACTTTTCATACTTTCATGCTTTTTGTGGGTGATTTTGCTATTTAAAATGGTCCCCAAGCATAGTGCTGAAGGGCTATCTAGTGTTCTGAAGTGCAAGAAGGCTGTGATGTACCCATGGAGAAAATACTTGTGTTAGAATAGCTTCATTCAGGGTTGAGCTATAGAACTGTTGGCCATGAGTTCAATGCTAATGAATCAACAATATATATCAAGTAAGGTACCCTTAAACAGAAACACATGTAAAATCAGGTTATGTATTGATCAGTTGTTGAAAATGGACCAGAGGCTTGAAGGAACATAGACCTCTGTTTCCCTAGGAGCAATGGTTTAGTGTTCTATAATCCAGTGTTTGCAGTAACTTTACAGACCTTAGCTACTGTGAACATCAAAAATCAACTGTGCACACATGCAGCCAATTCTAGTACACACTATATGGTAACCGTGAACTAAGACCACAGAGAAAAGGGAGTGCGGCATTCTGACAAATGATCAGAAAGTCTTCCCAGAAGGGTGGTGTTTGATCGGCCATTGAAGGATGCCACTTCCCCATGAAAAAGAACAGGTGAACGAATTCCTGGAAGAAATGACAGCCTGAGCAGAGGCATGAAATCATATGATGCACTCATGACAAATGGTCTGGCATTACTGGGGCATGAGATATGAGTTGGGGATGATGTGTATGTTATTAATGAAGTATGCAATGACTTACATATAGTTTGTGCTAACGCATGGAATACTCTCACCTCTTTCACTGAAGTATTGATTTGGGCAATGATGTTCTGCACAAAACTGTACAATTCTGCACAAAAAGGACTAAAAAAAAAGGAATGATTTGTTCCTGATTCAATCCCAACTTGAGTGCCTGTGACAAGGTAGGTCCAGCTAAAGGCACTTACAACTAAAGGGACTTCTAGGAAGTACAGCATTTAGGGAACTGGATGCAGAGAAGGGGATCAGAGTTGTAACTATGGAATCCTTCTTCTCTTTTAGGTGCATGGTTGGCTATGTGAATGCCAGTTTGTCTGTGTTTCGAATTTCTGACTTTGAAAACCGATCTGAGCCCGAGTCTGATGGCAGTGAATTCTCGGGGACTCCTCTCAAGTACTGCAGGTGGACATGGCATTCTGCCTGAGCTGGGGAGGCTGTACCATGGGGAGGTTTTGCTTGGGCAGCTCCTTCTTGCTAAGTGGATTTAAAGCAGTGGTTCGCCACCTTGACTACAAATTAAAATCACCCGGGGAGTTGTTAAACTCCCCTTGCCCAAGCTGCAACCCAGATCAATTAAAATTGAATCTCTGTAGGACCCAACCATCAGTATGTTTAAACTCCCCAGGTGAAGCCAACATTGATAACTGCTGGTTTAAAGGGGAAAACTGAAAATATATATGGCGAACGGACTCAGGGACAGTCTCCAAGTGATTTGAGTGACAACTTGTGAGGGTGCTTCTCTTTGTTCTTCTTCTCTCCCACTCTTCCCCTTCTTACCTCGTACTATATAACAACACATTTCCAAAGGCTGCACAACTCAGATATATAAGCAAAGGGTCCCAACTTTTTTCAGGTTATACCACAGGAGCATTTGTAGTACAATCATGTACTCAATCTGGCTCATTCTCTAGGAGGAAATTAATTAAGCTGTATCTCTCAATCCAGATAAGAATTTCTTGTGTACTGCTCTTTCTCTTCTAGAGTATTTGTTTGGACCATATTTGAAATGTAGTTAGCTAACGCTGAGCAAAAGAATGAGATTTGTTATCTTAATTGCATAAAACACAATTCTTGGTTTTTCACTAGCTGTGCTCTGCAAATAGTAAAAGGTTAGAATAGTCCATGCAAACTTTTAGTACTGAAGAAAATTATTCTTCCAAAAATTCCACGCATATCACAGGAACAGGTTATCTACGATGTAATCATATGTTAGAAAGATCATTATCATGGATAAAATCACCTATTTGAAGTCACTAACTAGACTGATTCTTCTTATTTCAGTACCCAGTACTTATCATAAATATCGCCTTCATGACAAACCAATCATGATGCATTATTAATACTTTCTATAGGCACCAATAATAATTAAGATGATGACTCTCATGGTGATGATAATGGTGGAAGCTCATATATTTATAGTCCATGATACTTTTCAAAGATACTCTGTATAGGAAGTTATTCTATAATCTCATATGTGTAAATCATTGCTGACCTTGAGGCTATGTATGCTTATAGGAGAACCTGGATAATCATAATTTCATCCAGATAAGGGAATTTATTATATCTACAGAGCAGAACTGTTGGAACAATAAGAAAGTTCAGCTCTTTCAACATTTCTGGAACCAATGAAAAGAACACTGAGATTGAATTCAAGTTTTGCCATGTTAAAAAAAAAAAAAAGATGACACTGGAAGAGTCACTCTACTTTTCAGTTTTCTCACATGTGTTATAATGATAATGTGAGGATAAAATGGTGTCACATGAATTAAAGTTCCTAGGATAGTGCCTGGCCCTAATAGGTGCTCAACAAATAGTTATATTGACTCACAAGTCATGGAACTTGCATTAAGCACGGGTTTTAATGGCAAGTAGCAGAAACCCATTGTAAACTGACAAAAAAAGAAATTGGTTCAGGTGACTGAAACAGTGTCATCAGGACTCCCTTTCTGCTGGCTGGCTCTGCTTTGCTCTATTGACTTCATTCTCAAACAGGCCGTCTCTACACAATATGTAACAGCCACCAGCAGCTCTGGGCTTACCTTTTGTTGACTTACTGATAATTAACTAAGTGATCATTTTAGCAGAAGTCATGGTGGTAAGTCTCACTGATCAGCTGTAGCTAATCTTTTGAGCTGGGGTCAGGGGAGGGAGCTAGCCCCACCCAGCCTACATGGATGATTCCCCATAGGAGAAGAGTTATTATTTTACCAGAAGAAGAAATGCAAAGCAACAGCATAATAGCAGATGTCTAGCATAGAGAAATTTTCAACCTTTTCTGCCATGAAGAAGGACTACATAGTGGGAATGGAAGAGATTTGGGAATCAGAAAAGCTATAGTTTGGAATGTAACATTCTCCTGTGTATTTGTAGATACCGGGATTACCGTGACCCTCCTCATTCACTGATGCCCTATGGCTATACCCTGCAGTTCTGGCACGTCCTAGCAGCTCGATTGGCTTTTATCATTGTGTTTGAGGTCAGTTTTCTCAGTCAGTTCCTTTATTTCCTTTGACATAATGAAGTAACAAAGAACAATAAGTAAATATGTTATGGGAACTTTCAATATGACTATCTAAAAAGTAACAGAGTAATATTATCTATAACCTCTTTTTTATCATCCTCCTTTTTCTTCTCCTTAATTGAAGTACTTGAAATCTCCAAGAAATACTTGAAAATTCCTTCTTGATTGTTAATAGTCAAGTCAGAAATCGTTGGTCCTATGTTTACATTCTAGGGCCACAGTTCTTAAATTTTAGGGTAAATACAATTTTCCCATCCCCACCTCGAGAGATTCTGATAAATCAAGTCTGCAAATTGCTTTTCACAAGACCATGAAAATGACTCTGATGCAGGTGTTCAAAGACAATAGTTTAGAAAAATTGTCTGGGTATTACAAATGGTACATCATCATGGCATTAAGTATCCCCAAGAACACAAAGAAGCATTCATCATCTAAGACTCAAAATCTATTTGAACATTAAAATCTACCTAGCAATTACCTATATTATGTGTCCAATAAAAATATATCATCTATTTTCTTTTAGTCTTTATGAAAATTGCCAATAAAAGTAGTTTGCATTTCTATAGCGCTAGTTATAAACGGAAATCTCATCTCTTGTCATAGATTGAAGCCAGTTTAATGGAAGCCAAAGTTGCCTCCTGGCTTGGACCAGAAGTTTCCCTTGCCTCTCCTGGGACTATTCCCTCACTCTTTGCCTTCACTCCAGGGAACCAAGAGAAAGAAGGCAATATTAAGCTTCCATTGGAATTAGCTTTCCAATGGCTCAGTACCTCTTAATGAAGATATTTTAATAAACTCACCACTATCTTAAATTTTTTCTGACAAAATAAAAAAGTGGTTGTATTTTTATACTTTGGCTTTTCAAATATAAGTTTCCATTTCCTTCTAATTCATAGTGTTATTAAACTATTTAACGATACTAGGAATATGCAGAAAAGCCTTTTAGCTAAGACTATATGCCATGTATGGATCATCAAATTTACAATATTTAAATAAAATTGAGAATACCCAACAGTACCATTTTGAGCATGATTTAATCTTTATTTAATAATTTCTAATTATAAGGGCCATAAAATTATCATCCAGTACTTTGTTGGTCACCACCATACCATGAACAGAAGTAACAATGATTCTAGAGTTCCAGCTATTAATATTTCAGATTTTTAAAAATTGTGACAATTTACAAAAAAAAAGTTTCTTCCTGAAATGATTATTTCCCTGATAATTCTTACAATCAAGATTTATAAAGCATTTGGCAATTTACAAAGCATTTGGAAATATTCTCTTATAATTTCCACACAATGCCCATTTTATAGATGAAGGAATTAAGGCCCAGAGAAATTAAGTGACTAATCCTTAGGTAGACAGTTCTGAAATAGCAGAAACTACTGAGCAGTAGTTCAAGCCTGGGTTTTCTGAGTTCACAGCATATACTCTGGCTTACCTCAGAATTCTCCGACTGTTCCTTCTCCACCTTCTTTCCCGACTCCTCTTCCTCCTCCCTAAGTGGTGCCACCAGACCAGTTCAGTCCTCTCCTGTGCCTTGGCTCTTCTTTCATTACACACCCTTCCCTGGCCTCAACCCACCTCCCAGAAACCCCAGCAACCCCAAATCGCTAGCATGGGAGGAGTTTCTGAGCCAGCTGCCAAGACTCTTTCAGGCTAAGGATGGACTATAAACCTGGCTCCACTGTGTTCTCTGTATTTTTAGCACCTCGTGTTTTGTATAAAGCACCTCATTTCATATCTGATCCCGGACCTCCCAAAAGATCTAAGGGATCGAATGAGAAGAGAGAAGTACTTGATTCAGGAGATGATGTATGAAGCAGAACTGGAGCGTCTCCAGAAGGAGCGAAAGGAGAGGAAGAAAAATGGAAAAGCACATCACAATGAGTGGCCATGACCAGGTGGGTGCAAGGCAAGCTCATGCTCTGAAACCAGTCCAAGGTGGGGAGGGGTGTTGCACTCTCTGAAACAAAGCTTGCCATTGTTCTACTAATAGTGCTCGAAATATACCCCTTAGAAGCTTCCAATACCAGCCGGTTTCTTACTTTAATAACTGCACATGTAATCTGCTCTCCCCTGCTCACACACCTCCTGCAGCTTTTCTTGGCCTGCACAGTAAAGCCAAGACTCTGGACTGGTGGTCAAGGGCTTCATGAGGTAGCCCAGGTGTCCCCTGAAATAAGCCTTCCTCTCCCTTCTACTCCAGCAAGTCTGTTCTCTTTTATTTCCCCAGGGAAACATGCCCTTTCTTTCTGACCAAGGTCAGCTTTTCATCCTTTCACCTCCCTAAGATGCCCTCCTCTCCACCACCCACTCATTGTCTCCTCCGCGGCTGATCCACCCCACACCACCCCAGATCAGTCAGCCCATGGAAACTCGCTCCTTCTAAACTCCTCTGGTAATTACTGCTGGAAGGACATATATTGATATATAATGATTTGTATTATTAATTTATGAACTCCAAATCATTACCAGCCTTCCCCAACAAAGCTGTGAGCACCTTTAGAGCAGTCTCTGTGAACTGGAATTTTATTCTTCCAAGTAGTCCAGCACAGTGCTAGGCACTTGGCATTCACTGAATGTATATTCAGTTAATAAAGGATGGATCAAAGGCTGAATACCCTGTAAGAGAGCTCCATGATGTTCCCTCAAACCCAATCAGCAAGTTCTTCTGAAGCTTTCTCTCTGGCAAGTCAATTACTAGCTATGTGACCTTGGGCAATTTACTTCTTTGGGCCCTGTTTTCCTCAGTGCTGAAATGATGAGATGGGCTCTCAGTTCTGATATTCTGCATCTCTAATATTATTACAGATTTTTTCTTTTCTTTTTTTTTTTTTTTTTGCCTTCTTTGCCCTTCAGTTCTCTCTCCTACCTTTGGTTGAAAACTAACTTTGAAAACATTTTCCAAAATTTGGCCTCCAAAAGAAAAGCAAAATATGTAGAAACAGAGTGTGCTCTTCACTTTTCATAGAGGTTAAAGCATAAGGCATAGACGATATCTGCAGAGACGTTCATTATTTAGTTAAGTTTTATTAACCAGATGTATGTTAAGAGTCTAGGAGATTATTATGAGTTGGATATGAGGGTCAGCTTAGAGGAAATATCCTAGATCCCAGGCCTGCAGACATAAAAGTGGTATATAGATGATGAACACCGGCCCTTGCCCTCAACTCCAAAATGGGTCTTGGCTTCATTAGCAGCAAGATATGTTTTTAATACTTAGTAATTTTACTTTTTCTTGGATCTACCCCTTGCCTGCTGTGTGACTCCAAAATCACTTAACTTTCCTGAGCCTGCCAATCTGACAGAATTTATATACAGCTTAAATAAGGCAATATATGTGAGACATTTATTAAACAATAAAGTGCTATAGAACACTGCAAGGGTTTTTTATTATTGTTAAGCATTGTGTTGTAGTTGATCTAGGTTCTAGAGCTCTTTCCTCCTTTCTGTCTGTATGATGTAGGGCAGAACATTTTCTTGGAGCTTCACATTTACAAAAATAAAAGGGTTGGACTAAACAATACCTTAGGAGCCCTTCCAGCTTTAACCTTCTCAATTCTATGATTTGCTCCAAGCCCCTGGCTCCCTCACCCATCCTCATCAGCTCTTCTCTGGTTTGGTCAATCTTAGAAAGAGAAAGGTTGACTCTGTACAGATAGCTTTGTTGGGTTAAGACAGATATTCATGAAAAGAATTACTCCTGACATGGCAAGGAACGAGGCCCTCAGTCTTTTAGCCTGTGAGAAACTGATGCCTGCCACAACCATGTGAAGGAGCTCAGAAGTGGATCCTTCACCCCAGTCAGGTCTTGAGATGACTACAGCTCAACCCAGATGCTTGACTGCAACTTCCTGAGATACCATGAGCCAGAACCACCCAACAAAACTGCTCTGTATTCCTGACCAACAGAAATTTTGACATAATATTTATTGTTTTAAGCTGAGGAAAAAAAAGAAATTGCTCAGGGCTGCTCTGGGCCCCAGGGCCTGTAACAAATTGAGAGTTTCTTCCCAAAGAGGCCATTTCTCATTTTTGCTTAAAAACATAGTTTTTGTCTGTCTGTTCCCCTCAGCAGTTGGCAGGATGTTACCTCGTCTCAGACTGCTTTTCTGACTCCGTTTGTTCATTTTTAAAGCAGGACTACTAATCTTTATCCCATACGTGCCTCAGTTTGGGGTTACGAATTCTTTGAATGCCTTTGGTGCACATGCATACAAATCATTACACTTGATGTTCTTCAGCCATCATACATACATGTGATTTGGATGCCTTCTTCTCTTTTTTCCAGGTTCATTTCCAGGCCAGGGTCCTGAATTCGTTTACTTCTCCCAGCTGTGCAAAAGCACATTCAAGTGAATGACTGAAAACACAACCGCAGTGCATGTCGCAGACATGGGCAGCAGCAGGCGGGCCGGCGCCCTGTACAGTACCCACTGCTGTGGAGCCACGTTACAATCCAGCACACAACTGCTATGTATCCATAGACCATTCTCAACCAAGCAAGCATGCACATCACGGGCAGTTACACACTCAAGTTTTTAAAACCAAGGGGAACTTGTATACCAGGCCTGTTTTTCAGCCTGTTTGCTACCTTTTTTGCATTGTATCCCATGTGAATTTTACAGACACTGGGCTAAAAAGGGTATTCAGACACCTGGACACACATTCCTAGAATGTCATCATATGGTCCAATTCCATGTTACCAAATGACACACACAAGACCCTGTTTACAACTTTTTCTTTCTTTTTTTTAATTTCAGATCTTTCTGAGGAAATTATTATATATGACATATCTATAGCTATGTGTATGGCCATAGATGTATTTCTGTGTGTACATATGTATAGTCATATATTCCTACATATGTACATACAAATACAGATATATAAAGTACATAAAAATTCCTTACTTGTAAATAGCCAAAAGGTACTGACATGAATGATGAATTTTCACATTTAAATAGTCATCAACATGAAGCCATGTTTAATGCTTGTATAATGTGATGCAATAAAATTTAAAATAAATTTATGCACATGGAATATTTTCAGCCGGGTCTTCTGAAGTTCTATTGTATTTTCTTTACCTAGATTAAAAGGAAAAATAGTAGGATGGAATCTTTAATGAAAGGTCTGTCACTCCCACACTCTCCTGAAAAATCACCTCATCCTGCAGAAAGAATACATTTTTCTTCCTAACCAATCTTTTCCATCTTGCTTCCATGCTACCTTCTTGGGGTACCAGGAAGGCTAACCAGAGGTCATTCAGAAGACCTTGGGAAATGCCATCAACACAGTTGAGGAAATCTGAAATACAACTAGTGTGCTTATGATGATTTTGATTCCCCTACCTACTGGAATAGTCTACTAATGCTAGGAAAGGGGCTGGCTATCTCAAAAAAAAAAAAAGAAAAAGAAAAAGAAAATGAGGATATACAAGCAATACTGATTGTTATAATTACTTTTCTTTCAGAGAAGCAGAACCTGGTCTTTAACTGTGTTATCTCTTAACTGTTCTAGCTGGGGGGTGGGGTATAAAAGTGTCCCATTACCACATCCCTCAAACACTATCTCACCTTGGCTCTGGGTTCACCTGAGTTGACTCTCAGAGACCCAGGGCCCCCTTAATTGGGAACAGAGTGGCTTTGGGCAAACTAAAACTTCAGGTATTTCCTAGTTTCATCTTTCTAGCACTCCCTCCGATCTGACATTCTTGGGTTTGAAATACTAACACTAGCAGAGCTTGAACATCTAAGGAGATGCACTTTATGGAAACTGAAGTTGAGAAACCACTTACAGAGTTCCCTGTTCAATCACTGGGTAAGAGGTCTGAAATATTTCACACCAACCCTGGGGAGAAGAATTTCCAAAGACAGTCTCAAGAGATGAAAGGCAAAAAGAGGCTCCAAAAAGATAAGTTGTCCTACTGACTCAGCCGTGTGTAACTTTTGCTCATCATGCCTAAAGCTCCACCTTTATCATCGTGCCCCAGTAAATCCTTGGATTTGACACATCCAAATCAGCTCTCCTACTCCTTGGAGCAAGTAGAGTGATGGGGACAGGGGCAAGAATTGTGAGCCCCTCTGATTGGAGTGTGCCATGAACATTCAGAACTAGGGAAAGGGACCACCCAAAGAGGACCAGCAGGATAAATAAGTAAATATTTTTAAGTACCTCTTTTTACCTAGTCTAAGCATAAACTGAACCTAAGAAAACTCTATGGCCAGAAACTTTTTCTGCTTGTGGAATGCTGCCTTTGCTACTCTTAGTGCCTCTGGTAACCACAATTCCTGATATGTGTCTAGCACACATTTCTTTTCTTTCCTTCCTTTCTTCTTCTTTTCTTTCCTTCCTTTTTTCCTTCCCTCTTTGCTTCCTTCTTCCCTTGTTTTCTTCCTTCCTGTCTTTCTACCAATACAGTGAATGCACTTAGTCACCTTCCCTGTTTTGTGTGCAAGAAACAGAGTATTTTAAGATGTGTTTAGGTTTATGGGGTGAGAAAGGTAAAGCAGGTTATAAATGGTAATTTCTGAGCTGCTTTTTAGAAAGCCAAATGTATATTAGATGGATGCATGGTGGTTAAAAAAGCAATATATACCCAGCAAAATACTAGCATATGTTTCTGATGCACTTTGTTTCTCAGTCTTGGTTGTACGATATTTTAAATATAAGGTAAAATGAATATTCCATAATTTAAGAATTTGCTCATCTAATTTTCTACATCTTCATAAGACTAGAATATTAGAAATATCCTGCTTCAACATTATGTTCTTCATTAAAACCTTGGCTGTCTGAATCCCTCAGGAAAATTGTGATTCTGGACATAATGTTATCCAAGTTGGCAAGGGGCGTTAACATTGGAACTGCCAAAATTTTATTTTAGCTGATTTTTTTAATGAAAATCTTTCCATAAATGTATCATGCACTTTTCAGGTTTTTTAAACAAAAGGAACAGAAACCCATTTATCCTTTTGATGATTCAGTAAATGTTATTCTAATGTATAGTAGAAGCAAGTGCCCCTGCCAGGCAGGAAACTCTCCTGGCTTTGACACTCTAGAACCTTTTATGATTGGGTATGTATTGTAAAAGTCCCAACTCTGCATTCTAGCCTTCAATGCTGACCACCTACTTATACAATCTTCCTTCACCTCAGTAACCTCCATGGTGCCCAAGTTCATCTCCTCACCATCCCCCATAATAGCAGACTTCTTTCCTCTTTGAAAGCTTTGCTTATACTCTTCCTCCATGCACCACACTCCCTGCCATATTTCCTCTCCCCTTTGCTACCTCAAATTCCAGATCTTCAACAAGTATGTCTTCCAGCAAGTCCTGTCTACTGGGCTCCCTCTCCTCCCCAAAAGTCTCCTCTTAAACAATCTGCCCCACTCATTTGGACTCTCTTCCCTGTGCATTATTCCTCAGCTAATGCATGCATATCTGTTTTATTTCCCCAGATAGCCTGTAAGTGACAGAGATCAAGAACCACATCTTCACCTTCCCCAGTGCCTAGCAGAGTGTGATGCCTACAGACAAGTTTTCAGTCCTTCATAAAATAAATTAATCTGAAAGATGAGCACTCTTATACTAGCATTTGCCCAGAGCATGTAATTTATATTCACTTTCCTGTATGTATATTTCAGCATGAAGAAAACAGTTTTAAGACTTCAATTTCATATAAGCCTCCAGTGATGGAGCTAAAGCTACTCAGATCACATCTGATATGTAAGTGCCAACTATTATTTTGCCAACAGAGACATTGAATAATTTCCCAAGATTGCCCATTGACAGCCGGGATTTAGACATTAATTTATAACATTTTCACACACATGCAAAATGAGAGGGTTGCTTAACAATGTTTCTATTACATGAGTGGTTTTAAATACTTGAAGTCTTCAATTTAGATCCCATTAATCTCCTGGTAGGGAAGGGCAAATGCTAAAGCTGTTATCAGTGGAACCCTAGCTATGCCCAGTCATACTCAGCTTGCATTGATGTCAGCCTCCAAGATAGTAATCTTTAGTGTTCATTAATTCAGACCTCACTAATTAGGAAATTGTGATCATTTGGATGGGCTTGGCTCTAATACACAAAGCAAATAATGTGAACAAAATAGAGGAAATGTTCAAACCATTTTTAAAGGAATTATTTATATATAGTTATATATAGTTTATATATATAAATAATTCCTTATATTATTTATATATAGTTTATTTGCTACTTATAAACCCAGTTGTACTTTCTACTAATTATCACTGTCCAGTAGTTCTCAAACTCCAGCATGCATCAGAATCACCCTACCACCAATGCTTCTGATTCAGTAGGTCCAGGGTTGGCCAAAAATTTTGAGTTTCTTACAAACAAACACCCAGGTGATGTTGCTGCTGTTGATTGGGGACCACAGTTTGAAAAACACTGATTTAGTCAATATTTTATTGTCATAACTTGAATTACTTTAATATACTCTACAATTTCATATATTTTCTACAATTCAATAATATACTCTTCAATACTCTACAATACAATTCTATTTCCTGAGCTTAATCAGTTTTCTCTGACTGTATGATACTTTAGAGAATTTCACCCTGGTAGAAAGGCAGGTGGGCAGCAATTTCAAACTGTGATCTTAGTTGCTCTAGCAATTATCAGTTAACTTTATCAGTCAATACAAAGAAATGTCACTACAGGATTCTTAGCTGAACAGAGCACAGGGCATTTCTTGATAGATCTGGTCAGTACCTAACTCAGGTCCTTCACCTTGACATAAATATATGTATTAACCCTGTGAATAAATCCTCTCAACTCCAACCCTTGCCTTCACCACTTTAGGAATGTGCTTACGTTAGCATATACAATAAACCAAAATTATTAAGATTATGGGCCCTGGAGTTATTTGCAAGGTGTACGACCTTGGACATGTGATTGATTGACTTCCTAAGATGCTGTTTCCTCATGGGAGAGACACCATGGTACACGGCGAAGGTCCTCCTTCAATGAAGGACTTCTTGTCCCTGCTTCTGGGTGTATGAATGAGACTTTATATTTCTCTACTTCAAAGTCACATTAAATTTTGTCTCAAATAAAGTCATCTCAAATGACTTTTCTCTGAAATTGAGAGACTTTCAATGAAAAAAATTTTCCAACCCAAAAAATGGGAGAAAATATTTGCAAATCATGTCAAGGGACTTGTATCTAAAGTATATAAAGAAGTCTTACAATTCAATAATAAAAAGACAAGTAGCACAACTGAAAATGGGCAAAAGTTCTAAATAGACATTTCCTCAAAGAAGATATACTATTGTCCAATAAGGATGAGAAAATCCTCCACATCATTAGCTATCAGAGAAATTCAAATCAAACCCACAATGAAATACCACTTCATACCCACTTGAATAAAAAATACAGATAATAACAAGTGTTGTAAAGGATGTGAACAAATTGGAACCCTCATACTTTGCCAGTGGAAATAACAAATTGACACAGCCACTTTGGAAAACAGTCTGGCAGTTACTCAAGATGTCAAGCATAGAGTTACCATATGATCAGCAATTCCACTCCTAGATTCTATCCAAAAGAAATGAAAACATATCCACACAGAAACTTGTACATGAATGTTCAGAGAAGCTTTTTTCATAATAGCAAAAAAAAAAAAAGTTGAAACAACTCAAATGATCAACTGAGGAATGGATAAATAAAATGTGGTATAGTCATAGCAATGGAATATTATCCAGCCATAAAAAGGAATGAAGTACTGATATATGCTACAACATGGATGAACCTTGAAAACACGCTAAGTGAATGAAGCCAGTCACAAAAGACCACATATTTAATTATTTAGTTAGTTATTTATATGAATTGTCCAGAATAAGCAAATCTACAGAAATAGAAAGTAGATTAGTGGTGTGGGAGGAAAAGGGGAACGACTGCTATTGTATACAGGGTTTCTTTTACAAGTAAAGAAAATGTTCTAAAATTCACTATGGTGATGATTGTACAACTCTGTGCATATATTGAAAACCATTGAGTTTTATACTTTAAACGGGTGAATTCTATGGTGTATGAATTATACCGCAATAAAGCTATTATATAAAAACAAAAGACTCTCCATGTCCCTCAACATTCATATATTCAGTTTAGAACATATTATCCTATTTTACATGTTGCTTTGGGATGAAGACATGTGATGAATATCCTCCCATGCCTCTGCAGCCTAGGATTAAGCTAGTTAAAAGAATAACAACAGAATTTCCAGGAATTTGTGGTCCAAATTGATGCAGATGGGCCCCCTACTGCTACAAACCCATTTTGAAATTCTGGATAAAATGTCACAAAACAAAAAATTTAATACGTAATCATACTCATAAGAAAGAAAACAGAAACCCCAGTCCCAGAATTGAAAAGAAAATCAAATCCATAGCCAAGGTGCCAAAAGATGCTGAGTAACCTACGAGGGTGTAAATCTTGCTGAGTTCTTATGTCTTCTGGGGACAAAAAGGAGGTTTCTGCTAAAACTCATTTCCAGCTTTCACCAAATGCCAGAAGCCTTGAAGAACTGCCCCACCAGTTGAAAGATGATTTTTAAAAATCTGCCCAGAGGCTCAAAGAAGTATTGGGAATGTTTGCTTTCATCCAAGTCTTTGGATAGAAAAAAACAGAAAGCACCTAAGAAATAAAAATCTAAGTCCCACACCACATGTGAGTACAGGATGCAGACTTATATTGTGAGCCTAAGAGGGAAACATTAACCTGAGCGTTAGGTTTTTTAATCAAGAAGAGCAGAGATGAAAACTCGATTAAAAGGAGCTTTAATTGTCCGGCCCTGCGCATGCGGGCTGAAGTTTAAGAAAATGGCGACAGCCCAGAGCCAAGGGAACAGTAGGGATTACAAAGGATGGTTGACGTGGGAAAGTCTTCGTCCAGGGAAGGGGAGGCTGGCAGGTCTAGGTATGCAGTCTTTCAGTGGCTACTTTTGGGAAAACAGGTAGTTGGCACATTTCCACTGGCTGCTTTGAGAGTGGAGGCTTGGGAAAGGGAGAGTTTAAAATTTTAAATGTTCAGGATTCTTAAGGGTGGGGGCGATGAACCTGCAGGGTTCCTAGGTGTGGGGGGGAGGGGTGTGGTGGAGAGGCTCTATCACAAAATTCCTAAGGGCAGGGGTGGGGTGAGGGCCCAGGGCCTAAACCTAACACTGAGATAATGACAAAAATTTTTTAAAGTCTTGAAACAACTACAGCCCAGAAAAAGACTAATTTAAAACTTTCCTGTAGGGATTTTTTTGCTAACTACAGTCCAGCGTACTCTCACTAGAGAAAAGACAATCCCTACTGAAGATAAACTTCCAGTTCAAAATTACCAAGTACATACGGAACGAAACCACCATGTGGGAGAGTAAGAAAATGAACAAATAGGAGAATTAGCACCTCCAAGAATTTCAGAAAATATAACAATATCAAAGAGTAATAAATATGGCTAAAATTTTTTAAGAGCTAAAAGAATGGTTGGAAATTATAATGAAAGAATCCAATATTGTGAATAAAAGAATAGGCAGATTTAAAAAAGAAGCAGATGCAACTCTAGAAATAAAACATATTAAATCATTAAAATGTAAACTTCTACACCAAGTTAAAAAATCAGATTAGAAACAGCTGAAAGAAAATGAAAGGAACTATCTAAGGAAATCATCCAGTATGCATCACATGAAAATAAAAAAATGGAAAATATAGAATAGATTAGGAGACATGGAGGATGGGATATAAAGGTACAACAAAGGTCTAATTAGGAGTTAAACAGTTACAGCATAGAGAAAATGGGAGAGGAAATATCCAAAGAGATAAGGGTTAAGAAATTTTCTGTATTAAAAATGTGAATCTTAGTACTGAAGCAGCTAAAGCTGCAAGCAAGGAAACGAAAACAACTCCAAACCTAGACTCATTGCCGTAGAGGTAAAAAAATTCACAACAAAGAATAAATCTAAAACGCATTCACGATGGCCCGCGACCCAGTGCGCCTGCGCGGAGGCCTACCCAGGGATGTGCGCCCTCGCAGGGCTCGGCAGCTAGCAGCCAGGAAGAGTGGAGCGGAGCACCGGGAAGGCGGAGAGATGGGTACTCGGTAAGGACGTGATTCCTGACTCCTACGCGGAATGTGAATGACCCAGCGGCGGAGTCTGAACGGTCTCTAGCGACCAGTCCGTGTCACTGGAGGAAGAGGTGTCCCATAGTATGAAGAAGATGACTGTAGGCTGTTGCCTTTGCTCAGACGAGAAAGGCTGGGCCCAGAACTCGCTGGTGCACTGTGATGGGCACGGCTGCGGCATCGCGGTGCATCAGGCTTGCTATGCCATTGTTCAAATACCCACTGGACCATAGTTTTGCAGGAAATGTGACTCTCAGGAGAGAGCAACTAGAGTGAGATGTGAGCTGTGTCCCCATATGGATGGAGCTTTAAAAAGCACTGATAATGGGGGTTAGGCTCATGTGGTTTGTGTCCTGTGTATTCCAGAGATAGTTTGCCGATGTTTTTACAACTGTTTTACAGTCTGTGTCACATGATCATTGTAATAAGACTTGGTACATTTGCGATGAACAAGAAGGAGAAAGCTAAGCAGCCACTGGTGCTTGCATGACATGTAACAAACATGGATGTCCACGGGCTTTCCATGTGACATATGCTCAGTTTGCTGAACTCCTTTGTGAAGAAGGGAGTGGTGCAGATAATGCCCAATACTGTGGCTACTGTAAATACCATTTTAGTAAGCTGAAATATAAAGAAAAAGACAAACACAAACAAAAACACAAGAAGGACTCAGAACCATCACCTGCTTTGGGTCCATCCTTGACTATTACTACAGAAAAAACTGACAAGCACTAGCAGCATCTCTGTCCAGATCATTGAAAGGGTTGGAAGCTACTGCAGCATGATTTACAAATGCAAATTTCCAGGAAGCCTCTGAGCACACCTCTAGTGGAAAAGATGTTTCAGAGGCTAGAGGGTCAGAGGGCAATGGGAATAAATCATCAACTCCCAGCTCAGGTCAAAGGGAAAGAAAGCCCAGTGGTGAAAGAAATCCAGGAACAAACATAGCAGCAGCTAGTCCTTTCTAGCAAGATATTCATTATGATGTTATGGCTACAGTGCTTGCTCCTATGATGATCAGTGAGGTGAGCTTTGTAAAAGAATTTATCTTTTACTTACAACTAATGTTACTTTGAGATTATCATGAGTTTGGTTGTGGTGGTAATATTTCTTCAAAGAATAGTATTTTTTGTTGAGAGGTTTCTGGGAAACTTTGCTTTCTTTTTATGTTCTTATATATTCTTCCAAAGTTGAACTGTGTTTTTAATGTTTAAACAGGTGTGGAATAAAGCTTAAGATTGGGGAGAAAAACAATAAAATCTGGAGTTTTCTTTAAAAAAAAGATTCAGAGAGAAAAGAAATTGTTTACAAGGAATAACAACTTGGCACATAGTAAATGTCTCAATATCAATAATAGGTGCCAGGTGATAATGGAAGAATAGCTGTAAAATGCTGCATGAACTGTCAACTAAAATTTGTTACCCAGCTAAATTGTCTTGGAAGAGTGAACGTGATGGCGCCGTAAACAGCTAGTGAAAACTCTTCTCCAGAGATTCAATGAACAAAAGGACAATTTTGAATTCTTTGAAACTCTGGAGAAGGATATGGACTGAAGAAGGACCCTGCAGATGCCAAATTGAAAGAGAAGAAATATCAGGTAGGAATCTTCTGTCCCAGACCAGCTGGTCCTCTCCCCTCCCTCTCACTCAGTCTCCATGTGGGAAAGGCACAGAATCAGCAGATGGGACCCCTCCATCCAGGGACACAGATTTTAAAGTCTCTCACAGCAGTGAGACATACCCCTGCTGTTTGAAATCCCAGGGGACAGAGGAGGACATTTCAAAGCCCAGGTCAGTGAGGGACAAAGAAACTGAGAAAACATAGAGACTGTGTTTCCAGCCCTGGGTCTGAAAACACTTCCCCCATCCTAAAGGGAAGCAACAGCTGGCAGCCATTTCCTTGCCTTTGGGACAGCTAGAGTACTGGCTCAGCTGAGGGAGTACTCTGCCACAGGTGTAGCCCCACATCAAGCCAGATTTTAGCCAGCAAAATGAGGGCATAGGAATCCTGCAGTTTCAGCTCACCTAGGTGGTGACAGCCTGTGCTTGGAGGCAAAGCAGCCTCTGAGGATGATTAAGTTACTGCATGTCACCGTCTGCTGGACAGTCCAGAAAGTGCCCCAGACCCTTTATTAGGACCACAGGAGCTGGTCTACAGGCCCTACACAGAAACCCAGTCTAATTTTGGCTGAGAAATACGGACGACCCAACTGTCAAAGCAGAGCTGTAAAACAAACCCAGGTCTTGCTGACCGGTGGAAAAAAGAGCACCACTGGAAGCCAGCAGATCTATATTACCACACAGAGTGAACTTGCTAGGGTGCCCAGTGCCTTCCTCCCATCCTTGTGGCAGGCCATGGTGGGTGCTGTTTTGGGGGAAGACTGAGGGCAGAGCTAATCTGACAACTGGCCAGCAAGAGAAACAAAGGAATATAGAGATCAAAGACAACCAACAAAAAAACACAAGGCAAAAGAGAGAAAACCTCCAGAACAAAATAATCGAGAAAATCAGATGCCTAGACAGCAAAAAGTCATGAGCCACACCAGGAAACACAAAGATGTGGTCTAGCCAAAGGAAAAAACTAATATCTCTACTGAGATTCAAGAGTTGAAGCAACTAATTAAAGATGATTAAACAAATCTTATAAATCAAATCAATGAGTTGAAAGCAAATGTGACAAGAGATGAAGGATATAAAGAAGACACTGGGTGACATAAGGAAGAATTCGTAAGCTTGAAAAAACAAACAGCAGAACTTTTGGGAATGGAAAGTACAATAGAAGAGATGAAAAACACAATGGAGACACAACAGCAGATTTGGAGAAGCAGAAGAAAGGATTATTAAACTAGAGAACAGATCATCTGAAATCCTATACACAAAAGAAGAGATAGGGAAAAGAATGGAAAAATATGAGCAGGGGCTTAGGAAACTGAATGACAACATGAAGTGCATGAATATACATGTCATAGGTGTCCCAGAAGGAGAAGAGAAGGGAAAAGGGGCGGAAAGAATAATAGAGAAAGTAATCAATGAAAATTTTCCAACTCTTATGAAAGACGTAAAATTACAGGTCCAAGAAGTGCAACATACCCCAAACAGAATTGATCCAAATAGACCTACTCCAAGACATTTATTAATCAGCTTGTCAAATATCAAAGACAAAGAATTCTGAAAGCAGCCAGAGAAAAGCAATCCATCACATACAAGGAAAGCTCAGTAAGAATAAGTGTGGATTTCTCTGTAGAAACCATGGAGGTGTGAAGGCAGTGGTATGATATATTCAAGATACTGAAGGAGAAAAACTGCCAACCAAGAATCCTATATCTGGCAAAGCTGTCCTTCAAAAATGAGGGAGAGTTTAAAATATTTACAGATAAACAGATACTGAGAGTTCATGAGCAGGAGACCTCCTCTACAAAAAATACTAAAGGGAGTGCTACAGACAGATAGGAAAAGACAGGGGAGAGAGGTTTTGAGAAGAGTGTATAAATGATGATATCAAGAGATAGAGGGTAAGATGGGGCATTTGATGCTGAAGGAATACAGAATGTTCAACAAGATTGATTGTATAGATCCAGAAATGGATAGCACAATACTGGATGATGGTAGCACAAAATTGTAAGTACACTGAACAAAGATGACTGTGAATACGGTTGAAAGAGGAAGGTTAGGGGCATGTAGGACATAAGAAAAGATAGAAGATAAAGACTGGGACTGTATAACATAGTGAGACCTAGTGTGGTCAATGATTGTGAATAAATGTACAAATATAATTATGTTTTTACATGAGGGAGAACAAATGAATGTCAACTTTGCAAGGTATTGAAAATGGGATGGTATTGGGTTAAAAATACAATCAATGCAAACTACAGTCTATATTTAACAGTAACATTGTAATAGGCTTCCATTAATTGTAACAAAGGCAATATACCAAAGCTAAATGTTTATAAGAGTGGGATGTAAGGGACGGGTATGGGATTCTTTGCATTGGTGGTGTTGTCTGACCTTATTATTGTATTTTATTTTTTCTTTTGGTTGCTTTTTTAGTTGTCATTATTTTCTTTTTCCTGTTTTGTTTTTTTTTGTTGTTGTTTTGTTTTGTTTTTGCCTCTTCCTCTTTCTTTGTGGAAGAAATAAAAATGTCTTCATATAGTGTTGGTGAATGCATAACTATGTGATCGTACAGGGAACCATTGATTGTTTACTTAGGAGGGAATGTATGGTGTGTGAATAAAACCATCTAAAAATAAATGGGGATACAAGTGCTGGAGAAAATGTGGAGAAAGGGATGTACCTAATCACCATTGGTGGGGAGGTAGAATGGTGCAGCCCATCTGGAGGGCAGTGTGGTTGTTCCACAGGAAACAAAGCTTGCAGTTGCCACATGGTCCTGCAACCCTGTTATTGAGTATACACTTGGAAGCACTGAAGAGAGGGACACAAATGGACATTTGCACAGTGGGGTTTATGGTGTCAGTATTCACAGTTTGCAGTGGATGGAGGGTGGCCTAAGGGTACATTGATTGATGAACAGAATGGTGAACTGTGGTGTATAAATATGATGGAATATTGAGCTGCTACAAGAAGGAATGAAGTTGTGAGGTATGCAACTAGGTGAATGAGCATTGAGGACAGTATGTTCAGTGAAATAAACCAGAAATGAAAAGACAGATATTATAATGCCTCACTAATATGGACTAGCTATCATGTGCAAACTAGGGGGTTGAATCTGAGAGCATCGGTTATCAGGGTGAGGCTTGCGGTAAAAGTTCCTAGACTATAAGCCCTTACAGCTGTTACGTCTATTCCTGAGTTATAATGGCTGTTTCTAAATTCTGAGATGCTGAGCTCTTTGTGTATAACCTGGTCAGTCAGACGGGTTATACACAAAGACAGGTTATGACACCTGAGACACAGAGCCAGAGTCCGGCAGCTATGAATGTCACTATTACCTCATACAGCAAATGTTGGAAAGTCTGGAAAGGAGATCAGACTTCAGTTGGAGATGTGGACGAAATGGACTGGTTGGGACTAGGGTAGATCAGACTAAGGGTAAAGGATGATATTGATGGTGTTTTAGAACTTCAACTTCTGTGCGAGACCAAAGGAAGAGATGCCCTTGGGTGCAAAGTCTATATATTTTGTGGCACGCTGTATAATTTAACTTATATGGTTGGTTTTTATAACACCATGATTGCAGGGAACTTTGAATAGGGAGTGAAGTCTGGTTGGTTTGTACAGGTTGGTGTGAAGCCCTGATACATCCCAGAGTAATTTGGGCAGAGAATAGAGATATTTACAGGGTCCCCTTCAGTGACTGGGGGAAAATGTGGAAATATTGAACTTCCCCACCTGGGGAATTGATGATATTGTCACAAGCATTGGGAATTACCAATTTGGAAGGCCAGCCCTTGATCTTGGGGCTTGCCCTTTTAAAGTTTGTTGCTGCAAAGGAGAAGCTAAGCCTACTTAAATTTGTGCCTTAGAGTCATCCCCAGAGAACCTCTTTTGTTACGCAGATGTGGCCTGTCTCTCTAAGCCAACTCTGCAGGTAAACTCACTGCCTTCCCGCCTTCATGGGACATGACTACCAGGGGTGTAAATCTCCCTGGCAACATGGGACATGTCTCGTGGGGATGAGCTTGACCCTGGCATCATGGGATTGACAGAGCCTTCTTGGACCAAGGTGGGAGGAGAAGTGAAACAAAATAGTTTTTATGGCTGAGATTTCAAGTGGAGTTGAAAGGTCATTCTGATGGTTATTCTTATGCATTTTATAGATATACTTTTTTAGTTTTTAGTGTGTTGGAATGGCTAGAGGGAAATACCTGAAACTGTTGAAATATGACCCAGTATCCTTGATTCTTGGAGATGATTGTATAACTATATAGCTAACGCTGTGTGACTGTGTGATTGTGAAAACCTTGTGGCTCACACTCCCTTTATCCAGTGAATGGACAGATGAGTAGAAAAATGAGGACAAAAAGTAAATTAAAAATAGGGAGGGATGAAAGTATGGGATGTTTTGGGTGTTTTTTTTAACTTTAATTTTTATTCTTATCCTTTTTTTGTGGTAATGAAGATGTTCAAAAATTGATTGAGGTGATGAGTACACAACTATATAATGGCACTGTGAACAATTGATTGTATACTGAGGATGACAGTATGGTTTGTGAATATACCTAAATAAAATTGAATTTAAAAAAAAGAGTGAATCTGATGTTTTCAGATTAACAAAGACTGAGTGTACCACCTATAAACCCTTGCTGAGAAAAACTACTTAAGTCTATACTTTAGTAAGAAGAAAATCAAAGCCAGAAGAAAGAAATGAGATGCAAGAAATAATGTTGACCAAGAAAGTTAATAAACATGTTAATAAACAAATAATCCTAACATTATCTGAATAAAGAACTAATTTGCAGGAATAAAAAATAAGCAAAAATTAGCAACAATAACATGAAAACAAGGAGGAGTGATAAAAATTACAGTATTCCAAGATTCTGGAAAATTTAACATGAACATAACAAATGAAAATTAGTAGACTACTCAGTTATCTCTCCTTCCCACAAATAATCAGCTATTGATAGCGTAGGGAAAGTTACCACAAAATAATAGGAGAAGAAGGAAAGGAGATGGAGACAGAGACACAAAACTATAAGGAGGAGGAAGAAAAAGAGGGAAAAGGGATAAATTAAATGGTTAGAAATTAGGTTTTGAGGGTTTTCCTCTCAAATTCCCATTTTTATTTTTGCCTTTTGGTGTTTTTTGTTTTGTTTTTATCACAAGAACTCATAAATTTTAGTTATTTTATTTTAAAAAATTACCCCTGGTTGAGAACCACTGCTGAAATCCACCATGTCAAGATTAAGCTACCTACCCTACACGTAATCTTCCAATATAACCTATCTCACAAATGGCACCACATTCACTCAGTGCCCAACCAAAAACACTAATTCCTGACACCTTTCCCTAATATGACAGTACAAGTTCTGTCCATCCAATCCCCTTTACATGTATGCATCTCTCTCCATTCCCACCACTACTACCATAACCTAGAACACCGTTGCCTCTCATAAAGACTACTTACTGCACAGCCTCCTAAACACTCTCCCAACCTTCAGACAAAACCTTTCCACCTATTTGCCACAATGACAGCTTTGGTAAGCAAGTAGTATCTCGACCTAAAACACTCTCCAATGGCTTCTTATTTCCATAAAGAGAAAGTAAAATCTTTACATGACTCCACAATCTGGTCACTGTCCATGCTACCACTGCTCTCTTAGCACTTGACCCCGCACACTCTTCTCAGGTGATGTTCCCTGTCTTCTAGGCTTCTGCACACGTTGTTACTTTTGCCTAAACCACTCCATCCCCCCTCTCCTTTGCTTAGCCTCCTCCTATTCACCTTTCAGATCCCAGGAAGTGTTTCATAATGGAAGGAGGTCCCCTTGTTGTTTACTCCTACTACTCCATGTTGCAATACTTACCATTCTTAGCATGCATGTTAGTTACAGTGCTCCAATTGCAAAACTTACCACACTTTACAGTAAATACTTGTTTACTCCTTATCTTCTTTATGAGACTATAAATTCTGTAAGGGCAGACTGCCTATTATTTATTAGACTATTACTGTTATTAATTGATAATGGACAGTTTAAGGACATTGATTAATTACATGGTAATAGTGGTTTCCTAATTCTGAATCTCAGAATTAGACATACCTAGTCACAAGCTGTGCTGGAATAAAACAGGCCTCCATAAGGGACCACATTATTTTTATTACTAAGCCTTTTCACATGGCTGAGAGCATTCATTCCCATTTATATTGAGTGCCTTCTGTGTTTTAAACACTGTTCCAGCTGTGGAGAAACAACAATAGAACAGGTAAAAATCTTGTGCTTTTGGAGATTTTATTTTGCTGGGAGAGAAAACACACAATAAACAAAGAAGTAAAATAGGGTGTGTTAGTAGAAACTAAGGAGAAAAATAACACAGGGAAGGGAAATAGGGAGCATCTGGGGAAGGGAATTGCAATTTTAATTAGAGATCAGAAAGGACTTTGCCTAAAAGGTGGCATCTTAGTTTCTCAGCTGCTGAAATAAATACGAGGGACCTCTGGAAGATGGCGGTTAGGAGAGACAGGGCAAAAAAACACCTCCATGAAAAATACTAGATAAAAGCCAGAAAGTCATCCAGAACATCAGTTCCAGCGATACACCAGCTGAACAAGGTCTGCTAATCCACAGGGACCGTGCACTTGGTGAAACCGGGAGTCTGTGTTCTGAAATGAGTAAGCACTGCAGTGTGGGGAAACCATGGGTTGGCATTTGGAGTCAGACTAGTTCTTTTTTAAAACACCCAAGAGCAGCTGCGATACAGCAGCAAGAACCACACAGGGAAGCATGGCAGGAATGGCGTCTCCACTACCTGTGAGTGCACCTCAATATCTGGTGTGGACAGTAGCCTTTTGCCAACCAGCTGCTAATTGTCTCAGAGTGAAGCAGGCAAAGGGGAGCCAAAAGGGGAAAATAGCCACACTCCTTGCAGCCATCTTTCCGGCGGGCTGGGAACGCTCCTGCCCAGCAGCGGCGCCACAGCCCAGAGCTGCACCCAAAAATCCAAGGGCAACAGGAAGTGTTTCTAGCATCACATGCACATGCCACAATATCAGGCATGGACAATAGCCTTTCATGTACCCACAGCTAATTGTCCCAGAGCTAGGAAGGCAGAGCAGTGCAAAAAGAGGGAAATTAACATGCCCATTCAGCTATTCTTTCAGCAAGCTGGGAACACCCCTACACAGCCTGGCAGCCCAGAACTTCCCTTGGGGTCAGCGCTCACTTGTGAGGTAGCACATCCTTCCCTCAGCAGAGGCCCTGGAAGGGCACGGCTTAGAAGAGGGACCCACTTGGAAATCTCAGGGACCATACACCAATACCAAGAACTTGTGGATCAGCAGCAGGGACAATCTGTGGTGAGACCGAACTGAAGGTTTAGACTCTTGGAACAGCCTTAAATCTCCAGGAACACCTGGACGTTTGGTTGTTAAAGCTGCCCTTCCTCCCTAACCACTGAGACGCACACCCCACATTCAGGGTGGACAGCACCAACTACATACACAAAACTGGAGCACCAATTGGACCCCACAAGAATCAGATCCCCACACACCACAAAGACAAAGTTGGGGAGAACTGGATTGAGAGGAATAGGTGGCTCACAGACACCACCTGCTGATTAGTTAGAGAAAGTGTACACCACCAAGCTGTAGATCTGACAAATTAGAGAGAATTATTTGAATTAGCATACATATCCTAAAAGAACCCTATCAAGGTAAGCAAATGCCAAGAGGCCAAAAACAACAGAAAATTTTAAAGCATATGAAAAAAACAGATGATATGGATAACCCAAACACCCAAATCAAAAGATCAGAGGAGATGCAGTACTTGGAGCAATTAATCAATGAACTAAAGACAAACAATGAGACCATGGCACAAGATATAAAGGACATGAAGAAGAGCACGACACAGGATATAAAAGACATGAAGAAGAGCCTAGAAGAGCATAAAGGAGAAATTGCAAGAGTAAATAAAAAAACAGATGATCTTATGGAAATAAAAGAAACTGTAGACCAAATTAAAAAGATTCTGGATACTCATAGTACAAGACTAGAGGAAGTTAAACAATGAATCAGCGACCTGGGGTACAACAAAATGGAAAATGAAAGAACAAAAGAAAGAATGGGGAAAAAAATTGAAAAAATCGAAATGGACCTCAGGGATATGATAGATAAAATAAAACACCCAAATATAATACTCATTGGTGTCCCAGAAGGGAAAGAGAAGGATAAAGGTCTAGAAAGAGTTTTCAAAGAAATTGTTGGGGAAAATTTCCCAAACCTTCTACACAACATAAATACACAAAGCATAAATGCCCAGCAAACTCCAAATAGAATAAATCCAAATAAACCCACTCCAAGACATAGTCTGATCAGACAGTCAAATACTGAAGAGAAGGTGCAAGTTCTGAAAGCAGCAAGAGAAAAGCAATTCACCACATACAAAGGAAAAAACATAAGACTAAGTACTGACTACTCTGCAGCCACCATGGAGGTAAGAAGGCAGTGGCATGACATATTTAAAATTCTGAGAGAGAAAAAATGCCAACCAAGAATTCTTTATCCAGCAAAGCTCTTTCAAATTTGAGGGAGAGCTTAAATTTTTCACAAACAAATGCTGAGAGATTTTGCTAATAAAAGACCTGCCCTACTTGAGATACTAAAGGGAGCCCTACCAACAGAGAAACAAAGAAAGGAGAGAGAGATATGGAGAAAGATTCCATAATATTAGATGAAGGTGCATTTTTTAAGCCATATGGTGACCACTGAATATAAGTATGGCTTTATTGTCGTCACAGTCATCATAAGACACAACCCTATATTAAATCATTTTTAATTCCATATTTCAGAGTGGAATAAACAGACATTGCAGAATGGTGACATTATGAAGGAGAAAACATACTTGGTATCACATCCTATTCCATGCTACCATTTCTTTCACTCTATTTCAAATGGATAACTCAGGTTTATGGTATGGCATTCTTTCTGAAACACTAGAAGTCAGAAGATGAAGATACTTGCCTCACTTTTCTGACTTGCTGACTGTAAATGTGGTCATCCCACTTAACTTGTAAGATGACTCTTAGTTTCCTAATTGATAAAACAGGATTTAGACCAAGAATAATTAAAAGCTATTAAATTTGTCTGAAAATATAGACTTCTTTTGAAAATCCAAAGGAATGCTCATACTTTTTGAGACCGTTGAAAAATGTGTATTCTTAATTATATTTTATTGTTTGGCATAGATTAGATGCCATTGTCTGGAGATAGCCCTGGGATATATAGAGCAAAGGCATATAGGGAGCAGTGTTGCTGAAAATGTCTATTTATATATAAAGAGACATCTGTTATTGTAGTCATTTAACCACTAAATTTAAGTGGCAATTAACTTCTATTTCATACACTGAAACAAAAGAACATTAATTGTGGACTCAAGATTTGTTATTTATTTCATAGTTAATGGAAAATACTGAAACATTTTAGCTTCTGAGTTCAGACAGAGGGTTTGGCAAAAAAAAAAAAAAATCTATTTACTCTCTGATTCCTAAGCTTGCATAGTTTAGTGAGATTACTATAAATAAAACAAAATTATCTCAATGCATTTAGTTCCTTAGTTCAAATAAAAATAATTTGAATACCAAGGGTTATGTATAGGCATGTTTGTAAATATACAAAGGAGGAAGAAGGGGAAGTATTGATCTGTATTCAGATTTATTCTGCAACTTAGGTATGGTGAGAATAGTGCAACAATATCCTCATCTGTAAAATTTATAACACAGCTACTATTTTGTGATATCAAATAAGATGACTATAAATATCTGAAAATTAAATACTATTCTGAAACTAAAAAAAAAATAGGAAAAAATATACCTGTTGCAAACTAATTACAGTTAGTAGTATTTTAATGTTCTTTCATCAACAATAACAAATGTACTATACCAATACTATGAGTCAACAATGGGGGGGGGTAGTTAGGGGTATGGGAGGACTTGAGTTTCCTTTTTTTTTTTGTATTTCTTTTTTGGAGTAATGAAAATGTTCTAAAAATTAAAAAAATAATTGTGGTGATGGATGCACACCTGTATGATGATACCGGGGGCAACTGATTGTTTGATTGTACACTTTGGATCTTTGGATAATTGTATGGTACGTGAACAATTTCAATAAATAGAAAAATTTTAAAAAATAGATAAATAAATACAATACAATGGGTTGGCCTATCAACAGGAATTTATTGGATCATGGCTTCATAGGCTAGAAGACTTGCTTCCTCCTGGGGTTGATAGCCTCTGGTTGGCTGGAAGTCTTTGGGATTCCCTGGCTTTTCTGTCACATGGCAAAGCAAATGGCAGTATCTTCTCCTTTCTCTTCTGGGTTCTGTTGACTTCCTACCTCTGGTGCTCCACAGGGCTTCTCTTTCCATATCCAGTTTCCTTTGCTCATAAAAACTTCAGCTGTATTGGCTTAAGGCCCTCATTCAATTTGGGCACACTTTAATAACATCTTCAAAGGTCCTATGTACAAATGAGTCCACACCCACAGGACCAGGGCTGGGACCTGAACATGTTTTTTGTGGGGAACACGATTCAATCCCCAACAACACCTGAACAAAGACTTGGAGAAGGGGAAAGAGGGAGCCGGGTGTATATCAGGGACTGAGTTCTAAGCACATGGCCTTGAGGTGGGAGTGTGCTTTTATGGGTTCAAGGAATAGCAAAGCCAGTGTGGCTGGGGTGGAGCCATAGAGAGAGGTCAGAGAGAGAATGGGGGAGAGGAGATGGGGTTGCATCCCATGTACATTCTGTAAGCAAGCAGTTCCCAAAGAGAAACGAAGAGGGAAAGAGAAGATGTGCATGTCCAGTTCCTATCTTAAACTTAGTAATTGTGTAAGTCACTCCATTTTTACATGAGGAGTAAAGAGAGAATGGGAGAAGACACCTAGAAGAAAATGTGAAGTGAAGGTGTGAAGATGATGGTAAAGGTTGGAGTGATACACCTACAACCCAAGAAATACCAAGCATTGCTAGCAGGCATCAGAAGCTAGGAAAGAAGCATGGAACAGTTTCTCCCACAGAGCCTCCAGAAGGAACCAATCCTGCCAACACCTTCATTTTGAACTTCCAAACCCCAATACATGTCTCTTGTTTTAAGCTACCCAATTTGCAGTAATTTGTTACAGCAGCCCAAGGAAAGTAATACAACCCTCAAGAACAGGCAACTGCAAAGACAGTTTTAGAGTTTAATGAGCAAGATGAAAAATCAGAAATGCAACCATGTTTTACATCCTAATGTTCAACTCCCTCAAGTTTCTTCATAAACAATGGGCACAAAATTTAAATGTAAAAGCATACCATGACTTTTCAGTAACTAGTCATGCACTCAGTTGACTATGTATCAACAACCTTAAAGGGAAAAAACTAGAATTTCCTTTAAGAAATAACAGAGCTAAAGAGTTAGTTCTCCCATCTCAAGCCATCTCTATTCCATGTGTCTATGTAACGAAACAGACAGAGTTGTTAACAGACTGTACTTACAGTGGTTTTCATAAATAAAACATAATTATGAACTTACCATATTCATATACTTAATATTTCCTTCATCCTAATATGTGCTGTTCTTAGAAATCATTGATAAGTTATGCTGTCCTAAGAATTGTTTTCATAGTTACTCACAATTCTATAGTCCTTAATACTTTCAAACTGTATGGTCATTTGAAAATACATGGTATTATTCCGCATCATAACATTCCATATGCTAATGATAATTTAATCCTCACCTGTAGATGAGAACATTCAGATAGGTGATTTCCCTGAAAGAATTCAACCAGGTTCTATGACCTCAGGAAAATCAAGATTGCCACCTTAGCCTCTAGAGCAATGTTTTTCACCCTCAAAATTACTGACATCTTGGGCCAGATAATTCTTTGTTGTGTGGGGCTACCCTGTGCATTGTAGGATGTTTAACAGTATCCCTAACTTCTACTCACTAGGTACCAGTAGCACACTCTCCCCAGTTATGACAACAAAAAATATCTCCAGGACATTGCCAAATGTCCCTTGGGAGGGGATAAAGGGACAAAGTTGAGAACTGATGGTCAAAAGAGAAAATGATTGCATAAGCAACTAAATAGATGAATACACATTTATACTATTTTATATCTATCTATGAAATTTTCATTTCAGTATGGAGTGAATAAGATTGGTCTATATGGTTTTTTTTGTTTCTTTAATTCAATTTTATTGAGATATATTCACATACCATACACTCATCTATGGTGTACAATCAATTGTTCACAGTACCATTATATAGTTGTGCATTCATCACCAAAATCAATTTTTGAACATTTTCATTACCACACACAAAAAAGAATAAGAATTAAGTTAAAGTAAAAAAGAACACCCAAAACATCAGATACCCCCCATCCCTCCCTATTATTCATTTAGTTTTTGTCCTCATTTTTCTATTCATCTGTCCATGCACTGTATAAAGGGAGTGGGAGCCACAAAGTTTTCTCAATCACATGGTCACACAGTGTAAGTTATAGTTATACAATTGTCTTCAGGAATAAAGGTTACTGGGTTACCGTTCAAAAGTTTCAGGTATTTCCCTCCAGCTATTCCAACACACTAAAAACTAAAAAGGGTTATCTATATAATGCATAAGAATAACCTCCAGAATGACCTCTCAACTCTATTTGAGATCTCTCAGCCACTGAAACTTTTTTGTTTCATTTCTCTTCCCCCTTTTGGTCCAAGGCTTTATCAATCCCATGATGCCAGGACCAAGCTCATCCCCATGAGTCATGTACCATGTTACCAGAGAGATTTACACCCCTGGGAGTCATGTCCCACGTAGTGGGGAGGGCAGTGAGTTCACCTGCAGAGTTGGCTTAGAGAGAGAGGCCACATCTGAGTAACAAAAGAGGTTCTCTGGGTTTGACTCTTAGGCACAAATTTAAGTAGGATTAGCCTCTCCTTTGCAGTAACAAGCTTCATAAGGGCAAGCCCCATGATTGAGGGCTCAACCTTCCAAACTGGTAATCCCCAATGTTTGTGAGAATATCAGTAATTCCCCAGGTGAAGAAGTTCAATATTTCCACATTTTCCCCCAGTTCCTGAAGGGGGCACTGCAAATACATCTCTATTCTCTGCCCAAATTACTCTGGGATGTATCAGGGCTTCACACCAACCTGTACAAACCAACCAGATTTCATTCCCTATTCAAAGTTCCATGCAATTATGGTGTTTGAATAAACTGACCATACAAGTTAAATCATAGAGTGTGTTACAAACAATATAGATTTTGCACCTAATAAACATCTCTTCCTTTGGTCTCACACAGAAGTTGAAGTTTTAAAAACACCGTCAATATTGTCCTTTACCCTTTAGTCTGATTTACCTTGGTCCTAACCAAGTCCATTTCATTCATATCTCTAATTGAAGTCTGATCTCTTTTTTCAGACTCCTTAACATTTGCTGTATGGAGTAATGCTGACATTCATAGCCAGACTCTGGCTCTGAATCTCAGGTGTCACCTAGGTATCCAAAGTTCCGGGGACCGAACAGATTATACAAAAAGAGCTCAGCATCTCAGAATTTAGAAACAACCATTACAACTCAGGAATAGATGTAACTGCTGTAAGCGCTTACAATCTAGGAACCTTTACAATAAGCCTTCCCCTGATAACCTGTGCTCTCAGGCTCAGGTCTCAGAGTTTGCACATTATAGTTAGTCCATATTGGTGAGGCATTATAATGTTTTTCTTTTCATTTTTGGTTTATTTCACCCAACATACTGTCTCAATGTCCATTCACCTCACAGCTTCACTCTTTCTTGTAGCAGGTCAATACTCCATTGTATGTATACACCACAGTTCGCCATTCCATTCTTCAGTCGATGTAACCTTAGGCCCTTCCATCCACTGCTAATCGTGAATACTGCCACCATAAACCCCACTGTGCAAATGTCCATTCGTGTCGCTCTTTTCAGTTCTTCCAAGTAAATACCTAATAACCAGGTTGCAGGACCATATGGCAGCCCCACGCTTAGTTTCCTGTGGAACCACCACACTGCCCTCCAGACGGGCTGCACTATATGTTTTTTTTTTTAAATGTAATGTTTACATTCTCTCTGTTGGGATAATCCTACTGATTCCTAAGTATGTAAAATATTTCTATGGTACATAGTTTTTAAAGAAGGAACTATCTCTGCAGCATTATGTTGCAAATGAACAGATCATTTTTTGAAACTAGCAAATGCCATGTCTCAAGTTTGGATCCCCAATCATACTGAAATTTTAAGGAGCACTATTTGTGTTAATAAAGTGCTATTCTGCTAAAAAGCTCAACCTGATCTTTTATATCCACATTATTTCTGAGAGGTAGGTAGGTAAGTGCTTGGTGTTACATTCTATCATTAGAGGAGATTAAAAATATATTCAAAGTCATATGACTTGAAAGCAGCAAAACGGACACTGACAACCTGTGTGACTTTCCCCACGAGGGTTTTGTGATTCAAAATAATTAAGAACAGATTATTTAATTTACATTATAATGTTAATATTTTACCTCTATGTGGTTTTAAGATTTAGAAATTAAGATAAAGTCTTTTCAACCAATGATAATACTACCTTCCTTTCTTAATAATTCTATCTGGCACTATTATGTGTCTGTAATAGTTCCTAATATCACAAAGATATGCTTTGTCTCAAGGAAAGTGAAGAAGAATGGCAGTATCAATATTTCTCATTAAGAATAGATTGCATAGCTTTTTAGCGGTCAGATGAAAGAAAAGGTTATTTAAATGACCTGATTTCAGCTTCCAAAATTGAAGCATTCTACACACAGGTGTATTTAGAAGTATTAAATAAAAATAACGATAGTTCAAATCACACTCACATAAAAATAAGATTTTATCTTCCTACTCCTTAAAACACTGTAGAAAGATTCACTAAATTTGATGTTTGCACACAAATATGTTGATTAAAAAATAACATCTGTACACACAAGAAATACATGAATACATAGTAAATTTAAATGTTATATAAATCTCCTTGCTATAGATAAATGCTACTTCTTATTTTTCTGAATTTCTTAATATTTTCAGTGGGCAACCTCTAAATGTACAAAGCTTGCCTATTTAAATACTGTGGATCAGAAAATAAGCATAAAATTATTTAATTACAAAAACATTTTTAATGTACAAAAAAACTTCTCACATCATTTTTTAAAAACATTGAAAAGTGTAAAAAGTAAATCAGCAAAAACTTTTAAAGATTATCTAAGGTGGGTACAGTAGAAAAAAATAAGTTATTGATGAAATGCTGTGGCCAAACTCTTAGCTGGGAATGTAGCAAAATAAACAGCTTTGTATCTTTAAGACTGCTACTTCAAAGTTTAAAACACTGAACAAAGCATATATTTAGTAATTCCAGACCATTAAAGAAAAAGTAATAGTGTTTACCTAAGCAATTTAGCTCCTTAGATGAATATACCAGAATTTCAAGATTTCTAAGCCCTAAAAAGCATATGTACCTTAAATTTAATTGACTGCAAATTTATTAACACTCAAAGTTCAACTTAAAAGCATTAAATGTGATCATCTAACTCCATGGAGCTTAACTACTTTTAGTAATACGAATGTTCCTGGATCACCAAATCCATAAGTACCTTCATCAAGTGTACTTGAGTCAGTACCAGGCTCACAGGAGTTTATAATTTATAGGCTGGAACTTGTTAAACCAGGATCTTGATGTCAAGATTCACACTGGGTGTCTCAAGACATATCCAAGTCCAGAACAACAGAATAAACAGGAAATTAGGAAGGCAAGCAGATATAAAAGTGCGCAGCAAAACCAGAGTTGTGGGTCAGAACCTAAGAATGCAGATAATCAAGAGCCTAAGAAAGGCAGTGTAAGTAGCCAAAAGCCAGGAACTAAATACCAAGCAAATGGCACAAGAACAGATGCACCAAGAAGACTGATCACCGGGCCAGCTAGGATGAGTTTTATCACCTTCCTGAGCCAGAACCAGTCCCAAGGTAAATATGTGCCCTGACTAATAGGGAGATGAGAAGCAAAGATCTAAACAACATAGAACTGTCACCACATTGCTCCCAAAGCATATGGATATTTGATAGAAGGGAGAAAAGCTCTTTTCAATATTAGCTATATTTTTGGTGAACCCCAAAACACACATGCTAGCACCAAAGGCATGGAGAATATTTTCAATAATGCCCAAATTTAAGACTATGTCTTTGACCATAAAGTACAAAGTACGTATGTATATATATATGGGTGTATTAGCCTATCAGCACATATTTAGTCTTTCACAACTACATTTGTTGAAATAAAAGAGGAATAGAGGGAAATGCTGATGCTGCAATTCTCTTAACTCTCAGAATAGCCTCACTTAATAAGTGTAGTAAGTGAAGGAAGGCAGAACTTTGCTTTCACAAACATTTATCCCCTACGAGTACCCCCAAAACACTCATGCCATATAAAAAAAACAAAATAAAATAAACCCGATCCATTTATCTTATAAAACACATAAAACTAAAAAAAAAAAAAAAAAAACCATATAAAACTGAGACCCTGTTTAAGATAGTCTAGTATCGGAGCTGCTTCACAAATGAGTTCCATTGACCTTGCCATTTTGATCCGTTACATTCAATTCAATATGGTTGAAGGCAGGATTATCAGTTCCACCATCTTCCATTGGATGAGATTTATAGTTAGAAACACGCTTCTTCTAAAAGAAAAATGTTGACATGGTGATTAGAAAAAAGAAATACATTACTGTTTTTTTTCAGTTTTAAATAATTGTGACTACTGTTTTTATTTCTCTAAATGAGATCCACAGTCTACTGAGGGAGAGATATACAACCTATATAAGATCATATAACTTCTTTGCCCATCGCTGTTCAAGAGAGAGGCTGAGGACTAACTCTTGTTCTATTCAGGTGATAAAGCAGTCTTACTAATTTCAGGAAAAAGAAAGCCAACTTACTTTCTTAAAAATATCAAAATTGGATAAAAAGTCCTCTTTGGTTAGTAAGAATCTGGAATCTATGTTCTGTTTTCTTCCTCCTGGAAAACATATACATTATTTACATCATACAGGCATTTAACTTATGCACATTCAACTCTGTGCCAAAGACTTAGCCCACCATTCCCTTTTTCCTCCACCAGTCTTCGGTCCTGCAGGCCTCTCACTGTCATAGATGTGAGTCTAGTGTTCAAAAGGTATATATGAGATAACTTCTGTACACAGGCCAACTGCCTCATCTGATACTCAACTAAAGAAACAGTCATTGGGCCCAACGTTGGTAGAAAAATGGTTTAAAAGCATCATCTTTGATACACCAATAAAATATCAAAACATCTGCCTCTGCTTCAGATGGTGGAGCTGCCTTCCTCCAATCTGGTGACTAACAATGTAAATGTACATGAGGAAATGCAAAAAAGTATAAACTGTTGAAAATATTATCGAAATGAAATCAGTATGCTAATTGCTGTTCAATCCAAATCATTTTCCCTAAGATTTTGCTTTGCAAAAATTATCTTTTGTTTTGATATTTTATTGGTGGATCAAAGAGGATGCTCTTAAAACTGTGTATTTCAAAGACTGGTCGTCAAATCACCTCTACCCAAATCACCTAGGAGGCATATTTAAAATGCAAATTCCTGGACTCCAACCTGGGCTGACTGAATTAGAACCTCGTGTGGGGGACAATGGATCCTGCCTTTTACCCAGTTTCCAAGGTGATCCTTATGCCCTCCCTCTAAAGTTTACAGATACCAGACTTTTAATTATGATAGGCTCCACTGCTGTTCTGTTGGTGGGACTGAAATTCATTCAACATTGTTGAGTACGTACTATGTGCTAGAGACTCTTCTAGGTATTGGAGAGACAGAGATTGATAAAACAATCACTACACTCATAGCACATCTACTTAGAAAAACATTTACCCACCATTTTACTGATGAAGAAACAGATGCATGGTGCGCACTAAATGATTAGGTGGAGTTGAAACTACGACCAAGTCAGTGTGGCCTGAATTCTTACAGATTTCTAGTATTCTATTGCAGGTTTCTAAATATGTTAAGTAAAATAAAAGGGCCACTTGCATTGGGTGTGGTGGGGAAGGGACCCTTTTCCAAGAAAGGCTTTTCCAGAAGACAAAAACAATTGACCTGCAGGGGCTATTAAGAAAGTGGAACAATAGAGAGCATCCTACAGAACTGCACATAAGCAACACCTGGTGATAAACCAGTTTTGGTTCAGTAGAGACAGCTTATCAGAATTGACAAGCATACCATCCTGATCACCGTATATCCGCTCCCCACTCTGTAAGATCCCCCTATGTAAAATGGTAACAATGTCAGCCAATCAGAACATTTCCTCGCTTGCTTCCGCGTTTGCCCTACAAAAGCTTTCCCTTTCCACTCCCTGGGCAGAGCTGCCTTCAACGTTCAGTCTGGATGCTGCCTGGTTCATGAATCCTAAACTGCTCAAATAAATGCCCATAAATAATATCTGATCTGAGATCTTATTTTAACAAATATGTTTTCCAAGGAGCATCAGTATTGTATGATTTTAGAGTTTTTTCATGGAGCTCACTGCTGTTGTAGAGTTGGAATAAGCCATTCATGAAATTAAAGTGTTCTTTGCTTTATTACTGGATGCCTTTTCACCTCGATAGAGCATTACTTACAACAAAAGATATTGCAGTATATGGTTATCAGAATCAAAGAGTTTAAAGAAAGACAAAAAAAGAGTGTTCAAAGGAAGTATTCTGATACCCAAGTTTCTTTAAAAAAAATACAAAATGGGGTTTGACTAAGGATCAAAGGACAAATAATACCAGGAGACTGATAGTTGATGTATTCCACATCTGAACAATTGGTTAACTAGTGAGAAAAGTTTAAAATCTGTCTCTAAAATATATCAATACAGACAAGAGAATAAACCTACCGTTCTGGTAATCTTATTTATGAGAAAAAGCTAGTTCTTTTTGAAAAGAAAGAGAATACTTCAAAATAACTGGGAAGTAACAAATAGTTGCAAACTTTATAAATATAAATAAAATGGCCACAGAAGCATGGAAGAAAGTGCTACGCAGGTGCCAAAGGTCAATGATTGATAGTAGGAGTCCATAAAGTAGCACCGTGCTGGTAGCTATGTAGCATAAAGCAAACAAAGACATCAGATACACTTGGACAAAGTAAGTGCAGGATTTCTTACTAATTATAACACGTTCCCTGAAGAGCTGCCTTTCTCTCGTTTGGTTGCTATGGA